>NC_091265.1:52427500-53030000 GCF_042477335.2 Ovis canadensis | reverse complement strand
ATAAGTTAAATAAGCATCAATGATATAAAATAATTGTAAGAACGTCTAATTTGTTGGATTAGGGAAAAAAAACAAGATGAAAAAGAAGCAGGAAATAATAACAAAGGAATCAGTAAGGAGCAATCAGAGTTTAAAAAGGCCTGTCATTTGCAAGAGCACGAAATTTTGACTGGCTTTTAACTTTGTTGAAGTAAATGTACATGTTAAATTAGTGGAACGATTAGTGGGGAAAGCCTTATATAAAACCAAGAAAGGAAAGAAAAAGAAGTCAAATAAGAAAGGCAGGACACACAGGATGGGTAGCTTTCAGCGGACAGAAACAGGTGTAGGGAGCTCCTGGCAGAAGGCACAGTGTAAGAGGCAGGACCAGATGGCGGGAGCATCAGCGGGAACTGATGTGATACACCAGAAGCAGCTTGTGTTCTGTGGACACAAAATTCCAGGAAGCTGGAAGGTACACAAGCTCGGGGCCCAAAGCCAAGCGCTCATTTTTACAACTCTGGGAGCCAGGACTTCTTTAAATTAATCTTTTCCTTTTTTAAAAAAGTATTTTTAATTGAAGGATAATTGCTTTATAATATTGGTTTGATTGAAGTGCAGTTGCCTTACGATGCTGTGTTAGTCTCTCCTGTATGGCAGAATAAACACCGCTCTGTGTTTACGTGTATCCCCCCTTTTTTTGGATTTCCTTCTTATTTAGGTCACCACCGAGCACTGAGTAGAGTCCCCTGTGCTATACAATAGGTTCTCAGTGGGCTTCCTTGGTGTCTCAGATGGTAAATAATTCACCTACAATGCAGGAGACCCGGGTTCAGTCCCTGGGTCAGGAAGATCCCCTGGAGAAAGGAATGGCTACCCACTCCAGTATTCTTGCCTGGAGAATTTCATGGACAGAAGAGCTTGACGGGCTACAGTCACACTCTTTGGTGTCACAAAGAGTCAGACACAACTGAGCGACTAACATTATGTATTTTATACATAATATCAATAGTGTATTATATATGTCAATCCCAATCTCCCATTCACCCCCTTCCCCTCTTTCCCTCTTGATATCCATATGTTTGATATCTATGTCTGTGTATCTATTTCTGCTTTGCAAATAAGATCATCTGTACCATTTTTGTAGATTCCACATATATGCATTATTATATGATATTTGCTTTTCTAACTTACTTCACTCAGTATGACAGTCTTTAGGTCCATCCGCATCTCCACAAATGACCCAATTTCATTCCTTTTTATGGCTGAGTAATTTCTCACTGTATATATGCACCATACCTTCTCTACCCTTTCCTCTGGGGGACATTTGGGTTGCTTCCACGTCTTTCTTCAAGCCAGAACACCAATTTGCAAGAACACCTCAAGTTTTGGCATCCTGTGGACAGTCCAGGCATTTTTCATCCAGACTGCATCTCTCTCTTGACCTTGGCCCAGCAGAGAGGAACAAGCCACGTTATTGAGGAAAACCTGACTCTGACTGGAAGGAAGGGAGGCCTTGGGGCTGCACCCCCTGCTAAGTGGCACAGGGGAAAGTTCAATGCCTGCTCATACTTGGTGAGCACTTCCTATTGTGCTAAACACTTGACGTGGGATTCCCTCCTCAATTCTCACAACAACTCAACTAAATAGGTACCATCCTTAACACATCCTTGAAGACAAGGAAACTGAAGTTAAAGAGGTGGTTTGCTCAAGTTCCCACAGCGAAGAAGGAGTAGGATTAGGCTCTGAACTCAGGTCTGTCTGACCCCAAAACCTGAGCTCTAACCACAGGCAACTCAGCCTCACTGGGGGTTGGAGTGGGGGAGGAAGAAGTTGCCAGAGAGGGTTGCAATCTTAATTAGGTAGTATCTTAGCCTGCCCCTCCCTCAAATAGAGCTTTGCGTGCAGGTAGGTTACTTGGGAGTGGGATCTCAGGGAGCAGAGAGAGGAACAAGAAGCAGTGAGACAGGAAAAGAAGGAACATCAGTAAAAGGACGCACCGTTGAGTTGGTCACACTATGTGCGACTAGTGCTCATCTTGGACTTATGAAATGGTTCTCAGAAATATCTGACCCATGTGTAGGCTCCATTCCTGCCACACCAGTGTGGCCAAAGGAGGGGCAGGAAAGCCCCGCAGGAAAAGCCAGCATGCCCCCTTGCTTGTTAGATCTCTCTCTGTGTAGCCTTTCTCTGCTGGCCATTAACACAAGAAAAAAAGATTTGCTTGCTTGGGACTTTCCTGGTGGTCCAGTGGTTAAGACACTAA
This sequence comes from Ovis canadensis, assembly GCF_042477335.2. Classification (NCBI taxonomy): domain Eukaryota; kingdom Metazoa; phylum Chordata; class Mammalia; order Artiodactyla; family Bovidae; genus Ovis; species Ovis canadensis. Next base: position 53,027,755 of record NC_091265.1, on the reverse strand, counting down.
GCTCCCAATGCAGGGGTCAGAGTTCAATGCCTGGTGAGGGTACTAGATCCCATATGCCACAGCTAAAGATATCATGTGCCACAACTAAGACACAGCACAGCCAAATAAATACTTTTAGAAAATTAAAAAAAAGAACTGCATGCTTTGTGCCCACTCCCACAGACTCATCCCTATGCGTCTACCCCAAGTATCCTTTTCTTTGATTTTCCAGTCTGGCTCCTTCCAGCTTGCTGCCTAGGAGTCCTTGTGTATCCTCAGCCCCAGCCACTTTTCTTTCCACGGGCAGTGGACGACCAATTGTACTCTCACATTTTTTCCACAGGAGTATTTCCTTTCATCGTTACCCTTTAGAATTACCTCTAAGTGAGGCTGTTTCTGTCCATTTCTCGTTCGTAACAACCACTGTACTCTCCCCTTTTGTGAAACAGTCTTAAGGTTTGTCGCCTTTAAGAAGGGCAGCCCCCTTGAGGCCAGAAGTTTGAGTTAAAAGAGAAATGTGGAGACCACAGAGGTGGGAACCTTCTGTTTGTGTAACTTACTTGCATCTTCTGGGCCTGGTTGGGCCCAAAGCTGTTGTCCAGTGAATCACTGCTACCCTTCCTCCAGATCTCACAACCCAGTGTGTATGATAATACCCAGACCATGCTGGGTGCTCAGGTTGCTTAGGCATGGGCGTGGTGTTATTTAGTTACTAAGTCAGGTCCAATTCTTTGCAACCCCACGGACTGCTGCACGCCAGGCTTCCATGTTCTTCACCATCTTCTGGAGTTTACTCAAATTCACATCCATCGAGTTGGTGACGCCATCCAACCATCTCATCCTCCATCCATGCTTCTCTTCCTGCCCTCAATCTTCCCCAGCATCAGGGTCTTTTCCAATGAGTCACTGGCAACTCATCATCAAAGTACAGTCTCTACAAGGGCCCAGAGACATATTAGGAGATGATTTTCAAATGACAAGTGATTCTCTGTGGCAGGAATTATGGTATTCCAGGATCCTAAAGTTTCGGGCTGCAAATTTTCCTCCATTAGAAGTCTCCAGAGACTTCACACAGCATCCTTATCCATCTGGGTCTTATGGCCAGGATGGCACAGTGGCTGGTACCACTGCCTGGACCTGATGCAAGAATCTTCTCTTGTGGGACTTCCCTGGTGGTCCTGTGGTTGAGATTCTGTGCTTTCACTGTAGGAAGCATGGTTTCAACCCCTGGTAGGGGAACTAGGATCCTGCATGCCTCAAGGTGTGGCAAAAAAGTAAATAAAAAATAAAAGTTGATACAAACAAAGAGAATCTATAGGCAAAGTAAAAAAAAAAAAAGTTAATACAAAAAAATATCCATAATGAGCAACAAAAAACAAAACTTCTCTTCTCTGAGCCCCACTCAGAATAAGCAGCCCCCCAAGTCACATGATAAGTAGTCAGAACAGAATCCTCAAATGTGATATATGTACCAAAACCCAAAGAAGCTTACCATATACTGCCCCATTCTTACAAGGAGTAGATATAAGGTGCAAAAGATTGCTCTTCATCTTAGAGGTAATGCCCCAGACCTCTGGATCCCCTGAATCTTCCTTAGTTTGGCAGCCACCTAAATCTTCGTGTGGTTATCTCCCACCTTTCAGCACAAATAGCAACTCTCAACTTTTCTGGTCTCAAAGCCTCCTGGTAGTCTTAAACACTATCAAGGACTCCAAAGAGCTTTGTTTATGTGGATTATATCTATTCATATATGCCATATGAGAAATTAAACTGATAAATTTAAAATATGTAATTTATTAAAAAATAGCAATACTGAAAAAGAATATATATGTATAATTAAATCACCTTGCTGTACACTTGCAGTTAACACAATATTGTAAATTAACTATACCTCAAGAAATAAATACATAGCAACAATAAGCTTGTTACACATTAACATAAGTAACACTTTTTATGAAAAATTAATACATATTCCAAACCAAAAAAGTTATTGGGGAGAGTAGCACTGTATTGAATGTTTATCAGTTTCTCTAATGTCTCACTTTGTAGAAGACACTTGGATTCTCATATCTGCTTCTTCATTCATCCTGCTGCGATGTCATTTTGGTTGAAGAATATGGGAAAACTCTGGCCTTCTGATATGCAGTTGAAAAAAGAAGGAATATTTTAATTGCCTTTTTAGGTAATTTCAGATAGTCTTCTCTGATACTACTACAAAACTTGACAAGTGATCATTTCTAAAGGTTAGTTGTAATTTGGAATCTGGAATCAGATCAATGAACTTTAATGCACTGTTAAAATTCATTGGTTTATCTCGCACTTCTAATGGATCTTTTATCTGCATGTGATTCTGAAGTAACATACATCGGTCGTTCCAGACCATGTTGGTTCACAGAGTTATGGTAGATCTTCCAAATTTTACATATTTCATCATACGATGTTAAAAAAAAATCACACTCATTAATGTCATCTCTGATCCCATCAGGAAACTAAGTATAGGGAATCTGTCAAGATGATGGTGGTAAATACAAGTTTTCTAAAATTCCAATTTTTCACTTAAAAGCTCCAATCTTATCACTGGCAACAAATACTGTCAGTTGTTTTCTTTGAAGTGACAAACTCACATCATTGATTTTCAAAAAATTGTCTGCCAAATCCTTAAGTCTGAGTAACCATAGTTTCATAATAAAAAAACTCAACCAGTTATCTGGCAAAGCAAACAATAGCACAGCTGCTCTTCCTGGAGGCAACCTCGATGGTGCAATATTCAGCAGAAGTGTTCTGTGCATGCTTCTCATCTTGTCACATAGAATATTAAAAATTTGTGCACCTAAGAATTGTGATTTAATAATATTCATAATTTTAGAGAGTATGGGTTCAACCCCTAGTCAGATAACTAAGATTCCACATGCCCAGGAGAAACTTGAGCCCTTGCACTGCAACAAGAAAGCCCATGCACGGCAATGAAAGATCCTGTGTGCTGCAACTAAGACCTGATGCAGCCAAATAAATAATATTAGTGATGCTTATTACTTCCTTCAGTTCAGTTTAGTTGCTCAGTCGTGTCCAACTCTTTGCAACCCCATGGCTTGCAGCACGCCAGGCTTCCCTGTCCATCACCAACTCCCAGAGCTTCCTTAAGGACATTCTTAAGTAAAGCTAGCAATTTTTTGGTATTTTTTACTCTGGGTGGATGGGAGTGAAGCATTCAATGGCGACTAGTAGAGTATAGGGCTTCCCTGGTGGTTCAGCTGGTAAAGAATCTGCCTGCCATGTTGGAGACTTGGGTTCGATCCCTGGGTTGGGAAGATCCCCTGGAGAAGGGAACAGTGGCCCACTCCAGTATCCTGGCCTGGAGAATTCCACGGACTGTGTAGTCCATGGGGTCACAGAGAGTTGGACACAACTGAGCAACTTTCACTTTCAGTAGAATATAATGCCCTCACTTTGATTCATGCTAAGACCAGCAGTTTTACCCATCATTGCTTTTGTACCAGCCAGGTTAGGTCAGGAGAAAGGCAAATTATATCTTCATACTTTTGAAATTTAATTAAAATTTTATTTTATACTGGAGTATAGTTGATTTACAATAGTTGTGTTAGTTCCAGGTGTATAGCAAAGTGATTCAGTTACATATATACATATATCTCCTCTTTTTCAGATTCTTTTTCCACGTAGGTTAATGCAGACTAATGAGTAGAGTCCCCTGTGCTATATAGTAGGCCCTTGTAGGTTATCTCTAAGCTACTTCCTTTATGAAAAGAGTTATGACCTCACAGATTCCTGAAAGGGTCTCAGGTACCCATTAGGGTTTCATGGACCTCACTTTGAGAACTGCTGGTTTGACCAGAAGGTCTATGGTACCAAGAGTTGAAACCCAGCATCCTGAGCATCCTGGTTCTCCTCGTAAGCATTGCTGGTGACACATAAGCCCTCATGGAGGAACAGCCTTGTGGAGATTTGACATGCTGCCCCATTGTCTTTCCTCTCCCACAGGCAATATTTCACTGATCACTCCCCAGTGAACCTTGCAGTGTGGTACCTGCTGAACCCAACACTCCATATCCGGCCCGATCAGCCCAGAATCAAGCAGAATGATACCCCAAGTACCAAATTTAACCTTTGTGAACAATCAAAATCTTAGAAGCACTGTAGAGAAGCTCTCTGGAAAATGAAGAAAAGGGGGGGAAACTATAATCTCATCATCTTGACAATCACTGTTAGGTTGTGGCCAAGGGTGACCACAAACAATGTCATTTCATTCTGAATTTACCAGTGATGAAAATCCCCAAGCTTTTTTTGTCCTACTAGTGCTAAGCCACGTCATCCTGGTCCTTTCTAGCTGGCTCTGGGACCCCAAGAAGAGGACCTGACATTCAAACGTGTTTACTTTATCCATATAGAACTGCTCTGCGGACACATGCGGGGTCTGGAGTCCAAACTGGCTAAAGGTTTCACAGTTCTGTGTGATTTGCAAATGGGGGTCACCTTCATGCATATCAACAGCCTCTTTCATAAATTCTCAAATGGAAATGTGAACTTTGGATTGTAACATTTAACAGTGAAACCACACTCACTGATGACATGTCCTTTCTATATGTGTTTCCTGTGGTTAATGTGACAAATTCCCAAAGATTTGTTAACTTAGACAACAGGAATTTACTCGCACAGTTCTGGAGGCCAGAGATCTGACATCGAGGAGTCAGCAGGGCCACACTCCCGCTAGTGGCTCTAGGGGAGAATCTGTCTATTGCTTTTTCCACCTTTTGTTTCGATTTGCTGGTTTGCTTTAATATTTATTTATGTGGCTGCCCTGGATCTTAGTTGCTGCACTCAGAATCTCTAGTTGCCTCATGTGAACTCTTATTTGCACATCCAGGATCTGGTTCCCAGAACGGGTATCAAACCCCAGCCTCCTGCTTTGGGGCATGGAGTCTTCGCCAGTGGACCACCAGGGAAGTACCATCCACCTTCCCGTGACAACAGGAGTTCCTTGGCACTCTTTGTTGCTTCCAGCATCACTCCAGTCTTTGCCCCTCTCTTCCCAGTGCTGTCCCCTCTGGGTGGGTCTGTCTAATCTCCCTCTGTCTTTCTCTCTTTTTTTAATTGACCACCTTCACCCATTTCCCCCACTTCCCACCCCTCTCCTCTGACAACCACCAGCCTATTCTCAGTTTCTATAAATTCTTTTTCTTTTTTCAGAATCCACATATAAGAGGAATCATATAGTACTTGTCTTTCTCTAACTTATTTCACTTAGCATAAGGCCCTCAGGGTCTAGCCATGTTGTTGCAAATAGCAGCATTTCCTTATTTTCATGGTTGAATAACACTCTGCTGTGTGTGTGTATATATATATATATCTATCTCACATATGTGTGTGTATATATATATATATATATACCCCAAGTTTTCTTTATCCACTCATCCATCAGTGAACATTTAGGTTGCTTTTTAAAATTTATTTGTTTATTCTTAAAAAAATAAAATAAAATAAAATAAAATTTATTTGTTTATTCTTTATTTATTTTGGCTGCTCTGGGTCTACCTGTGACTCAACAGTTTCTCTAGTTGTGGCGTTAGGGCTCAATTGAGATATGGGATCTTAGTTCCCTGACCAGGGATCGAACTCAGGCTCCCGGAATTGGGAACATGGAGTCTTATTCACTGGACCACCAGGGAAGTCCCTAAGTTGCTTTCATGTCTTGAGTAATGCTGCAATGAACATGGGGGGTATAAATATCTCTTTAAGACAGTGATTGCATTTCCTTCAGATAGATACCCAGAAGTGGAATTGCTAGATAATCCAATAGTTCTATTTTCCACTTTGTAAGAATACTCCATGCTGTTCTCCAGAGCAGCTGCACCAATTTACATTCCTACCACCAGTGCAAGAGGGTTCCCTTTCTCCACATCCTCACCAATGATTGTTATCTCTTGTCTTTGCCTTTCTCTTATAAAGATACTTGAAATGGCATTTAGGAGCCACTGAGATAATCAGCCCTGGGATTTCTTTGGAAGGAATGATGCTAAAGCTGAAACTCCAGTACTTTGGCCACCTCATGTGAAGAGTTGACTCATTGGAAAAGACTTTGATGCTGGGAGGGATTGGGGGCAGGAGGAGAAGGGGACAACAGAGGATGAGATGGCTGGATGGCATCACTGACTCAATGGACGTGAATCTGAGTGAACTCCGGGAGTTGGTGATGGACAGGGAGGCCTGGCGTGCTGAGATTCATGGGGTCGCAAAGAGTAGGACACAACTGAGTGACTGAACTGAACTAAGATAATCCAGGTGGGTCATAAATGCCATCTTTTGCCCTATGGGATAATATTCACAGGTTCCAGGGGTTAGGACGTGGACATCTCTTTGAAGGGAGGCACCATTCAGCCCACTACACCCTCTCACAGCAGACATCTATCTATGGCCATAGTTCCCAATCAGGGATGATTGGGGCCCCCAGGGACATACAAAACTGTTTGGAGACATTTTTGTTGTCACAACTTAGGGGGAAAGATTCAGCTAGCATCTTGTTGATAGAGGCCAGCGATATTGCTAAATACCCTACAAGGCAGTGTGAGTGAAAGTGCTCAGTTGTGTCCAAACACATGGACTGTAGTCCACCAGGCTCTTCTGTCCATGAGATTCTCCAGGCAAGAATACTGGAGTGGGTTACCATGCTCGCCTCCAAGAGATCTTCCCAACCCAGGGATAGAACCCCTGTCTGTTGCATCTCCTGCATGGGCAGGCGGATTCTTTAACGCCAGCACCACCTGAGAAACCCCATGGCTCAGCAGGTACAGAACTCACCTGCAGTGCAGGAGACACAATGCATAGGACAACTCTAAAGCAAAGAATTAACCAGCCTAAAGTGTCAATTGTGTTGAGGTTGAGAAACCCTGGTTTATAATGAAAGGGAAAGTGAAGTCGTATCTGACTCTTTGCAACCCCCTGGTTTGTAGCCTGCCAGGCTCCTCCATCCACGGGATTTTCCAGGCAAAAATACTGGAGTGGGTTGCCATTTCCTTCTCCATGATTTATAATAAATTATTATTATTGCATATGCTCTAAGAAGCCTCCACGGTCAACTGTATCTCTTTATCCAACTTTATTTTTCATTATCGCCTTTATTATATGTGACACTAAATACTTCCTATTCTGTTTTATTCTATTTTCTTCTATTCATTTGTTTGTTGTCTGTCTCCCTCAACACATCAGCTCAACGAGGGCAGAGATTTGTGTCCGCTTTGTTCACTGCTATATCCTCAGCCTTTTGAACAGCACCCAGAATGTAGTAAGCAATTTCCAAATGTGTATCTAATTAATTTATTAGTTAATTAAAATGAAGACATTTCCTGAGCTCTTACTGTACATGAACATAGTGCTAGGTTATCTCATTTTGATGTTCATAAAAAAAAAAATTCTAGAAGGTAGGAAGTATTGTTATTCTCCTCCATTTTCCAGATAAAGAAACTGAAGAAGTTAAACAGCTTACTGAAGATTACACAGCTCTTAAGAGGGCAAGACAGGAGGCTTCCCTGGTGATCCAGTATCACACTCCCAATGCAGGGGGCCTGGGTTCAATCCCTGGTCAGGGGGCTAGATCCCATATGCTGAAACTAAGAGTTTTCATGCCACCATGAAGACACAAGATCCCACCTGCCACAACTAAGACCCCGTGCAGCCAAATAAATAAATATTAAAACAAAAAAAGAGGTAAAGGAGAGCCTTTCCTCAGGTGTCCAATCCCAGGGTATATTCCCTTGGAGAGGTTGGGCTTACCAGGTGCCAGGCAGGGTACCAGGGAACACAGAAGTGAAGAAGATGCGATCCTTGTCCCCAAGTCTCTAGTCCAGTGGGAGAAAAAGACAAGTAAATAGGCACTTATGACACCAGTCACTGAAGGGGACTCAGGGCTGAACCAACCTCGGAAAATCAGGGGAGACTTGACTGGAGGTTCAGTCAGTAAAGAATTCGCCTGCACTGTGGGGTTGAAAGATCCCCTGGAGGAGAGCATGGCAACCCACTCCAGCACTCTTCCCTGTAGAACTGCCGTGGACAGAAGAGTCTGGTGGGCTGCAGTCCATGGTGTCTCAAGAGTCGGATACTAGCGAGTGGCTAAGCACAGCACAGCACGTCATCTGTGATGCTTTGCCTCCCAACCCATGGATGTTCACACTCATGAGTGCTCAGGGGACAAGAAGACAACTGGAGGACGGATCCTCTACACCATCTGCCCCCTGGGGGCCATGGCCATTCACAGACCAATCTGCATCCATGCCAGACCTTCAGCCCTGCGAATGTCCTGCTTTCATTCATGGCCATGGGAAGGCACCCACTCTGTTCCACTCCTTTAAAGGCCCCTGGCTCTCTTGGTGGTCATGGGAATAGAACAAACCAGCAGTTATCAACCTTGTCCTGAAAAAACCCAACAGAACCAGGGCCTTCCATGTGCTGCTACCCAGTTAGTGGAGAATGCAAGTCCTGCACGAACAAGTCAGCTGCAGGTTACAGGCCATTCCTGAGGTGCCTGCTACACCCCAGGGTGTGCTGGGCGTGGCCACCCCTGCATAGGAAGCTGCTGTGGGTGGACACCTGCACAGCATCCAGGAATCGTCCTGGGCTGTTGCTGTCCTTTCCTCTGCTCCCCCCCTTCTCCACTTTCATCCAGGTCTATTTTGATTCCTGTGTGTGTTCTAAGTTTCCCTGAGCATGCATGCTCAGTCATATTCAACTCTTTGCAACCCCATGGTCTATAGCCCACCAGGCTCCTCTGTCCACGGGATTTCCCAGGCAAGAATACTGGAGTGGGTTGCCTAGGTGAAGCCACTGCCTCTAAATATCCCCAGCTTGCAGACAGAGCCATCCTCCCCTTTCTCACCTTCACCAGTAGCTGTGGCTCCATGCATAGGTGAAAGGCTCCATTAGCAGTCCCCGACGGAGGCATCTGCTGAGCCACTTCAGTGATTCAGTGGTGGCCTCTCTAGATGGGTAGGGGGACTGCCACTTGGCTCCATTTGAGCCTGTGGGCCCAGCGTTGCCAGACTCTCCCCAACTTCAAGAACAGCCCCAAATCCTGATTTTCTTATCTTTTTTATAAAGCAGTCTGTTAATTTATTTACTAATCTGTGTGGGGTCTCAGCTGGGGCTCACAGGCTCTTTGCTACAAAGCAAGGGCTTAGCCGCCCTGCAGCATGTGGGATCTTAATTCCAGTGCAGGAATCAAACCTGCATCCCCTGCACTGGAAGGTGAATTCTTAACCACTGAACCACCATAGAAGTCCCCAGAAATCCTGATTTTCATGTGACCATTTCTGAATTTTTTAAGGATGAAACTCAATTTAAACATTCTTTTTTTAATTGAAAGAAACAAGAACAAAAACTTTGCACCATGGGGCCAAATGCTATTTGGGTCAAACCACATATGCTTATGAGACATGGACATGGGCTCTGAGACTCTTCAGACTAAAATTCTGCTCTCCAGACCTTTATACAGGTAATTGATGTTGACTCATGCCAGGAAAGTAGTCACGGTTGTCTTCAGAACACTATTTCTAGTGTCTGCAGGACACAGATCACCCCGACCCAGCAAATTAGGTCCCTCATCACCTCATCCTAGTTCCTGCCCCCTGTGCACTTCAGGGACAGACACTGGATAGCAAGGAAAAACCGGCACTTTTTTTGTTGTTTTTTTTTTTTTTTTTTTTTTTTGCTGCTTTCTTCTCTTTGTTTTTCTCTGCTAGCCACATTGTTGGTTTCAATTTGTTTTTATTTCGGCTGCTCTGGGTATCACTTGTGGCTTGCAGGCTCTTCATTGTGGCTTGCAGGCTTTCTCTAGTTGCAGCACATGGGTTTCTCGTTGAGATGCTCAGGCTCAGTAGTTGCAGTGTGGGCGCTTAGTTGCCCCCATGGGAAGTGGAATCTTAGTTCCCTGACCAGGGATCGAACCCACGTGCCCTGCATTGGACGGTGGATTCTTAACCACTGGAACACCAAGGAGGTCCTGCCACACTGTTTTTAGGAAATTTCCTTTCACCCACCTCCTCCTGAAGGTCACAGGTGGCAGGTCGACACTCTCATCTGCAAGGCTCAGCTCTCCTGAGCTTTGTCACACCTGCCACCCTAGTGACCTTGTCAAGAGAGGACAGAGTCTGAATGTGACATGCATGTTGTCACCACATCCTGGTGATCCTGAGTGTCTTCCAGGTAGAAGCAGAAGAGTCCAACTATCTGGGAGGGACTAGGAGACTCCAGTCTCTGCCCAACCCATCCACAGCGCTTGCCCCTGACTAAAGTGGCTGAATCCTGGGTGGAGAGCTCTGCTTTCTCTCCATCACCCTCCATTACTCTTATCTCTGCATGGGGTTTTCCTATCCATCACAAGCTTGGTTTCTTGCCTGATAGAAAATTTGAATAACCAGTTTTTTGTGTCATCTACAGCTTTTGCAAGACTCCATTTATTTTAGTTTTGAGCCTTCCTGAGACTATATTAGGCTTCCCTGATGCCTCAGATGGTAAACAATCTGCTTGCAGTGCAGGAGACCTGGGTTCGATCCATGGATTGGGAAGATCCCCTGAAGAAGAGCATGGCTACCCACTTCAGTATTCTTGCCTGGAGAATCCCATGGACACGAGCCTGATGAGCTACAGTCCATGGGATCGTAAAGAGTCAGATATGACTGAGTGACTAAGCAGGCTCACAAGCATGCAAGACTATATAACCCAGTACCAAGTACTGTGCAGTCATTAGGTTAAAACAGTGAAAAGTTAGACAAGTGTCTTCTACAAATAGTGCTGGAACAGCTGGATATATGATCCAGCAATCAAGCTCCTTGAATTTTAACCCAAAGAAGCTGAAAATGTACATCCACACAAAAACCTGCACATGGATGTTAATAGTAGTTTTATTCACAGTTGCCAAAACTTGGAAACAACCAACATGTCCTTCAGTACACGAATGAATAAGTACACTATGGTCCATTAGACAAGGGAATATTATTTAGCACTAAAAAGAAATGAGCTATTAATCAAGCCTTGAAAACATATGGAGGCGCCTTGAATGCACATTACTGAGTGAAAGAAGACAATCTGTAAAAATTACATATTGTACGACTCCAACTATATGACATACTAGAAAAGGCAAACCTATGGAGACAATAAACAAGACCAGAGGTTGCCAGGGCTTGGGGAGTGGGGTGGGGATGAATCGGCAGACCACAGAGGAATTGTAGGGCAGTGAAAATACTCTGTGTGATGCTATAATGATGGATGTATGTCATTATATATTTGTTCAGACCCACAGAACATACAGCGCCAAGAATGAGCCCTACAGTAAACTATAGACTCCGGGTGACTAAAATACTTCAATGTAGGTTCATCTTTGGTTTAAAAAAAAAAAAAGTATTATTCTGGTGAGTGATCTTGATAATGGGGGAGGCTATGCATGTGTGAGAGTAGTGGTGTGTAAGAAATTTCTGTACCATCCTCTTGATATTCTTATAAACCTAAAACTACTCTAAAAAGACAAAGTCTTTTTAAAGAGGTTCAACAAGTTCCTTGACCCAGTGGAACAGGTTCCTTCTACTTCACTGGAGGAGACAATCAGTCATAGAACGAGTATTCTGTGCCCTGAAGACATTAAAATGGGACAATGAGACAGAAAAAGGATGGTGAGAATCCGGTAGACAACTTCTTAGACAGGTAACCAGGGAAGGTCTTCCTGAAGAGGAGATGAAACCTAAATAAAGAGAAGAGACCAATCATGCAAAGAGCTGGAGGAAAAGCAGTCTGGCAGAGGTAAGAGCAGAGACCAAGGTTCTGAGGCAGGAAGGGGCTCAGCGCCTGAGAGGAACAGAAAGGTCAGTGTGGCTGGACGTGAGTGGACGTGGGGCTGCGTGATGTTGGAGGAGGGCAGGGGCCAGACGCCGTGGGACTTTTAGGTCAGGGTGAGGGCTGGCCTTTAATCCAAGGGTTCTCAGGTCTCCAAGGAGGGGAGAGCTGAGGCCTGATTTTGATTTAGTCTGAGGCCAGGCTCTCTCAATCTCGACTCACTTGTGGGACTTCCATGGCGCAACAAGCTTCTTGAAGGTGCCCCCACTTCCTTTTCCACAATAGCTTTTGCACAATCTGAACTGCATTTGAGAGCTTCCTGTGTCTCTCAAGAGACCGGTCAGTGGTTTACCCCTAGTTCAGCTACGGTAAGTCAGTCATTCCCAGACCTTCCTTCCTCTCCCTTCCACCGGGGCCTCAGTCTCTGCATCCACCAAGTGGGAGAGCAGGATCTACGGATACAGGCTGCCTTTCCGGTTCTGTATCTCTAGTTTTGGAAGTGACTGGAAGAGGATGCAGCGAAAGTGGGATCCGAGGGAGAAATGAAAGTGAAAGATGGGAAAACATTCCTCCAGCTTCCAGAGAATTGGGCAGAGCTGGGAGAGAGGCTGATGGGCGGGGAAAGGAGGATTTTAGAAAGCTGGGCAAGCAGGGTCCGTGTGACCCAGGCTTTCGCTTCTCCTAAACAGCCCCGGGGCACCATGTGACGCAGCCGGGGCCACAGAAGCAGCGAAAGGGGAAGCTAGGGGCTCCCCGAGTTTCTCAAGAAGCGGAGAGCAGGACCGAGGCTGAGCTCGGAGGGAGAGGGGCCCGGAGGGCCGGGAGTGGGGGACAGGCTTACAGTCTTGGGACGGGAGGCAGCGGGCGGTGGAGGCAGAGGCAGGCCCTTTGAGGACCCCTCTCCGCGGAGCGCAGGCCAGGTGTCGCCAGGGAAAGGGACAACGGTTAAGAAAGGCAGCCAACCGGGGAGACCGACAGGAAAGGAGGGGGAGGGGCAGAGCAGAGGCGAGATAAAGGGTCGGCAGGGGGGATGGCTGGAGGAAGGAGGAAGAGTTAGGGGCGGCAGGAGGGGAGAGGGAGAGTTAGGGAGCACAGACGTAGAATCCGGGTAGTCCCCCAGGCCCCGTGGGGGCGAGAAAGGCTCCCTTGGGGGGGAGAGGGGACGGGGGAGCAAAGAAGGGGAAAGGGAGAGGAAGGGGGACCGCAAGGGGCTGAGAAAGGAGGGAAGGGAGGAGAGGAGTGAGGCCGCGGGGCAGGGGCGGGGGCTCGGCGGGGGAGGAGGTGGGTCCGAGTCGCGCCGCAGGGGGCCCAGGATGCCCGGGCCGAGCGCCCCCGCGGCGCCCTGGGAGTCGGAGGAACGCCAGCGGCTCCTGGCGCGCAGGCCGCGGGGGCCCCGTCGGTGGTGGCGGGTCGCGGCGGCCGCGGTGCTGGTGGTGGAGATGCTGGAGCGCGCCGCCTTCTTCGGCGTCGCGGGCAACCTCGTGCTTTACCTGAACAGCGCCGAACTCAAATGGGCGGGCGAGCAGGCGTCCCGCGCGGCGCTTGTCTTCCTGGGTGCCTCCTACTTGCTGGCGCCGGTGGGCGGCTGGCTGGCCGACGTGTACTTGGGCCGCTACCGCGCCATCGTGCTCAGCCTGCTGCTCTACCTAGCCGCCTCTGGCCTGCTGGCCTCCACCGCCTTCCCCGACGGCCGCAGCTCCTTCTGCGGAGAGATACCCTCCGCGCGCCTGGAGCCCGCTTGCCCCTCGCCCGGATGCCAGTATACCTCTCGCGCCACCTACTGCGCCCCCACCCTCTACGCGGCGCTGCTGCTGCTCGCCCTGGCCGCCAGCTCCGTCAGGAGCAACCTCACCTCTTTCGGGGCCGACCAGGTGAGTGGCAGAGGGCCGGGGAGTGTGGGGGGAGAGGGAGTGATCTGGGAGTCAGGAGGCTACGACTGCCAGCGTGACCTCGGACAAACCACTTCCCCTCCCTGGGTCCAGTTTCCTTATTTGAAAGAAACGGGGGTGGGGGGTCGAGGTTTGCTTATTCCAATAACTAAAACGACAATAGTGACAACCCAAGGTGGCCTTCTTTGACGATGTGTCACTTTCCGTATTTTAATTCATTTCATCCTCTGAACTACTTACAGGGTAGGTATTATGCCCATTTTACAGATGAGGACACTGAATTTTCAGGACATTAATCAACCTTTCCAAGGTCTCATAGAAAGCAGCTCAAAAGGAGGATACGACTACCTGGACTTCAGGCCCCATCAGGAGCCCCAGCTTTGTGTGTTATAGCGATCTGGGGCCTGCAAGAGGAGCAAGCCTTTTCCTGCCAGCTGTGCCAGAGATGGAGTCAGGCCTGTTTGTCCAGATCTTAGCTCTGCCGCTCTCAAACCCTCGGCACTTGGGCCAATATCCTAACTTCTGAGCCTTTTTCTGTACGCTTTTGGACAGAAGATGGCACATAGGAGAAATTCAATAGATATTTGCTAACTGAATGAGTAATCACCTGATTTATTGTTGTTCGGTTGCCAAGTCGTGTCTGACTCTTTGCAACCCCATGAACTGCAGCACGCCAGGCTTCCCTGTCCCTCACTATCTTCTGGAGTTTGCCCATATTCACGTCCATTGAGTCAGTGAAGCCATCCAACCATCTCATTCTCTGTTGTCCCCTTCTCCTCCTGACCTCAATCTTTCCCAGCATTAGTGTCTTTTCCAGTGAGTCAGTTCTTTGCATCAAGTGGCCAGAGCTTCAGCTTCATCATCAGTCCTTCCAATGAATATTCAGGATTGATTTCCTTTAGGATTGACTGGTTTGATCTCCTTGCAGTCCAAGGGACTCTCAAGAGTCTTCTCCAGCGCTACAGTTCAAAAGCATGAATTCTTGGGGCCTCTGCCTCCTTTATGGTCCAACTCTCACATCTGTACATGACTGCTAGAAAAATACCTAATAGCACAGCTGTATTTTGATAGCTCTACTCAGTGGGATGTTAGACAGTAATTTTTTAAAATATGTAACATGATTTGAAAAAACTCACTTACAATGTTAATGAGCAAAAGCAATGCAGAACTACACACAGAATATGATCACAGCCATATGAAAAGACCAGGTGTCCACAAAAGGAAGAAACTGGGGAAAATCGTAACAGTAGTGGGAACAGGCCACTGGACTGGTTAGTTGTGCTTTTTTTAACCTGTCTGTTTTAAAATGCTCTTTAATTACATGTGTTACAATCAGAAAGGGGACATTTTAGAAAGAATCATTGCATCCAGCTGTCATCCACAGTCCAGCATCCAACATAGTCTCCAGTGTCCTTGCCAAGGAGTGACTCACCCAGCCTGTTTGGATTCCTTTGCTGATGGGGGATTCAGTGCCCCCAGGACAGCCCTCTCCATTTCCCAGCCCCCACTGACCTTCCTTCAGACCAGGAGACTCCCACAATCTGCCACTGGGAATCTCTCATCTTCCCTTAACTCTCCTCTTCACTGACATCCCACCCCATCCCCAGGTGCCCTTAACGTGTGCCTTGACCTCATTGACCTCCAGAGGCCCTCAGCCATCTACTGCCTCTTGTCTCTCCCACCTCTTGGTGGCAGAATTGACTTCTCAGAAGCTCGGCCACTGGGCAACATGGACTTTGGGTCGGGCCAGGCCAGGCTGGAAGACTGCCTGGGGGTCTGGCCTGACCCCTAGGGCAGTTCAGAAACACTAAAATGATTTGAGGCAGGGATGGACATGATTAGATATGAGTACTTTAAAATGGCTCTGGTCACACGGTAGACAGTTGATGGGGGTCACAAGAGTGGGCACACCAGAGCAGTGAGGGGGCTGTTGCAGAATTCAGGGGGACAGTCAGATGGGCAGTGAGGGTGGGAAGGGTTGGTATCGTCTGTCAGAACAGCCATACACAGGAGTCAAGTGTTTTAAGACACTTGCAGGTTTCAGAATGGGCCATCCATCATTCGCAACAAAGTGGCTGTGCATTTTGGGAGAACTCATTTATGTCCTGAATGGGCTGTCTGCTCTTCCCCTTAGAGTTGCAATTGTCATATTCATTTACATCCAATTAATAAATGGAGTGACTGCTCGTTATGGGACTTATTCGATTTTCTGCTTGAAAGCAAGGATTTTCAGTGAGCGGACAGGCCTTTCCCTCTTTATTGCCAAGAGGATCCCTCAAAATCTCCAAAGGGATGCAGTTTTAAATGCATCTGTGTGAACGCTAATCTTACATTTGGAAAAGGAACAAAATATCTAGTTATCTTTTTCCTAGTGCAATCACAGAAGTTAAAGCTTGACAAAATCTGCTTAGCTAATGGATATATGTATATCTGGGTAGAAGAAGAATGATAGGTTCTGAGATTTGGGGAGTTGTTGAAGGGGTGATGGGGTACAGAATTGCTTATTTAGAGAGGTGACTTCCAGAGCTCACTGCTTTTTCAGATTTCAGATGTCTGGGCCCTGCCCCAGACCTGCTGAGTCAGAATCTGGACCAGGATCTAGGAGCAGGACAGCTGCCAGTACAGTTGACCCAAGCCAGCAGACCGGAAGTGGGCCTGGGGCTTGGCTGTCGCAGATTGATCCAAATCCTGGGTAAAGATTTTTCAGCCCTTCTGCCCTTGCTGGGGGGCCTGAATTTTTTTTTTTTAATCAGGCCAAAGTCTGCTCTTGGGGCTGTGTCTGGGATCACTTCTGCTTTCCCTGATTATGCCAACTTTGTTTGACTGGGAGGCAAGTGGGGGTGGGGGTACAATTGAAAACACTATTTGCATCTCCAAACTGCAGAGGAAATTCTCCATTGGACTTTTGTTCTTCCAGTAATACACATGAATCATATTTAATAATGTGGAGCAGACCTGAGATCTTGACTGGCTTTTTTCTGACTGTGAAGGTTATGCACACTATGGTCTGCTCAAACACAAAGGGATAAATCGGCTAGAAATGAACAAAGTGGCATCTGAGACATCTGTTGTGTGCACCACTTAGTGACAATAAAAAAGCAATGTGTGTCAAGGGCATGAAGAAACAGCTGCGCCAAAATGTCCTTATCATTAACAAGTGACTCCCAAGGGAAGGGTTTATTCATTCATTTGACAAATATTATTGGGCATCTACTTAGTGATCAGGGATTAGGAAAGTGCTAGAATGCCCACCCACTGATGCAAGAAGTGTCTCTGTAGGAGGGTCATGCAGTCACAGAGAGTATGTCATGGCAGGGTGCCACCACACCTCCTTGGCCTTCACTCTTACCCCTGCCTGACAGGTGATGGATCTTGGCCGCCATGCCAGCCGCCGCTTCTTCAACTGGTTTTACTGGAGCTTGAATGTGGGTGCCATGCTGTCGTTGCTGGTGGTGGCCTTTATCCAACAGAACATCAACTTCCTGCTGGGTTACAGCATCGTTGTGGGCTGTGTGGGCCTGGCCTTCTTCATCTTCCTCTTTGCCACCCCCAGCTTCATCATCAAACCGCCCACAGGCAGCCAAGTGTCCTCCATGCTCAAACTTGCTCTCCAAAACTGCTGTCCCCGACTGTGGCACCGACACTCTGCCAGGTGAGGAGGGGGCTCTGGGGGGAGAGGCCAGGTGGTCCAGTTTAAAGATACTCTGGATCAGCTCCAGTGATAGCCCTTCATGATGATGGGCACCTCTATGCCTGAGGATGGTGATGGAGATGAGGGGGGTGGTAATTTGACAGTGAACTAACTGTAGAAAGTATGCGGATGTTAACAGTCTTGACAGTGATGGAAGTGGTGAATATAGGGATGACGGTGTTATAAGTGATGTTATAAGTGATGGAAGTGGTGAATATAGGGATGACGGTGTTATAAGTGACAATAACTTCTGGCAATAAATGCTGACCGTGGCAGCAGAGCTGGCGGTTGTGGAGATGATAGCACCAGTGAAGGCACCTGGGACAGAATTCCATACCACCTTGATAGTAAGTATAAGAAAGACTAAGAAGTCAGCCAAACCAGTTTCTTTTCCCAAGGGAGGAAAACCATCCCCAAGAAAAAGAAATGCAACAAGGCCAAATGGTTATCTGAGGAGGTCGTACAAACAGCTGAGAAAAGAAGAGAAGCAGAAGGCAAAGGAGAAAAGGAAAGATATATCCATCTGAATGCAGAGCCCCAAAGAATAGCAAGGAGAGTTAAGAAAACCTTCCTAAGTGAACAAAGCAAAGAAATAGAGGAAAACAATAGAATGGGAAAAACTAGAGATCTCTTCAAGAAAATTAGAGATACCAAGGGAACATTTCATGCAAAGATGGTCACAATAAAGGGCAGAAATGGTATGGACCTAACAGAAGCAGAAGATATTAAGAAGAAGTAGCAAGAATACACTGAAGAACTGTACAAAAAAGATCTTAATGACTCAGATAACTGTGATGGTGTGATCACTCACACAGGCCAGACATCTTGGAGTACGAAGTCAAGTGGGCCTTAGGAAGCATCACTACGGACAAACCTAGTGGAGGTGATGGAATTCCAGTTGAGCTATTTCAAATCCTAAAATATGAAGCAGTTAAAGTGCTGCACTCAATATGCCAGCAAATTTGGAAAACTCAGCAGTGGCCACAGGACTGGAAAAGGTCAGTTTTCATTCCAATCCCAAAGAAGGGCAATGCCAAAGAATGTGCAAACTATTGCACAATTGCATTCATTTTTCACATGCTAGCAAAGTAATGTTCAAAGTTCTCCAAGCCAAGGCTTCAACAGTACATGAACTGTGAACTTTCAGATGTTCAAGCTGGATTTAGAAGAGGCAGAAGAACCAGAGATCAAATTGCCAATATCTGTTGAATCATAGAAAAAGCAAGAGAATTCCAGAAAAACATATACTTCTGCTTCACTGACTACACTAAAGCCTTTGACTGTGTGGATCACAACAAACTGGAAAATTCTTAGAGATGGGAATACCAGACCGCCCTACCTGCCTTCTGTGAAACCTGTATGCAGGCCAAGAAGCAACAGTTAGAAACAGACATGGAACAACAGACTGGTTCAAAATTGGGAAAGGAGTACATCGAGGCTGTATATTGTCACCCTCCTTATTTAACTTATATGTAGAGTACATCATGAGAAATACCAGACTGGATGAAGCACAAGCTGGAATCAAGACTGCTGGGAGAAATATCAATAGCTTCAGATATGCAGATGACACCATCCTTATGGCAGAAAGCAAAGAGGAACTAAAGAGCCTCTTGATGAAGGTGAAAGAGGAGAGTGAAAAAGTTGGCTTAAAATTCAACATTCAAAAAACTAAGATCATGGCATCCAGTCCCATCACTTCATGTCAAATAGATGGGGAAATAATGGAAACAGTGACAGACTTTATTTTCTTGGGCTCCAAAACCACTACAGATGGTGACTGCAGTCATGAAATTAAAAGATGCTTGCTCCTTGGAAGAAAAGCTATGACAAACCCAGACAGCATATTAAAAAGCAGAGACATTACTTTGCCAACAAAGATCCATATAGTGGTTTATCCAGTAGTCATGTACAGATGTGAGAGTTGGACCATAAAGAAGGATGAGCACTGAATAATTGATGCTTTTGAACTGTGGTGTTGGAGAAGACTCTTGAGAGTCCCTTGGACTGCAAGAAGATCAAACCAGTCAATCCTAAAGGAAATCAACCCTGAACATTCATTGGAAGGACTGATGCTGAAGGCAGGAGGAGAAGGGGATGACAGAGGACAAAATGGTTGGGTGGCACCACTGACTACACAATGGGCATGAGTCTGGGCAAACTCCGGGAGATGGTGAAGGGCAGGGAAACCTGGGATGCTGCCGTCCGTGGGGTTGCAAAGAGTCAGACACGACTGAGTAACTAAACAAGAAGGGAGGAAAGTTCTGAATAACCTTGCATCGGCACCACGGCTGCCTTTTGCCCCTCTCTTCCCTGAGTTTACTGACTACTTACGCTAAGCAAACCTGTCTCTAGACCGTGGACCCAGTTACAGCTCCTATCTAGAGTGGCATCTAGACAGAAAAGGTATACAGCATGCTTTCTCCCAACCTGGTACATTGCTGTAAAGTTTTGTTTGAATGATCCGTTGCTGCCTAACGAACCACCCCAGAACTTAATGTCTTAAGCAACCACCTTTTTTGCCTCTCAAAATCCTGTGGTTCACTGAACTCACCTGGGTAGTTCTGCTTCTTGTGATGCCATGGGGGCTGCAGTCACTTGGGGGCTTGTAAGGGTTAGAACAGTCAAGACAACTCACATTCCTGGTTGGCAGTTGATGCTGACTGTCAGCAAGCGCACCTTGGTTCCCCTTTGTGTGGCCTTGTCCCCGGGTGGTAAGGTGTTTGGGCTAGGAAAGAAAGGAAGCATTCCAAGAGAAAATGTCCCAAAGGGCAGGAAGTGAAGCTTCGTGTCCCTTGAAGGCCTTTTGGAGTTTCAGAGCATCACTTCTTCCTCACTCTGTTGGTTAGCACAGTCACAGGCTTGCTCAGATTCAAGGGCAGGGCAGATAAACTCCATCTCTCAGCCAAGAAGCGGCATCATAAACTGGGAGGGGAGAAGCTCATGATGACCATCACACTGCACTGGTATGGTCCCTTTGGGCATCTCAAAGGATGAGCCAAGGCTCTTGGGTGAAAAGGGATTAGAAACTTCTCAAGACAAAGGGCAAAGGGTAAAAGTTGATCTTTCCTGCCTCCTAATAAAGTCCCCTCCACCCCTACCTCTCCATTCCTTGGTCTGTAGGGAGAGGGCTTTCACGTTGCCTGTTAAGGAGGGTGGGCTTGGAGACCACACCTGGGGAACTGGAGTGTCTCAAATTGTAATACCTCTTTCCCTGAGTCAGGCATGAATGGGGGCTTCCCTGATTCCCGAGCAAATCAGCACTATGAGCCAAAAAATCTCCCAAGACTCTGCTCGCCACAGCCTCTGGTCTTACTTCCCCTAGGACCCAAAAGGCTGAAGCTCTAGGATGGAACGAGTCTTGATCACCACCTCTGCTTCAGGGATGATAGTGATCATAGCGACAGTGGCAGTGCCAACACCAAAAAAAATTAATGGCGATAGCAATGAGAACTCCGTGGAGAGGATGGCTTCGGTGGCTGCGGTCACCGCACTAATGATGCTGGTAGGGGTGCAAATGTTGATAATGTCGGTGAAAGTGACGCTGATGGTGGAGTGGAGGAGAGGAGGGCAGTGATTTCCGAGATGGTGGCTGTGATAACTGGTGATAGGGGAAGGGGGTTAAAGTAGGGGATGATGGTGGAGGTGGGAAGGTAGCCATGGTGGTGGTGACGGTAGCTGCCATTTAATCTGCTGCCTCTTTGGCCCCTTAGAGACCCTCCCAGTGCCCAGCTGCTGCCTGACCAGAGGTTGCCCCAGCCTGGCCCTTCCCCCAAAGAGGACATTGCCAACTTCCAGGTGCTGGTGAAGATCTTGCCCGTCATGGTGACTTTGGTGCCCTATTGGATGGTATACTTCCAGGTCAGCACCCGTGCCCTTTCACTCGGGAAGAAATGGCTCCCTAGGCCCCTTAGTAGTCTCATCTCTCACCATAGATGCTCTGGGCACATGGAATGAGTGTGGTGTGGTTCAGTCGCTAGGTCATGTCCAACTCTCACGACTCTATGGGCTGTGTAACCTACCAGGCCTCTCTGTCTGTGGAATTTTCCAGACAAGAATGCTGGAGTGGGTTGCCATTTCCTTCTTCAGGGGATCTTCCCCAACACAGGGATCGAACCCCCATCTCCTGCTTTGCGGGTGGATTCTTTACCATCTGAGCTACCAGCCCCTCCCCCCATCTCCCCTGTGGAATGGGGAAAGGGCTTACAAAGTGAACTGCTGCTGCTGCTGCTGCTGCTAAGTCGCTTCAGTCGTGTCCGACTCTGTGCAGCCCCATAGACGGCAGCCCACCAGGCTCCCCTGTCCCTGGGATTCTTCAGGCAAGAACACTGGAGTGGGTCACCATTTCCTTCTCCAATGCATGAAAGTGAAAAGGGAAAGTGAAGTTGCTCAGTCATGTCCGACTCTTAGCGACCCCATGGTCTGCAGCCTACCAGGTTCCTCTGTCCATGGGATTTTCCAGGCAAGAGTACTGGAATGGCGTGCCATCGCCTACTTCAAACTGCAAGGAGAGAGCCTCACAAAGTGAACTGCTGGCTTGTAGCAGCCAGGTGGGCCCTGATGCAAAGCTGTCCCAATAATTAAATTCACTGAGTGTACAAGGAGCTCTGGAGACAGGTCTGAGGCCCAGTGACTGAATAAATCACCCCATCCCTCCCAGCCTCAGTTTCTCATGTTAGACTAGAGGCTCAGACAGCTCTGAAGCATTCTGATTCTCCGACTTGGCAATGAAGGCCCAGAGAAGGTGGGTCAGTTACCTGAGACCCTACAGCAAGTCTGAGCCAAGCTCAGCACCTCGAGTGCTTTGCAACAGAAGTTCCCAGCCCTGGCTCTGCCTCAGAATCCCCTGCAGAGTTTTTTAAAAATATACAGATTCCTAGGTCTCACCCCCAGATGTGTGAAAGAGAATTGCCAGGGGAGTCTCTAGTGTAATAAACTTCTCAGATGATGCTAACTCTCAGCGAGGTTTGAGAACCACTGCTTCCTCCTGCCCCGCAAAGTGTGTGAGTATGTGGAGGGTGGACAACTAACCCCAATCTCTAAGCCCCAGGCCCCAAAGTCATTGCCTCCCACATCTGCTCTCTAGGAATCTTGTTTCTAGATGCAGAAGATGGGGGTCATTCAGGGTCCGCCTGCTACTTGGGGACAGCACAGAGGTAGAAACTGTCTGGGATGGGACGTGTGTGTCCACGGTGAGCCCCAGTCACACCAGTTGTTAGAACACTGACATCCTTCCATACCAGTCAGCAAACAGCTGCTGCCTTGGTCAACACAAGGGCCCTCCGCTGCCTCCTGGCCCTTCTGTGGGATTCTCTCAGATCCCCCTCCCTCACAGAGCAACTAACAGGGTAACACCTGG
The DNA here is from genome assembly GCF_042477335.2 of Ovis canadensis. Classification (NCBI taxonomy): domain Eukaryota; kingdom Metazoa; phylum Chordata; class Mammalia; order Artiodactyla; family Bovidae; genus Ovis; species Ovis canadensis. Next base: position 53,005,011 of record NC_091265.1, on the reverse strand, counting down.
GATGGCAGAGCCCCCTGGAGTTTGCTTCTGCCACTGTGTCCAAGGACACTCCGGTGGATCAGTGGCTAAGCATCCCCAGTTGTGTCAACCTGTGTGACTCAGCTTGGCTTCAGTGTCAGATAAGAGCTCCCCATGGGGCCAGCCATGTCATTATCTTACCCATGTCAACAAACATTTATCCACGAGTACTCTATGCTGGCCCTGGAGACATGAACATGAGCCAGACCAGCTGGGACCCCAGCTCTGGAGCAAAGCTGGGCACATAGCCCTCAGGCCTGGGAGCAGAGTGACAGAAGCTCCCCAGGAGCGAGGAGGGTGGTGTGGTCTCTCCTCCCTGAGACTAGGAAAGGGGACAGCTCCTTGGCCGCCCTGTGCTACTGCAGAGGAGTGCCTGACTTGGAGCTGGGAGTGTTCTGGGGTGGAGGTGAGGTGGCCAGCTCTGTTCCAGCCTCAATTCTAGCTCTCTCGGCAGATGCAGTCCACATACGTCCTGCAAGGTCTTCACCTCCAAATCCCGAACATCTTCCCCAACTGCCCTACCAACAGATCCGAGACTCTGAGAGCCCAGGGTAGTATCTACAAGGTGAGAGACACGTGCATTCAGCCCCAATCTCGGGCCGGGCTGGGGGATTCCTCTGAAAAAAGGAAGACTGAAGCGGCCTCCACACTCCCGTCCCCCAGTGGCAGAGCATCCTTGGAATATAGGAAATGCACCTGGAGGTCCAGGCATCCTGCCCCAAAGCTCAGCTGTAGCTTGTATAAGACTTCAGGCCAGCTTCACTCCACTGCTGCTCTGAAGTGGGCCTCACTGCCCAGTTTGCATCAGATCCTCCAGATACTCAGATCTCTGCCTTGCACCAGGACTTTCCAAATGAGTTCCTTGCCATCTCAGAGACTCTTACAATCAAAGACTCTTCAGAACTGGCAGATAAATGACATATTAGGTGGGCAAAAAGTTCATTCAAGTTTTTCTGTAACACCTTATAGAATAACTCCGATGAACTTTTTGACTAGCTGAATATTTGCTACTAAACCTCACTCCTTGCCCATGGCAGACATCACTAATCAATCTCGACATTCTTTCATGCTAAGCCCATGAATGTTCCAGGCAGCCACAGCTAACTGATAGAAGTTAAAGGAAGCTGTTTGCCATCCCTGATCTAATCCATCCTCTAATTGCACAGCCGAGGAGTGTGCATTCAGGGAAGGGGAACAGACTGACTCCGGGTCACGCAGGGACAGTCTGGATGGAGTCCAGGTCTGCCGACTCCAGTCCAGAGCTCCTTCTGCTCTGCTCACCTGCCCCTCTTGGTTTCTTCTTGCAGATTCCAGAAGCCTGGCTGCTCCTGGCCAATGTCATAGTGTTGCTGATCCTGGTGCCTGTAAAGGACCACCTGCTTGACCCTTTACTGCTGCGCTGCAAGCTGCTTCCCTCGGCTCTGCAGAAGATGGCACTGGGGATGTTCTTTGGTTTCACCTCAGTCATTGTGGCAGGTGCAGTGTAGGGCCTGGAGGAGTGGGATGGCCTTTGTCTGGGGCTGGAGGGAGGCTGGTTCCCCCAGGGGCTGATGCTGGGGCTGTGAGTCTGGGCCAAGTACACCCTCCACCTGTGGGTGCCAGTCTTGGTTTCTGGAAGATGTGAGCTGAAAGAGACCCTCCTCCTTGAGTCCAGCCTCCTTTCATTTTTGACAGATGAGGAAGCTCAGGTCAAGAGAGGAAAAAAAGATTCTCCCCAGTGGTATGTAAGCCCCCTGAAGGCAGGGAAATTTTTTTTCTTTTTTATTCACTGCTATGAATAATGAGGGCTTCTCTGATGGCTCAGATGGCAAAGAATCTGCCTGCAATGTGGGAGACCCAGGTTTGATCCCTGGGTCACGAAGATCCTCTGGAGAAGGGCATGGCAACCCACTCCAGTATTCTTGCCCAGAGAATCCCATGGACAGAGGAGCCTGGCAGGTTACAGTCCATGGGGTCGCAAAGACCCCATACTTTGTTGAGCGACTGAACAACAACATGTATAATGAACATAGGTACTCAGTAAGTGTGTAGAATGTGTTTTCCAAAGACACACAGCTGTTCAGTGGTTGGGGGACTTTTTTCAAAAAGTATTTACTATTTATTATCTTCCTTCTTCCATTTCAAAAGGATTTGAAGCTGCGAAGTTGCTTACAAGAAAGGGCTCTGGTAAAAGAAGCTTTGCATGCTACCGTACTGACTTCAGCCCTTTCACTTTGTGACATAATGATCCTGAAGTTTCTTAGTGTCTCTGAACTTCATCTTTAAAAAGGAGAGAGTAATTCATTCAGACACTGTGCAGGGCCTGAACTCTGCCTTCATGGAATGTGGTCTAACAGGAGTGTTGTGAGGATTAAACAAGATGAAGTCAGTAAATCACTTAGCACCATGCCTGGATCATAAGTAGGAGCCAGAGGAATGAAAGCTCAGTAAACAGAATTGTGTTTGTTTACTGAGGATGAAAGGATGAAAACCAAACTAGATTGTTTTTCAACTAGGTACTTTGGTCAATTTTGTCCTGTATCACCCTCGCAAGAATCCTGGGATTTTTTATTCCTGCGTGCGTGCTCAGTCGCTCAGTCATATCCGACTCTGTGACCCCATGGACTGTAGCCTGCCAGGCTCCTCTGTCTGTGGTATTCTCTAGACAAGAATACTGGAGTGGGTAGCCAATACCTTCTCCAGGGGATCTTCCCAACCCAGGGATCGAACCAGTTTCCTGCATTGCAGGTGGATTTATTGCCACTGAGCTTCTTGCATAAAAGTACTGGGTCTCAGAGAGATTAAGTGATTGGCCCAAGGTCACACAGCTAACCAGTGGCAGGGCCTTGACTGGAACCCAAGTCACTTAATTACATAAATGGTTTTCATTCCATCAGAGCACAGCTGTCTCCTAAGCAATGAAGGGAGAGAAAATAAACTTGAAAGCCAGGTTAGAAATGCTACTGTAATACTTGATGCTGCCGCAGAGGAGTCATGTGATATCATGGCAACGGGCCAGCTTTGAAACCAGACACAATGAGGCACAAGCGCAGCCCCAGTTACTTATCAGCTTTGTGACTTGGGTCTGATTGCTTGAAGTTCTTTCTCATTTATAAGAATGCATACTAGGTGTCTCACCCGTAACAGGCTCTCAATTAATAAGAGCTGTTACTGTTATTGAGTGCAAAATCTAGTTCTGAGCTTTCTAGCAGCCAAGGCAAAAAGGGACTAGCTGGAGGGCCAGTATTAATTTCCTTTTCTGATGCCTGGTCAATCACTAGCTACTTAGTGAATACCCACTACCTGCCAAGCTCTGTCATGGACAAAGCTGCCTAAAGGCTTCCCAGGTGGTGCTAATGGTGAAGAACCTGCCTGCCAGTGCAGAAGACATAAGAGACATGGGTTCGATCCCTGGGTTGGCAAGATTCCCTGAGGAAGGGCATGGCAACCCACTCCAGTATTCTTGCCTGGAGAATCCCATGGACAGAGGAACCTGGTGGGCTGCAGTCCATGGGGTCGCAAAGAGTTGGACGTGACTAAAGAGACTAAGCACAAGCTGCCTCCAGTGGATCTGACTGTATTCCTTCTCTCTGCCACCAGGAATCCTGGAGATGAAGCGTTTAGAATACATCAGTAGCAACCAGACAGTGTCCCAGCAGATTGGGCAGGACATGTACTACGCAGCACCACTGTCCATCTGGTGGCAGACCCCTCAGTACCTGCTCATCGGGATTAGTGAGATTTTTGCCAGCATCGCAGGTACCCTGGACCCCTCCCCCGCTCTTGCACAGGTGATGGGCTCTGCCTGGTGGTGCCTTGAAGTAAGAGGTTTCACGGGCTCAGCCTCTGGAGTTTGTCTTCATGGAGGCAGGCAGGATCTTCTAAGCAGGGCTGCAGTCACCCAGTGGGGACTTGTCAGCACTAATTCCAGTGGGGATTAGAGGTGAATAAGACACTTCCCATACCAACTTCCCCCCAGTCCCCCTGGTGCCATGTTCCCCACCCTCTGTGTCTTTGCACTTGCTGTCCCCTCTACTCCCTATTTCACAGATTGGATGTGAACTCCCATTTCCCCTTCAGTCTAAGGGGACTTAGACTTCCCCTCCCAGTCTAACTGCCATCTCCTCCGAGTCCCTCTCCAAGGCTCCTGGGCAGACGGGGGTCCTCTCCGCCGTCCCTTTGTTCATGTGGCCCAGGGCAGAGGGAACAGGGGCAGGGACAGACTTTGGGAAGACTTATGAGGTTGAATCAAAATGATGTTGTTGATGATGTGAAAGCTGGGCAGAGAGGGTGGAGGAGAGAGAGGGTGAAGACCGGGCTGGCTCAGCGGTGCCATCACTGAGGTGGGAGACCCAGGAGGAAGGGGCAGAGGGGAGACAGCAGTATGGGAGCAGCTAGGAGGACAGGTCCAGACAGGGAAGATGAGCCAGGCAGAGTCAAGGGGCCATCTCGGGGAGGCCAGGAGTGGGGTTTGGTGGGGGTGGGTTGGGGGCTGTGGCCCAGTTCTCTGCTCCTTCCCCAGCCCCTTGGGTAATCCTTCCTCCCTCTCTGCAGGCCTGGAGTTTGCATACTCAGAAGCCCCACGCTCCATGCAGGGCGCCTTGATGGGCATCTTCTTCTGCCTTTCCGGGGTGGGCTCGCTACTGGGCTCCAGCCTGGTGGCACTACTGTCACTGCCAAGGGGCTGGCTGTACTGCCCGGAGGATACTGGTGAGTCTGGGGGGCTCCCCGGGAATGGGACACTGTTGGAAGGAGGCTTAGAAAGGGGGTGTCAACTGCTAAGTGCTTTGACCCCAGGCAGAAGGAAATGGCACATTAGACTTAGGAAAATGGGGTTGGAGCCCAAACCTAGCCCACTGCCCACAGCGTGGCCTCCCCTCCATGGGCCTCCATGACCCTAACTATCCAAAAGGAGTCTATGAACTCAGCAGACCTCCAAGGCACCTTCCTGCTTCTGGAACCCTGCCAGTCTAGTTAAGGTCACCTTTCTTGGTCTGTTTTAAGCCCCTAAAAGAACAGCCAGCTAACAGGACATTGTAGACACCACAGGAAACACCCAGGGCAGCCCAGTGCTAGAGGACCATTTGCCCAGTGTGTTCAGATCCCACCCATTGCCCACTGTGACTTCAGCTGCCAGCCCCTTGAAAGCCCCACCTTGACCCAAATGCCAACCCCTCCTTTCTCCAGGGAACATCAACAAATGCCGAATGGATCTCTACTTCTTCCTGCTGGCCGGCATTCAGGCTGCCGCAGCCCTGCTGTTCATCATAATCGCTGATCGCTATGAGAGGGCAGCCAAGAGCCCAGCCCCACAAAGCTGTCCCAGGAGGGACAGTGGCTGAACAGGGCCCCCATCCCCCACCCTCGCCTCTCTTCCCCCAACACAGACAGTGGCAGTCCCCGGCTGGAGTTTCCTTCTCAGTTTATTCCGACGTTAGGATGAAATGGTTCTCATAAATAAGGGCCACGAGCCCTTCCTCATGACCACGGTCCATGACAAGGGGCAGGGTAGAGGGGTCCTGGGTGGGAGTCCCGGCGAGGGACTAGGCAGGGACTCGGATCAACAAGCACCAGAAGATGAACGGGAGGCTGCCCGGGCTGGAGGCCCACGGCGCCGGGCCAGGCAGGCTGGGAGGGTCAGGAGCTGCCCCGGATCCGCTCCATGTAGCTGCGCAGCTCCTCAGGGTCCTTCAGCCCCATGTCCTCACACACCCAGCGGATGTCCTCCTCTCCCGCCACCAGGATGGACTGCACGGCCGGAGCCCCCACCGGCTCCTCGGGCAGCTGGGCCGGGGGCGCTGGCGCAAACGTCACAAACTCCACGCGCTTCCTCCGCCCCCCGGCTTCCTTCCTGGCCAGGGTGCCCGAGGAGCTGGTGGTGCCCCCAGCGGGGGCCTGAGCCTGGGCCAGGGTCAGGGCCTCCCCTCCTCCCCCACTCTCACAGGGGCAGCCCCCCTCCCCCTTGGGTGGGCCAGGGGACTGCCGGTCCAGCTGGCGACTCAGTTCCTCCTGGTCAGTGCCCAGCCAGACCCAGTTGTGGGGCTGGGGGGAGGCAGGGTCAATGGCACCGTCGGGAGGCTCCTTGCGCTGGTAGCGCAGCACGAAGACCACACCATTGACCAGGAAGATGAGGATGGCCAGACAGAAGATGCCCAAAAGGGCATACATGCCCAGCTCTAGGTCGGTGACCCGCTGAGGGGCGGGGACCATCTCCTCCTCTCCTTCCTCCTCCTCCTCCTCCCTAGCTTCTGCCTCCTCCTTCCCAGCTTCCCCCTCTGTCTGCTCGAACTTGCCCCTCACATCCCCACTGCCCCCCATGCTGCCTGCTGCCCATCGTCCTCCACCCACACTGGCCCCTGGGGCTGGCGATGAGCTCCGAGCTGGGCTGGATGGGAGGGCAGGGGCTGAGGTGGGAGCAGGGGGCAGCCCCAGCCAGGCAGTGCCAGAGGCCAGGGGCACACGGTGGCGGCCGCGGCGGCAGGGCTCCGGGGGGTGCAGAGCCACGTGCAGGGGCAGCCCCTCAGTGCCTGCCCCACTCACCACCACCCGGAGTTGGGCACCCTGCTCCTCAGCTGGTAGCACAGCACCAGGCTCCTCGGCCGAGACGGACAGTCCCAGGTCATGGTGGTCGTAGAGCTCAGCGGGGGCCAGGGTGTGATCAGAAAAGGACAGCCACAGGGAGAGGGCCACCTCCTGCGGGGCACACAGACACGGGCAGAGACATGCGAGGGCACGCACGCATGCACACAGAGACCACTCCCACGGACACAGGCCACACGGAGGAGGAGAAGAGACCAGAGAGAAAACAGACACAGGCAGAGAGGGACAAGACACAGGGAGAGAGGGGACATGCGTCAATCACCTGTTTGCTACCTGGCCCGGGGTCTGAGTCATCGGGAGGGTCCTCAGTTAGAGCCCTCTAATAACCTCCCACTGCCACACTCCTGCCAGCTGCTGCTTGATCACCGCCAGCCGCAGAGTGCTCACTACCTTACAGGGAGTCCGTCCTCATCCTGAAAACCCTAAGGTGAAGGGTGGAGGTACCTCCCATCCCTCTGGTTATCAACCCCCAGCTGGAGATGTCGACCTCAACCCCCTGACCCCGCAGCGTGTCACCTGCTTTGGGGCGGGAAGGGCGGACTGCGCCCAGCACGTAGCTGTGACCTCCCCAGGGTGGGCAGTGCCCCGGCTTAGGGCCAGTGAGATGCCCATCACCGGCTGCACTCGCAGCTCCAGCACCGAGACCTTGTCATCCGTCACAGCCAGTGCCTGCTCCCCGAGGATGGAGTCAGACAATGGGGAGCGCACCTGAGGGTGAGAGGGAGTTGGAAGTGGGGGAGAGTTATCATCCACAGACAGCCCCTCCCCTCTAAGAGCCCAGCACCCCTACCGAGGGATCTGGTTTATGAGCTAGGCAGCTTTCCCACTTTCTGCACCCCAACCACACACCCTATACATACCTGGACCACAATCCCACTCCTAAGGGACAGTTTCCTCCTCTCTCAAGACCTGGCCCACACACACCCGACCCCCACCCTTCGTACTTTGAGGACTTCACCCTCGTTTGACCCAATCCCCCGTCCCCCGGGGCTCATACTTCCCCAGGTGCACTCTGGGCCTTTCTGACACTCTTCGCACCTGCCCATTAATATTCTGGGAGTCACCTCCATACACCCTTTTCAGGGCGTCTGCTCACCTCGATGGAGGTAACACCGGGCTCCCTGCCCACCAGGACCCGGCCTCCCTCCAGCGAGGCTACGCGCGGGTCTTGCACGCGAGCGTGCGGCGCCACGAGGTGGGACACGTCCAGCAGCCAGTCCGGGCCGAGCAGATGGGTGAGGCGGCGACCGCCGTCCAGCGGATGGGCCGCGAAGGGGACGAGGAAGCGCACGCCGGCACGCTGGTACAGCAGGCGGCAGCCGCGGGCGCGCCGCTCCGCCTCCTCTACCCCCGCAGCCTCTGGCTCCGGCGCCCTGAGGGAAAGGGCGGCCCGGGGGTGGGGCGTCAGCGCGGGCCTCGCCCCCTCGCTGGCCGAGGGCCCCGCCCACGAGAGGCCCCGCCTCCAGGTTGGGGGGGGCAGGTTATCCAAGCCCCGCCCACAGTCGCGCCTCAGTGGTCAGGTCGTTCCACCTGCTGACGCTGCGCTCCAGTCCCCTCTGGCTCCTAACTGGAACTCTTTGACTATGCGTGAGGCGAGGGAAACAGTGACAGACTTTATTTTGAGGGGTTCCAAAATCACCGCAGATGGTGACTGCAGCCATGAAATTAAAAGACGCTTACTTCTTGGAAGAAAAGTTATGACCAACCTAGACAGCATATTAAAAAGCAGAGATATTACTTTGCCAACAAAGGTCCATCTAGTCAAGGCTATGGTTTTTCCAGTAGTCATGTATGGATGTAAGAGTTGGACTATAAAGAAAGCTGAGCACCGAAGAATTGATGTTTTTGAACTGTGGTGTTGGAGAAGACTCTTGAGAGTCCCTTGGACTGCAAGGAGATCCAACCAGTCAATCCTAAAGGAAATCAGTCCTGAATATTCATTGGAAGGACTGATGTTGAAGCTGAAACTCAATATTTTGGCCACCTGATGCGAAGAACTGACTCATTTGAAAAGACCCTGATGCTGGGAGGGATTGGGGGCAGGAGGAGAAGGGGACGACAGAGGGTGAGACGGTTGGATGGCATCACCAGCTCAATGGACATGAGTTTGAGTAAACTCCAGGAACTGGTGATGGACAGGGAGGCCCAGTGTGCTGCAGTCCATGGGACTGCAAAGAGTCGGACACGACTGAGCAACTGAACTGAACTGAGGCGAGGGACGCTCTGTTATTGGAGGAGACCTAGGAGTGCTCCATCTCTAGAGGGCCTGGGAGGACAGATTCCTGAGGCCTGAGGCCCCCTCACCCTTGGGCTCTGGGGGGATTCCCTCAATACTTACTGAGCTAGGTGCTATCTTGAGGACACAGCAGGGAACGGAATAGACAAAGCCCTCACCTTCGAGGGAAGGAGTGCAGAGGGCGATAGTCAGACCACAAACAAGATTAACCTGACCACGCAGTATATTAGAAGTGATATGTACTATTAAAGAGGCAGGGAAGGAGGAGAGGAGTGGAGGTCAGCAGTTATAAACAGCTGTCAGAGGCTGTGTGAAGGGCAGGGAGGGGCAGAAGGAACCGCAGACCACAGGGCAGTTTTTCACACTCCAATTCGGGTTTATGGCGGTATCCCACTCCGCTCCCCACACGCGCAGTCCCAGAGGGACTTCGCCAAGGTCAGCCAGCTTTCCCAGGGCTCCACTCACCCTTCCGCTGGGCCGGGTACCCTCCAGCCTCGGACCTGCTCGAGGGTGGTGTCAGTCACTTCGATGCGCAGGGGCAGCAGCGGGGCCCACACGGTCATCCGCAGGGAGGCCCGCAGCCGGCGCCACCAGAAATCCACCCGCACCCCCCGAGCGCCCCGGCTCTCCTTGCCAGACACAAACACAGCGTCACAGGCCTCGGACACCTGTGGAAGGGCAGAGGGCAGGGGGTGGGCTTAGCCACAGCGGACAGATGCAGACCAGAGAGTATTCCTGACTCCTGCCGGTAAGAAAGAGTAAGGCTGAAATTCATTCTGTATTCTACTAATAAGGTATGGCTTCCCTGAGATTTTCCCATGCAGCCAAGATCCATTGCCCAGGGAGGTACCGCCCTTCCCTGAGTTTACCTGGAGCTGTTGGGGAAACTGGCATTTTGCATACAATAAAATCTTTACCCCAATTGGTAAGGGTTTGAATGCACAAGTTTGGCTCCTCATTCATTAGTGCTGTGGTAGAGAAAGGCTGAGGGCAAGGCAGGCCTATCCACCCAAGGACCCTCAGGTAGGAACCATTTACATAATGCTACCTAGCACAGGTAGCAAAGGACACCTTCTCTCAGGCAGCCAGGACTTAGGAAGTAAAGTCTCTGGGATTCCCCCACTTAGAACTTTGATTGGGGAACGTTGCCCTGCCTTTTTTTTTTTTTTTTAACCTCACAGATTATTTCAAGGCTCCAATAATGATAGTTGTCATTATTTTATCATTCTACAACAGAGGATGAGATGGTTGGATGGCATCACTGATTCAATAGACATGAGTGAGCGAACTCTGGGAGATAGTGAAGGACAGGGAAGCCCAATGTGCTACAGCCCATGGGGTGGCAGAGAGTTGGACACGACTGAGCGACTGAACAACAACAAATGTAACAGCAGGAGCTGCTGGTGTTTCAGCCCCTGATTTGCTGAATACAGTCCTAGAGTGCCTTTTTTTTTCCTCTTTTGATGTGGACCATTTTAAATTTTTTATTGAATTTGTTATAATCCTGCTTCTGCTTTATATTTTGGTTTTTTGGCCGGGAGGCATGTGGGATCTTGGCTCCCTGACCAGGGATCAAACCCACACCCCCTGCATTGCAAAGAGAAGTCTTACCCACTAGGCTGCCCGGGAAGTCCCTCTTAAAGTGCTTTTAATTCTTACAACATCCTTAAAATATATTTTCATTTTAAAACTTAGGAAACGGAGGCTCAGAGAGGTTGAGACTTGCCCACAGTTACACAGCTAGTTGATAACAAAGATGGGTTTCAAACGAAAACTTTCCCACTGTAAAGTACATGCTCTTAACCCTCCCATGTCAGTTCATCTGCCAATGCAGTAATGAATGGGAAAATGCCTGAGTTGGGGGCTTTGGAGTGGTACAGCTCCCACTTGACTCTGGAGAGAGTTGGTGGGACCAAAGCTGTGGTTCCCCTCATGAGGTCACTGGTATCAAGAAGAAGCTGCTCTCTGGGACTCCCTTGGTGATCCAGTGGTTAACACTCCATGCTGCCAATGCAGGGGCCACAGGTTCAGTTCCTGGTCAGGGAACTAAGATCCAACATGCTGTGCAGTGTGGCCAAAAGATTGAAGTAAAGAAAAAGAAGCTGGTCTCTTGGGGACCTGATTGGGGAAGGAGGAACGCTGCATGTGCATCAAGCAGGCACAGCCCTCACATGCCACTCACCTGCAGGACCTGTGTGTTGGCCGACTCACAGCCGATGTGCTCTGTCACCTCCACCAGAGCTCCGCCACTGTCCACGGTGACAAGGCGCACAGGGACACGCCGCAGCACTCCAGTCAACGGTGCCGTGTTCACGAGCTCCTCAGCCTGGGGGTGCAGGAGAGGCTCAGCCCCAAGCTCTCCACCTCTCATGCCCCCAGCCTGGCCAGGAAGAGCTGCGGACCCCTTACCTTGGCCAGTGGGACGAGGGCTCTTATGTCCCGCTCCGACACCAGGATCTCCCACACCATTTTGTCCTTCTCTGCTTCGGGGGCCTGGCCTGGGTACTCCAGCTGCCAGGTGACAGGGCGAGTGACCGCCACACCCCCACTAGTGCCATTCTCCACCAAAAAGTCCACCCACAGGAACTCGGACAGTTCAAGGGGGCTGCTGGCCAGAACAAAGAGAATCTGAGTGCTTGCTAGCAGCATTAACAGCCTGGAAAAATGGACACACGTAGTGGGAGTGGAAGATGGGGTAGTGGCTGTGAGGACTGTGACTGGGTGGCCAGGACAGGTTGATGTCACCTGGAATAAGACTCACAGACACTGTACCTGGCATGTGCCAAAAGATGGATATATAGTAGCTGAGTGAAGGAAAGATATCTGTTTTGTGCTGCTTCCTTGAAGGAGGCTGCTCTTGTGCCTGACTACATGCGAATACAGGGGGCCACATGGCAGCCTCCTCCCCTCCAGCCCCATAAATCTGCCCACTTGCACTCTAGGACCATCCCTCCCCCACGCTACCCCTCATGGAAAGAAAGTACCCACCTGGACTTTGGCTCCACTGGCCCGACTCTATGGCAGGTGATGAGCGTGGTGTGGTGCTTGGAGCCCTTGAAGCGGTCCAGCTTGGCAGTCCAGTGGGTGGGCTGGGCCAGGCGGGCAGCCATCACGTGCAGCCCCTTCTTTACCTTGATCCTGGAGGAGGGGACATAGGTACAATTTGTCAGGGGTGAGGTGGTGTATGTTGAAGTGCAGGCTGGATTGCAGCAGGAAGATAAGGAGCTCTGGTCTGAATCTTCTCGTCACCACCCTCCAACCCAGGGGGACCCATCTCCATGCAGGTCCTGTCTGTCACACAGCTCTCCTCATTCACAGAGCACTTATGACTCCCCACGGTCCACAAGGTCAAGTCTTAACCTGGCATCTGAGGCCCTCCAGGGTTGGTCGGTCCAGTTTCTTCTTCAGTTGTGACATCTCTTCATTGCGCCCTTAGCTTCAGCTGCTCCCAAAGTACACATCCACCATGCCCCTTCCTGCCTCTCAGCCTTTGCTCAGGTTGTGCCTTCAGCCTAGTCTGCCCTTCCTTCCTTAATTCTTTTTTTAAAAAAAAATTTATTCATTTATGCTGCACTGGATCTTAGCTGGGCTTCCCTGGTGGCTCAGATGGTAAAGAATCTGCCTGCAATGTCGGAGACCTGGATTCAATCCCTAGGTTGGGAAGATCCCCTGGAGGAGGGCATGGCAACCCACTCCAGTATTCTTGCCTGGAGAATCCCCATGGACAGAGGAGTCTGGTGGGCTGTATAGTTCATGGGGTTGCAAACAGTCAGACAGGACTGAGCGACTAAGCACAGCACAGCGGGTTCTGGATTGTAGCATGCAGGATCTTCGATCTTCATTGCAGCATGTGGAATCTTTAGTTTCAGCCTGAGATCTCTTTTACTTGTGGCAGGAGAGATCTAGCTCCCTGACCAGGGATGGAACCCAGGCCCCCTACATTGGGAGCATGGAATCTTAGCCACTGGACCACCAGGGAAGTCCCTGCCCTTCCTCTTTTCACCTGCTCATTCTTCAAGCCTCCAGCAACACAGATACCATTTTCTTTAAAAAGCTTTCCTGGTGACAAGATGAATTTCCCCTGCCTCCACCCTCTAACCCCTGCCCCTGCAGAGCTGGGTATGGTATGATCTAGTCCATGTCCATGCAGCCCCCTTCCCTACCACTAGGGATCCCTCAGGGCCGGGGGGAACCAGGCCTTGCTCTATCCTGAGCTCCAGAGTGGAGACACAGGGCTTGGCATCTTTTAAGAGTCTGGGAAAGATCTAATGATGGTGCCAGTAAGCAGAAGAGAGTGGGAGACACAGGGGTGGGGCACACACAAGCAGTAACAGTGGGGTGGGGGGAATGGCTGGGGCGGAGTGGGGAGGACTTCCTAAAGAAAGGGACATGAAAAGGAGGGCCTTTCTATGGGAAGGAACCAACTCTGTCCAAAGGCTAAGGACCATGGTGAGGGTGGCCAGCAGGAAAAGATGTAGATGAATGGGACTGGGGCAAATACCTCTCCTGGGGCATCTAAGCATTAACCACCCCCAGGCACTGCACCTCCCAGTTTCTAAGTCCTCTTCCTGTTTCTCCTCCCTGGAGACACAATTGTGGGCAACCTTAGCCCACAGCTGTAGCATGCAAATGTAGCACTCCTACAAGGAGTCTCAGAAAAGTGCTGGGGGGAGGGGAGCTTCCTACTTCCAATTACAAGTTCAAGGTCCTGCCCAATGGCAGAGTCTTGCCTACTACCAGTGCCTAGCCTGGAGGGGGTTTGATGGACCCATGTTTTGCAGAGGTCAGGGATTCCATAAGGACCCCAAGAAGAGGGGGCACCTGCCCAGTTTTCCTGCAGAAGTTCCCTGCCTCTGACCCATCCTCAGGGACACAGGCAGCTCACCGCAGGGTCAGGACACCAGCTGTGAAGTTGTGCCGAAGCAGGAGGGTGGCGCTGAAGAGCTGGCCAGGCCGCACAGGCACATCAGGCACCCGCAGAGTCACTGCCTCATCCAGGGGCACCTCTTGGTGCTGTGGGGGGTCCGCTGGGCGCAGCTCCACACTGCCCACTGGGAGGGCCTGCTCCCCGGGGTCTTCCTCCCCGCCGGGGCCACAGCCCCCAGGACCCTCAGCTGCTGGCTCCAGCGTGTAGGCCAGCTCTGCCCGTGTGGCTGAGCCCTGGGAGAACCAGTGTGAAGGGAATTCCAGCTCCACCACGCAGGCACCCAGTGATGGCTGCCAAGACACAACAGTCATGGTCAGAGTGGTTGGGAAGGGGAGCCCCAGCACCCATCCTCTGGTGGGAAACCCAATGCTGGAGCGGTCCACGGACACAGGGCCAGCATGGGCCAGAGACGCAAGCAGGGGACACAGCCAGCTGGTGACACGACAGGCTAGGTCTTAGAACACCTCCCATTGGCCATGTTTCTATCTTTGGGAACATTCTTATTCCAAAGTGAACCAGCCTCAACACCTCCCCCTGATCATGCCCCAGGACTGCCCTGACTACAGCTCAGGCTTCTCAGAACCCACAGCCCACAGAACACCTCTCCTCAGTGGAATCCCATGCTAGGCTGCCAAAGAGGGGAAAGTGCAACAATAGAAGCAATACTAGCAATAATATAAACACTCGCTGAGGGATTGCTCTTGCGCCAGGCATTGGGCCAAAAGCTATTCTTGCATCCACCTCATTTATTCTTTTTTTTTAAAATTACTATTTCTGTTTTGTTTTGGCTGCACCACACTTCACAGCATGTGGGATCCTAGTTCCCTGACCAAGAATCAGACCTGTGCCTCCCGCATTGGAAGGGCAGAGTCTTAACCACTGGACCACCAGGGAAGTCCTCATCTCATTTCTTTATTCCAGCTCCATATGAGGTAAGAATTTCTATTATCTCATTTTACTGATGAAGAAACTGAGCCTCAGAGAGATTAAGTGACTTGCCAAAAGTCATGTACAATGGACTGAACTCCTCAAGGGGCCCCAAATAACATGGAATCAGGTGGTCTGTGACCCCTAAAAGTGGTGGCCTCCCAGAAGTGGTGAGCCCTCTCTTTCCTTTTCTGGGATCACCCTCTGGCAGGGACAGCAGCAGGGCTAACCCAGGTTGGGGCCCCCACTCACCTGGAAGCGGCAGGCTCGGTGAGCAGTGCCTGCCGGGTGTGTGGCATGGAGCCGGGCACAGGGCAGGCTGCCAGGCCCTGGGGGCCAATCTTGCCCTCTGAGGTGGAAGAGGACACGGGCGTGGGGTTCTGCTGGAGTCACGGCCACTTCCACTGACACGGCCCTCACGTCCCATGGGACTGGCCGTTGGTGTGGCTCAGTGACCCGAGGAGGGACCACCTGGAGGGAGAACGGGGGTGCTCAACAAAACAGGGGGTGGGGGGAAGCGAAATCTCAGGCTAGTAAGAGAGATCCTTGATGGGTCTACTTCTCCCCCTCTGGAAAAGGGGGAGCGTGGCTAGGGCTGTGGAAGGGCCCTGAGCCACACACAGCAGACCTCAGCTCTGAGTCCCGGTAGCCCAGGAGTCTCTGGTGGCGCCTCCTTACCTGCTGAGTGGCGAAGGGTGGGTAGGAGGCCCGGAGAAGTGGCTGGGCCCTGGGCCAGGGCTGCAGGAGCAGAAAGGTCTCAGATCGGGAGCCCAGAGAGGAGTTGGCAGGGGGGTAGCGGCCCACCTGCTGCACACGGAAGTGCTCAGGGGCATCCAGGAGTCCCAGGGCTGCCGGCAGGTAGACTGGGTCCAGGGGGTCCTGGTCACAGTCCACTAAGGAGGGAGAAGGGGTAGAGGTGGTGGCAGCTTCAGAGCAGGCAGGGGCTGAACCCAGCTTTGTCCCAGGGCACAGCAGTCGTGGGCAGTGGAGGAAGAAAAGTGTTGTGAGTCCCATTCTCCCAGGATGTTGGAAGGGGGAGTCTCCCTATTTCACAGGTAACTGGGGCTGGGATTTGAATCTCCATCCAGGACTGACTGCCAGCTTCTGAGTCACTCCTGCCTTCCACAGACCCAGGCCTTCCTCCCACCAGCAGAACTTCTCAATGTCTCCTCTTCCCCGAATCGCTCCTGCCCTCTACCTACCTGCCTCTGACACCAAGGCATTTGTGTGACACCAAGCCCTCCCCAGACAGGGTCCATGTGATAATAAAAGATGGTGACGAGGTGAGCTTTGTAGAATCAGAGACCCTTCCTCTGCCCCTGGGTCCTTGGCAAGACTTGGCTGGGCATCCACCCTTGCTGCCACTGTGTCATCACTATGGCAACCTTGCACTGGTTTCCCAAACTTGCTCCTTTCTATGCCATCCCAACCGGGTATTGGAGTACAAGCCCAGAATGGGGTAGGGGGCAGGAACCCTACAGAAGCCTGGGGAGAGAGTCAAAGTAGTCAACACTCAGAAGGGCAAAGGGCCCCTCAGAGCATATCTGGTTTGTATCAACTGACTACTAGCTAGCCCTAATAATAATTTTTTGAAAGTTAACTGTGTGCAAGTTACTATTTTAAATGCTGTGCACATGTGAACGCTTCCGTGTTCTGTAATAGCTCTGAGAACTAGGTTTATTACTATTAATGCCATTTTATGGTTGTAGAAAATGAAGTTGAGAGGTTCAGGGACTGGCCTGAGGTTCCATAGCTGGAGTGTGGTAGAGTTGGGAGTCAAAGAGCCCAGCCACCCACCATTACACACCCTGTCTCTCCACCCTCCTCTTTCCACCCTGAGCTGCTTTCCACTGTGCCCCTGCGGGCTTCACTCCCTAGACTGTAGGTCTCTTGTCCTCGCCTCCCTCCTCCTTCAGGGCCAAGAGTAAATGTTGCCTCCTTCTTTCGGAAGCCCTCCTTGATTGTTTGCCCTCTCACCCTGGCTGCCTCCTCTGATTTAGTTTTCCTGTCTGTTGACCAGGGGGCTTGTCACACTCTTCCCAGAATCCCCCATTCCTGGAGAGCCTGGGAACCTGATGTGAAAGTCCCTCAGTCCTGTCTGACTCTTTTCGATCCCATGGACTATAGTCCATGGAATTCTTCAGGTCAGAATACTGGAGTGGGTAGCCTTTCCCTTCTCCAGGGGATCTTCCCAACCCAGGGATCAATCCAGGGCTCCCACACAGCAGGAGGATTCTTTACCAGCTGAGCCACAAGGGAAGCCCTCTGGGAGCCTGGAGACCTGCATTTACATCCTAACTCTGCCTTGAGAAGCTTGGGTCAATATGCTCCTCACCTGTAGAAGGAGCATTTGGTGACAGGATAGCCAGGGGAGGGCTTTGTAAACCGGTGGCACACTGTCTGGAGGGGGGGTTGTTGCTGCTGCATAACAGATGTGACAAGCCTTTCCTCTTCTCTCTGTGTGAGGGGTTATTAGGGCTCCTGCTGGGTCCCCAGGGAGGGGAGCAGGTGGCTGAAAGGAGCCCTAGAGCCAGTTCACTCTCAGTTCCACTGCTGGGCTGGGGGACTGGATGGTTTCAACGTCCTTCAAGACCCTGTGGTGAGAAGCTTCACTCCCCCCTCCCCAAGTGTAACAGGTGAGTGACTGTGGCTCCCTGGGGTCAGACCCTGGCTTCTGGTCCTCTTGTCTACTCCACTGCCTGGATAATTACAACATGCTCTTGTGGCCTGACTCCCACGGACTCCCATCACTCAGAGTTCAGCTCCCTTGTGAGGGAGGGGGGCGGGGGCAGAAAATGTCTCACTATCCTCCTTCTCCCTCGCCCCCCTCCCCCCCCACCCCCCACCCTCCCCCGCCCGCTCTCTCTGGCATCATCCACCTAGCAGCCTCAGTCCACGCCAGGGGCAGTCTGACTCCCACCCCCTGGGGTCCAGGGGAGACTCTGCGCCTCCTCCAGGGATCCCCATACTCAGGAAGGCACGGATGGGGCAACCCCTGGAGACTCCAAGGTCAGAGAGCTCCTTGGCACAGGGGGAAGGCAATGAGGATCTCTCAGGTCCTGCGCAGAGGGGAGGGGGTTAGGAGCCACAGGGCTACAGCTCTCTGGACGGCCAATTAGGGAGTTGGTGCGCGCGGGGCAGGGGGCGACCAGGTTAGACGTCCCGGCTAGAGGGGAAGCTCGCGGAAGGTGCGGGGACTCCGCAAGGGTGGGAGGATGACGCGCGAGAGCCCGGGGACCGTGCTGGTCCTGGACCAGGAAGGAATTGCCAGGTTATGCAAGTGAGAGAAGCAACAGAGGCCCGCGGCTGGGGGCCAGATCCCGGGGGTGAGACCTCTCCACCCTCAGGACACGCTGCCGGGCGACCCGGCTCGGGGCTTCTTCCCAGAACTCATAGACTCCCGGCTCCCGAGCATCCCTCGTCCCCGGCCTCAGTCTGGGCCCGGCTGCCCCTCGCCCCGCCCTGTCCCTCCCGCTGACCTCTCACGATGTCCAGGGCGAAGGCCACCAGGAGGCAGAGCCAGGGGCCGTAGGGCCCCCGGGGAGCCGCGGCCGCGCGCCCCGCCATCCAGGCGCACATCCTTCCCAAGGAAGGCGGGGACTAGGCGGGCGGCTCAGGTGGCCACGGTCCGCCCGGCATCTCCCGGCCGGGTGAATCCCCGGTGCTGCCTGCCCGTCCGCAGGTCCGCCCGCCCGGCGGCTGCAGTTCCCAGACAATGGAGCGGGAGCCGGAGCTGGAGCAGGAGGGTGGGAGGGAGCGAGCGCGGCTCGCGGGCTGCCCCTCGGCCCCGCCGGGTCCTAGTGCCCCGCGGATCCCGATCCCAGAGCGCCTCCTCGCTAGAGGCTGGCCAGAAGGCCACTTCCCTGGGGACTGATTTGGCTGTGCCAAGGGACAGGATGAAGTGTTCGGTTCGATCCCTCTCTGGGAAGCTCCTGATCAAGGAGGAAAGAGCCACGTCCTCTGCTTCATCCTCACTCCACAAGCAGCTCACCTGTAAAGGCATCTGACACCAGAACCAGAATTCAGGGATATAAGGAACAGAGCTCAGGAATGGAGAGGGGATGAAAGAGGGCCCATAGGGCCAGGGGACCACCGCCTGGGTTCACGCAGCCCCATCCCTGCAGGAAGCCTGTGGGCCTAAAAGTGTGAGGGCTCCTCTCTGCCCCAGGAAGGCCTGCCTCCCAGGTCCAGTCTCCTGGCCCAACTTCCTCTGCCAAGCAGTGTTGGGAGTGAGTGGTCTAGAGCAGGGCACCTGGCTCCTGGGCAGTTTAAAAAGGAAAACCCACACCAGGACCCCTCCATGAAATAACTGATCCATTCCATGGGCCCGGTTGAGAACCACGTTGGGGATGCAGGGAGGGCAAGCCAGTCTCTCTCTGGCTGGGGGCCAGCCTTTACTGCTCCTGCACACAGGGATAGAGGCGGTGCCTTCCCTCCTCCCCTACAGGCACACTATTCTGTCGAAGCTGGTCAGTCCCAGGAAGTTTGGGAATGGGGCATGCCCTCCTTATTCCTCAGCCCAAGAGGGAAGGGTCCCTGGTACCAGCTTTCTTTCTCACTCCCTTTCTCCCTATTTGGCACCTGCAGGGAGAAACTGAGCAGCTCCGAAGAAATGGGTTTAGCTGGAGAGGGAGCAATCAAGGGAAGCCAGACTTTTAGCAAATACATTTTATCCAGAAAGAGATAATAAAATAGCGTGCACTTTATTTAAAACCAACCAAGCGCCAATAAAAATATATATATATATCACTGCAGCTGTGATTCCATTTCAACCTCAACAGTAAGAACTGGGCATTTCTTTACTCTTCACATCCTGTGCAGGGCCTGGCAGAGGAGGCCACCCACCTCCACCAGAGCCTTGGAGGAAGAAATGAGTGGCCCCCCTACAGTGGGGACATCTCAGCTGCAGAGCATGAGAAGGGGCTGTGTGGTACATCTCTGCTGTCTGTGCTGCACTCCTCCTGGGCCGCTGATCAGCGACTCCTCGGTGGCAATGACAGAGAGATGGAGAACCGCCTGGAGCTGTGCAGACAGGAAGATGAGTCCTCCTTCCTCCTTTGGGGTCTCTGAAACCCCCATGGGGATCTCACAACCATCGCAGGGTCCTACTTGCAGGCACAAGCCTACAAAGAAGTCATCTTTTGCTCTGGCTGAAGGGGAATCAAGAATCCGAGAGGAACCACTTTGCTCTTGACACAAAGAAGCCACAGGACAGTTTCTTACATACAGTATGGCAGCAGCAGGCAAACAGAGGACCCCGCTGGCTCGGATTAAGGCACTTGTAACAGACTCAAGGTACGTTCCAGCCTCAAGTGGGAACTTCCTCACTTCTGTTTGCCCTCAGGCCCCATAGGCCTTACCTCTCCCCAACCCCACCACAGGGCAATGAAAGGGACAGGAGTATGCCTTGAGGGACTGGGGTTTGGTTGGAGTACAGGGCTGGGAGGAGAAGACAAACAAGGATGGAAGCAGGGGACTCGGCAAAGGAGGAGGTAGAGAAGGACAGGAGGGAAAGAGCACTGGAGGAAGGCAAGTTGTGGCTGAGTCATGGAGGCCATCGGCAGTGATCGGGGTGTTCGCTGAGAGCGGGTGCAGAAGCTGGCAGGAACCCCCACCCCCGCCAACTACCTGCCCTGCTAAGACAAGCTGGGAGCAGAGAAAGAATGGGGAGAACCAAGCCCAAACAAGAGAACCTCAGAGGACAGGGGCCCTGAGGACAAGTCGGGGCATGGTCTTCCTCTCTCGGCTAAGGGGGCTGCAGAGAGAAAGGTCTGAAAGGTTCAGAGACAGGGCAAGGAAGGGGCAGGGGGCTGGAAGGAGGGTTGTGCGACCCAGAAGCAGCTCGGCTCTTTGGTATGATGCAGGGGGCGGCATCTGGTGACCCTCTCACTCCTCCTCACTCCTCCTCCACGTTCCGGGGCCCCTTGACCGCTCGCCTCTGCCGCCAGCGCAGCTCCTCCACCTGGCGTTCCAGCCCCCGCACCTTGGCCTCCAGCTGGGCTCCCGAGGCGCGGGTGCCAGTGAGCCGGCTCAGCAGGGCATAGAGAGTCAGCAGGGCCAGGAGGAGCAGCGCCCGAGTGGAGGGGTCGGGCACGGATCTCACCAGGGCCACAAAGGCGGCCAGGAAGAGGGCAAGCTTCAGGCCCCACAGGATCCGCCCCAGCAAGGCCAAGACCAAGCCGAGGAGCACTGACAGCAGCCAATAGGCAACCAGGGCGCCTGCTCCCCACAGCAGGAAGGTCTGGACTTGGCCGGGGCTGAGCTTCAGGCCCTGGGTGATGTGATCTCCTGGAAGGGGAGAGAGTCATAGAATCAGCCACCCTGGCACGGTGAAGGGAGTGGGGAGAGCTGTCAAGGACCAATAAAAAGGGGAAGAGCCAAACCCCCTTAGCCAAGGAAAAACCCCCAGGTCATGGAGCTTCAATCCCAGCATCGGGTCCAGCTGACTGTTGGCAGACTCCCTCCCTTGGTTGAGTCTGTTGCATCTGTGAAACGGGACTGAGCCTCTGTGGGTGCTGGTTAGAAAAGACGCTATGGCTTAGCGCGATGCCACAGTTAGTAGCCTGCTCTTAGGTTTGCCTCTGGAGAGAGCTGGGAGGAGTTAAACAGCTAGGGAAAAGTCTAGACCTTGAAAAGATAAAGTCTCATAAACAGGAAGTGACACCCTAAGCTCCAGCTGACCTAACCAGTTCTCTGCCACTCACCTTCTAGCCCCAAGGCGTTCAGCAACTGAGCAGCGATCCCAGACAGCGCGAAGAAGGCCACGGAAATGGCTGATGAGATGGCCCACATTATTTGCGCCAAGGTCTGTGGGAAGAAGAGGGCACGAGATGAGTCCATAACTAATGATCATCTTCTTCTCTGAGCCTCACCACCACCGGCCAGGAACGCCTCCACCTGCTTCTCAGCCTGGCCAAGGGGTCCCTTCCACAGCCACCTTCCAGTGCATGGCGACGGGCCATTTCTCCTTCCTGAGCTGGAACCCATGACACTGGGGCCCTAATTCAACTGATGTGCTCAAATACTTCGGTGGTAGTAGCGGGTGAATGTGGGTATGTGGGAGAATCATCAAATCCCTGAAGCAGTCACCCTGTAAAATTTGGTGGGGAGTCCTCCTAGCCTCCCAAGGATTGAAGGTCTGGGAAGCAGCATCCCTGAAGGGCTAGGATATTTCAGTGACAACGAAGTCAATCGGCTCTTCTGTATTATGGATCTTATAAATGGTTAAGATCTTTGTTTCAGGTATTCAGTAAGACCTATCAAAAGTATGTGGCAACATGCTTGGGATGCCACTGGGTAGAAGAGAAAGCCCTACCTTAAAGCCCTGAGTCATCCCCACTCTCGCCTCTCCAGGTGAAAATATGGACTCAGGTCTTGATATTTGGCCAATTTAAGACTTTAGGTCAGATTTAGACCAAAGACAGACACATCTTCATCAGTGACATAGGTTTACAAAGACGGCTCATTTCCCAGTCTTTCTGGCAAGAAAAGGCAGGGGTAAGGGAAAGATGAGGGTGAAGCTAAAGGCTCTGGGGTAGGAATGAAACAAAGGGGGTGCAAAAGGCAGGGGCTGTCTGGCTTCATTCCATGGAACTGGGGGGCTGTCTGTCCCAAGGATTATGATACAGAGGATGTGGAGTCAAGACAGGTGGCCGTGAACAACGGCTACTCTGTCCTCAACGTGCGTGGTCACAGCAGGGAACACTCTCCTTACCTCGGAAACCAGGTGCATGGTTTCTGCCCCAATCCAGGCGTCCAAGGTTCCCCGCACAGAGCCACCGATCTGGCTCAAGAGATCAACCGGGGCCTCCCTCTTCTGCTGTCCTGGCGTCACGAAGTCTCGATGTGACTGCGAAGACGCTGAGTGCAGGAGCAGGAGGGCCACGAGCACCATCAGGACAACTTTGAACAGATGCTTGCCCCATGGCGAGCTGCTGCCTAAGCCTGCCATGGCTGGATCTGTCAGGGTTGAGGAGCATGACATGAGCGAGGGCCTGAACTGGCAGAGAAACCCACTGTCCTGGGCATGACTTGCCCCAGCACCCTCCTCCACCCCTCCCTGTTAGTTGAAACGCAGAACTGAGACTTTCAGCCTCAACTGGGTACAACCATCTGATTCACAGGTTCCTCTTTCACTTTCTTTACTGTTTGCATATTAATAAACCAGTAAGTATAGGCAGCGCCTTAAGGTGGATGAGAAGATCTCTCTGAGGCTTACTCCAGTTCTAAAAACCTAAAGGCCTGCCTTTGTGTATTAGGTGCTTTGGGCATTAAAAAAAAATTATAAGACTATAAAGCTTTGTCCCCAAGGAGGTTATAATCTTCTTTAGATAAAGCTAATATATATATTTTACAAACTTAAAAACTGCACTCAAATAGGATTACCACTGCATAAAGATACACAAGAACACACTGTACACAGGCCATTTGTTCTGCAAGAGTATCATGTGAGATGGTCCTTATCCTCCTCACCACTATGGGTAGAGAGGAGAAGAGACTAAGACTTAGAACTTAAGCATCTGCCCAAGGTCACTGGGGCTAAGAAGAAAGGCCAGGATTTGGACCCAAACTTCTGCTTCCAAATCACAGAA
This sequence comes from Ovis canadensis, assembly GCF_042477335.2. Classification (NCBI taxonomy): domain Eukaryota; kingdom Metazoa; phylum Chordata; class Mammalia; order Artiodactyla; family Bovidae; genus Ovis; species Ovis canadensis. The sequence goes on along the minus strand of NC_091265.1, from coordinate 52,981,733 downwards.
GTGAAGGTGGATCACAACTGTGGTTGCTCACTGAAAACATCTGGAAGCTTCACAAACTATTGATGCCTCTGCCCTAAGACAGGAGGTTCTGATGTCACAGTGAGTATGGCCCGGGGTTAGACCTGCAAAAGCCCCCCAGAGGATTCCACTATACAAAGTCAAGATCCACTCACAATGAATGACCTCAACTCCCCAGCCCCCAACGGAGGCAAAGAGTTAAAGCACAACTTTTAAGGAATAATATTATTAATAATAAAACGTTAACCATGGGCCACCTATCTCATTTAATCCTCACAACAACCCATTAGGTAGGTACTGTTCTTATCCCCCATTTAACTGATGAAGAAACTGAGGAGGGATAAGTAGTAAGTAGGGGAGCCAGAATCTGAATTCAGGCACACCTGACATCAGGCTTCCCTGGTGGCTCAGCGGGAAGGAATCTGCCTGAAGTGCAAGAGACAAGGAGACACTGGTTTGATCCCTAGGTTGGGAAGATCCCCTAGAGGCGGGCATGTTAACTCACTCCAGTATTCTTTCCGGGAGAATCCCATGGACAGAGCAGCGTGGTGGGCTACAGTCCATGGGGTCACAAAGAGTTGGACACTGAAGCAACTTAGCATGCATGCACGTGACATCAGCACCCTCACAAATACCATGCTGTATCCTCTCCAACATAAATCTCACAAGTGATTTGGAAAGTCACACAAGAGATTATTCATGAGCTAAAATAGACTCGGCATCTACCAATCCACTCCATGAATTACTGGTGATAATTCACTTAACTGCTTTGTGTTTTATGCTTTGATCTCTGTAATGTGATGCTGTAGGCAAGTTAAGACCCAACAAGTATCAACTCATTGAAGTACCAGTGGATTTAGCCAAGAAAAACGTTTTCAGTTCCAACTTCTATTCGCTACCGTGCTTGAGAAAAGTCAAACAGCACCGGCAAATTCCCTGTTCTCTTCCAAGCTCAGAAATGAACCTGCAGCTCCTGGGAGTGTCAGAGATTTAGACTAGAGAAGCAGAGGCTTAGCCAGGCCCCTGAGGCAGGAGCAGTCAGGTGTTTGAAGTTTTTGTAGCTACCAGGGCCCTCAGGTAGTCAGCCAGAAATCAAGAAGGAGAAGATATTCTCATTCTTGTTTAGTGGGAAGGAGGGTCCAAGAACCAGTTATAAAAATATCACATTTGGGGCACTTTCTGGCACAGAAACAGCTGCTCTAAATCCTTCCTGAGACCTGTAGGATCAGGCAGGCTGCAAAACAGGCAGTTCAGAGGGAACAACCTCAGGTTGGGAAGCCTTCTACTCTTTTTCTGGCACAAATCAAGAACCAGATGGTTCCTGCCTGCCCGTGGTCAGAGATGAGGAAAGCACAGGTCAGTTCCTGGTCTATCTGGGTCATGACCACACTGGGGACTTAACGAGCAGGGTTGCTATCTTGGGTTGGATTCTATATCCAAGGACCTCCACCCAGAGGGATCCAATGACGTCTCCTCCTATCTAGAAGGTCAAGGTGACGTGAATTGCTCCCCACCCCCACCCCCAACTGGAAGCCTCCTGCGTTCTGTGCCAGCCTCAATCTTCAGGCAGCCATTTGCTTCAGTCCAGGGGAGTTGTGTGTGCTCAATCGCTCATTCGTTTCTGACTCTTTGTGACCTCATGGACTGTAGCCCGTCAGGCTCCTCTGTCCATGGGATTCTCCAGGCAAGAATACTGGAGCAGGTTGCCATTTCCTCCTCCACGGGTTCTTCCTGACCCAGGGATCGAACATCTGGCTCCTACATCTCCTGCATTGGCAGGCGGACTCTTTACCACTGAGCCACCTGGAAATCTGAGGAGACTTGGGGGACCTTGAAATAAACTCTCCACAGTGAGGCTGGCATTGCCTGCCATTCAACCTTCGGCAATATACCAGAAACCAAATCTAACCCGATTCTGGAGTGAGCCCTTTGCAGATAAGAAAGATTACTGGCTACTCCCTTTCTTCAAAGGGTTCCCTGGTGGCTCAGATGGTAAAGAATCTGCCTGCAATGTAGGACACCTGGGTTCGAACCCTCGGTTAGGAAGATTCCCCTGGAAAAGGGACTGGCTACCCATTCCAGTATTCTTGCCTGGAGAATCCCATGGACAGGAGTCCGGCGGGCTACAGTCCATACGGTCACAAAGAGTTGGACACAGACTAACACTTTTACTCTTCCCTTTCTCTTCAAATTGTTTTCTTTAACAGGATTCCTCCTCATTTCTCCTTCAGCAAGGGTCTAATCCATCACCATGATACCTCCTCACTTCATCACAACCAAATACTTTTGATAAAAAGAAGCCATGGGAGTCAGGGGCTGCAGCAGCCATGAGCTTTGAGAGGAAGGATGTCTTAAATGTCTCAGCAAATAGCAGGGACTCAACAACAACAAATTGTGTGTGTGTGTTGCTTTATAATTTACAAAGTACTTGTTCTTTCACCATCTCATTTAAGTCCACAACAATCTTATAAGATACTGCTATTTCTCCACATTTACTCAGAAAACTATGGTTTAGAGAGATCAAGTGTTGTTCAAGTTCACACAGCAGGATAGGGACCTCACTCCAGAATCCAGGGTCTAAACCGTGCCCTTTTGCTCCTTCCACACCCCACCTACCCTGCCTCATTAAGACATGGTCGCTGCCCTCAAGGAGCTTATAGTTCTGCCCCCAAATCAACCACCTCACAGACGGAGGACACCCAGATTCCCACAAGGAGACCACCCACCAGATGATGAGCCACCTGCTGGACTCACAGGTCACCCAGATTCCCACAAGGAGACCACCCACCAGATGATGAGCCACCTGCTGGACTCACAGGTCACGGTTCTGCAGCAAAAAGCTGGGACTAGACCTGCCACTTTTGTTTAGGCAGCAGCAATATGGCTTGGGCAGGGACAGGCTGAACTGGGGAAACTGCTTCATTTAACTGTGGTAGTGAGAAGGAAATGGCAACCCACTCCAGTGTTCTTGCCTGGAGCATCCCAGGGACGGGGGAGCCTGGTGGGCTGCCGTCTGTGGGGTCACACAGAGTCGGACACAACTGAAGTGACTCAGCAGCAGCAGCCACAGCAGCACTGAGAAGGCATTGTATGTTTAGCCGTGGTTTGCTAAGAGGGTAGGGTGGGGCGGTCCCCAGACTCCCTGCCAAGGCTCCTTCCTCCTGGTTGCTTCCTCTCACTATAAATCACAACGTGGCAGGAGGGGCAGCTGATTTTATGCCTTCTGCCAGTCCTGATTTCCCCATCATTATAGAAACTGCCCCCATGGAGCAGCAGTTCTCAATTGTGGTTGCCATGAGAAGGGCTTGAGCCTCCTCAATCTGGAGTGTCTGTCCCACCTGCACCCTCCAGCCCCCAGGGCTTCTTTACTAGGACTCTCCCCAGTCAGGTTCAGGCTTTTGTTTTCAGAGCTCCTTGGGGATTTTTGATGCATAACAGGACAGCTGCCACAAATGATCAGCAGCACAGGGGAAAGTCTACTGTTCAGGCAAAGCCCCCAAAATGCAGCAGTGTACAAAGCACTCTAGACTTTTCTGTCCCAGGCTCAGTTCTGCCACACATTAGAAGCCACTACTGGACTCCTCTGGCAGTCTAGTGGTTAACACTCCATGCTTCCAGTGGAGGGGGTGTGGGCTCCGTCCCTGACCAAGGAACTAAGATCCCACATGCACTGCAGCGCGGCAAAAAAAAAACAAAACTTAGAAGCCACTACCTTCTACCTTATTACTTAACTGTCTGAGTTTCAGTCTCCTCAAATCTAAAATGGGATCAAATGAGGTTAAGAGTTAATGCAAGTAGTTAACATGTTTCTACAAGAACTTTGTAAACTATAAACATCTATAGGAAAGTTGTAGCCCACAAATTGCCAATTTACCACTCATTGCACTTAGCATAATTTAGCAGTTTTTATGCCTGCCTTCCCCAATAGACTTTGAACACCTCCCCTTCAGACTTGACAGCTAACCTTCCTTGGAATCCCCAGCTCTAGCACAGAACAATGACTAATAAATGTTCGTTAAATGAGTGTCAGAAGCCCGCCAAGAAGCGGTGAGCACGACAACGGAGAGCCAAGGAGAGGTACGAAGAGGACTATTTTAAAGTTGATCCAAATATGCAGCAGCCACTCAAAAAGCACAGCTGCGTGGAAAGGAAGCTCCTAAACCGGGCGAAGCTGCTACTCGGGAGTATGAAGTCAGCATCCTGGCAGGTGGGGGCAGCCCCCGCTAAACCCCTAACAGCTGCCGCCCAGCAACTGTTTGGGGGCAGGGCGACGAGCAAAGGGGCAGCTTCCCATGCGCACGGCGCCTTTCCCAGGACCCGGCCTCCCCGAGCCAGGGTGTCAGTGGCACGCTTGTGCTATTTCGAACAGCGTGTCCCCTGCCAAGGCTGCTGGGTGACGTCGCCGGCAAGGGACGCCGCGCGGCCCAGGGGTTCGGGATACCCCCAAAGGGTTCGGAGCGAAGCCGCGGGAAGTCGAGTCGTAGCCAGGAGTCGGGGTCGAGGGGCTCAGCGCTGGCCTCGTCCCGCAAACCTGACAGCCGCGTGTCCTCAACAGGACCTTGGAGCAGCACCGCGAAGTCTTCTCCCCGGAAACGCGCGCCTCTCCTGTTACTTAGTAACGACGCCCCCTGTTGCATAGCAACGAGGATCCGGGTCTATAGTTAAAAGACTGTCCGCCGCGCGACTTCGGACCCCTCCCCACAGGCGCTCTCCAGGCCTCGATGCCGCCGGGCTCCCACCTGTAGCGGCCGCCGCCATCCAGTCCCGCGTGCAGCCCCCGAGCCCCAGTCTCAGCTTGCACTCACCGGGCTCTGGCCACCGCTGCTCTCCACGTGCGACTTTACTAAAACGCGGCACTACACCCGCGTTTTACAACACACTCAACTCTGGGGCGTTGGTTTATCGTCTGCGCACGCGCAAGGCGGGACGCGCCCGGACCTGCGAGCCGCCCAAAAGGCCTAAACCCGGTGCCGGTCAGCGCATGCGCTCTACTCTCCGCTTGCGTATTTATCCTTGGCATTCCCACCGGGAGAATAATGGAGTCGGAAGTTCGAGCTGGGAACGGAAGTCTCTGGCAGGAAAGGGGAAAGTGACTATATCTGGACTATAGAGTGGGTAAACTTCATTTTTAAATTTGGAATGGAAGCTTGCTGCTGCTGCTGCTAAGTCGCTTCAGTCGTGTCCGACTCTGTGCGACCCCATATATGGCAGCCCACCAGGCTCCCCTGTCCCTGGGATTCTCCAGGCAAGAACACTGGAGTGGGTTGCCATTGCCTTCTCCAATGCATGAAAGTGAAAAGGGAAAGTGAAGTCGCTCAGTCCTGTCTGACTCTTCGCGACCCCATGGACTGCAGCCCACCAGGCTTCTCTGTCCATGGGATTTTCCAGGCAAGAGTACTGGAGTGGGGTGCCATCGCCTTCTCCGAATGGAAGCTTGCTGCTGCTGCTAAGTCGCTTCAGTTGTGTCCGATTCTATGCGACTCCATAGACGGCAGCCCACCAGGCTCCCCCGTCCCTGAGATTCTCCAGGCAAGAACACTAGAGTGGGTTGCCATTTCCTTTTCCAATGCGTGAAAGTGAAGTCGCTCAGTCGTGTCCGACTCTTAGCGACCCCATGGACTGCAGCCCACCAGGCTCCTCCATCCATGGGATTTTCTAGGCAAGAGTACTGGAGTGGGGTGCCATTGCCTTCTCCACGAATGGAAGCTTATCTGCCTCTAAAAAAAAAAAACCCTTGGCATATGGGGCATTGTAGTTCTTCAGCTACGTGGGGGGCCCCTGAGGCATTGTGGGAAATGTAGTTCTAAGAAAGGGGAGCCTGAGCGCACCTGGTCTTTTGAGAAATTTTTTCGCGCTTAAAAGACACAAAGGGGAAACGGTGTTAGAAGAGCAGTTAAGAGGCGCTCAACCGGGAAAATGCATCCTTTCCCTCTGAGATCATTTCCACTCCTGAACTCTGCAGATGGTTCCTAAATGTCCTCTCAGTTTTAGAGAGGGCTTGGCACTACCAGACCCATTTCAATCAAAAAGGCAGCATTGTGAGGGAGAACGCCGCGGGATTTGGAATGAAGAGGTCTTTTGCCTGCTTTGTTATTCTGCCAGGTCACTTCATCTCTCTGGATGTCCTTATTTCAACTTTATTATTGTTTGAAAGAAAACTATAGGCTTGAAATGGAGTCACTTGTTAGGACAAGTCCCTAATCCGGGAGTTAATACCTGTCGTAGCTTAAATTTCAACGTCACCCAGAAATGTAGTCTTAACGAGTTAGTCAGGAATTTTTTGGTCAGCACCAACGGGCTCTCAGCTGTCCCCAAAGGAAACTGAAATAATCTGCCATATAGATCCCTTCAGTTCCCCATAAAATATGTTACCTATGCCTGCAGGGCCGGAGAACTGGGTTCTATCCCTGGGTTGGGAAGATATCCTGGAGAACAGAAAGGCTACCCACTGTAGTATTCTGGCCTGGAAAATTCCATGGACTGTATAGTCCATGGGGGTCGAAAAGAGTTGGACAGGACTATGCAACTCTTCACTTTCACGCCTAAAGTAATCTTTTTTTCTGTTTATGGATTCTATGTCCTACGTTTGAAAACCTTTTCTTTACTATAGCTCTTTGGAGATATGGGATGCTGCCTAATTTATGAATCTTCCATAACTAATTAGATATTTGAAATGTATTTGGCTGAATTTTGTTTTTTAATTCTATAAAGTACTAAAAGTGTTCCAGTGAGAAAAAGGAAAAAGTTTTCTGTTAGGTTTTGCAAGAAGTCTCATGACAGAGATGGGATTAAGAACGGCATTTCTGGCAGTTCTGAGGGTGATGGGCAGAGAGGGAAGGGTCCTGTAGAAGGGGGCTCATAGGGGAAGCTGTTTTTGGTGTCTGGGATTGGAGGTGGTCAAGCTGGATATTGAGGTGGAGCCAAGGGAGTGAGTGGCAAGAGGCGTAGTCACCAGAGGGCTGGGCTGTGAGGATGGTGGGAGAGGGGAAGACATGGGAGAAGTTGGCAAGGGCAATAGAGGGGGGGTTGGTGTGGGGGAGGTCGGTGAAGCTGGGCATGAAGGGAGGGGTGGATATAGAGGCGGCTTTGTCACAGGAGGGCTGGGTAGTGAGGGCAGTGGAGGAGGGGAAGACATGGGAGAAGTTGGCAAGGGCGATAGAAGAATTTCAGAAGGGGAACAGTGGGTTTATAGGGTGGGACGGGAGAGCAGCAGCCAGAAAGCCTGTATGCAGGGTACCTCAGACCATTTTCCCGACTTCTGTCAGTAATTATCTAAGTCACGGAGGATGTTAAAATAGAAAGTTCTGATTGGTGGCCATTGTGAGCTGTTATCTAAAGAATATTGGGGCCATGCCTCAGAACAAAGGAAGGTTAAGCGTTTGGAACGAATTTCTCCGGAGATATGTAGAGTTCTGAGGTTGGTGAGTAGACATTCTAGCGGTGTAGACCAGGGCTGGTCAGCCTTGGAGGCAGCCGCCCCCATGGCGACTATGAAACGAAGGTCCTGGACCAGTCATTAACGGGGCTGGGAGTGGTCCGGTCAGGCGTCCCCGAACGGGCCATCAACCCAGCGAGGAGAAGGTCACTCAGCCAAGATGAACGTCTCCAAATTGACAGGCGGCGAGGAAGCAAGCCTGGCTTGCAGAGGAGGGGTCCAAACGCGGCCGCGATTTACAGGAACCAGGACACCCTAGGCATAATCGCAACGGGAGCAACAACCCCCAGAGCCCAACTGATGGAACTTACCCCGTATCCTGCCAGACGGTTGAATGGTCCCGGAGGGGTGACGGGGTGACCTGGTCCGGTGCGGGCCAGACCCGAGGGGACCGCAAATCCCACTCGTCGCGGGATGGGCCCTCGCCTCGGGCCCCACGTTGGGCGCCAAATGTTAGGTAAAAGATCAAAACACCAAAAGAGTGTCTAACAGGGTTTTAATGGCGAAGCACTCCTGGGCGGGGTTCCCTGACCCGAACGAGGCAGGTCGAGGTAGTCCGTGCCGGACTGTGTTGGGGGTGGTTTTTATACGTTCGTTGCGAGGGATGGTCAGGCTAGATGGACGGCAGTTCGGATAGGTCGCCAGGCCGAGGCGTCACGGGCTGACAGGTCCTTCTACGTGGCTGGGGTGGGGCAGCTTTAGCTGGCGAAGTGTGCTGTCATTGGTCCCCAGGATCTGGGAGGCTCCTTCTGTTAAAGACCTCTCCTGCTGGCGGGGGAGAGAAAGGGGCAGCCCATCATGGCCCCTGGGGTCCGACCTTACATTTTCTTTTTTTCTCTTGCCCTTTTCTGAGCACTTTTTGTACTTTGAATGTTCCTATCTGTAGTCAGTGCGTGCCTGCATGCAAAATTCGTTCAGTCCTGTCGGTTGGAACTCTGCGACCCTGTGGGTTATAGCCCTATGGGCTCCTCTGTCCATGGGATTTTCCATGCAAGAATCCCAGTGGATTGCAATTTTCTCATCCAGGGGAACTTCCTGACCCAGGGATCAAACCTGGGTCTCCAGCATTGCAGCCAGATTCTTTACCAACTGAGTCACCAGGGGAAGGCTCCAGTACAATTCAGGAAAGACAATGGACCCAACTAACAGGCTGCTTGACTCCAGTCTATAACTGTTTTTGAAACAGTGCAAGAGGAAGAAGAATATAAGATTCTTACACCTTTGTTCTTTGTCACTGACCGTAGACTGTGTGCCCTCACCTATATAATCCCTTGATTTCTCGAGGAAGGGAGGCCCAGTGCCTGAGGATTGGAGCCACCATTCTATTTCCTCCAAACCTTGTCTCCATATTTTATTTGGCTTCAGTGGGCAGAGAAAGCCAAGATTTTTGGACAACATCAGAAGATCCTAACATACATCTTCACTTAGCAGGTATGGAGATTCAAGGAAATAAGTGGAGTGAACTTTTTCTGATGAAGTAAGTGGAGTTTTTTTGTTTTTTAAATTTAAGTTGCTGTCTAAATGCTTTTATGTAGGTAAGTTCCCCTTTGATGTTCCTGAAACAGTTCTGAAACTCAACACTCTAAAACAGAAATCTATTTTTTCCCTCTCCCTCCCTGAATCAGCTTTTTGATTCTGCCTTCCATAGCTCTGAGGAACTACTCCCAAGAGGTAGAGGAGAGGCCAGTATATCTGTAACTTTGGTAAGCGGTGTGTGCAATCCAGCTTACATCTTAGTAGAAGGTTACTGCTGGTCAAGAGGAACAGGTATCTCAGTTCATGATTTTAATGCTTTTCTAAGTATGGAAAAATGCAAGAATTGGGGTTCACAAAAAATGTTCCTATCGTATCTAGCTATCTAAGGGTCTGTTTTGCCTGTTTTCTCAAAGCATAGTGGCTCAACCTGTTCATGCTGAATTTCTTTCAGGGTGTATTGTAGGTCAGTGCTGAGGACTTAATCTAGGTGAAACTGGATGGTGAGTGACATTCCTTGTTTTATAGTGCCACCTTGTGGTACTAAATTTAACCAAGGTTTGGGAGTCGTTTCATAACCAAATTGTCCCATGGTGCCAGGAAGGCTTATTCCTAGGTCAAGTGAGGATTCCCTTGATATGCCACTCAGTGCATTATTAATGTCCCTGTTAATAGTAGCATAAAAGTATCTGAACCACTTGTCTCACTGGTCTGCTGTGTTTCAGGAAATGATTCCCTTTTGTTGCCTCTTCTGTGGCTCAGTGGGTAAAGGGTCTGCCTACAATGCAGGAGATCCGGGTTCCATCCCTGGGTTGGGAAGATCCTCTGGAGAAGGAAATGGCAACCCACTCCAGTACTCTTGCCTGGAAAATCCCATGGACTGAGAAGCCAGGTAGGCTACAATCCATGGGGTTGCAAAGAGTTGGACACAACTGAGCGACTTTCCCTCCCATATCTAGATTTACACTATTGTTCAGTTGTTAAGTGGTGTCTGACTCTTTGTGACCCCATGGACTGCAGCATGCCAGGCTTCTCTGTCCAGAGTTACATTATTACAATTATTTTAATTTTATATAGAACTATATGTTTGGCCAGGGCTTCCCTGGTGGTTCAGTGGGAAAGAATCTGCTTGCCAATGCAAGTGACTCAGGAGAGCCAGGTTCAATTCCTGGGTTGGGAAGATCTCCTGGAGAAGGAAATGGCGACCCACTCGAGTATTCTTGCCTGGAGAATTCCATGGACAGAGGAGCCTGGTGCAGTGAGTCTATGGAGTCGCAAGGAGTCGAACACAACTTAGGGACTAAACAGCTGTATATTTGGTCGACTGTCTCAAGCTGCTTAGTCATCAAAATATTTGTCAGAATCTCAGTTGCACTTTGGGTAATATGAAAAACAACAATCTTGTAGAGTAAGCAGAATACAGGGAGTACAGTTAGTAGCATTTTTTAAAATCTTAAGTAAGGATTTTTAAAATTTATTTATTTGCCCGCACCAAGTCCTAGTTGTGGAGTGAGGGATGTTTAGTTTCGGCATACAAATTCTTAGTTGCAGCATGTGGGGTCTTGGTCCCTGACAAGAAACAGAACCCTGGCCCCCTGCATTGAAAGTGTGGAGTCTTAGCTGCTGGGCCACCAGGGAAGTCCCTTAAGTTAGCATTTAAACCAAGAACCTCCACTGGATGTGAGCCCTGGTCACCTGACCCATCTGTTCCATACCAATCACTATCTTTAAGGGTAATGATAAGTTGACGTTGTTCATAAGGCACTCAGCCCAATTTCCTAATGTTATTAAGCTCATTATCCCTAGTATAATTTAATTGTTCCCACCATAAGGAAGCCTTTAAATTTAAATGACTATAGCCTGGTATTAACAATATAAATCCATCCCATAATTGAGGGACGGTCTCTCCCAATAAGCAGGAGGTTATGATTTTTGACTGACATTTAGCTCATTGTTCTGATTGAGCTTGAGTGATTAACCTTTAAAGAAAAATTGTATTTATGGCCAGGGTCAGAGCAGATATGATTGATTAGCCAAGTGAGGGAGTCCCATCTAGTAATATCAATAAGGGCTTGAACAGAACTATATAACTTTTTTCTTCTAGAATAAATTTCCTAAGGGCTATCCAAGCAAGCCTTGGAGTGGAAAAATCCACCAAGGTAAACCAAAAGTACTGAACATGGATAATTGACCATAAATACAACAATTGGATTGATTTTTAAACTCTGCATAGGATTTGTGTATCCGTGATAGAAACCAAGAAAACGCTATAAATGATCACACAGGTCAGGCCCAGCATCTTGGAATAGCTGTTCACTTCTCATGTCATCTTCTCATCCTGGTATGGGTATTCTTTAAGGTGATATTGAGGTCAGCAGTCCTGTCTTTAGACCAGTCTGGTACAGGGGCCCTTTTTAAAGTGGGAGGAATAAATGCAGGAGTTAATTCTCTTTGGTTTCACTGTACACGAGCTAGTTAAGAATATGATAAAAATCCTTTCATCTAGGTTTGGAGGCAGTTCTTTAAATGATGTCTTTTCCAGTTTGAAGTCTCCGTGTTTCAGGTCATGACACATCTGATCTTCATCCAAAGATAGATTACTAGGGTAAACATCAGAAACAATTTTAGATTGTCCTTTTAATAGTTCATTAAACCTTACAATAATGCAAATTGGTGAAAAGGAGTCATCTGGGAAGTGAGTCTTAGGCAGTAAGTATCAAAACTCAAAGACAACTATAGAACTTAATATCAAAAAAGTTATATTACTGAAACATAATTTTTCTTTTGAAAACTATCCTTGTCTGTACAAAATATAGCCAGATTAAGACTAATTTGCTTGCAAAATGAGTCCAGTTTCAATAAACTTAACCTGATTATATAAGTATAATTGACCATATATGGTTAAAACTCAAAATTTTGGGGTCCCATCAAGATCATGGCAAATAGAAAGGGAAAAGTGGAAACAGTGACAGGTTTTATTTGGGGGGGCTCTAAAATCACTGCAGACAGTGACTGCAGCCATGAAATTAAAAGATGCTTTCTCCTTGGAAGAAAAGCTATGACCAACATAGACAGCATATTAAAAAGCAGAGACATCACTTTGCCAACAAAGGTCCATATAGTCAAAGCTATGGTTTTTCCAGTAGTTGTGTACAGATTTGAGAGTTGGACCACAAAGAAGGCTGAGTGACAAAGAATTGATGCTTTTGAACTGTGGTGCTGGAGAAGACTCTTGAGAGTCCCTTGGACTGCAAGGAGGTCAAACTAGTCAGTCCTAAATCTGAATAGTCATTGGAAGGACTGATGTTGAAGCTGAAACTCCAGTGCTTTGGATACCTGATGCAAAGAGCTGACTCATTGGAAAAGACCCAGATGCCGGGAAAAATTGAAGGCAAAAGGAGAAGCGGGTGGGAGACGATAAGATGGTTAAATAACATCACAGACTCAGTGGACATGAGTTTGAGCAAACTCGAGGAGATAGTGAAGAACAGGGGAGCCTGGTGTGCCTCAGTCCTTGGGGTCACAAAGAGTCAAACATGACTTAGCTACTGAACAACAACAAAAGCTCTTTTAAATTGGTTTTGCAGGAACTTTTCATAAGGATTCTCAGATTTGAACTTTAAAAGGTTTCTCAAGGCCAGAAAAGTCATGTTAAGGACTTGCCATCAGATTCTGTTTGAGATACCTATAAATTTGGGTGAATCACTCTCTTCTTGAGGATCCAAAATGTCTTGAGGTTCTTGAACCTGCCAGGAAATGGCTTGAATTATTCACCTGATAAGGTTGCAAGGTACCAGAGTATTTTTTTCAAGGAGTTACTGGCTCCATAAAGTCAGTCTTAGTTCCTTAATGCTATCTTGTCATATCTGAGTCTATGCACATGTCTCTCAATTATGACATTCCAATCAAAGCCTTGATAGTATAACTAATGTTTCCAATTGTGTGCTGTTGTAAGGAGAATAGGTTCTTATTGAACTTATGCAAATAACAGTATTGCCATGAAAATAAGAATACTCACTAAGAGTTTCCAAATTCCGGACAGATCAAGTAGAGAGAAAAGGTAAATGTTTCAGTTCTGCTTACAAAGATATAATTCATCAGCTTGCTGTAAATCACAGTTAGCTTAAGGGGAAAGATTTCTTTATATCTGGAAAGCAAAGATTAAATTTCAATAACATTTCAGACAAAAAGCCATACTTGTTAATCTTGATACTTCATAGGTTTATGATGCCATCAGGTTTTCCATTCAGTTTAGTTCAGTTCAGTCACTCAGTCGTGTCCGACTCTTTGCGACCCCATGAATCGAAGCACGCCAGGCCTCCCTGTCCATCACCAACTCCCGGAGTTCACTCAGACTCACGTCCATCAAGTCCGTGATGCCATCCAGCCATCTCATCCTCTGTCGTCCCCTTCTCCTCCTGCCCCCAATCCTTCCCAGCATCAGAGTCTTTTCCAATGAGTCAACTCTTTGCATGAGGTGGCCAAAGTACTGGAGCTTCAGCTTTAGCATCATTCCTTCCAAGGAAATCCCAGGTCTGATCTCCTTCAGAATGGATTGGTTGGATCTCCTTGCAGTCCAAGGGACCCTCAAGAGTCTTCTCCAACACCACAGTTCAAAAGCATCAATTCTTCGGTGCTCAGCCTTCTTCACAATCCAACTCTCACATCCATACATGACCACAGGAAAAACCATAGCCTTGGCTAGACGGACCTTAGTCGGCAAAGTAATGTCTCTGCTTTTCAATATACTATCTAGGTTGGTCATAACTTATCTTCCAAGGAGTAAGCGTCTTTTAATTTCATGGCTGCAGTCACCATCTGCAGTGATTTTGGAGCCCCCAAAAATAAAGTTTTCCATTAGAATTCTTTTAACTTTTTATCCAGTTAAACAATATAATCTAAACATTTTCAGAAACCTGTACTTACCAGAAAGCCCTTTCTATGAGTCTTCTTGAAGATGAAGCATTTTTACAAAGCATCAGAGCAAAATAATAATTGTCTATAAATGACAAAAGATTTTAAAAGGCATGGCTAAAGACCTGATTACAATGTAGTTGTCAAAGAAATTTAGTTATTTTTGTGACATAGAGTATTAAAATAATAATTAGAATTATGACTGATAACATTTTATCAGGACACAGTCAAAGTTTAGACATGTCATACAATTTCCAGAACATTTATGTTAATAACAATAACCCATAGTGGAGAAGGAAATGGCAGTGCACTCCAGTATTCTCTCCTGAAAAATTCCGTGGACAGAGGAGCCTGGCGGGGTACAGTCCATGGGGTCCCAAAGAGTCAGACATGACTGAGCAACTAAACACAACATACACTATAACCTAAGAAAGGTGACAGTGCTTCTCCTGTAATTTAATATACCAAGTAAGCATAATTAACTTATTATTTTTCTTTGAGATGTTTTAGTATCCTCTGAAGTATCCCCAAGTTAGCTAGAGGTCAAAAGAACTTCATTTTAAAATTGGTTTAAGGAAGTTTGTCAAAGATATCAAAAAATTGGGGGGACTTCCCTGGCGGTTCAGGGGTTAGGAATCCACCTCTCAATTCGGGGGACATGGGTTCATTCCCTTGTCTGGGAAGATTCCACACGCCGAGGGGCAGCTAAGGCCATGTGACACAACTACTGAAACCCATGCGCCTAGAGGCCATGCTGCACAATAAGAGAAGCTGCCACAGCGAGAGGCCCGGGCACCGCAACCAGAGGGTGGCTGCTCCTCACCGCAGCTAGAGGAAGTCCACAGGGAGCAGTGAGGACTCAGTGCAGCCACAAATAAATAAGTAAATAAATAAATAATTTTTTAAAAAGGAAAAAACCTTAAAACTCTTGGTCAAATAGGATCATAGGTCACTATGAAAAAGTATTTATTTAACCAGGTGACAATTGTTGTTGTCGTTCAGTCGCTAAGTCATGTTCAACTCTGCGACCCCATGGACTGCAGCACGCCAGCCTTCCCAGTCCTTCACGATCTCCCAGAGCTTGCTCCAACTCATGTCCATTGAGTCAGTGATGCCATCCAACCATGTTCATCCTCTGTCACTCCCTTCTCCTCCTGCCCTCAATCAAGTGACAATAGAATATTTCAGAGGCAAATACAAAAGTTTACAACAGGTTGTTTAAAAGGTAAAGAAACTCGACAATCTGCCATCAAAAGCAGATCAATATTCCAAGAAAACTTTGTCCCTCTTAGCAGAGAGAGAAAAACAAATTCTAATTTTGTACCAGCTTATTTTTAATAGTAAAACTCAACCAACTAAGTTAATTCTAATCTTAGCCAGTCCTGCTCACATACAAAACTCTTTTCCTGGAATTTCTTTTCCATAACCTTCTGTAACTTTCTTGTTTTACCTTCAGATTTTGTCCTGTGCTGTCCCTTTTCTCTCTCTGTCTTTAACCTTTTTTAGGACAAAATTATTTCCTTTTCCCCTAACAAAGTTCACTTCCATTCTTTATACTTTATTTTTCCTTTGCATACAAATATATATTTTCCTTATTAATTTTTGAAAGTTTGAGTTATATATTTTAATTATAATCTTAAACCGTTAAAACCTTAATTTCTATTAAGTTAAGAAGTAAGCAATTATGAACTAAACTAGCATTATGTAGAATGACAAACTTATTAGCTATAATTTCTAAAATCATGTACTTTCTTATAGAAAATGCCTCATATTAACTAATAGTCCTAAATATCATTAGTTTCTCTGTAAAATAATCTTTTTATTAATTATCAGTATATTATTTTACTTATAAATGACCTGCTGCTGCCGCTGCTGCTAGGTCGCTTCAGTCGTGTCCAACTCTGTGCGACCCCATTGATGGCAGCCCACCAGGCTCTGCTATCACTGGGATTCTCCAGGCAAGAACACTGGAGTAGGGTGCCATTGCCTTCTGCAGTAAATGACCTAGATATTCAATAAACTTCTATCATTTAACTTAATTTAGTGAAACTCCAAAGTTTCAAATTACCAAAACTCTGCAGAAACTATTTTTAAGTAAACATACTGTAAAACATAATTATTCCTAGCTCAGTAAAGAATCTGCCTGCAATGCAGGAGACCCGGGTTCGATTCCTGGGTCGAGAAGATCCCCTGGAGAAGGAAATGGCAATGCACTCCAGTGTTATTGCCCAGAGAATCCCATGGACAGAGGAGCCTGGCAGGCTACGCAAGAGTCAGACACGAGTTAGCAACTAAAGAGAGAGAATCTCTTCTCTGACTGCTTGCCTTGTTCCTCTCCTTCAGTGGCAGTTCCTCTTTCCATATTCAAACGTGATCATTCTTCAAATTTAGTGCTTGGTCTTGTTTGTTCATTCCTAAAGAATTTACCTAAAAACTCTTATTTACACTTAATTTACTTGTAAAAATCTCACTATAGCAAGTTATTTTTCTTGCTGACAAATTTTGTAATAGAGATAATCAGGTCTTATTTCATTATCTGACTTGATTATCTGATTACAGATAATCAGATCTCTTTTAGCAACCCTACATACAATAAAAGGATTATACATAATGCTGATTATGTCATCTCAATATTATTTAAATCAAAAGGCTTAAACTTGTTTAACACCAGATATTAATGTAATACTGAATATTTCCCAGATTCATGTGAACATGAAATCCATTTGGGTTAGTTTCTTTTATATTTCTGAGAACTTATATAAGTGCTCAATTTCATTTTAGCCAATTATATAGAGCTCCTTTACAAATTAATTTTGGCTCTACTACCCAGAGGTAGAAATATCTCTATAACATATACACAGACATATAGACATACACAGCCAGATATCCCATAGCTTCACTGAAAAGCTTAGTCATTAAAAAATAAAATAAAAACTAAAAACTTAGTCATTAATCAGTTATGATGATTAAAACTCATTTGTTTGTAAGTAAGTTAACAGAATAAGTTAAATTTACTTGCTTGAGTTTAAAAAGTTTTCTGTTTTTCCCTTCTGTCTCAGAAATTGGAGGTGGTGTAAATCAGAGTTCCTGAGAGTCATGGTAGAGCATCTTATATCTCAAGGCACAAGGAGAGAAATGCAAGCTCCTCCTAGAAGGACTTTTGTTACCCTAGGTTCAGATTTTTGAAAAGATGTTTTATCAAACCAATTTCTTTATGCAAAAACCAGTTTTGGAATGTGAAACAACCTCATCTTGGCCATTTCAGGGTGGGGTTTCCTTGAGTTCCCAAGTAAGTAAATACTTACGGAAGTATTTGTTGGCTCCTCTCTCCTTCTTTTTGGGAAACTCTATTCCCCATTTTAAAGTTCATTTGCCCAGATAAAATTACTACTGAAAACCGTCTGGTGGACACATGTGCTGTTGGTGAGCTTAATTCCTCTAGGTGTCACCCTGGAGACATTTCAGCTCTTTTACCTGCCTTGCTTTCTCCCTCCAGCAATCTAAACCACCCCCCCACCCCCGTTTCTCACAGCACTGGATGGCCAATCCTTATGTGTTCATCTTTCGATGAGCAACTTTTCTACATTGAGTGAGTTTCCCTATGGGACTGCTGCACGGTATAAGGACTCACCTTCCCCACTGCCATAAATGTCTCGCCTGAGAAAGCTGAAACCGGAAGG
Organism: Ovis canadensis; assembly: GCF_042477335.2. Lineage (NCBI taxonomy): Eukaryota > Metazoa > Chordata > Mammalia > Artiodactyla > Bovidae > Ovis > Ovis canadensis. The sequence goes on along the minus strand of NC_091265.1, from coordinate 52,964,213 downwards.
AACTGTGTCCCTTATCTTTGGAGCTGAAAGCTCTCATGTGGTAGCTTCACTTTAATTCCAATTAACCCTGTTAAAGTTTGGTGTTCCCTAGTGGCTCAAATGGTAAAGAATCTGCCTACAATGCAGGAGACCCCGGTTGGATTCCTGGGTTGGGAAGATCCCCTGGAGAAGGGAATGGCAACCCACTTCTTGCCTGGAGAATTCCACGGACAGAAGAGCCTGGCAGACTACAGTTCATGGGGTTGTAAAGAGTCAGGCATGTCTGAGCAACTAACACTTTCACTTTCTGTTAGAGTTTATGAAGCTGTCAGCTTTCAACCTAATCACCCAGTCCAAACCTCCACAATGTCTTTCTTTTTAAAATATAATTGTATTTATTTATTTATTATTTTTGGTTGCACTGGGTCTTTGCTGCTGCTCACAGGCTTCCTCTAGTTGCAGCAAGCGGGGCCCACTCTTCATTGTGGTGCGCAGGCTTCCCATTGTGGTAGCTTCTCTTGCAGAGCTTGGGCTCGGCACAGGAGCTTCAGTAGCTGCAGCCCATGGACTTTGTTGTGGCCCATGGGCTTTGTTGCTCTGAAGCATGTGGAATCTTCCTGGACCAGGGACTGAACCCGTGTCCCCTGCACTGGCAGGCAGATTCTTATCCACTGTAGCACCAGGGAAGTCCTCCTCAGTGTGCTTCAACTGAGAAAAATTTCCCCAATGTCTCTCAGTACGGGAAATATAGGTATCTCTTCTTGAACCTAAGTTCAAGGATAACTCACTTCTCATACCAAGGAATTTAACAACCTGTGAATAAAACTCGGGATTGTCAACCGAGATGGGAGATCTGGAGTTTAAGAGAGACTCATCTAATTCATTGGGACACACCAAGGAGGTGGATGGACACAAGGAGCTCTTGGTGGTACCAGGGCTCTGGATCATCCTAGAGTTCAGGCAAAGGAGGGAAGTCTGCTCTGGGTCCCTGTCTGTATGGTCACCAACTGTCAACTGAAAAAAAGTGCACGACATAGGAGCTGTGAATTGAGTTCTGTGCCTTATCTTACTGAGGACTATAGCCTGAGAGATAGCCTCTCTGATAGCTCTGAGGAACTGCTGCTGAGAGGGAGGGAGAGAGGCCAGTGTACCTGTGATTTTGGCCAAAGAGTATGTACAATCTCACATATATCTCAGTAGGTTACTACTAGTCATGAGGAACAGGTATCTGTGATTTTAGTGCTTTTCTATGTATAGGAGGACAGAAGAATTGAGGTTCATAGAAAATTTTCTTTTTATAGCTAACTATCTAAGGGCCTGCTTTGTGCATGTTTCCAAAGCACAGTGTGCCTTATCCTGTTCTTTGTCCTGAACTCCTTTCAAGGAGTACTTAGGGCAGTAAGTGGCTAATGGACTTAGTGGACTGTAGTGGCTAATGGCTTAATCCTTCCTTGTAGGACTGGATGGTAAGTGACATTCCTTGTTGTACACAGACTACACGTGAGTAGCAACCCGTCTGTCCCCATGTCAAATTGCTTCTTTCCATCAGACACATTCATTTTCCCCTGGACCCTCTGCTTTGGCTAAGGATCTCTTTCTTCCAGAACAAACTCTGGTAGCATCCTTGGTCACACCTCCCAGCCTTTCTAACAGTTGCAACTTCACATTTGCTTGTGAGATCATTTCTGATTCGTAGGATTATGAATCTCATGTCATGGAATTTCCTGTGCAGGAAATGTAACTATGTTTCCCCTTATGAAAAATCAGGTTTTTAAAGTTCATTTATTTATATCTGTTTTTGGCTGTGCTGGGTCTTCGCTGCTACCCAGGCTTTTCTCTAGTTGCGGTGAGTGGAGAGGGGGAGCACTGCTCCTCACTGCAGTGGCTTCTCTTGTCGCGGGGCACAGACTCTGGGGCACTGAGGCTCAGCTGGGCATGTGGGCTCAGTAGTTGTGGTTCCCAGGTTCTAAAGCACAGGTTCAGTAGTTGTGGCACATCGGCTTAGTTGCTCCGTGGCCTGTGGGATCTTCCCGGACCAGGGATCAAGTCCATATCTGCTGCATTGGCAGGCAGATTCTTTACCACTGAGCCACCAGAGAAGTCCACCTTTCTTCTTCTTTCTTTAAAAAAAAATATTTAATTTATTTGGTTCTACCGGGTCTTAATTGTAGCACTTGGGATCTTCTGTCTTCATTGTGGCATGCAGGATCTTTAATTGCAACATGGGCGATCTAGTTTCCCAACCAGGGGTCAAATTTGGACCCCCTGCATCGGGAGCACAGTGTCCTAGCCACTGGACCACCAGGGAAGTCCCAAGACTTCTTTTCAACTCTCTTTTCTATCTGAGTGGAGGGACACTCTTAGACAGTTCAAGGCTCTTCCCACCCTTGTTTCACGGTCTGGATAAACCTTTTGGAAAATTAACAGGGTGAAGGGGGAGAATCCACCTATTCCTTAGTTGTTTGAGGTGCACTGTCCTGCTTAATCCTCTGTCAGTTGTCCACAAGGTTATAACTTAATCTACCTGGGAAATGGAGCTTCTGGGTTATTGACCTGTGTGTACCCTTCCTTCTCAAGTAGCAGCGGCAGTCTTGGCCTAGGGGAGCAGGGCATAGAGTTCCGATCTCAAGAACCCACTGACAGTTATCTTGTAGGCATTCCTTCCACCTCTTTGCTTCCCAACCTTAAGTAATCTTTATCTCCTTTGTGCAGAGATTGAGACTGGGGGGAGCAAGGAGGAAACAGATCTAATTCTCACCTCTAATAGTTACTCCAAAATCAGTTGCCCTGAATCCTTTCTATTTCTTGAGGGCCTGGCTTTTGAAAGTCAAAAGCCTGGAAACAACTCCCTGTTTCCTCCATAGTTCTGTCACAGCTGTAAGCTCCCTACCATAGGGACATGGGCTTCCCTGGTGGCTCAGTTGATAAAGAATCTGCCTGCAATGAGGGAGACCTGGGTTCGATCCCTGGATTGGGAAGATCCCCTGGAGAATTTAATGGCTACCCACTCCAGTATTCTGGCCTGGAGAATTCCATGTATGGTACAAGTCCATTGGGTCACATAGAGTCAGACATGAGTGAGTGACTTTCACTTTCACTTTCATGGGGACACCTGATTTTGCTCAGAGTGCTATCCCCAATGTCAAATATAATGTCTGACTGGCACAGAGTGGGTACTCAATAAAGACTGGACTTCCCAGGTGGCGCTAGTGGTAAGGAACCTGCCTACCAATACAGGAGAGGTAAAAGATGCAGGTTCAATGCCTGGGTTGGGAAGAACCCCTGGAGGAGGGCATGGCAACCCACTCCAGTATTCTTGCCTGGAGAATCCCATGGACAGAGGAGCCCGGCAGGCTATAGCCAGTCCATAGGGTCATACAGAGTCAGTCACAACTAAAGTCACTTAGCATAAAGATTAATCCAAAAAGTGAATGATTGGGTCTTGCTGCCTCCCTCTGCAACCCATCCAATAAATGTCTTCCAGAGGAATCTGCTGGAAATGTGGTTATGATGCTATAGCTTATCTGCTGTTGATCCAATCAAGTCTAACCACCTCTGGTTCAAGTTCCTCTCTAAACACATCGATTTTATTTCCTACCACATACAAATACTTAAGATGCCTGGCTTGTCAGGCAGCCTGTCATTCAATCAACAATAGTTACAATATTCCTGCTATGTATCAGGCACTGTGCTAGACCCTGAGAAACAGCAGTGACTAGAACAATCATGGTTCCTGCCATTATAGACTTTATAATCTGCCAGAGAACCCAGACAGCAAACAGATACTTGTACATAATTAAATGATTATAGTGGGACTTCCCTGGTGGTCCATTGGTTAAGAATCCACCTGCCAATGCCAGGGACACAGGTTTAATCCCGGGTTCCTGAAGATCCCACCTGCCAAGGGGCAACTAAGTCTGCGCTCTGCAACTAGGGAAGCCATTGTAATGAGAGTCCACACACCATAACAAAGAGTAACCCCTGCTTACTGCAACTAGAGAAAGCCCTCTCACATCAGTGAAGACCCAGCGCAACCAAAAATAAATAAGTTCTTCGAAATAAATTATTATAGCTATCCCAGAGGGACTCAGAGGAAAATTACAGGGTGCTGTGGGGACTAAAATTCAGTCAGGGGTCAAGAAAAGAGACTCCAGAGGAAGTGCTATTTAGGGTGAGGTTGGATTTACTTTGGAAAGGATGGGAGGGGTGGGGAGAAGGGCAGGGATTGAGGAAAGTGTTCCAGGTGAAGGATCTGGAACCAGAGTGGATAAGTTTGAGGGCTTGAAAGGCCAGTGTGCCCAAGAAGCAGATGACTTGCCCAAAATCACAGAGCAAATTGGTAGTAGGGGCAAGACCAGAAGAGTTTCTTAGCCAGTGTTAGCTTCTCTACCCATGTGTATCTTCGTCTTCACTGGGTCTTCCAAAGCTAATCCTCTGAGAAACACTTGCCAGAGAAACACATGGGGCACGAACGGAAAATGCAGACTCTCTAAATGAGACCCCAGAAAAATGCATTTTTAAAAGTTCCTTAAGAAATTCTTACAGAAACTAACATAACATTGTAAAGCAATTATCCTCCAATTAAAAATAAATTAAAAATTTGAAAATAGAATAAAAAATTATGGAGTACTCAAAAATAGACATAAAATATGCAAAACCACTATGGACAATAATATAAAACTATACTGAAAAAATATTACAGAAGACCGCTTCCCTGGTGGCTCAGACGGTAAAGTGTCTGCCTGCAGACAGGGAGACCCAGGTTCGATCCCTCGGTTGGGAAGATCCCCTGGAAAAGGAAATGGCAACCCACTCCAGTACTCTTGCATGGAAAATTGGGTGGACTGAGGAGCCTGATAGACTACAGTCCATGGGGTTGCAAAGAGTCGGACACGACTGAGCGACTTCACTTCACTTCAAGTAAATCAAAGTATACCATGCTCACGAAATAAAAGACTAATAGCATTAAAAATAAAAAAAAATTCTCATATACTCCAATATTTGCAAGACAGTCTTTCCACCGCCCCTGGCTCAAGAGTGCAGCTAAACTGATTGGCTTTAAGGTCCCAGTGCATTAAGGGAAATGTAGTTTCGACTCTCCTCTCCCAGCCATTGAGCTTTACGAAACTAGCCGAGAGGGCCCGGAAATAGCCGAGTATTTCCTGGCGCGCTCTTTCCTGCCTGATTGCATTATGGGAAAGGACAGTTTCCGTTAAATTCTGGAGGCTGAGGCGCGCGACTGGCCACAGTCCCACGTGAAGCCATTCGCAAGCATCGCTCCGCGGGGCAGCTCCCCGCTCGCAGCGGAGCGTCTGGAAGCAGCGAGGGAACTGGAAGTGTCCCGCGGGGGCCCAGTAGCTGATCCCGGAGCCCAGTGTGAGGAGCCTCGGAGTGCAGCGAGGGCGCCATGTCTCTGATCTGCTCTAGTGAGTATCGGCTGCGGCCGCTCGCGGGGCGCTGGAGGCCGGAGAGCTGAGCGTGAGGATCTGCGCGCCTCTGCGGCGCCGGGGTCGGGGCTGGACCTGAAAAACGGGGCTCCGGGGAGGCAGGGCGGCGGCCTGTCAGCCCGGGGGGGTCTTCCTCCTCCAGCGTGAGGTCAGTTTGCGCAGCGCTTCATAGTTTACATAACGTCTCCAGTGCATTTTCGCAGGCTGCACAGAGGCAGCCCACCTCGTTTGCGCAGTGGATATGAGGCTTGGATAGCGGGGAGCTGGTGGTGCAGGGGAAAGAGCTCTCTGTAGGAAGCAGGAAGCCAGAGGGCTTGTGCAGGATCCGCCTCCAGCTGGCTTTGTGATCTGGCTCCAGGATGCGGTCCTCAGTTTCCCCAACTGCAAAAATAATGGCCTTGGCACTGGATGTGTTGTCTGAGGCCCCGCTTGGGTAGGCAGCGCTTCTGCAGTTTGCGAAGATCGCACAGTGAGTTGGAGGCGGTGACAGGCCTGGGAGCCAGACCAGCCTCACCCTGTAGGGCTGATGAAAACAGCTGCACATTTGGAAAAGCCTCTGTTGGTTTACAGCGTGCTTGCAAAACTGCAGAGTCGTTCTGTCCCCACAGCAATTCTCCAAAGCAGAAATAAAGATCCGGTTTTACAGATAAGGATGTAAGGTTCAAGGAGAAATGTGGCTTTTGTAAAACAGTACAGCTAGTTAGTGGCAGAGCTGTGTGACGAAGCCAGTTTCTCTGATCCTGAATCCATGCTTTTTTCAAATGCTTTGTCCTGTCTTTTGGATATGTTATTGAGGAGAGTGGTTGTTCATCAGGTTATTAGTTTCTCATTCTTTTCTCTCTCGGCTTCCTAACTCTCGAGCTCTTGACTCTTCTCAGAACCTCCCCATAAATCCAAAATAAAGGAGAGAAAGAGTGAAGGGAAATGTGACTAGAAAAAGAGTCCTTAAGCGTTAAAGAAATGACAGTGTGCAGAGTATTTTCACATTCATTGTTTCAGTCCTGAGGAAGGTCTTTTCAGTATCCATCAGCTGGTCTGTTAGATGTTTCCTGAGCATTTGCCAAGCACCTGCATTGTACTGGAAGTCAGAGAGCAGCTACAGTCCCAATCCTCAGGGATGTAAATGGATACTTCTGTTGGGGAGTGGTGAGGATGATTTCATCAATGGAAAGTGTTTACAGTGGAGCTTGGCGCCTAGTAAACACCATGTAAATACTTTGTTATCATAGCACTTGTCACATCGGTTTGTAATGTGTCTGAGAATCCATCTAGGTCCTAGTCTGAGACTTGAATGGCTTTGTGTGTATCTTCTTGTCCTGCTATATAATGGGTGCCTAAGCGTTTTTGTTCAGAAATGAGATGGGCAGGAATTATTGACTGCTCCCTAGGTGCCTAGCATTTAGTAGTTGTGCAGCAATTATTTGTTGACTACCTAACTGTCAGAGACTGATGGAGAAGCTAGTTAAGTGGCTGGAAAGCATTGTGGGTACAGTCCAAAACTGGCTTGGTGTCATGTCTTGATTCCTGTTAGCTGAGTGTAGGGAGGCAAGGTCTTGTGGAGGCCAGCCGAAGGTGAAGCGTCCGCTTGGCCCAGGGTCCCTGTCACCACCCCAGGCTCACCACCTGCCTTTTCTCCGCAGTCTCCAATGAAGTGCCAGAACACCCCTGTGTGTCCCCTGTCTCTAATCATGTGTATGAGCGGCGGCTCATTGAGAAGTATATTGCAGAGAATGGCACAGATCCCATCAACAACCAGCCTCTGTCCGAGGAGCAGCTCATTGATATCAAAGGTGCCTGCTGGCCAGCCTCAGTCCAGGCTGTCCTAGCCTAAAGCCTGGGAAGGTGGGAAGGGTGGCGGGTGCATAGCATGTGGGAGTCGGGGGAGGAAACGGTGGTCTGTTAGTGCTGAAGGGGAAAGAAAGAAGGTGGGAGGGCCAGCATGCCCTAGGTCATGGGTTTTCACACCCACTTTGTCTCTCTTGGCAGTTGCTCACCCAATCCGGCCCAAGCCTCCCTCAGCCACCAGCATCCCAGCCATTCTGAAAGCCTTGCAGGATGAGTGGGTGAGTCCCCGAAGAGAATTTATATTTTCGCGACTTGAAAAGAAGGGATCACTGGACTAGGACATGGGTGGGGATGGGAGGGATGGATCCTTATTTTCTGTTTTGAGGGGAGGGTGAGAGCAGAGGAGAAGCCTGGTTCTTAATGTCACACAGATCTGGGCTCCACCCTTTGCTCCGTTGCCCACTTGCCACGTCCCTTGGCAAGTATCCAAGTGCTGCTTTTCCTGACCATATTGCATGGATTAGTACCTGTCTCAGGGTTTACAGAGACTCAGGGTAAAATTAGAGTATGAGCTTCATGGCGTCAGGGACTTGTTTTACTCATTAGAGCCCCAGCAGTGAGAACCAGGTTCACAGCAGGTGCTCTAAATATGAATGAGTCAAGGACTGCATCTTGAGGACTGCCTGGCTCAATCCCTGACGCAATGAGAGCAGTCAATAAACAGCAGCTGTAGTGTTTTTATTCCTTTCTGGTGAGGTGACGGCATGATGCCGGAGATGTGCCGGTAAATTAGAGAAGACGGGTGGGAAGAGCCCTTCCTGTCTGTGTGCCCAGGGTTTGGCACGGTGAGGAGCTTAGGAGCATCTGCTCGCGAGTTCAGGGTCACTCAGACCTTGCTTGGGTCACTGATACTGGTCTAGGCCGCAGGGTTGGCCTAGGATAAGAGCGTTCTCTTATCAAGGGCTGACTCCTCTGCTGGGTGCTCCCCACACCTCCCCGCCCCCTCACTGTGGCATCTCCCTCTCCCAGGATGCGGTTATGCTCCACAGCTTCACCCTGCGCCAGCAGCTGCAGACCACCCGCCAGGAGCTGTCCCACGCTCTGTACCAGCACGATGCCGCCTGCCGTGTCATTGCGCGTCTCACCAAGGAAGTCACTGCTGCCCGAGAAGGTACAGCCTCTGGCCTGCCATCCCCCGCTCTGGGCTCCACTCTGGGGCAGGCCTGTTGTGTAATAGGCCATTCCTAACATTGTCTTCTCTCTCAGCTCTGGCGACCCTGAAACCTCAGGCCGGTCTCATTGTGCCCCAGGCTGTGCCAAGCTCCCAGCCAAGTGTTGTGGTGAGTGTCCCCTCAGCCCCACCAGCAGTGGAGTGTGCATGATGGCCCATCGGCCTCCTCTGCAAGGGAGGAGGAGGGCATTCTGTGCTCCTCTGACAGTCCATGCTTCTCTCACCTTCCTCCTTGTTCTCTTCAGGGTGCAGGCGAGCCAATGGATTTGGGCGAACTGGTGGGAATGACTCCTGAGATTATTCAGAAGGTACGTCATGCTCTCACTTGGTGGGAAAGCTGTTGGACTCTCCCTTTTGCCTGGAGTCCAATATGAGTAAAAACCGCATCCATTTAGAGATGGAGTGGAGTCGTACAGAGCACACACTCAACCGAGCTGCCTGGCTTTGTGTTTTGATGTCCCCAGTTATCAGCCTTATGATCTTGGGCTGACTTAACTAATCCTATGTCTAATTTCCCTTGCTGCTAAAGTGAGGATGGTAGTACCTACTCTATGAACTTGTGGGAATTTTAAAGATTTTAATTAAGTACAATTTGTTGCTCTTATTAGGGTTCTTTGTAGATATTAAAGCATTTTGTTACAGGTTTTCATTTTTTCTGTTCTGAAGGAGACAGGATAGGAATTATCACTTTGATTTTATAGATGAAGAATCTGTAGATTCAGAGTCAAAAGCACAGCTCACAAGAGGCAGAGCTGGCCCCTGATTCTGTGTCCTGTGCTCTGTGACTTGGGGATCCTCCTTAGTACCAGTTGATAGTTTGTGTCTTTTCCAAGCCATGCAGCTTGTCAGCATCTCAGCTTCCACCGTAGTGGCACAGGAGTGGTCTGGGAGCCCTGCTAGCTATTGCCTCTGTGGCCCTGAGCAAGTGACTGCACCTGCTCTGGGGCTCAGTTTCCTCCTCTGAGAAACAAAGTCATCAACACCCACCTCATAAGGTTGGAGTGAAAGTGAAAAGAGATATTGCATGGAAGCCTTTAGCACAGAGCCTGGCAGATGATGAGTTCTTGGTGATGGCTTGTGAAAACGTAGATGTGACAAGCATTCACTGTGCTTTTTTCTGGCAAATTAATTTTTCTCACATTGATTTTATTCCCCTCTCTCCCCCAGCTTCAGGACAAGGCCACCGTGCTCACCACGGAGCGGAAGAAGGTGAGTCCTCCCAGGGCCAGGGCCCAGAGCTGACCTGGAGGAGCTGGTGGTTCCCTTAGGAGGAGAGGGGATGGCCAATTAATTTCTGCACCCACTAACTTCTTGGGGGATTTTTCTTTTTCTCAGAGAGGGAAGACTGTGCCTGAGGAGCTGGTGAAGCCAGAAGAGCTCAGCAAATACCGGCAGGTGGCATCACATGTGGTGAGTGGCTCGGTCCCACAGGTTTGGGAGACAGGGTCCTCCAGGGTGGGACAGGCCAGCATGAAGCATTGTCCAGGGCCTCTGGCCCCCTCTGTTTTCCACCTTGGCTGCTGAGTTGTCAGGGTTTCTCCTCCTAACCGGCTGTGGCCTTCCCCATTGTCACTGATGGGAGTTGCTGCATCCAGGCAGAAAGCCAAGCACAGTGGACGAGGAACAGAAGTCACTCTTGTTCCCCAGGGCTGGGGCTGGGGCCAGGGCTGGAGCCATTGAGTGGCTTTGTGGCCTGCTTTGATTCAGCCATGACTAGGTTTGATGTGGCTTTTTCTGCACAGGGGCTGCACAGTGCTAGCATTCCTGGGATCCTTGCCCTGGACCTCTGCCCCTCTGACACCAACAAGATCCTCACTGGTAAGAGTGGGCCCAGCCCAGCAAGCCAAGAAGGGGGTGGGAGAGGGTGGGAGGAGGACAACAAGGAGGATGCCCACTTCTGTCCTCTCTGTGGGTCTGGGGACAAAAGAACCTTTGGCAGAGGGGCCTGGGGGCCTGACTCATTTTTGGATCTCATTTTGGTCCCCTCCAGGTGGGGCGGATAAGAATGTTGTCGTCTTCGACAAGAGTTCTGAGCAGATTTTGGCCACCCTCAAAGGCCATACCAAGAAGGTCACCAGTGTGGTTTTTCACCCTTCCCAGGTAAGCGCTCCCCTAGCGCCCTCAGCCCTCATTTCTGAGCCCTGTTGCCATAGTGTGAGGTCCCAGAACCATGCCCCCGCCCCTGTTGCCTCCTTGGTGAAGTGACATGGGCCTGAGAGTGCCAGCTCTTCAGCACTGGCGATTCAGGGCCAGGTTTGGGGTCGTGGGGTTGCCCACGACTGTCAGAACTCTTGAAACAGTGGCCTTCAAACCAGGGAAGAAAGGAAACGTATAGTTTGAAAAGCATATTGAAAAGTTTTATGTTAGGGAAGGCAGAATCTCTACACTATTTTAAAATACAAACTGCAGTGCACAGAGTTCAACAAAATTCTGCCCCATGTGTCTGCCCCATGTGTCTGAGGGGGATGGATAGGTCCAGATTCCCACAGTCTTCCAGGCCGGGGGATGGAAACTTGATGCTGAGCGTGTTAGTATGTTATTTCTCTTATGCAGTTGTGTTGATGGAAGATGGTAGTTGGTTTTACCTTACAGGTTTTAATATCCTAACTAACCAAAATAGTAGGTTGGTGACACTATGTGAGTTCTCTGTCACCAGTTTTTCTGAGAATTAACTTGCCCCTGAATTCTTAAGTGTGGGATGCTTAGGAAATGCCTTCACAACCCCTTCCAGGCCTGCTACAGCTTGGACTTGTGCTGCCCTAGGACAGGAGCCATTAACTACATGGGGCTATTTAAATAAAATGGAATTAAACATTCAGTTCCTGAATTGCGATAGGTGTATATCTCTGGTCCTGGGAAAGGGATGGACAGTTTCCCTCTGGTTCACTAATACTTTTTACCACTAGATGGCAGGACCTCCTCCACTTGGCCAAATGCTGTTTAATTTCCCATCCTAATAGTGTTTACCCTTTGGCCCACTCAAGCGTTGTTGTGGGGATGGAAGGTTCCAGGCCCAGCAGGGCTGTGGCCGTCCCCAGCCCGCTTTTACAAGATGATTGTGGTCCATCTCTTCTGTCTCTGATAATCTGCTTCTTTGCTCTCCTTTTAGGAGCTGGTGTTTTCTGCCTCCCCCGATGCTACTATCAGGATTTGGTCGGTTCCGAATGCCTCTTGCGTACAGGTTGTTCGTGCCCACGAGAGCGCTGTGACAGGCCTCAGCCTCCACGCCACTGGTGACTATCTCCTGAGCTCCTCTGATGACCAGGTATCGTCCCAGCCAGGCTCTTGGTCCCCAAACTCAGGCATCCTGGGAGGAGGAAACATCTTACCCAGCTGGGTCCCCAGAACCAGGAGAGAGTATTTCCTCTCTACAGAGAGGGGATGGCCTTGCCAAGGTCTGCCCGACCAGGGTCCCTGCCTTCCTGAGGGGCCATCAGAACCTGGGGACCCACTGTCTTACCAGCTCTGTTGTCTCTTTTTTTTCAGTACTGGGCCTTCTCTGACATCCAGACAGGACGTGTGCTCACCAAGGTGACCGATGAGACCTCTGGTTGCTGTAAGTTGTCTCCTAAGTGTTGGGCTCTTCAGTCGCTGTATATTGTTTAATGTTTTATTTAGTTGTTGCTCATTTGTTCTAAAAAATACATGCTGCCAGTGCTTGCTGGGTGCTGGGCATAGTGCTGGCCCAGGGAGCGTGAGGAACAGCGAGGAGCCTACCTTTGCTGTGCTTAGTATCTTGAGGGTGGGCTCTGACCGTCTGTCCGTCTCCCCCCCACAGCGCTCACCTGTGCGCAGTTCCACCCTGATGGACTCATTTTTGGAACAGGAACCATGGACTCTCAGATCAAGATCTGGGACTTGAAGGTAGGACATGGCTGTCCCCGTCTGCAGCCCAGGGTTGGAGCTCTTGTCCCCGTGTGGTGTGATGAAGTGCTGATGGCACCTGGCCCCGGGGGTGTCCCAGGAGTGGGGAGACGGGGGCTGTGTGTGTGGCACAGTACTGGGGTCCCCAGGCTGGGCGTCCACCCTTGCTCTTCCTGCTGGTTGTCCTCCCTGAGGGTGGAGGACGTCTCAGGAGTGGAGTTGTCTGAGCTCCATTTTCTCCCTCATGACCAGTGGGTGACATTTTACTCCCTGCTCCCCAACCACAGGAGCGCACCAATGTGGCCAACTTCCCCGGCCACTCGGGCCCCATCACCAGCATTGCCTTCTCGGAGAACGGCTACTACCTGGCTACAGCGGCCGATGACTCCTCTGTTAAACTCTGGGATCTGCGCAAACTTAAGAACTTTAAGACGTTGCAGCTGGATAACAACTTTGAGGTACACCTCTTTCTCTGTCACCCCTCCTCCTCGTTTGTCAGTGAATTACTCTAAACTGCCTCTGTTTTCCCCGAATTGCCCACAGTTTCTGCTTCCTTTCATGTGACTTCTTTCCTGATTTTGGCAGGTGAAGTCACTGATCTTTGACCAGAGCGGTACTTACCTGGCCCTTGGCGGCACCGACGTCCAGATCTACATCTGTAAACAGTGGACGGAGATTCTTCACTTTACAGGTAGAGGCTTGCCCTAAGACCCTGAGGTCTCTGGGTGCTCTGGCCCAGAAGAAAGTGGGGAAAATTTCACTGGGTTAGGGGTTTCTAGTGGCAGGCGTGCATTTGCCAAGGCCGCTTTTAGTCACTCTCTGAGGCAATAGAGTTTAGTGGCTAAAACAAGGAACTCAGGAGTCAGACTGCCTGACTTTAAATGCTAGCTCTGCCACTCGAAGCTTTGTGACACTGGGCAAGCTACTTAACTTCTCTGGAAAATAATAGTACAGTTGATTCTCCACAGACTCTACCCACTGTGGATCAAAAATATTTGTGGGCGGAAAAAATCCAGAAAGTTCCAAAAAGCAAAACTCAAATTGCCCGCACACTGGCAACTATTCATGTAGCATTTACACTATATTTAAAATTATTGGCATAGAATTTGTGCTGTTAGGAATTACAAGTTATTTAGAGATGATTTAAAGTATATAGGAGAATGTGTGTACATTATATACAAATACCACCCCGACAAAGTTGGCACCTCCTAATAGTAGTGTGGCCTCTGGTGCATGACTTTCCGTTTTGGAGCTGTAGTTACTTCATCTTTAAATGGGCGTATTGACACTGCTTCGCATATTGTGCCGGCTGGTGCCCTGGAGGTGGCCTGCATGGGGACAGGATGCCTCTTGCACCTTCAGGAACTGAAGGAATGGCAGCTGCTGCCATCTTTGTTAATGAAGTTCTTGTTCTCATTAGCGGGTGGTGGGCGGGGCACAAGCACCTTCACCCACCCCAGATTCTACTCACTGTGTGTCCCAGAGATGGCCAGACCTGATGGTGTGGCCCATGGGTTTTCACCTTCCCTGGGCCCCGGTGCCTTGATTTAGAGCAGTCAGTGGAGTGGCGGGCTGGAAGCACAGGGCAGCGTTAGAGTGGGGAGCTGGTGGGCCAGCTGTGATTGTGGGAATTTGCCCTCATGTCCATGAACTACCTGAGCCCAGCGGAGAGGGTTGCCTGGCGTCTTTTGCCCCTGACCCAGCCTTCTGTGTGAGCTAGGACAGGCTGATAAGACTGTTCCAGTTACACACAGGGGCTCAGAACTAAAGACCAACAAGTCCAGCTTCCTGTCAGTTCTCAGACTTGGACTGAGCCGAGCAGAGCCAATTTGTAGCTGCCCTCGAAAGCTTAGGTGGCGGAGGACTGGTGTTCCTGTGTTCACTCAGCCCAGCCACACACAGGGCCTGCTGTGGGCCAGCCCCAGGGAGGCTCTGGAGCTCAGTGCCATGTAGAGCTCTGGCCTTGGGGGTTTCCAGGCTGCGGGAGGTTTCCAGGTCACAGGGACGGGTGGGGAGCATGTCATAGGGGTCGACACTGAGACCCCAAGGAAGAAAAGCCTCCTCACCGTTGTCTTGTCTCTCCACAGAGCACAGTGGCCTGACCACGGGGGTGGCCTTCGGACACCACGCCAAGTTCATTGCTTCCACGGGAATGGACCGGAGCCTCAAATTCTACAGCCTGTAGGCGGCAGCTCACCAGACCGGAGTGGGGCCTCGTCTCAGTAGAGGGATAGCATTAGGGGTGGGGGTGGGGGGGCAGGGGAGAAGAGACTACTGGGGGGTGGGGGGTGTATGGGGTGGGACATTCGCATCATTTCACTCTGGTCCCGGTGGTGGCCTGAGAGCCGCAGTGGCATGGACCACCCTCATCCGTCACCCTCTTGAGGGCTCAGCGTCGGCCCCAGGGCCTCTCTTCAAGGAGTTGATGGAGCTGATGGCTGTTCCACACCCACCGTGTTCCAGTTCCTGTGAGTTGGAGAGAGGCTGAGCCAAGGGAACTGTGAAGGGGCTGGGCCGAGGGCTCAGGAAGGTTTTTGTAAGCAGCGCTCTAGTTTCATTAAAAAAAGAAAACAAACGTAGCCGCCTTCCTGTGTCTGTTTGTAGTGGGGAGAATCAAGGGGAGGGAGCACCAGTTAGGGCTTCGACCACCAGGATGCCCATCATTCTGTTTTTCTTTAATTGGACAACAAATTTAAAAATAATCTACAAGCCATTTGCCAGAATAATTCTTCCACATTCCTGCAGGCCTTGACTTTGTGATTTATGGGGTTTCATGTCACCTGCCTTGGGTGGCTCCCATGTGAGCCTGAAAGTGGGGGAAGGGGAGAGTGCTGAGAATCTCGCTGCCACAGAACCGGCCATCTCTCAGAGCATCCTCAGTCCTTCAGTCCAAGGCGACAGAAAATCTGTCTCAACTGGCCTGAATCAGAAATCCTTCTGTGACTGGTATTTGAAGATTAGAATTCAAACTGGTCTGGGAGGACCCAGCCAGCAAACAGTAAATTAGCAGAATGCCAGGGAACTCATGACCCCTGTGGTTGGGGAATTAAGGCAGGGTAGTCCTTGTGGCTGCTTTGGGTGGTCAAAGGCCTCTTCTAGATGATAAGCTGATGGGTGACTGATGGGAGCTAAGGGGAGGAGTGTTGCAGTTGAGGGAAGGTCCTGAAGCTGGAAGATCAAGATGCGAGCTGCAGGTGCGGGAAACCAGCATGGCTGGAGTGGTGCCACTGGGTATGGCCTTGGAAGATCATCAGTACCCTTTCAAAGAGCGGTCCCAGTGGAACATGAAGGAAAACAATGTGAGATGACATTTTGTTCATTTTATGCCTGAAACAACCTTATCTTTAGTTGTCCAGCAACTGGGCAGCTTCCTGCACGCCCATGGGGCTTCAGGCACCTTGGCAGTCCAGCCTAGAAGGTGGGCTCTGCGAGCTTGGGGACAGAATCCGGGCTTTGGCACTTAGTAGAGTAAGGCCACAGACAGATTGATTAATTTATCTCTGTTTACTGTCCGTTAAGACCCGAGCGGAGTGGCGTGGCTGGCTGGGTGCCCCGACATGGCGGCCAGGAGCGCCCCGAGCTGCCACCTGCGGTTCAAGTGGGTGTACAGCTACCGGGGCCACCAGTGCCACAACAACCTCTACTACACGGTGGCCACGGAGATCCTGTACTTCGTAGCGGGCGTTGGCATAGTGTACAGCCCGCGCGAGCACCGGCAGAAGTTCTACCGGGGCCACAGCGATGACATCATCAGATATTTGCCTGAATAAGGGCGGGCGGCTGCGACTGATGCACTAAGTGCGGGCGAGAGGAGCTACCCCACGTCCGAGGTCAGGGGTAGCGGCCGAGAGTGCCAGGCTGCGACAGCGCAGGAACGGCCGAGAGGAGCTACCCCTCATCGGAGGTCAGGGGCGGAGGCTGGGAGGAGAAACTCCATGTCCAAGGAACGGTAGCTGCACGGGCGCAGGAGGGCCTAGAGGAGCTATCCCACGTTGAAGGTAAGGAAGGACGGCAGTGAGGAGATACCCTTCCTCCAAGGTAAGGAGCAGTGGCTGCACTTTGCTGGAGCAGCCGTGAAGAGATACCCCACGCCCAAGGTAAGAGAAACCCAAGTAAGATGGTAGGTGTTGCAAGAGGGCATCAGAGAGCAGACACACTGAAACCATACTCACAGAAAACTAGTCAGTCTAATCACACTAGGACCACAGCCTTGTCTAACTCAAAGTAAGCCATGGCCACGGGGCAACCCAAGACGGGCGGGTCATGGTGGAGAGGTCTGACAGAATGTGGTCTACTGGAGAAGGGAATGGCAAACCACTTCAGTATTCTTGCCTTGAAAACCCCATGAACAGTATGAAAAGGCAAAATGATAGGATACTGAAAGAGGAACTCCCCAAGTCAGTAAGTGCCCAACGCACTACTGGAGATCAGTGGAGAAATAACTCCAGAAAGAATGAAGGGATGGAGCCAAAGCAAAAACAATACCCAGCTGTGGATGTGACTGGTGATAGAAGCAAGGTCCCATGCTATAAAGAGCAATAATGCATCAATTCAGTTCAGTTCAGTCGCTCAGTAGTGTCCAACTCTGCGACCCCATGAATCGCAGCACGCCAGGCCTCCCTGTCCATCACCAACTCCCGGAGTTCACTCAGATTCACGTCCATCGAGTCAGTGATGCCATCCAGCCATCTCATCCTCTGTCGGCCCCTTCTCCTCCCGCCCCCAATCCCTCCCAGCATCAGAGTCTTTTCCAATGAGTCAACTCTTTGCGTGAGGTGGCCAGAGTACTGGAGTTACAGCTTTAGCATCATTCCTTCCAAAGAAATCCCACGGTTGACGTCCTTCAGAATGGACTGGTTGGATCTCCTTGCAATCCAAGGGACTCTCAAGATTCTTCTCCATCACCACAGATCAAAAGTATCAATTCTTTGGCACTCAGCTTTCTTCACAGTCCAACCCTCACATCCATACATGACTACTGGAAAAACCATAGCCTTGACTAGACAGACCTTAGTCAGCAAAGTAATATCTCTGCTTTTAAATATGCTATCTAGGTTGGTCATAACTTTTCTTCCAAGGAGTAAGCATCTTTTAATTTCATGGCTGCAGTCACCATCTACAGTGATTTTGGAGCCCCCCCAAAAAAAGTCTGATACTGTTTCCACTGTTTCCCCATCTATTTCATAGGAACCTGGAATGTCACGTCCATGAATCAAGGCAAATTGGAAGTGGTCAAACAAGAGATGGCAAGAGTGAACGTCTACATTCTAGGAATCAGTGAACTAAAATGGATTGGAATGGGTGAATTTAACTCAGATGACCATTATATCTACTACTGCAGGCAGGAATCCCTCAGAAGAAATGGAGTAGCCATCATAGTTAACAAAAGAGTCTGAAATGCAGTACTTGAATGCAATCTCAAAAACGACAGAATGATCTCTGTTCGTTTCCAAGGCAAACCATTCAATATCACAGTAATCCAAGTCTATGCCCCAACCAGTAATGCTGAAGAAGCTGAAGTTAAACGGTTCTATGAAGACCTTTTAGAACTAACACCCAAAAAGGATGTCCTTTTCATTATAGGGGACTGGAATGCAAAAGTAGGAAGTCCAGAAACACCTGGAGTAACAGGCAAATTTGGCCTTGGAATGCAGAACAAAGCAGGGCAAAGACTAATAGAGTTTTGCCAAGAAAATGCACTGGTCATAGCAAACACCCTCTTCCAACAACACAAGAGAAGACTCTACACATGGACATCGCCAGATGGTCAACACCGAAATCAGGTTGATTATATTCTTTGCAGCCAAAGATGGAGAAGCTCTATACAGTCAACAAAAACAAGACCAGGAGCTGACTGTGGCTCAGATCATGAACTCCTTATTACCAAATGCAGACTTAAATTGAAGAAAGTAGGGAAAACCACTAGATCATTCAGGTATGACCTAAATCAAATCCCTTATGATTATACAGTGGAAGTTAGAAATAGATTTAAGGGCCTACATCTCATAGATAGAGTGCCTGATGAACTATGGAATGAGGTTCATGACATTGTGCAGGAGAGAGGGATCAAGACCATCCCCATGGAAAAGAAATGCAAAAAAAGCAAAATGGCTGTCTGGGGAGGCCTTAAAAATAGCTGTGAAAAGAAGAGAGGCGAAAAGCAAAGAAGAAAAGGAAAGATATAAGCATCTGAATGCAGAGTTCCAGAGAATAGCAAGAAGAGATAAGAAAGCCTTCTTCAGCGATCGATGCAAAGAAATAGAGGAAAACAACAGAATGGGAAAGACTAGAGATCTCTTCAAGAAAATTAGAGATACTAAGGGAACATTTCATGCAAAGATGGGCTCTATAAAGGACAGAAATGGTATGGACCTAACAGAAGCAGAAGATATTAAAAAGAGGTGGCAAGAATACACAGAAGAACTGTACAAAAAAGATCTTTATGACCCAGATAATCATGATGATGTGATCACTCATCTAGAGCCAGACATCTTGGAATGTAAAGTCAAGTGGGGCTTAGAAAGCATCACTACCAACAAAGCTAGTGGAGGTGATGGAATTCCAGTTGAGCTATTTCAAATCCTGAAAGATGATGCTGTGAAAGTACTGCACTCAATATGCCAGCAAACTTGGAAAACTCAGCAGTGGCCACAGGACTGGAAAAGGTCAGTCTTCATTCCAATCCCAAAGAAAGGCAATGCCAAAGAATGCTCAAATTACCACACACTTGCACTCATCTCACATGCTAGTAAAGTAATGCTCAAAATTCTCCAAGCCAGGCTTTGGCAATACGTGAACCGTGAACTTCCAGATGTTCAAGCTGGTTTTAGAAAAGGCAGAGGAACCAGAGATCAAATTGCCAACATCCGCTAGATCATGGAAAAAGCAAGAGAATTCCAGGAAAACATCTATTTCTGCTTTATTGACTATGCCAAAGCCTTTGACTGTGTGGATCACAAGAAACTGTGGAAAATTCTGAAGGAAATGGGAATACCAGACCACCTAACCTGCCTCTTGAGAAATCTGTATGCAGGTCAGGAAGCAACAGTTAGAACTGGACATGGAACAACAGACTGGTTTCAAATAGGAAAAGAAGTCTGTCAAGGCTGTATATTGTCACCCTGCTTATTTAACTTCTATGCAGAGTGCACCATGAGAAACGCTGGACTGGAAGAAACACGAGCTGGAATCAAGATTGCTGGGAGAAATATCAATAACCTCAGATATGCAGATGACACCACCCTTATAGCAGAAAGTGAAGAGGAACTCAAAAGCCTCTTGATGAAAATGAAAGAGGAGAGTGAAAAGGTTGGCTTAAAGCTCAACATTCAGAAAATGAAGATCATGGCATCTGGTCCCATCACTTCATGGGAAATAGATGGGGAAACAGTGGAAACAGTGTCAGACTTTATTTTGGGGGGCTCCAAAATCACTGCAGATGGTGACTGCAGCCATGAAGTTAAAAGACGCTTACTCCTTAGAAGAAAAGTTATGACCAACCTAGATAGCATATTCAAAAGCAGTGACATTACTTTGCCCACAAAGGTCCGTCTAGTCAAGGCTATGGTTTTTCCTGTGGTCGTGTATGGGTTTGAGAGTTGGACTGTGAAGAAAGCTGAGTGCCAAAGAATTGATGCTTTTGAACTATGGTGTTGGAGAAGACTCTTGAGAGTCCCTGGACTGTAAGGAGATCCAACTAGTCCACTCTGAAGGAGATCAGCCCTGTTTTTCTTTGGAAGGAATGATGCTGAAGCTGAAACTCCAGTACTCTGGCTCCCTCATGCGAAGAGTTGACTCATTGGAAAAGACTCTGATGCTGGGAGGGATTGGGGGCAGGAGGAGAAGGGGCCGACAGAGGATGAGATGGCTGGATGGCATCATGGACTCGATGGACGTGAGTCTGAGTGAACTCCGGGAGTTGGTGATGGATAGGGAGGCCTGGCGTGCTGCGATTCATGGGGTCGCAAACAGTCGGACACAACTGAGCGACTGGACTGAACTGAACTGAACTGAAGACTGGAATAGTGTACTTACTAGGGATGTTGTAAGTCTGAGGTGGGCTTCCCTGGTTACTCTCACTGTAGTAAAGAATCCTCCGGCCAATGCAGGAGACTCAGGTTCAATCCCTGGGTTTGGGAAGATCCCCTGGAGAAGAAAATGGCATCCCTCTCCAGTATTCTTACCTGGGAAACCCCCTGGACAAAGGAGCCCGGCAAGCTAGAGATGGGGTCTCAAAGAGTCAGACACAACTTAGGGACTGAACAACAAGGCTTAGGTAGGTTAGTGCGTGAGCAGTGTTTGGACGGACGAACGCAGTGAGTGCTGTACATATTTTAACTGCTGATGCTGCTTTTACTTCCTACTGCTCCGCTGCTTACTCTCCCTGGGGTCCCTGCCCTGCCAGCCGAGTATCCTCACTCAGCCCAGGTTCATGGCGTTTGGCATGTCTCTCCCACGTTACCTTGGAGGTGTTTATTCATTTGTCTCTTAACTATTAAAACTTAGGTCTTAATCTCCTTGAAGGCAGCACCCTGTACTCTGCTGGCATTCAATTCATTGCTGCTAAGAGGCAGACAATTTCAACTCTGGGGCTTCGAATGAAGCCCTGGTCTGTCTCTACTCAGTACACAAGTGGTAGGGGGGAGGGGGAGGGCGGGGATGGATGACAGACTTTGTTATTTCAGCCAAAATGGAGTGAGGGCTGTTACTCCTGCCATGTCTAAATTTCAGCTCATTGCCTTGAAGGCGAATCTTTTGGAATTAGGTCTCAGTCGACAGATTGTAAGAGGCTCAACTTTTCTGGGCCCTTATCGTTAGGCTCATGAATTTTTGTAATTAATGCTTATTGCGTTCTACGTGAACTTCAGCCCTTTGACGATCCATCTGGACCTGTCCGTGCGTGAGGACCCAGTTCCCACCCGCACCCCTGTGCCTCCGCTGTTGAAGGTTTTTCAGCCTAGGGGCACTGACCAAGGCAGCCACCTGGGGGCGCTGTAGTTACACTAGTCTCCCCGGTGACAGTGGCACGAGGACCCAGCTCTCAGCACCAGTCAGGCGCTATCATCTGCATTCCACAGACAGAAAACAGTATTATAGTAGAGCTGGGATTTTAAACTGGCTTCAGAGACAGCTGGCTGCCCTAGCGTCAGCTGAGACAGGAGCAGGCAGCTCTGTGGTGTTCCAGGAGTGTAGGGCTGTGGTTAGGTGTGGGCTCTGGTGTCAGGGCTTCCCCTTGTGGCTCAGTTGGTAAAGAAAATGCCTGCGATGCAGGAGACCCCGGTTCGATCCCTGGGTTGGGAAGATTCCCTGGATACGGGAAAGACTACCCACTCTAGTACTCTGGCCTGGAGAATTCCATGTACGGTATAGTCCATGGGGTCGCAGAGTCGGACAGGACTTTCACCTTTCTGGTGTCAGAAGCCAGGTTTGAATCCCAGCATTACAGCTTTCTACAACTTAGGTCTTCATGTCTCTGCTTCTGCAGGTGTGGGCTTCCCCAGTGATTCAAGCAGCAAAGAATCTGCCTGCGACGTAGGAGATACAGGAGGCGCAGGTTCAATCTCTGGGTCAGAAATATCACCTGGGGAAGGTATGGCAACCCACTCCAGTATTCTTGCCTGGAGAATCCCATGGACAGAGGAGCCTGACGGGCTACAGTCCATGAAGTCCCAAAGAGTCAGACACGACAGAACATGTGATGGATTATTAATATCATCTGTCTGTAAAACTCAGTGCCTCAAATCAAACAGGGCTGTTGAGCTGATACATGCCTCCTGGGAAAGCCCTCCATAGCCGGCTGCTTCTCTTCGCTGCTGTTGTCTGCACTGGCGTGACACTGTTGGCCCTGGTGGCCTTGGGGTCCACACCTGTGTTATAAAAGTGGGGCCCACAGGGCCTTCTTCATTTGTAAGTCTTCCATTTATTAAGCTCTGATGACACGAGGTGCAACGTGATGACGCAGGGAGGTGGGAGCACACAGATGACACGACCCTGGGCTGTAGACTTTGGATAGAGGCGTCAATGCAGAAGACAGGGTGCAGCTTTTTTTGAAAGGCAGGTAAATCTGGGGAGAGGTTGACATAGGCACATTTTGGAGAAGTAAAAATTCCCTAGGTTGTCCCACGGTAGGGGTGGCTGGTGTACGGAGAGGCTCTGGCAGCCCTACTGCCTTGCCCAAGTTAGGAGGGAGGAGGGAGCGGGGATGGGGTGGGAGAGAGACAGTGTGGAGGGCCTTGGGAGGCAGGATGTGGGGACATGACCCGCAGATTGTGAAGGCAGGTTGGGAGACAGCCAGTCTCAATTAGCAGCTTGAAGTCTTAAGATCTCTACTGAAGAATTTCAAAATTTGGAACAGGTCTTTAACCCACGTTTTTAAAGTTTTTTTTTTTTTTTATTTTAATTGTGAAACATTCATTCAAAAGGGTCTAAAACATATCTTCTATTTAAAGGATAATAAACACCCTTGTACCTACCACCCAGCTTAGGAAAGACAGCATTGGGGGCCCGCTGTGTACCCTTCTGCAAACATGTCCCTCTTTCTACCCAGCAGAGGAAACTGCTACCCTACCCTAATATGGGGTTTTATATTTATGCCACTATCTATATCTTTGCTTTTATAATTTTGCCATAATCTATTTTTCTTCCCTTTTTTTGCTGACTTTTGTACTTTGTATAACTGCACTCATTCAGCTTGCAATCTTTGACTTTATCCACTCAGCATTGTTCTTGAGACTCATCAGTACTGACTCTCATAGCTATTGTTCAGTCACTAAGTCATGTCCAGCTCTTTGCAGCTCCATGGACTGCAGCACACCAGGCTTTCCTGTTCTTCACTATCTCCTGGAGTATGCTCAAATTCATGTCCATTGAGTCAGTGATACCATCCAACCATTTCATCCTCTGTCACCCCCTTTACCTCCTGCCCTCAATTTTTCCCAGCATCAGGGTCTTTTCCAATGAGTCAGCTCTTCGCATCAGGTGGCCAAAGTATTGGAGCTTCAACTTCAGCATCAATCCTTCCAGTGAATATTCAGGGTTGATTTCCTTTAGAACTGACTTTTTTGCTCTCCTTGCTGTCCAAGGGACTCCTGAGAGACTTCTCACACAGCTGTAGTTCTTAACTATTTTGCCAACAAGTGCAAGTGGCCAAACAGAACTACCCCCCAGGTTGCTGGAACAGCATTCACTGTGGATGGGGATAGCCAGGTCCCCAGGGCGCATTCATCCTGGGCAGAGTGCTCCAGGGGAGGAACTCCTATCATCAGGCTGAGATGCTCTTGAGTCGGGTGATTGGGAAGCACAGCTTCTCCTTTGTCGTCCCCAGGGGAAGGGATACACTAACACTATGATGGGGCAGAATCTTGCTTCTGGCCCAATCTGCCAGCTCCTTGTTTGTGCTGGATTCAGGCAGTGGTAGGTGTGGTTGTCCCAGCTCTTTCCCCTGAAATGACCATGAATCTAGGGCCAAAAGCATGCTGGTGCAGCTGTTTGATGTGGCTAGCAGGCAGCAGGATTCACTCATTGCATTCATAGTTGGAGAAGCACCAGCCCCGTCCTCTGACATAATTAAGGGGCTGGGGTCCAAGCTTTGTAATGATCAGCACCTTAGGCTCTTGGCAGCAGCTGGATTCCACAGAGATAAGAGGCCAGCTCCTTTCCTTGGGAGGCCAGCCTGTAGGGGATAAACTTGGACAGGTTAATCCTTATATGTCATTCACTGTAGAGCCCCAATATAGGAATACCCTACACTGCCCTTTTATGTCCTAATGTTGATAATGGACATGTGTGTGCTTAGCCACTCAGTCATGTCCAATTCTTAGCGACCCCTTGGACTGTAGCCTGCCAGGCTCCTCTGTCCATGGGGATTCTCCAGGCAAGAATACTGGAGTGGATGGCCATGCCCTCCTCCAGGGGATCTTCCTGACCCAAGGATCAAACCCAGGTCTCATGTACTACAGGCAGATTCTTCACAGTCTGTGCCACCAGGGAAGCCCAATAATGGACATAGAGGTTTCCAGTTATTTTACGATTATAAATAGTGTTTCTGTGAGCATTCTGGTGCAAGGGTTTTCCCTAGGATATTAATCTAGGGGAGGATTTATTATATAGATCATATATATCTATATCATATAGATCATATAGATCATATGTATATCATATTATACATGATATGTAATGACAATTTTTAAAATTTATTTTATTCAAGTGTAGTTCATTTACAATGCATTGATTTCTGCTATACAGCAAAGTGATTCAGTTATACATATATTTATATACTCTTTTTTACATTTTTTTCCATTGTGGCTTATCATGGGCTTTCCTGGTGGCTCAGATGGATGTGAGAGGTGTATATATAATAGCATCTCTTTTTTGACATGTATACACTGCTATATTTATATGTTTTTGGCAGTGCTGGGTCTTCATTGCTGCATGTGGGCTTTCTCTAATTGCAGAGAATGGGGGCAACTCTGTAGTTTCACTGCCAGGCTTCTCATTTCTGAGGCTTCTCTTGTTGGAGAGCATAGGTTCTAGGTACATGGGCTTCAGTAGTTGTGGCTCACGGGCTTAGTTGCTCTGCAGCATGTGGAATATTGCTGGACCAGGATTGAACCTGTGTCCCCTGAATTGGCAGGCAGATTCCTATCCACTGTGGCACCAGGGAAGTCCTGGACTAGCATCTTTACTTTCACATCCATGATTGGCGATGAGGTTGAGCATCTTTTTATCCACTTGTAGGCCATTCGAGTTTATCTTTTGTGAAAGGCCTTTGCCTGTTTGGATTCTTTTTCCTGTTGATTTGCAGATGGTGACTGCAGCCATGAAGTTAAAAGACGCTTACTCCTTGGAAGAAAAGTTATGACCAACCTAGATAGCATATTCAAAAGCAGAGACATTACTTTGCCGACTAAGGTCCATCTAGTCAAGGCTATGGTTTTTCCAGTGGTCATGTATGGATGTGAGAGTTGGACTGTGAAGAAAGCTGAGTGCCGAAGAATTGATGCCTTTGAACTGTGGTGTTGGAGAAGAATCTTGAGAGTTCCTTGGACTGCAAGGAGATCCAACCAGTCCATTCTGAAGGAGATCAGCCCTGTTTTTCTTTGGAGGGAATGATGCTGAAGCTGAAACTCCAGTACTTTGGCCACCTCATGCAAAGAGTTGACTCATTGGAAAAGACCCTGATGCTGGGAGGGATTGGGGACAGGAGGAGAAGGGGCCGACAGAGGATGAGATGGCTGGATGGCATCATGGACTCGATGGACGTGAGTCTGAGTGAACTCCGGGAGTTGGTGATGGACAGGGAGGCCTGGCGTGCTGTGATTCATGGGGTCGCAAAGAGTCGGACACGACTGAGCGACTGAACTGAACTGAATATATATGTCTATTATATATGTTAATTTATTATTAGTAATATATAGTAATGTAATTATTATATATTTATATTATATAATTATTATAATTATAATATATATAAACATTTTGGATAGTAATCCCTTATCAATGTGTTGCAAATATATTCCCAGTTAGCCTTGCCTTCTCACTCTTTTTTATGGTGTTTTGTGATTTTTGGCTTGTGAAATGCTCATTTCATTTGTGACTCTGAGAATTGTTTCAGATTTTAGCTGAAATCTTTTTTTTTTTTCCCAGTCAAAATTTCCATCTGCTTCTCCTTGAGCCCAGGGACTAGTTTAATTATTACCCTGGGATCACTTTAAGTTAAATTCAGCCCTTGAATTTTCTCCAGATTGAATTTTTGAGAGCCTTCACCCCCGCCCTAGACTAAGAATCTGGACCAGAGAGAAGAAAATTGTACTCTTAATTCTCAGGGGAGATTTTTTTTTTTTCTTATCCATCCATCCATCCATTCGTCACCATGATCAAGATATGCAAGATCCCATGTGGTCCTCTTCCATTCAGTGGGTTTGGTTCTCCTTCTCTGTAGCCTGAGAATGTGGTCCCCTGAGTCTCCGCTTGGGTAGGAATTCTGCCTCGAAGCTCCCTGCCTCTGGCAGCCCCGGGGCTGATCTGTGGTCCGTGTGCTCATCAAAGCAGAAGGCCAGGACCTCCAGGCTTCTGCAGAAATCCCCAGAATAGAAGCTGGTTTCACTTCCCAGAGGTTTTGCTTTTACTTTATTTTTGGCCCCTGTGCATAACCTTTAAACAAAAATTAGTTCGGCAATGATTTCAACATTTTTAAATACACACATATAAATATAGTTGTTTACTTCAGAAAACTGATCTGGCTATCAGGTCTTCCTACTGCTGCAACAGAGTAGGACTTTTAGGTAAAACGCTCTTACAGAAATGTCTGGGCATGGAGTCACACTTTACAGAATTGAATTTTACTTAAGTTGAAGAAACAGGCTGTGACAT
This sequence comes from Ovis canadensis, assembly GCF_042477335.2. Lineage (NCBI taxonomy): Eukaryota > Metazoa > Chordata > Mammalia > Artiodactyla > Bovidae > Ovis > Ovis canadensis. The sequence continues at coordinate 52,937,537 of NC_091265.1, read as the reverse complement.
GTTCTCCTTTCTATCTAAGGCAAAATGTGGGCCTCCAGGTGCTCAGTGGTAAAAGAATCCATCTGCCAATGCAGGAGATGCAGGAGACTTGGGTTCGATCCCTGGGTTGGGAAAATCCCCTGGAGAAGGGAATGGCTACCCCTGAGTATTCTTGCCTAGAGAATCCCATGGACAGAGGAGCCTGGTGGGCTCAGTCCATGGGGTCACAAAGAGTCAGACACGACTGAGTGACTAAGAACACGTACACAGCACAATCTCAGTGTCAGGATGAGGGAGCCTGGTGTAGATGGAGAGATAGGGGATCCTCTTTGGTCTCACCTAGCCAGCACAGCCCCTGGCCCTCTCCCCAGGGGGCAGGAAGACAGAAAATCTGGCAGGCTGCCAAGCAGGTCTGCTTCCTGCCACAGGTCAGCAAAAATAGGTTGTTATCAACCCCATCAGGTCTGACTCAACTGTTCCTGAGGCTCAGGTGATTTCTCATACCAGGAGGTGGTTTCAGGGAAGGAAGAAGTTTTAAATTAGGCAAATCTGAACTGGATTTAGACATTCAGGAAAGTCAAAGCTTAGACTGCTTCCTTCCAGAGAAAGCACAGGAAACTTAGCACTGCAGGGGCCTTCATTGTTCACATTCTTTGTACATTTGCTTCTTCAAACAGCACCCTTTGACATGGGAGTGTTGACAGAAGTCTGTATACCATGGAAATTGCACTTGCCAAAGCTACCATCAAAATCCTGAGCCTGTATATATGCAATCGTGGGAGGAAAACTCCTGCATTTTGATCTAGGAGCATCACGAAACAATAAATGGCTACTTTTCTGACTGTATAGGGTAGCGAAGGTCTTTGCCAAGTTCAAAGAGGAAAAATAAAAGGGAAACAATACCCATTGTTACATAATTCTTTCAAACAGCAAGATGGAAGGACCTTATGAAGAAAAATTCATGACCAACTCAGTGGGAAACTTAAAAGATGAGGATATCCACCCCTTGACTTGCAAAAGCTCTTAACAGACAAGAAAACAAACTTGGGAGAGTAGATAAGAGAGACAAAGAAGCAATTTATTAGATATCAGAGTCTATAAAAGATTCTTGGCGTGGGACTTCCTTGGTGGTCCAGTGGTTTAAGAATCCACCTTGTTCCTATGGCTTATTCATGTTGATGGATGGCAGAAGCCAACACAATATTGTAAAGCAGTTATCCTCCAATTAAAAGTAAATAAATTAAGAGTCCATCTTGCAATGCAGGAGATGTGGGTTCGATCCCTGGCCTGGAAACTGAGATCCCATATGCCTTGGAGGAACTAAAGCCCGAGCAGGGCAACTACTGAGATGATGAGCTCCAGAGGCTGCATACCACAGCTAGAGAACTCACACACCAATGAAAGACCCTGCATGAAACAACTGCAGCTAAGACCCAATGCAGCCAGTTTCAAACAATAGCAAATAAAATTTTAAAAAAAGAAAAAAATGCTTAGCCTCTAATCAAAGAAACCTATTTTAAATCAGTGATGCTATTTACCTAGTGATGCTCAGATAGGCAAAGCTTTAGAACGATACCATCTGTGGTGGCAAGGCTGTGAGGGAACAGGCACCCATACATCACCAGAGCCCCACAGTCAGGAGGGGTGTAGCTTTCCACCCAGCAGTTATAAGAATTTCTTCCAAGAAAATGGTGTACAAAAAATTACACACATTGGCAGTTGTATTCGGGCTTCCCAGGTGGCGCCAGTGGGTACAGAACCCACCTGTCAATGCAGGAGACTTGACAGGAGACCCAGGTTCGCTCCCTGGGTCGGGAAGATGCCCTGGAGAAGGAAATGGCAACCCACTCCAGTATTCTTACCTGGAGAATCCCATGGACAGAGGAGCCTGGCGGGCTATAGTCCATGGGGTTGACTGAAGCGACGAAGCATGCACGCATGCAGTTGTATTCAACACCTGTTATCCTTAACAATAGACTTGATTTTCATCAAAAGGAGATCAGGGAGTTCCTCATGGGTCTAGTGCTTAGGATTTGGTGCTTTCACTGCCATAGCTCAAGTTCAATCCCTGGTCAGGGAACTAAGGTCAAACAAGCTGCCTGGCCAAAACTTTTTTTATTAAAATGTTTTTAAAAATGAGATTAAATATAGAGTTCAACCATGATATGGAGGAGAATGCAGCTGTTAAAAATTATAAACAATGACACAAGATGTTTACCTTTGCATGAAAAAAGGTAAAAGAGAAAAGTCAGTTATACATTGTGATTCCAATTGGAATCTGTAGATTCACACTTGGTTCAAACACAGCATCAGTGCCATTCCCAGAACTACCCTCTCAGGCTGTTTAAGCGCTCACAATGAGCTTGAGTGATGAGGGTGGTGGTAGAAAGAGTTGGCCCTGGATGGAACTTGAATCCCTGACCCCTCAGAGCACGTCAGCCTGGCTTTTCCAAGCAGCAGCAAAACTGAAAAATGTTACTTCACACTAACCCTGAAGAGCACAGCCCGCAGGCCCTGTACAAGCCAGGAGGTTGGACAGGACAGGTCATTCCTAGTCACAGAGGGTAAACAGTCTAGCTAAGGAAAGTGAAGTCGAAAGTGAAAGTGAAGTTGCTCTGTTGTGTCCGACTCTTTGCGACCCCATGGACTGTAGCCTATCAGGCTCCTCCATCCATGGGATTTTCCAGGCAAGAGTGCTGGAGTGGATTGCCATTTCCTTCTCCAGGGAGCTAAGGGGAGCTCCTTAACTAACTTCCACAGCAAGTGTCTGTGTCTTCCTGCCTGAGGGCTCTATTCTGCTGGGAAAGCCTGAGGCAGCTGCTTCCCTCAGCCCCTCCTTATCTTGGATTATCAGCTTGTCGTCATATAAGGGAGGAAAAAAAATATTAGGTAGGCATTAGGTTTGGGGCAGCAGGAGGAGAAATTCTAGCAGTTAATAGCACTCAGTAAATGTTGCCGTTTTGGCTTCCCAGGTGATGCTAGTGGTTAAGAACCCACCTACCAATGTGCCAGACATAAAGAGATGCAGGTTTGATCCCTGAGTTGGGAAGATCCCTTGGAAGAGAGCATGACAACCCACTGCAGTATTTTCATCTGGAGAATTCCACGGACAGAAAAGCCTGGTAGGCTACAGTTCATAGGGTCCCACAGAGTCAGACACAATTGAAGCGACCTAGCATACACACAATATTCTAAGGATTCTTATTTACTAATTCATTTTATCCAACACCCCCATGGGGATAGGTATTATTCCCATTTTACAGATAAGGAAACTGAGGCCCTGAAGAGTTCAATAACTCAACATTACCCAGCTAATAAGAGGTAGAGTCACACAACTCAAACATCCTGGCTGGTATTCCTCCTCCCAGATTGGCCAGCTGCCAGAGCCTGAACCCTACCCACTCTGCCTAGGTTGGGTTAGGTACCCAGCCTACTTTTCCCATTTTAGAACCTCTACATGGCAGCAAAGGCCTTTCTACACTGACAAATTAGTGATGAAGGCCCACATCATATACGAGCAGATGAAGGTCAGCACCTGTCCTGACCTGTCCGATGGCCTTGGCCACTGGGGTACCAGGAATCATCAGGGTCAATGGACTGCCATTTAGCCTGTGCCAAGCATCCTTGTGTGGACCACTCTTGAGGACCAAGGGAGAGGGAAGGGGAGCCGGCGATGGGAGAAGTAGCCAGCATCCTCCATGGGAGGCTGGGAGGCCCAGAGAGGGGCTGGGAGGAGCTTGTTTAAGTCTAGTTCTTTAGGCCCTGGAAATTCTGGGCTCCCTCATCCACAATGGCAGCCAGACAGCACAGTTTGCAGACACCAGGTCAGAACTCCCCTATCCGCGGGAAGGGGGCCATTAGCCCTGCCATTCCCCTTACCCAGCTAGGGCTGCTCTTTGACTCTGCAATGAATTGACTTCCCCCACCTTCTTTCATTCTGCTTCTTTTACCTAGGAATGCTGCCCTTCCTTGCAGGGAGGCAAAGTCTCCCCAGTTCAGTCCTGGGAGACAATGGAGTCTACCGCATAATATGCGTGTTAGTCACTTAGTCATGACCAACTCTTTGGGACCCTGTGGACTGTAGCCCGCCAGGTTCCTCTATCCATGAAACGTGTTGTAATTGTTTAGTCATTTCAGTCATGTCCAACTCTTTGAGATCCCATGTATTGTAGCCGGGCTCCTCTATCCATGGGATTTCCCAGGCAAGAATACTGGAGTGGGTTGCCATTTCCTCCTCCAGGGGATCTTCCCCACCCAAGGACTGAATTGGTCTCTTATATCTCCTGCATTGGCAGGTGGGTTCTTTGAGCACTGAGCCACCACCCCATAATAGAGGCCACAATTCTGAGAAGACAGAGCTGACTCCAAGGAGCAAGTGTCTAAGACAAGAAAGATTCTGTCAGTCATCACCAGTAGCTTTTCCATACCTGCCTTCACTAGGCTGAAACAAGGGTCTACTCAGCCTGTTCACCCTCCTTTGCCTACTTGGAGCTTCTGGACTTGGCCTGGCTCAGGCCCACGAAGACATCAACCCCTCAGACCAGGGCAACAGCAAGAGAACTACCCAGAGGAGAGGGCTTGGGTTATAGTTCCTGGTGGAACCTGCCAGGCAGAAGGTCTGAAGGATAGAGGGCTGGGCGAGGGATGCTTTCCCCCACCCCAGACCTTTCTAATCACAGTGGGCAGAGCTGAAGCTGAGTTGCAGATGAGGTGGACCATGACTACCTTTGCTTAGTTCCCCAGTGAATGCAGTTACACCATCTCCTGCCCTCACTACAGCCAGAACTTCCCTGTTTTGTTGGCATACCCCAGGGGCCCGAGGCCTGAAGGGCTGACCCAAAGGCCTGGTACCCGAGGGCCCATACATGGAGTCCTGCCTGGAGGAATCCTCAAAGCCCAGGGACCTACAGAGCTGCCCATGCTCTGGGCTTGGCAGTGTCACTGGGGTGACCTGAGAATCACAGCCATCCTGCTTACCATGTGACCCAGAAGCCAGGAACAGGCCTGCAGATGGGAAAACAAAGAACCCTCCATCCTGTCCCCCCACCCCAGACTCACCCGCAATCCCTGATCTACACGTACTCGAGGTCTCCAGGGGCGGCAGGCAGAGATGCTGCAGAGGAAGTAAACCTGGTGTGACGAGAATAAGGTTCAGGCAGGGGGCTGGCTCGGAGCCTCGGGCAGGAAGCGGTGAGGTAGGAACATGGGATCTGGGACCCAGCCCAGGTCCACAGTGCTGCTGGCCGGGCAGGCGGGGAAAGATCTGGGCATACTGACCAGCCCCAGTCCCATGAGGTACAGAGCCATGTGTGCTGCTTAAGCATTTGGAGTCCAGGACTTCCTCCTTCTGGATGGCTCACGTCTATAGCAGAGGACCAGGCAGGCAGGAACCACTACTCCTGGTAGCACCCTGGCTCAACCTGCAGGGTCCCCCTGGGAGGGTCTATTTTCTCTCTTTGCTTGGTGTTGACCAACAGCAGGAGAGCCAGTGTTTGGCGCCCTCTTTTCCTGGCTCTCGATGACCAATGTCTGAAGGTGAGGTGAGAGTCAGGTTACCACTGCTTCCAGAAACACAAGGCCATGGGCAGCTCCCAAAAGGAGTAGAAGCAGGAGAAACTGACCTGAACCAACCTTCAGCTACCTAGGCTTCCCTCATGGCTCAGGTGGTAAAGAATCTGCCTGCAAAGAGGGATACCTGGCTTCCATCCTTGGGTCAGGAAGATCTCCTGGAGGAGGGCATGGCTATCTGCTCCAGTATTCTTGCCTGGAGAATTCCACTGACAGAGGAGCCTACAGGGCTATAGTCCATGGGGTCGCAGAGTAAGAAATAACTTAGCAATTAATAGCACGGCCCTCAGCAGCCCATCCAACAGGTACCCCTTCATCCAGCAGGTTAGGATTTCTTGGCTCAGGAAGAAGTACACAGCAGAGCTGATTATTAAGCCACCGTCCCAGGTGTTAACCAGTGATGAAATGGCTTCCCTGATGGAATGGGCTTCCCTGATGGTCCAGTGATTAAGAATCCATCTGCAAATGCAGAAGACACAAGTTTGATGCTTGGTTCGTGAAAATCCCAGCACACCAGTCATCCACCACAACCACTGAAGCCCACACGCCTAAAGCCCATGCTCCACAAGAGAAGTCATTGCAATGAGAAGCCTGCCCACCACAACTAGAGAGGAGCCCCAACTCACGGCAACTAGAGAAAACCTACATGAAGCAATGAAGACCCATCACAGCAAAAAATAAATACATAAATAAAATAAAATATACAGAAATCAGTCTTTATTAATGTGAAAGATGTATCTTGTTTGGTAGAACGAATGTTAAACAGTAGCATGTGTCCTATGGTGCCATTTGTAGATTATGTAGAAAAACCTAAACATACCCTTGTTGTTTCTGCTCAGTTGCTAAGTCATGCCCGACTCTGCGATCCCATGGACTGCAGCATGCCAGGCTTCCCTGTCCTTCACCATCTCCTGCAGTTTGCTCAAACTCATGTCCATTGAGTCAGTGATGCCATCCAACCATCTAATCCTCTGTCGCCCCCTTCTCCTCTTGCCCTTAATCTTTCCCAGCATCAGGGTCTTTTCCAATGAGTTGGTTCTTCGCATCAGGTGGCCAAAGTATTGGAGCTTCAGCTTTAGCAACAGTCCTTCCAATGAATATTCAGGGTTGATTTACTTTAGAATTGACTCGTTTGATCTCCTTGCTATCCAAGGGACTCTCAAGAGTCTTCTCTAACACATTTCAAAAGCATCAATTCTTTGGCATGCAATAAAACTGCCATTGGTGGTGACACCTAAAACCATTGCCGAAACCCGGGATTGAACCAGGGACCTTTAGATCTTCAGTCTAACGCTCTCCCAACTGAGCTATTTCGGCTACTTCTAAATATACCCTTAATGTATCTATATTTACCTTCCAAAGAAGCTACGTGATAAAAATTCAAAGCAGAATTATGCTCGACTCATCATTCCTAGACTCAGAAATGAGGCCACTCTAGGGCACCATGCCTGGCTCATATTAGGTTGATTCAGCATTTCCCTCCCTTCCTCTGGAGTGGTTTGCAGGTCGGGGCTCACTGCCCCCCACAGCACTCAGGAAGATCAAGCCCCATCTGGGGACTGCCAGTCCCTCTGTGGACTGGAGGGATTCGGCAACAAGTTATCCCCACTCAGCAGATGAGGAGCAGACAAGAGGGAGCCCTGCTTCTGACCTGTGGGTACCAGTGGGTACAGGAGGACTCTCTGGGAGCCAGGGTCCAGGAGAGCAAAGGTGGTAACAGTGAAGTGCTGGTAATAAGACAAAGGGTAGCACTGCCCTCCCATCACCACCATTTGAGTCCTGAGCACTTGGGAAAGAGAAGTCAAGGAGGTGGAAGGGTGGGGATGCAGCCTAAGGCTCTCCAGTATCACTACCACCCCCCTGCCAAAATGCCCACTGAGGCTGTTGGAAGGTGTTGGTGCTGGGAATGGCCCAGCACTGGTGCCCAGGACTGCCCCATGGGAGGGTGTTGCCCAGCTGTCTCTTCCTACAGGTGGGTGGCACCCAGCTCATCCAGTAGATCCGGCTAGTGTCCCCATGTCTGCCACGTGGGAGTCTGCAGTCCAGCTGTGATCAGGTTTGGGATGGATCAGAGTGACCATCAGGCAACATAGCTTCTAGGACTTCCCTGGTGGTCCAGAGGCTAAGACTCCACGTTTGCAGTGCAGGGGGCCTGGGTTTGATCCCTGCTCAGGGAACTAGATCCCACATGCCACAACCAAGAGTTAACATGCTGTTTTACACATTGAATTATACCAACCATACACATTTTATTCATTTGTGGAAATGTCAGATTGCTTTCAATTTCACACTGAAGTTCTGTCCTCCAATAAATGGGTTCATTTCCTTCCAAAAAAATAAAGATTCAGAGTGTTGCAATGAAGATCGAAGACCCTGTATACTGCAACTAAGACCTGGTGCAGCCAAATAAAAAGAAAAAACTCCACAGCTTCTATGAAAACCCTCAGGTGGGGGCGCCCATCTTGCAGGAGCGGGGGGACAGCAAGGGAGCAGTATCCAGGCAGAGGAGGAGTCGGTGCCCAGGACTTAGTCCCCCTCACCCCCCAGCTCTCTGAATGGTCTTGAGCTCCAATGTGTCCCTGGTCCCTGAGGGTCCTCTCCAACCTGACACTGGTTCCCAGCTGTGGGGTCTCCCCCAGCACATGGCAGCCTTTGTAGTCAATAGAGAAGACCGTGGGGCCCCTGGAGCTTGGCAGTCACCCAGAGCAGGCAGAGCAGTTGTTCACCTCAAATTGGTTCCCAACTTCATCTGGAATGGGGGGGAGGGGAAAAAGCGATGGAGGGATGAGTCACAGGGTGAAGCCAGAGGCCGTTGGGCTCTGCTAAGACTCCACTCTTAGGAGAAGTACCTCATAGCGGTCTCCTAGGGATTAAGGTCATTAATACCACTGATGACAAACACGAACGGACAACTGAATAATGTGGCCTCCTGCCTGGGAGCCTGACACAGAAAAAGGCCTTTGGTAAAAGCTAAGGAAATGGACTTTAGTTATAACGATGTGTCAACATTGGTTCATTAATTGTAATAAATGTGCCATCCTAATGTGAGATGTTAATTATAGAGGAAGCCAAGAATGGGATATACAGGAACACTCTGTGCTGTCCTTTTGGGTTTTCTGAAAATCTAGGACAGTTCTAAGAAAGTCTGGTAACAACAACAAGCCTGGTTCACAGACTAGGCTGCTTCCCATTCACTGGACACAGTCCCAGGGCCCCTTGAATTAGCTCATTACCGGCCATCAGCCCCATCCTACAAGGGCGGGGCTGTCACCCTCCTCATCACCCGGAAGCCTTAGTGGAGGGCCTAGCAGAGTCCAGCTCAGCAGCAATTAGTCCACATCGGTCCATCATATTAATAATTCACAGTAGGAGGAAGGATGTGTGGCTGGGCAGTTAGAGTCTGGTTGCAATCCAGCCCCACCACTTTCACGCTGTGACTGGGGACACATCATCTTTCTGAGCTTCTATTTCCAGTTTGTGAATTAGGGCTGGTGGGCTTCCCAGGTGGCTCAGCGGTAAAGAATCCACTTGCCAATGCAGAAGACACAAGAGACTTGGGTTTGATCCCTGGGTCAGGAAGATCCCCTGGAGAAGGAAATGCCAACTCACTCCAGTATTCTTGCCTGGAAAGCTCCAGGGACAGAGCAGCCTGGCAGGCTACAGTCCAGGGGGTCACAAAGATTCAGACATGACTGACCAAACACACACACACACACACACAAAACGCTTACTCGCAGGGTGGACAAGAGACATATACTGGGGGTGATAAGTCATTTGTAGTAATGACTGAATGCTTGACAATGATTAACTTTTCCTGCATGCTGTGCTCAGGGGAAGCTTGGTGGCTCAAGGGCCCTGGCAGCACAGCAGGTGGAGGCTGTGAACCCAGAGGTGGGGTGTTGCTTGGGGTGGGCCTGAAGGCGTGTTTCTGGAGGACAGGTTGCCTGAGCAGTGCCTGGGGAGCTGGTGCATGCCGGGGGTGCTGGGGGGCTATGTGTTGAGGCAGAGGAAATTTCGGGGGCAGGGCATAGAGAACTGGGAGAACAGTGGGGTCAAGCTGGCTGGGAATGGGGGGAGAGGTGGCTGGAGTGGTGGTGGGAAAGGGCTACTGAGCTGAATTTTTCCTGGCACCATGGAGTTTTTCAACTTACTATTTTGAAGTATGTTCACCCTGTTTGGGGAAAACATCTTAGGAACGTGTTTGGAAATCGGCCATTTTTAGAAGATGGCCGCTCACATCTCCCAATCCTGGACAGCAGCTGTAACATTTGCAGTCTCCTTCCAGCCCTGCTTGCTTCATATAGGCCACCACAGTCTGAACAGGTTCTGGCCATTCAGACAGGCCCCCACAGTCCGAACGGGCTCTGGCCAGTCTATCCAGTGGACATTTCCCTGGTGGCTCAGTGGTAAAGAATCTGCTTGCTAGTACAGGAGACATAGGAGAAACGGGTTAGATCCTTGCGTTGGGAAGATCCCCTGGAGGAAGGCATGGCAACCCACTCCCGTGTTCTTGCCTGGGAAATCCCATGGACAGAGGAGCCTGGAGGGCTACAGTCTGTGGGGTCGCAGAGTTGGACATAATTTAGTGACTAAAAACAACAATAAATCTATCCTGATACTGTTTCTTCAGAATTCAGTGGGTTTTGTATACTGACAAATTTCCTGGGTTTGTCTCAAGTCTGAAGTCAAGGGGAGGTTCTACCAGCAACCAAGGACCTCTATTCAGTCCTGAATGGAAGGTCTTTCCTTCCATTCCAGGGCTTGTCCTTATACTTGTACTCCAAAGTGTACATTACACCATCCCTAGACTGAAGTTGGTGAATATATTGTGCAGTGTTAAAATACATTGCAGCTTTAAAGCTGTTTGTCCATTTAATCTTCATCTCAAAATCTGAACATCCAGCTAGCATATACTTGACACCTTGGTGAAATTTAAATGTTAATAAAATAGTATACTCAGAAAAAAAGAGAAATACTTCCAGACTTATTGAAAAGTTCAATACATCCTTCATCCAGATTCCTCAAACATTGCTAACTTCTATGTTTGTTTTAGCACTCACTTTCTCTCAGATTGTACGTACACACACACACAAGTGCACACACACAAGCACTTTCTTCCATATATCATGAGAGAGCTGGTTGCAGACATGACTGACCCCTCACACTTTACCCACAAATACTGCAGTGTGTATGTCTTTAAAAAAAAAAAAGTAAGCACAGTCAAAAGATCAAAATCAGGAAGTCAACAGAGGTACAACACAACTGTCTAGTCTACAAACCTTATTCAATCCACCAATTGTCCTCATACTTTTACAGAAAAGGAGAAAGTTTTTGTTTTTGTTTTTTTCCCCAAACTAGGATCCAATCCAAGGTGAGGATCGTGTTCCTTGGGCCTCTTCCAATCTGGGACAGTCCCTCTATCTGTGTCTTCATACCATGGATGTTTTTGAGGCGTTCAGGCCAATTCTTTGGCAGCATCGCCTTCATTTGGGTTTGTCTGGGTTCTCCTCCATTATGCATTTTTGGCAGTGTACAGGTTTGCTGTGATGTTGGAGAAGACTCTTGAGAGTCCCTTGGACCAGTCAATCCTAAAGGAAATCAATCCTGAATATCCATTGGAAGGACTGATGCTGAAGCTGAAACTCCAATACTTCGGCCACCTGATGTGAAGAACTGACTCATTGGAAAAGACTCTGATGCTGAGGAGGATTGAAGGCAGGAGGAGAAGGGTACAACAGAGGATGAGATGGTTGGATGGCATCACCAACTCGATGGACATGAGTTTGAGCAAGCTTGGTGAGTTGGTGACGGACAGGGAAGCCTGGCTTACTGCAATCTACGGGGTCGCAAAGAGCTGGACACAACTGAGTGACTGAACTGAACTGAACTGAATGGCTTTGCTAGGGCTGCCGTAACAGAATGGCACAGACTCAGTAAAAGTTTATGGTGTCAGAAAGTCTGGTCTCTTCTGAGGCATCTCCTCTTGACTTGCAAGTGGCTGCCTTCTTGCTAAGTCCTCACATTGCACATACACCCCTGGTGTCTCTTTGTGGGTTCAGAATTCTTCTTCTGAGAAATATCGTATGACATCCCTTATATGTGGAATCTAAAAAGAAATGATACAAATGAACTTAATTACAAAACAGAAAGAGACTCAGAGAATGAATTTATGGTTGCCAGGGGAAAGGATGGCGGGGGCGGGAAGGGATAGTTAGGGAATTTGGGATGGACGTGTACACATTGATATATTTAAAATGGATAACCAGCAGTCGAGGACCTCCTATAGAGCATGTGGAACTGTTTAATACTATGTGGCAGCCTGGGTGGAAGGGGTTTTGGGGGAGAATGGATACATGTATATGCATGCCTGAGTCCCTTCACTGTTCACCTGAAATTGTCACAACACTGTTAATTGGCCATACCCTAATACAAAATACAGATTTCAAAAGGAGTAAAAATAATTTTTTCTAAGGATATCAGTCTGATTGGATTAAGACCCACCCTAATGGTCCCACTTCAACTTCATCACTTCTTAAAGATCTCATCTCCAAATACAGTCATATTCTGAGGTACTGTTTGGGCTTCAATCTGTGAATCGAGGCACAAGTCAGCCCATAACAGGCAGGAAGATTCCAGAGGTAATGCTGTGTCCTCAGTGCCTTATAACCAGAGGCTCCTGGAACTGACTTGCCTGATTACTGCTGATAGAACTTTTTTTAAAAATTGGGTATAATTACTTCACAATGTTGTGTTGATTTCTGCTGTACAATGTAGTGAATCAGCCATGGGTATCCCCCGCTCTTGGACCTTTCTCCTCCCCGCATCCCATCCTCTATGTCACCGCAGAGCACCGAATTGAACTCCTCCTGTTCAACAGTAGCTTCCCACTAGATATCTACTTTGCATGTGGTAGTGTGTATATATGTCAACCTAATCTTCCAATTCAGCTCCCTTCCCCTCCTCCCGCTGTGGGCACATGTCTGTTCTCTGTGTCTGCCTCTCTATTCCTGCCCTGCAAATAGGTTCATCTCTTTGTATCGATTTCCTAGTGTGCATTAGAAAATGTGTGTGCATTTTTCTAGTGTGCATCATTTTCCATAAGTGTGCACTAACATATGGTATTTGCTTTTCTCTTTCTGACTTACTTCACTCTGTGTGACAGACTCTCGGTGTATCCACATTTCTGCAAATGACTCAACTTGGTTCTTTTTTATGGCTGAGTAATACTCCATTGTGTATATATACCACATCTTTATCCATTCATCTGATTATTGAGTAAGATGGGGTTGGCCACTTTCCTCCATTCTATAGCTATTGTGTTTCTATTTGTAAATATGAATCATCTTATGGGGAGATACTGTGAGACTATGTAATTATCCTGTCCCTCAGAAAACATTCACTCACTGGTGTGCTGATTCTCCAATCCATCATCCTTTTAACACATTGCTCTGCTTTCTATTGTTGTTGATCAGTCACTAAGTCGTGTCCCACTCTGCGACCCCATGGACTGCAGCAAGCCAGGCTTCCCCGTCCTTCACTATCTCCCTGAGCTTGCTCAAACTCATGTCCATAGAGTCGGTGATGCCATCCAATCATCTCATCCTCTGACGACCCCTTCTCCTCCTCCCCTCAATTTTTCCCTGCATTTCCAATAAGTCAGCTCTTCGAATCAGGTGGCCAAAGTATTAGAGCTTCCACTTCAGCATCAATCCTTCCAGTGAATATTCAGTGTTGATTTCCTTTAGGATTGATTAGTTCATAACAAAGAGCTTTCCCTGATGGGAGGTTTAGGTGCCAGAAAGAGCACCAAACAGAGGAGGTGAGAGACTGGGATTTGATCCTGCATTCACCTCTCAGAAGCTGAAGGCCCTTTTCCATCTGCAAAATAGGCGTGGAATTAGACAACACCCAGAGAGATATTTTCTAACCAATCACCAACATTTGTTGTGAGGAAGGCATCTCTTCCAGGTCCCTAGAAAGGCAGTGAAGAGCAGGGAGCTTCCTCATTGCCAAGGGCAGAGGGATACCTTTGAAAATGTGGTGCTGAGCTGTCTTGGAGCGAGAGAGCCCTGAGCCCTCGACCATGACTCTACGCTCTCACAAAGACTCAGCACCAGAGCTCATTAGTCTGATCCTGGATGACCTTGGCCTGCAGCAGCTTCAGCAGGGCTTTGTTTCCCAGCCAGAGATCAAAGTCAGGTCGGAGTTGTGAGAACGCTGAATCTTAGCCACTAGACCACAAGGGACCAGTAGCCAGTGACAAGGCCCTGGCCCATCAGCTGTGTAGAAATAAATTTCCACATAGAGAGGAAAAGTAGTGAAACAAGTATTTATTAGGAGAAAAAAGAGTGTGTGTGGATAGACACACTGGTGGGCTCAGAGAGAGTCCTGCCCTCGTGGTGGTTTGAATCACTTATATGGGGCCTCCCCTCTGGGTTTCCTTTGCCCAATCATCTTGCTTTGCCTGGTTTTGAGTCCGGATTTGGTTTATCTCAGGGTCCTCACATGTGTGTGTGTGCGCTTTCTTAGCCAAGATGGTTTCTATGGGTAGTTGACATTACTATGAGGGGACCCCCTCATCCTTTTTTGACTTTCGAGGAGCCTTTCTACCCTGTGCAGTTGGGAAGGTCTCCTTGACGTCAAGAATGAGGAATATGCAGTCTTTTCTCTCTTATCATGGCAGGGCCCAGCTCTCCTCTCCTTCCTCATCTTATAGTATCTGTCCACAGGGGACAAACTCTGGCTGCTCACCCGGGGGCCCACCTGTCTCCTGCCTCAAGCCTGGAACTCCAATGTTCACCCTCTGGAGACCTCAGAAATGTCACCTACCTGCTTGGTGATTCCATTTCTTCATGTATACAATGGAGCTAATAGAAGCATACCTAATGTGTCGGGTTGCTCTGAGGATTAAATAAATAATCCATGTAAAGCACTGAGAGCAATCTGCATGTGGTAATCAATCAAACTCAATAAGGATGAAAACCATCATCATTCTTTATGGATGAGGACAGGATCAGATCAGAGTGACTTGACTTGGAAATATTGGCTTCCCCCTCGGTCTCTTCCCAAAACTCAATTTATCTCTTTCATATCTTTTTTTAAAAAAATTACTTGTTTTTTGGCTGTGCCAAAAAGATATTATTATAATTTGGCTGTGTCTGGTCTTAGCTGTGACACAGGGGATCTTTGATCTTTAGTTTTGGCATGTGGGATCTAGTTCCCTGACCAGGGATTGAACACAGCCCCCTGCACTGGGAGTGTGGAGTCTTAGCCACTGCACCACCAGGGAAGTCCCATCTTTCTTACCTTTTTAAACTTCCGTATTGTTCAGTCACTAAGCCGGGTCCGACTCTTTGTGACCCCATGGACTGCAGCATACCAGGCTTCCCTGTTCTTCACTATCTCCCAGAATTTGCTCTAACTCATGTCCATGGAGTCAGTGATGCCATCCAACCAGCTCATCCTCTGTCACTCCCTTCTCCTCTTGCCTTCAATCTTTCCCATCATCAGAATATTTTCCAATGAGTTGGCTCTTTGCATTAGGTGACCAAAGTGTTGGAGTTTCAGCATCAGTCCTTCCAATGGATATTGAGTATTTCCTTTAGGATTGACTGATTTGATCTCCTTGGTGTCCAAGAGACTCTCAAGAGTCTTCTCCAGGTACCTTTAAACTTAATCTTTTTATTTTAAAAAATTGGACTTCAGTTTCTGTAAAATGGGATTAAAAATAAGGTCAACCTCATTGGGGTGCTAAGAATAGCATGGTAGTTCTCTACCCTATCTGTTCTGGTAATTAAAGCCAGGGATGGAAGAAGGGCACCAGTGAAGGAAGGGGCCTTTCTAGGCTGGAAAGACAAAGGCTGAGGGGCACTGGGATATTGTGATTTATGGTAAGAGATATACATTTGGGAAATTCTCTGGTGGTCCAGTAGTTAGGACTCTGTGCTTCACTGCCAAGAGGGTGGGTTCCGTACCTGGTTGGGGAACTAAGATCCCACAAGCCATGAAGCATGGGCAAAAAAAGAGAGAGAGAAATATATATCTGGTCTTTGTTCCCATCCTAGCAGAGCTCCTAAAACCCTTGGGCTTTCCTTTGAGGAGAGCAAAACAAAGGTGTCTTTCATTATGTTGATGAGGTTCCTTTTGGAAGGAACTTAGGGATGGAGGCTGGTGGCAAGGGAGACATCCACATGGTTAGAGAGCTAGAAATTCCAGTCACACATGCCTTCTCCCCACTCCCTGCGAGGAGAGAGGGGCGGGAGCCTGAGGTCCATCACCAAGAGCCAATGAGTTAATCAGTCCTGTCTGTGTAGTGAAACCACCCTACAACCCTCAAAGAATGGTGTTCAGAGCTTTCAGGTTGGTGGGCACATAGAGATTTGGCGAGAGACACCCAGACAGTCCCTCCCACACACCTTACCCTGTCCATTTCTTCTATCTGGCTGTTTCTCTGAGCCATTCTGACAAATTAATTGAATCCAACAAAGGGGTTGTTGGAACCTCAGGTAAATAACCAGCTGACACCTGGACTTGGGATTGATGTCTGAAATAGGTGGAGGGGATGGTCTTGTAGGACTGAGCCTTTGACTTATGGGATCTGATGTTATATCTCCATGAAGATAGTGTCACACCTGAATTGTAGGACACCCAGCTGCTGTTGGGGCTTCCCTGGTGGCTCAGACAGTAAAGAATCTGCTTGCAATGCAGGAGACCTGGGTTCAAGCCCTGGGTCAGGAAGATCCTCGGGAGAAAGGAAAGGCTATCCACTCCTGTATCCTTGCCTAGAGAATACCATGGACAGAGGAGCCTAGTGGGTTACAGTCATGGGGTTGCAAGGAGTCGGACACGATGGAGTGACTAGCACCTCAGCTGGCAATGGGGGGTGGTGGGGAACCCGCACATCCTCACAGGGACCAGAGCATGTGTGAGAACCAGCAGGAAGAAGGTCACTTCACCTAGAAGCCCATAGACCATGGTCCCTGTTTTACAGGGAAGAACAAATGTGACTCTATATAGGATCTGCTTTTTTTACTTAAACCTTTATATTCTGTTTCTTTGGCTACAAGTTAATCACTAAAGGGATATTGCCTGAGCTTAAATTATACATAACGGCCCAGCTAAAACACCTTTGTTTAGCTCACAGGAAACATCGTGACCAGGCCCGAGTGTGAAAGGCTGTAGGAAGAAAGAAATTAACATGTGCCCTCTGGAGTCTGACTGGAACCAGGAAATGTTTGACTTTTATCCCCTACCCCCTACACACACACACACACACACACACACACACACACTTTTAGTATAAACGAAGACAGAATTCTGACTTGGGCAAGTTGATTCTTTGAGACAAGGTCTACCATCTTCTCAGTCTCCTGGTTTTCTGAATAAAGTTTTACCCCAACAACTCCTCTCTGGATTTATTGGCCTGCGTGGGGCGAATAGTACGCCTGTGTTTGACTGGGTAACACCTGTGGACAATGTGGGCTGCAGAGGCGCTTCCCAAAGCTTGCGGAGCATGTTTAACAGCTGGAAGGCAGTCCGACTTCTCCTGCAGGCAACAATGAACCTTGAAGAGTCCAGTCATCTGTGAAGAGCTGGGTCCTAGTTCTAAGAAATCATGGTCTTTTCTATCAAAGGAGAAGTTACAAGAAATAAAGAAGTGATTCGTTCTCAGAACAGTTGAACAGAAAGGTATACAGCCTGCTTGTGAACAAGATTCCTGAAATGGTGGCTAGTTAATTCTTTGTTGTTTTCACTTCCTGATTCTCTTTCCTCATAAGAACATTTTGGTGGGCTAAGTTCACGGACTTTATCCTGGACATGCGCAAAGAACTAAAAAGGTGGGGAAAATAGTTACCAATCGTCCAATAAAAAGTTAGGCCATATCTGGAAAACATTGTAACTCTTCGGTCCTCAGCCTGTGAGAAGGCAGGGGAGGGAAACTGCATCTTATGGATAAAAGCCGAGTGGACTTCCCACTGGGTGTCCTTGCTCCCAGACCTTTGTAGCACACTCTTCTGCAGAAGTAAAGAGCTTTTTTACCTTGCTGAGTCATTTTTGATTGTCTGTTTTATTCCTCCAACACCATTTGAGAGCATTTCCAACACAGTGCTCAATCATCTGCTTCTTTTTTCTCTTCTTGTTTTATTCATTTATTTAGGCTGTACTGCATGGTATGTGGGATCTTAGTTCCCCCACCAGAGATCGAACCTGTGACTTCTGCAGTGGAAGCACAGAGTCCTAATGACTGGGCCACCAGGGAATTCCCTGGAGCATCTACTTCTGAGTTCCAGCTCTTCTGCTCACTCGTTGAGCAGCCTTGGCTGGGCCACTCAACCTGTCTGTTTTCTCCTCTGGGAGTGAGGAAGATAATGGTCACTACCTCAGGTTCAGAGGCTGCTTGTGAGAATTAAACCAGCTAACACATGTAAAGTGCCTAGCGTGCTGAATGGCACATAGGAAGCACCTGGTAGATGTAGCTGATACTAGCTGAAATACGTTGAGTAGTTGCTCCTCAACAAATATATCCACATTCTAACCTCTGAAACTGAGAATATAAAGCTTGTTTGGAAAACGGGGCTTTGCAGATGTAGCTGAGTTCAGTTCAGTTCAGTTCAGTCGCTCAGTCGTGTCCGACTCTTTGCAACCCTATGGACTGCAGCACTCCAGGCCTCCCTGTCCATCAACAACTCCCGGAGTTCACTCAAACTCACGTCCATCAAGTCGGTGATGCCATCCAGCCATCTCATCCTCTGTCTTCCCCTTCTCTTCCTGCCTCCAATCCCTCCCAGCATCAGGGTCTTTTCAAATGAGTCAACTCCTCGCATGAGGTGGCCAAAGTACTGGAGTTTCAGCTTTAGCATCAGTCCTTCCAAAGAACACCCAGGATTGATCTCCTTTAGAATGGACTGGTTGGATCTCCTTGCAGTCCAAGGGACTCTCAACAGTCTTCTCCAACACCACAGTTCAAAAGCATCAATTCTTTGGCGCTCAGCTTTCTTCACAGTCCAACTCTCACATCCATACATGACCACAGGAAAAACCATAGCCTTGACTAGACGGACCTTTATTGGCAAAGTAATGTTTCTGCTTTTGAATATGCTGTCTAGGTTGGTCGTAACTTTCCTTCTGAGGAGTAAGCATCTTTTAATTTCATGGCTGCAATCACCATTTGCAGTGATTTTGGAGCCCCCCCAAAATAAAGTCTGACACTGTTTCCATTGTTTCCCCATCTATTTCCCATGAAGTGATGGGACCGGATGCCATGATCTTAGTTTTCTGAATGTTGAGCTTTAAGCCAACTTTTTCACTCTGCTCTTTCACTTTCATCCAGAAGCTTTTTAGTTCCTCTTCACTTTCTGCCATAAGGGTGGTAGCTGAGTTAAGGATCTCAAAACCACACCATTCTGGATTATCTGGGTGGGGCCTAAATTCATATATATATATATATATACACACACACACACAAACATATATATACACACATAAAATATATACATATACATTTTTTGGTGAGGAATAACTGGCATACACATGGGTCTGAGAAAGTTATTAGTTAATAATGCTGCCGAGTCCAAGCTCTCTCTGTTCACTGCATGATGAACCAATGAATCTGAGAAATGAAGGGTGAGGCAAGGAAGAGACTTAAATTGAGAGCTGCCAGACTGAGAAGATGGCAGGCTAGCATCTCAAGGTAATCATCTTATTGGGGTCTGGATGCCAGGTTCTTTTATAGATCAGAGATTGGGGGCGTAGGTGAGGAAGCAAAGTAAAAAGGCCGCAAATCTTGCAGATATCTTCTAAAATGGCAAGCCTCAGGCAGAGGATGTGTTCATTTCTTTCTTTCTGCAGTCTGCAGATGGACAGGGTTCTGAACAAATGCACTGAGACAGTCAGGCAGAGGGGCAGGATGCTCTGAGGCAGGCCATTCTGTATGATCATAATAACAAAAGCAACTAAAAGCAAGTCAAAGAAACAGTTCCAACATGGAGTCAGAATTGGCTTCTTCTCCGCAACAATAATAACAGGAAGTGACTAGTCCCCAAGGTTGTACCTGTGAGTAACTGGGTCCAGAAGGGTCGCCATGAGGAGCTGGGAGTCTTTTTCAGGTCTAATCTCCAATACTAGAGATTCATTATTTCGCACACATTCATTGAGACCCCTCCCACCTGTCAGGTCCCCTGCTTGGCTTTCGTGATGAGATAAAATACAAACCATCTCTGGTTCTTCAGTTGCTGATGAAGGTGATGAGCATAGGGAGCAGGCTTGTGAAAGTTACATATGGAGGGCAAAGCTACAGTATATGAAATGAGGCAAGGATGTAGGAGGTAGGGTCTGAGAGGCTCAGCCAAGGCTTCCCAGAGGAGGTAACCTCTGACCAGGGTTTTGAAGGATGAATAGGAGTTCACAAAGAGGCCAAGGGAGGATATGGTATTATACAACAGGTAGCAAACAGCATAAGCGAGGGCACAGTAATAGTCTGATATGCACAGGGTGTGGCGAGGTGGTGCTAAATGCTGACTGATGTTAGGAAGTGATTAGGGAGAAGCAGAAATGAAGGCGGAGGTA
This sequence comes from Ovis canadensis, assembly GCF_042477335.2. NCBI lineage: Eukaryota > Metazoa > Chordata > Mammalia > Artiodactyla > Bovidae > Ovis > Ovis canadensis. Next base: position 52,917,425 of record NC_091265.1, on the reverse strand, counting down.
CAGGCAGGGCCAGGTCACCCAGAGGCTTACTGACCATGTGAGGAGCTAAGCCTCCACTGTGTATGCTGATGGCATTAGGGAGCTCCACCCAGGCCTCCCACAAGGTGTCAGGTGGGGTCCTACTCTGCTGTGTGTGGTCAGCTCCATGGCCTTCTGAGTATAGGGGGCTGGAGGGTTCTAGGGTAGGCCTCACTTGCTTCCTGTCATGCATCTCACTTCCTGTTTAATTACTTCTTTAAAGAGATCAGAAAGGAATGTGAAAACCTGCTTCCTAAGGCAAGGCCAGAGGGAGAAAGTCTTTCTGGGCCCCACGGCTGGGGGGCAGTTGGCCCATTCCCTTGACTGTACGTTAAACACACTTGATGCCGAGAGCATCCTCTTGGGAGCCGAGAGACACTGATGGTCTCAGAAAGGGGCCCTGCAGGATAAGTGGGGAAGGGGGAAAGGTATTCCAGGCAGCAGGAACAGCATATGCAAAGGCACAGAGGTGAGCAGAGGGGATGGGGTAGCTGGGGACACTGGGAAGGGGGCAGGGATGGGTGGGTGCTGCACTGGATCCCAAGAGGACTTGAAGGTGGTGCTGGGAGTCTGGACCATTTCCACAATTGGCAGAGCCCCTGCAGAGCTCTGTTAGGCTCCAGCTTGTCTCCTCCAGGGCGGTACATGTGTTTCCTGTAGAGACGGACCTGACTTTGGCTCTATCTGGCTCTGACGTCAGGTTGTAAGCCATGGAGAAGGTTGTGCTTCAGAGACTAGGGTCTGCAGTCTGGAGGTGGCTGCATCTGTCTCTAGGTCCTGGGGTGGGGGGTGTCAGTGGACAGCCCCCTCCCTCCCAGTGCTACCAGGACCCTGCTGCTCCCGGCTCTGACGGCACCAGATCCAAGGACCCTGAGCTCTCCATCCTAGCAGAGCCAGCAGTGTCAGCATCTCCCGGGGAACCTGACATGAAGGAAACACCCAGGCAGCCCCCACAGACATGCTAGATCCGACACTCTGGGAGGGCCCAGCAATCTGGGCTTCAGAAGCCCCCCAGGAGGTTCTGACGCACATTGAACATGCGGTGGGCTGGTGTATCTGCCAAGTGAAGTGAAAGTCACTCAGTTGTGTCTGACTCTTTGAGATCCCATGTACTATACAGTCCATGGAATTCTCCAGGCCACAATATTGGAGTGGGTAGCCTTTCCCTTCTCCAGGGCATCTTCCCAACCCAGGGATCAAACCCACATCTCCCACATTCGGATTCTTTACCTGAGCCACAAGGGAAGCCCAAGAATATTGGAGTGGGTAGCCTCTCCCTTCTCCAGGGGATCTTCCCAACCTAGGAATTGAACCAGGATCTCCTGCATTGCAGGAGGATTCTTCACCAGCTGAAAGCCCTGGTCATGTCACTCGCCTCTGGACTCTGGGCTCCATGAGGGCCCCTCTGCCAGTCTGGGTGTCCCCCTGCCTGCAGCAGTGGCCTGACACTGTGGAGGCCTCCACAGGGTTTTCTGCTTGTATCTTCTCCCGGGAGTGCCTGTCCTCTGCTCTCAGCCAGGAAGCCCCCTCTCTGAGCCCCAACCGTTTGTGAGACTCCTCGTCAGTGCCTGGTGCTGAAACCCAGCGCTCGAGACTCCTGAAATCTGGAGAGGAGGCACGTTCTCCCCATGCTCCCTGCCCCAACTCCATCCTGCCCAGCCAACCTCCATGTGGAGCCTGTGGGACTCACGCGGGAGGCCGGTTTCCACCATGGGAGCGTAGCCGCTGGCCCCTCAGGAACAAATAGCCCTGCCTCCTTGTTTAGAAAATGCCTCAGGGCCCTGCTCATCTGGAGCACTGTCTTGTTTGTTTTAGTAACTTTTCATAAAATATCCATCCCTGGATGGTTGGGAGACGAGTCACCACAGTGACTGTGGGGTTGGAAACGAGGGTTAGGGGAGGGAGGGTCAGAGTAGTGGGGGTTCCGGTCTGGAAAAGGCTTCAACTGGAGAGATGGGGGAAGGATCAGAGAAGCGAGGGTTTCAGGTGAGAAGCACCTTGGCAGGGCCGCCAGGAGAGGTTGTACAGGGTGTTCACTGCACAAGGGTATGTGCTGGTCGAGGGGGTGAGGGAGGGCTGAGAGCCAGGAGGAAGGCAGGGCCCTGTCCCAAGCTTGATGCCCTGGAGCTAAGATGTGCCTTTAGGAGGAAAGGGGGGATTCTTTTTTGTGTGTGCCTCATGGCATGTAGCAGAGAAGGCAATGGCACCCCACTCCAGTACTCTTGCCTGGAAAATCCCATGGACAGAGGAGCCTGGTAGGCGGTAGTCCATGGGGTCTTGAAGAGTCGGACACGACTGAACGACTTCACTTTCACTTGTCACTTCCCTGCATTGGAAAAGGAAATGGCAACCCACTCCAGGGTTCTTGCCTGGAGAATCCCAGGGACAGGGGAGCCTGGTGGGCTGCCGTCTATGGGGTCGCACAGAGTCTGACACGACTGAAGCGACTTAGCAGCAGCACAGCATGGTATGTAGGATTTCAGTTTCCTGACCAGGGATCGAACCCAGGACCCCTGCACCGCAAGCATGCAGTGCTAACCATTGTATCGCCAGGGAAGCTCCAAGGGGGAATTCTTTCTAAGCCCAAAGAGCAGTTTGTGCACCACTTGGGGGTAGGAGCTGCGCAGAAATCCCCCCTTTCCTCCTAAAGGCACATCTTAGCTCCAGGAGCATCTTTTAAAAAATTCCTGTTTTACTGCTGCGACGTTACTTGCCCAAGGTCGCTGGCCGTACTCCGCTACCTGCGTGGCCTTAGAGGATGTCCGTGCTCAGCAGGTCGGGTGGTGGTGGGATGAGGATGAAGGTACTTTCCCCAAAGTGGAATGGAAGCACCCGCCAAGGGCTGTAGGCACTTGTGTTCAGAGGACAGGGCTCCTCTGTCACTAAGTGGAGAGGGGACATTGCCCTAGTGCTAGTCATTTGTTTAATCAAGGCTCTTACTAATCTCCATCTTGGACGAGAGTGAGCAAGCTTCCCCATCACATTCCTCACTCAGGAACTGCAGTCTCTCAGCAAATTTATCAAGTGCCAGGCCCTACATTAAGCCCGTACCAAAAATGGAAGTGTTTTAGAGTCAATCCTGTAGCGGGGGGTGGGTTTCCGAGTTCTTAGTGTGTTTTGGGTATTTCCTGGGTGCTAGATGCTGAGGTTGGAGGAAGAGTCCTGACCTCAGGAAGCTTGGTCAGCAAAAGGAGTTCAATCATTTCATCCATGGGGTCCGAGCCCAGACCTTTTTATTATTATTTTGGCCTCCCCCGCATGGCTTGTGGGGTTTTTAGTTTCCTGACCAGGGATAAAATCTGGGCCCTTGGCAGTGAGAACTGGACCAGTAGGGAATTCCCAGTCCATTTGAAATAAAAGCTGTATTGCCCTTGCCCAACAGTCGATACCCATTTTTCTCCCAGAGGGAAGAAACCTGATTTTTATGAGCACCTACTGTGTGCTGGGTCCGTTGTGAATGAGGGCGCCTGGTCAGCCTTGGAGGTGACACTGTCGCTCTTGGTCACAGATGGACAAGCAGGGGCAGGAAGGGGAAGTGGCTTACCTCCCGGCTAGGACTGTGGGCAGCCTGGACAGCCAGACCCGTGCTCTTACCACAGCCCCACCCTGCCTTCCTGGCCATAGAGCCCTCAGGGCCATTGCACAGACCACCCCTACCCCTGGCCCCTGTGCTGCCTGCGCACATGGCAGGAGCCACATGAGTTTCTATCCTGAGGGTGATGGGGTCAGGGGACCCCACCAGGGAGGGCAGTCCAGGATAGGACAGATGGACAGGACACCCTTCTCCTCAAGCACTTCTCCTAAACACCTGCCACTCTCAAAATGAACATGGGCTCACACTTTCTGCCCTACACCTATTTTTCCATGTGCACTTACACTTGACCCTGGGCTTTTGCAAAATCGCCTTTGTAAAGAGAGACAGGATGAGCTGGGCTGCTGGCAGTTACATCCAGTCCCCATCAGTGGAGATGGATGTTACTTGAACACCAGTGTAATAGCTCACTCTCTAGCTGTCCCCGCCTCCCCCCCCACCCGCACCCCTCCCCTAAATATACACGCACTGACTCTGGGGCTAACAGCTATTTCCTCCCTCAGCCTCCCTCCCCTCTCTCTGCCTGCCCGCTGCCTCCTGTCTGCCTCGAGAAGCTGACTGCCACTGGGGCTGGAATCCTGTGTGCTCTCTATGCCAGGTAAGGAGACGGTGGCCCTGGGGCTGGGCAGCTTCAGTGCCTTCTCTGGACCCAGGAGACAGGGCATAGTTTTATCAGGGGAGAGGACTGTTACTAGCTAGGATGGCAGAGAGTAGGGTTTACCGAAGACTGGAGGGGACTTACTGCTCTGAGGAGGGAAGGACCACAGTTCCTTAGGTAATTACTAGACAGCAGTCACAGTGATAGACCATTAAAGCTCTTTTTCAAGACTCAGGAGTCATCTGGGTGGAAGGGTTCCAAGAGTGGGTCCTATGGTAATGGACCCCAAATTCACCCAGCCAGGAAGTCAAGGAGCTGGGATTTAAAGCCAGGTCTCTGACACCAAAAACCTAGTGTTCTCTGCCCCCAGCCCTCTGTCAAAACAGGACCCTTGCTGCTGGGCTTCCTGAGAATCCTGGGAGGCTGGGGGCCAGACTCTTTTCAGCCAGAAGGTCCATTCTGGCTCAGACCCCAGGGCACAGCAGGACATGCTTTCGCAGCATCCTCGGGGGACTTAGATGGGGCTAAAGGGAACGTTTCAGCACAGGGAGGGGCTGGCATGTGTGTGTTTGCTGAGAGTGGAGTTCCTGCAGCCCCCCTTCCCCAGCAGCTGAGGGACACTGGGTAAGATCTTGCGCTCCTCTGAACCTCTGTTTCCTCTTCTGAAAAATGGGGTCTCACAGGGTCATTGTGAGTGTAATTGCTCCGCAGACTCTAGAACTTGGGAAATTCTAGCGTTCTAGGGAGCACACGGGGACAACAGCTCCCCTCCTCCATACCTGCAGGTCCCCAGCTCCAAGTGCCTCACCTGTCAAGGAAATTCTAGTTTGATATCCTTGGGCCCTCATCCTATGAAGGACTGTGGTCCCCAAAGAAGGGTGTGGATTTTCTCATCCTGGCCAAAAGTGTCTCCTGTGGAAAGATGGATAGTGAAGATCACTCCCCCTGACCCTGCCTTGCTTTTCCTTCTTTCCCTCCATCACCTCATGCTTAGAGCTCAGAGGCAGAGGAAAGGGAACCGATTGAGTGCTAAACTCTTGTTTCTCCACCTGCTTGTGTTATTCAGGAAATTTTGGGAAAGTGATGGAAACACTTGAGTCTCAGTTTCCTCATCTGCAAAATGGGGTGGAGAGAAGTACCAGCCCCTTTCTTCTAGAGCCGTGAGCAGGAGAACACCTACATAAAGGACCTACCATGGCTCCTAGCATGTTGTGGGGGCCCAGGTCGATCCAAGTTCCCGCCCCCTGCTACCCTGCTGACTTCCTGCAGGTAGCCTCCCACCCCAACCTCTCTGCCCTCACTGATCTCCACTGGCTCCACTTTGGGTGGTCCTGGATTCTTGATGAGGCTGTGGGTCTGCACTTCGGGGATGTCTGCACATCTGGCCAGAGCCTGGCTTCTCCAGCACTTACCTAAGTAGTTGATCAATAAAGAGCTGTTGAATGAGTGTGTGAGTGAGTGAATAAATGAATGAATCAGGCTGGGTTTCCTGGAACTGGCAGAGTGCCTGTAGCCACCCCTGGGCAGGGGAGAGGTCTTTTGGCCCTACTGGGCCTCCAGAGCCCAAATCTGGTAGTTCCTCCTGCCCAGCTCTCTCCCTGCTCTTATCTTATTTCCTCTTCAACTATCAAGGCGGGGGGCGGGGGGGGGGGGTGCTTCCACTGTTTGCAGCCACACACCCAACCAGCCACCACTGTAGCAGTGAAGGGCTGCAGGAAGATCGGCAGGGAGGCAAGGTCTGGGGGGTGCTGGGGGTGGGTGGAGGGAAGGCACCCCTTAAAGGCACAGACTCCTTCCCTTCCCGTCCCCCAGCCCAGTTGAATCCTCCTGCCCTTTAGGGGAGCCTAACTCACGCCCCAGTGCTCTAGGGATTGGGAAAAGGGAGTCCCGCCTGGCCTGACCTTGGTACCTATCTCTCCAATTGATCTTAGGCTATCTACTTAATCATGCCATTGATATAGTGCTTACTTTGTGCTTACTCTTGTTTGAAATGCCTATAATGGTTGTTGCTGTAGTTTAGTCGCTAAGTCGTGTCCAACTCTTTTGCAACCCCATGGAGGAACCAGGCTCCTCTGTGCATGGGATTTCCCAGGCAAGAATACTGAAGTGGGTTGCCATTTCCTTCTCCAGGGAATCTTCCCACCCCAGGGACTGAAACCATGTCTCCCAATGGTAGGTGGGTTCTTTACCACTGAGCCACCAGTGCAGCCCCTGAAATATTTGTATATTTATTAATTCATTTAATTCTCCCAACAACCCTATAACCTAGACACAGTCCCCTATTCTGGCCAGGGTCTCCTGTTGCCCAGAACTGCCCCCCTCCCCCCCACAGCGCCTCTTCCTCTCTGCCGCAGAGCCCATCATGTTGGCCAATGTCACGACGAAGCCGCTCTGTCCCCTCCTGGAGCAGATGAGCCGCCTCCAAAGCCACAGCAATTCCAGCATCCGCTACATGGACCATGCTTCGGTGCTGCTGCACGGGCTGGCCTCGCTGCTGGGCCTGGTGGAGAACGGACTCATTCTCTTCGTGGTAGGGTGCCGCATGCGACAGACCGTGGTCACCACCTGGGTGCTGCACCTGGCCCTGTCCGACCTGCTGGCTACCGCCTCCCTGCCCTTCTTCACCTACTTCCTGGCAGTGGGCCACTCCTGGAAGCTGGGCACCACCTTCTGCAAGCTACACTCCTCCATCTTCTTCCTCAACATGTTTGCCAGCGGCTTCCTGCTCAGCGCCATCAGCCTGGACCGCTGCCTGCAGGTGGTACGGCCTGTGTGGGCGCAGAACCACCGCACCGTGGCTGCGGCCCACAAGGTCTGCCTGGCGCTCTGGGTCCTGGCCGTGATCAACACCGTGCCCTACTTCGTGTTCCGGGACACCATCCAGCGGCTGGACGGGCGCGTCATGTGCTACTACAACGTGCTGCTTCTGAGCCCTGGGCCGGACCGCAACGCCACGTGCGACTCGCGCCAGACGGCCCTGGCCGTCAGCAAGTTCCTGCTGGCCTTCGCCGTGCCGCTGGCCATCATCGCCTCGAGCCACTTGGCTGTGAGCGCGCAGTTGCGCCACCGCGGCCGCCGGCGGTCCAGCCGCTTCGTGCGCTTGGTGGCGGCCGTGGTGGCGGCCTTTGCGCTCTGCTGGGGCCCCTACCACGTGTTCAGCGTGATGGAGGCGCGGGCGCACGCGAACCCGTCGCTGCGGCCGCTCGTGTGGCGCGGGCTGCCCTTCGTCACCAGCCTGGCCTTCATCAACAGCGTGATCAACCCGCTGCTCTACGTGTTCACCTGCCCCGACGTGCTGCGCAAGCTGCGGCGCTCGCTGCGGAGCGTGCTGGAGAGTGTGCTGGTGGACGACAGCGACCTGACCGCCGGGGGCAGTAATCGCCGGCGCCGCCGCGCCTCCTCCACCAACGCCTCGGCTTCCTCCATCTCCGATAGCAGCGGCCACCTCCTGCCTGCGCTCTGGCCCGCGCGCCTGCTCGACTGGCTGCGGGGCGACCGCGCGGCTCCCCCGCAAAGGGACCGCACCCTGTCTCAGGACGAGCGGGGCCCCCTGAACCCGGCGCTGAGCACCACCTCGGGGTAGGAGGCGCGGACCCGAATCGCCCGGCTCAGAACCATTCCATTCTCCCCAGGGAGGCAGGGGCTGGGAACGATCGCGCGTAGTAGCTTCCCCAGGGCCAGGATGTCCAAACGTAGATATCCTGGCTCTTAGTCTAAGGGAGGCTAAGAAATCTATCTGCATGTTAAAGCCCCCCGTGTGACTCAGTGAATTCTTTTCAGAAAAGAAGTGAGTTAAAGCAGCGATTCTCAAACATTATTGCGCAGGAGTTATCCAGGGATTCTGTCTGATTGAGCTGGCCCGGCCAAGGGCGCCGCGGGGCTGGGGAGGGGGGCGGGACTGAAATTCCTTGTTTCCAAGTTCCCAAGAGTAATGCGAGGCTAAAACCCTAAGACGTCTCAAGCTAGGGTAGTGGATACACAGGACGCATCTCCCTGGAGCTATTTTAGCAGGTGATAGGTGAGGTCGAGCTTTACATTAAACCAGTCATGTAGTTTTGGAGCAGAAAGTGAGGAAAGGTTTGGGAAGCGCTGTTCGGGGCTAACCTTTTCACTGTGGTCGTTTAGGTGTCACTTACTGACCTATATAGGCTTTATCTCAGTCTGGGGAAGAGGGTCAAGTTCTATTAGCCCCACTTTTTATTGATACCATGTGCAAACTGCAGTGGAGGACAGTTAAATACCCTGCCCAACATAGAGGATCTGCATACTAACCATTGGCATTTACCTGTTTGATTACTATTAGTATGTGAAAGAGGCCCCCTACCCCCCCCCACCCCATACCCAAGATCCTTAAGATAGTAAGCTGCATGGGAGCCTCCATCTGCCCCAGCACTGCCCAAAATGGCAAAGCAAGGGGTGCTATGGTCAAATGTTCGGGAAATCTGGCCTAGTTAAAGTACAGTGAGTATCTGTACTGAGGTCTATAGTGTTTGAATGTGCCTGGCAACCTCCAAGATCACAGTCCTTTTTCTGAGCTCACCTGATGTGTCGGCCTTCAGTTCGGTGGGATGCCCTCTGGGGAATGCTGGTAACCCCCAGATCTGTGCGTCCCTCTCCTCCTCACCTCACAGGGGCTGCAGCTCTGACCCTCAGTTGGCAGGTGCGAGGGGTAACTTACCGCAGCACCTCCACTATCCTGTCTGTTTGGCTCAGCATCCCAGGCCTGGTGCATTTGGTGCAGTACACGTCTGGCTGATGGAATACCCATGGAAGAGCCGGGTCAGAAACTTCTGGGACATGGTTCAGGGCTCCCAGTGTTTATTCATTTATTCCCATACTAGGCAAACGAACAGTTGATGGACAGCTGACTGAACAGACATCCCATCCTGATGCCTCACCCATGTTCCCTCAGCCCTGCTCCCTTGCTTCACTCAGCACTTGGCGCCATCTGACACACGATACACTTTAGTTGTTTATTATGTTTTATCCATCAGAATGAAAGCTCCTTGAGGACAAGGGCTTTTGTCTATATTCCCTGCCACCTGTGCTGGTACCCAGCAGGCGTTCAATAAAGATTTTTTGCTGGAGACTGGATGGCATGAATTAATCAGATTTCTGGGGGCTTCTGCAGAGTCTGGGACAGGAAAGGGGGAGATAGAGAGACACTGCCCCCCCTGAAAAACACCTTCCCCACCCCATTTTAACTTTAAGTGTTGCAAAGCGTGGTAGAGTTCGGTTTAGTCTGCTGGGTGACAGGGTCAGTGGGCTGCAGAGGGATCCAAAACAACCTTTGGAAAGGTTCAGGGAGGAGCTAGATTCCTGACTTCCGGTCTCCTGGCCTGGGTTGGACCCAAGACCCTGAGACAGAGCCCACACATTTTGGGAAGTCACCCTCCAGTCTTCAGCTCCCTGAGGAAGCAGAAATTACTCTTCTCAGTTTGAAGGCACTTGGAAAGAAGAGGGCAGTGGTCGGAAGTGGGGGAGGAGAGGGCTGACCCTTTTCTGTCTTCCAGTCTCTGTTCCAGGATGGAGGTTCCAGGCTCCGTCCGCTCCACAGAGACTTGCCCGATGGCCCTTGAAGGCTCAGAGCCCCGGCTCCGGTGGAGCCCCTGTTTGGGAGCCACAGAGCCAGAGTGCCGGGTCAACAGAGTCATGTGGCCAGTGGCCCGGGGGCTGCCGTGTGCGACACGGTGGTTGGCCACCAAAGGCCTCGGCCGTCCTGAGCTCAGACCTTGGTGGCCGGCCGCTGTGGCGGCTGCTTCTGCAGCTGGGCCAGTGTGTCCCGCTTCTCGATGGATCGCAGCTGCTTCTTCTTCGCCCGCTTGAGCTTGGCGGGGTTTCGGATCTGGGGATGGTTGAGGGGAGGGCATCAGTGTGGCCAGGCTTTCCACCTCATTCCCCAAGGAAAGGGAGGTCACCGCGGGGGCCTGGGATTGTGGCATAAGCGGGGGGCCATGAGGAAGTGGCGCCAGGGTGTCTGGAACCCGACATCCAGCCTATCCCCCAGACAGGGTGACACTCACCACTTGGACGATCTCCGCCTTCCGCTCGTTCTCTAGGCGGCGTCTCAGGTTCTCAGCACGGCGTTCCTTCTTCTCCTGGACACAAAGGGGAAGGAAATATGTATGAGTCTGGGTGCTGAGACAGCCCCGGTCTCCCAGGCAGTGAGAGCTGAGAGAATTCCCAGGGAGGAGGGCCAAAGGGCCACTTATCCCAGCTCCCGGTTGCTCCTGGTGCTGTGGGGGTGGAGAGCCAGCGAGGAAACTATCCCTGTGCCCGTGGGACCACCACCCAGAGGCCTGCTGTAGCAGGAAGTTCCTGACTCCGCCTGAGAAGGTGGGCACCCGATCGGGCGTAAGACATGGGTAGTACCCCACCTGGAAACTCAGGCTCACGTGGACAGCGGTCCTTTGCACTATGCCCCTCATCAACTGCCGCCCTGGGAGAAAGGATCACTGGCCCTTCCCATCATTTCCATCCTCTCAGTGTCCCCCTCCTCCTTAAAGTCCACGAGCCCCCAGAACGCAAGGGCAAGGGTGAGGCTGGCTTCCCAAGGGTCTCCCCAGTGCAGGGCTAGGAAGGGTGAAGGCTACAGAGAAGAGACCTCAGAGCGATCTGGGTCAGTCTGAATCCTGACGCTGCTACTTCCTAAATGGGTGACTTTGGCCAAGTGATTTAAGCTCTGGGCCTCTACCGCCTATCTTTAAAGTGAAGATGTGATTACATGAGATTGCTTTGCGGACTAAATGAACGAATACACACACAGGGCCTGGATCTGTACCGGCCCACGGGGGACACTCAGAAGGTGAATCTAGGTGGCGTCTTCCTCCGGAATGGCTACGCTGACTACTGTCCCTGGTGGGCCCGGGGCAGGGATGGCAGCCTCGAGGCTGTGTGTAGTCAGGGGCCTCTTTAGGCTTCGGCAACTCAAGGTAGAAGCGGTAGCCTGGGCCCGTGGGGAGAAAGGAGAAGTGACACTTGAGCTCCCCAGAGCCTGGGGAAGGTCTGGGCTGGGGGCTGGGCAGGGGCACCCCTGAAGAGGATGGTGACAAGAAGGTTCTGTCTTGCCCAAGAGGGAGCCAGGGCTGCACAGGAAGTGAGATAAGGCCCCAGAACACAGCGGCAGCCACACCATCTGCAAGGTCTCTGCCACAGGAGCTGAGCTGGGGCGACTCAAGATGGGGGACAGATGACTGAGTGACTGGCCCACCTCTTCCCTTGAGGGTGGGCAGGGACCACAAGCTGGGGGTGAGGTGTCTGACTCTTTGGGGGCCCCTGGGACCCCCAGGTGAGTAAGGTCCCACTGATCTCTCTGCTCCTGGTGAACCAACACCAGCACCTCCCTCTCTCTGGATGCTGCCTGCTGGTGCTTCCTGGAGACTAAAGAGGTTGGGCATGAACCTCTAAGGGACATTTGTGGCCTTGGGTTGAGTGTCAGGGAGGACTGGAGGATTCTGCAGGCAGCCCTCTCTGCTGTATGGGAGCTGTGTCTCAGAGGACACTGGCAACAACACTCAGGATAAAGCCCCCGATTCGTCAGCTCTTCCCATCAGAGCAGGTCCAGGGCACGGACCCCTGAGCCCATCTCACTGAATGCTCTGATCACCAGTGAGGAACCAGGGGTCTTCATCCTCAGCCTCCTCCCATCCCTGGGGCTCACATAAGCCTCCTGGCTAAATGTGATGTTCCACTGGGCTTCCCTACCCTGGGGTCCTGGACTGCGCTTCTGCTTCTGGTCCAGCTCCCTGTCTTCCCAAGGTCTCTGGGTTAGAGGACAGCTCCTCTCCCCAACTGCCCCTGTTACGGCCAACACCCGCTCAGCCCCCCGCCCAGCCCACCCCTCACCTGCCGGCGCCGCTCCTTCTCCTCCTCCAGGTGCCGGGCGAAGTCCTTGGCCAGCTTCCTCTCCTGCCGGTCCTTCATCTTCCGCTGCCAGGATGTGCGCAGGGGCTTGTCCTGAACCATCTGGGAAAACCTGGATGGGGGGAGCGGGTGTTCAAGGAGCCACTGCGATGCCTGCTTTCCTCCCTCCTCTCGGCTCTGGGCCTTCTTCCCCAGAACGCAGTCAGAATCACCTCCCCACCTGCCAGCTTCCCAGGCAGTTGACTGTCCAGGCCTGGGGCAGGAAAGGGCTCCCAATCACACCCAAGGCCATTTCTGAAGCCCTGGTTATGTGCCTAAGGCGGGTACTCTCATTCTCTCCACTTTGCAGAGGTGCTGACCAAGGCTCAGAGAGGCTAAATAATTGCTCTGGGTCATCCTGCTCCTGAGGAGCAGTCTGTGATCAAAGGTCCAGGCCAAACGGCCTCTGCTACCAAGCTCTACTGCTCTGCCCAAGTGCAGGGGGCCTGGGTGTGGACGCCTCTGGAGCAGGGTTCACTCCCTACTGGGGTGCCCGTTTCATCTCAGAACATGTGAATGGTCACGGTCCCCTGCAGTGATTCAGAGTCTCTCTTCCCAGCAGGGGCAATGTGAACACGGAGTGGCAGCTAGGCAACATCAGGGAAGTCTGGATATTCTAGAGTGACAGTGACAAGGTCACAGGAGGAGCGAGATCACCTCTGTAAGAACACCACCAGGATCTAGGGGTTGGACGACCTATGTAGGATACACTGTAAAATCTTCCAGGAAAAAGGAAAAACACTTTGAGGAGCAAGAAGGAATGAGGAACAAGCCCAGGCAAATGCTGAGGGCTGCCTTGCCTGGTGATGCGGGCCTGGGGGTTTCTGCAACCACGCCCCTCCCTTTCCTTTTTTCCTGAACGATTTGAAACCTTGGGTGCGGGTGTCCCACGGGCCTTCTTTCCTTCTCAACAGATCCTTTCGTAGTGGCCTTTCCACCTCCCTCAATAGTTTCTTGACTTTCCAGAGCTCCTGCTTATCCACATCCACTGTATCACAGCCCACATGGTCACAGTAAGCAGGGCTCTGAAGGCTGCAGTGGGCACCGCGCAGAGGCCCCACTCCCACCCCCGGGGAAGGCTCAGTACTGCTCTTCCAGTTCGTCTCTCCCCCCGCCTGCTCCCTAGGAGTCTGGCACATACAGCCTGGAGCCTGACCCCAGGCCTGTCCATCCTCAGCCTGCTACCCCCCTCCCCAGTTCTGCCTGCCCCACCCCAGCCCACCCCCGACTGCTCCCTGTCGCCCTCCCCAAGGGCCTGCTGCATGGACTCCCTCCCTGCCCTTACATCCGGGCATCTCAGACTGGGGCACGAGGCCCCGAAAGGGACAAGACAGAGGGGAGCTGGACACACGGAGCCTCAGGCAGGACTTGTGCTGCATCCCCCCTGGGGCAGCGGTGGAGACGCCCTTTATCTACACTGGCCAATCAGGGAGCGGCGAGTCACACGGGCTGCTGAGCATTTGAAAGGTGGCTGATGACCAGGAAACTGAATTTTGAACTTGAATTGTAAGCTATTTAAATTTAAACAGCCACAGGTGACTGATGGATAAGACACCGAGGCAGTGCAGTCTCAGAGCACTGCGTTTACCTGAAGATTGAAGGAAGCCAGGTGGGGATCCACCACTTACTACCTGTGTGACAGTCGGCTAGGCAGCCTCTCTGAGTCTGTGTTACCTGGAGACGAGGGCCATTGCCATTGCAAAGGGTGGTGGGAGGGTTAGTGGCTCTCAGCCCGAGAAGCACTTAGCCCAGTGCTTTGCACATAGTAGGTGCCCAGTGAATCCATCCTTTAGAGATGGGAGCTGGCTCACTCAGGGAAGACTGGGCAGAAGGGGGCATTGGGCCTGGATACGGGAGGTGGGCCTTCCCAGCCTTGGCTGCCTCCCTCAAACCCCCCCACAGCTGTAGTAGGTGCTGGCCTCCCCACCCTACCCCCTACCTTCTGATCTTAGAGCTCACTCACCAACCGCCAGAGCTGCTTCCTCAAAGATTCCAAACACCCATTCCACTCTTCTGGCCCTTATCCACAGGCCTGGTGCAGCTTCTGAAGGTGCTTTAATTCTACCACAGCAGCTTCCTTACTGGTCTCCCTGCTCTCGCCCCAGCCCTCGGAACAGTCTGTCCTCTACAGGCCACACCGGTCCTCCCAGAGGTCAGATTGAATTACTCTTTTGCTCAATACTCCCCATGGCTCCGTTGTGCACTTGGGTCCCTACAAGGACCCACGCGACCTGGCCCGGTGACCCCTCTGACCACTCTCCTCCTACGGTGCCCCCCAGTGCCCACTGATGAAGCCTCTGGACTGTTTCTCAAACAGGGGAGCACAAGCTTGCCTCTGGACTTCCTGTTCCCCTTGCTTGGATACTCTTTTCCGATATGTTCATTCAAGCCTCTGCTCACATCCCCGGGGCAGTGAAGTTATCTCCGATCACTGTGACAACGGCCCACACTCTCTGCTCTTTTACTTGTTACTGATATACTATGGGTTGGTTACCCATTTCTCACCACCAGAATGTTTTGTTTACAGCCACGCTTACCCCCAGACCCTAGCTTGATGCAATGAAAAGTGGTTAAATGAATGCACTGCCTTTTGTTTTCATTCATCTACTTGTTCAACTCAGTGTCTAGCATGTGCTGGGCTCTGGGGGAATCCAGCCATTAAAGGTAAATCCCCGCTTTCCTGAAGCCTCTGGTCTAGAGGGGAAGCTGGCAGCCCACAAGAATCACACAACTAAACAAGCATTTGTGCAAGTGGGGGTGTTAACAAAAGAGAAGTATAAGGTACAATGACAACACACAGCTTGAGGACCTGACCCTTGTTGGGTTGGAAAAAGAGGGCTTTTCCCAGGGAGCGATGTTTAAGCTGAGCCCTGAGAGATGAGCAGGGATTGGCCAGGGAGACAGCCTTTCAATAGAAGAACAGTATGTGCAAAGGTCCTGAGCTGGGAGGAAGCATCACCCACAGGGGCACACGGAGGCAAGGTCAGCGTGAGAGATGCTCAGTGATGGTGGAGGAGAGGGAGAAGTCTGGAGCACGTCTCCAGGCAAACAACAGGAAGTCAGGAAGGGTTTCATGCTGTGAGCTGGGACAAAATACCCTGTCTCTCTCGCTTCTTGGTATCCTCTGCTGAGCCTGTTCGTGGGTGCAGGCAGCCCCCTCTTGCTCAGCGAGCTCATCTCCCCCCTCTACCTACCAAGTACCAGGCTCCCACATTCAACTTGCTCATCACCCTCTTCCCTCTTCATCTGGTCCTGCCTGGCCATCAGTGGCCTCAGGATCCTCTGGGACCTGCTGGCATCGATGTGGAAGGGCAGTGCCACCACCTACTTCTCCAAGTCCAACAGTCCAAAGTCTCTGATTGGTGACTTGTAGGAAATTACTCCCTGTTTTAGATTCTTCTCCACTTAATGGGGGAGGGGAATAATTCCCACTGCCTTGGGCTTCAGGGGATTCAGCAATATGACATCTACAAAAGGCCTAGCACACAAAGCATGATATACAGTCAATTCTTAGTACATTTCTGCTTCTTCCTTAAAATCACTGCCTTCCCCGTGGTCCCTCACTGTCACAAGTTCCTGCCTGCCAGGTGGTTTTATTGTTGTTTAGTTGCTAAGTCTTGTCTGACTCTTTTGTGACTCCATGGACTGTAGCCTGCCAGGCTCCTCTGTCCATGGGATTTCCCAGGACCTCTCCTTACTGGCAGCCTAAACACTTCCTTAATCAGCTGAGCCTCTTTGTTCCTTCACTCAACAAGCATTTAACTGAGCACTCACTGCCTGCAGTATAGAAAGACATGACCTCATGCATACCCTTCAGAAAGGATATGTAGGGAAGTTAGGGGGGTTGGGATTGACATGCACACACTGCTGTATTTAAAATGGATAGCCCCAAGGACCTACTATATAGCACAGGGAACTCTGCTCAATACTATGTCACAACCTAAATGGGGAAAGAATTTGAAAAAGAATGGATACAGGTATATGTATAACTGAATCACGTTGCTGTACACCTGAAAGTAACACAACATTGTTAATCAACTATACTCCAATAAAAAATTAAAAGAAAAAAAGAAGGTTGCAATCCAGTGCAAGGTGGATCTATAGGGCGTAAGTAAAAGGCTTTCATGCAGCCTTCAGAGTCATATCTGTGTTCAGGTCCTGCCTCTACCACTCATTTAGCCTCCCTGAGCCAAGAGGTCCTCACATGTAAAATGAGGATAATCCTAATGCCTGCTGTTTTCAGAGAGCTGATGGGTAGATTAAATGCCAAGATGCATGCTGGTCCCTGTTTGAAAGGCCCTTCCCCTGAACAATAGGTACTAGAATGCTTAGTAGCATCCTTTATACTAGGTGCTTATTAACGCCTTTATTAAAAAGGTAAATAACTGTAATGGATGTTGGTCCATGAAGACCTCCCTTGCTGGTATACTTGCTTCTGCCCCATTATTAGAGAAGGCGGAGACAAAGATAAAATTGTGTTGAATGAACAGACAGGAGAGTGCTATCCAGGGGTCCTTTGAAGACACCCCTGCCTGAGATCTCAGTGCATTTTACCACATTCGGGTTATAATGACATGTTTGTGTGACTTCCCACTGATGTGAGCTCTGTTTAACCCATGGCCTATCTCCAGACTGCACCCAGGCCCCAGCACCACACAAAACCCCAATGCTGCCCTGTTGTCCCCCACTTCACCTCTTCTTTGAGCGGTCCTTCCACACCCGCCCAGACTTGGGCTTCCCCTTCGGGATTACAGGAACCTCCTCCTTCGGCTTCTTGGACGCTGGGGCTTGCGCCGAAGAACCTTCTCGCTTCTTTGGCGCGGGGCCTTCTCTCGCCGGCTCCCCAGCTGCAGGTGGCTTGCTCGGCTCATGCTGATCCCGTGGGGAGCCGGGCGACCGCGGTGTCAGCTCCTGTAGTGGCTTCGAGGGCTCGGGACCCGGTGCTTTCTGACCGGGGAAAGGCTCTAGTGAACCTGCGTCCCGCTGCAACTGATGTCGAGGGCACCCCGGGGTCGACTCCTCCTTACTCTTGGGCAACTCCGAGTCCGCTTCTCCTTGGTTCTGGGAGAACTTTGGTGACTTCTCACTTGGCTTTGTCTGAAGTAGGTGGGATTCAGGACTCGATTCCGGCTGACTTTGGGGAATATTCAGGTCTGGATCTCGCTGACCTTGGGGGGACCCTGAGTCCAGCTCTGGCTGCTTTCGAGGGGACCCCAAGGCTGGCCCCTTCCGCAGACTAGGTGATCCTGGGCTTGTCTCCGGCTGACTACTGGGAGATCCCAGGCCCGGTCGAGACCTAGGCTCCTCCGTTTCTTCCGGGTTCGACTCGAACTCCACAAGGGCCCGTCTCACCCGCAAAACTGAGGTGGGGTTCTCCGGAGATTCAGGCTTTAGGCCTTCAAGCCGCCGGCTGCGTCTCAGCGGCGTATCCATGGCTCCAGGACCAACTCCGAGCCCACGTGCAGCCTCCGGGACTACCGGCGCCGTCCTATGACGTCAGAAGTCGCCACGTCTGTGCCTGGCAAGAGAGGCTACTGCCGCAGAGGCCATGTTGGTGATGGGAGAAGAGGAGTGGGTGGAGTCCGGGGTGGGGTGGGGTGGGGCCTGGGCTCACTAGGCGCACGCGCAAAGCGCGTTGGCGCATTTTCTTGTGATAGACGAGTCCCACATTAAGACCCGTAGTTGCTTTTCCCAAGAACCCGGTCTCCTGGGAAAGAGAATGTGCAGGCGGAAAAAGGAAGAGAGGGACCCATTTTTGGAAGACAAGAGGATTGGGAAAACATTTAGGGAATCTGAAGGCAAGGCTGGATGGAAACTTTACCGCTAACTCAGTCCTGTGCAATTGGACAGGGGTTCTCGATTTTCTCATTTGTACAAAGGTGGATGCTTTTGCACTAGTTTGGTCCTGTCAGGGTACTCCTGACCGCCAGAGTGAGTGGTAGCTGGCGGATCCTGGAAGTGGGAAATTTCTTAAGTCCTGAATTGTGTGTTAAATGTAATTACATGACTTCCCTGGGTCCAGTGGTTAAGACTCAAGAGTTTCCACTGCAGGGGGCACGAGTTCCAGCCCTCATCCCTGAAGGGGAAACTAAGATCCCTCATGCTGAGTTGTGCTGCCCCCCAAAAAGAAAGTGTAATCCTTGCTTTCTCTTCTCCCATTCTGTGCTCAAGCATAAAATCTACAGCTCTCTCTTTGCAATGTTTTCAGCTTTACACATAGGTTAAGGGACCAGTGAGAGACGTACCACCTTTGTTTGTCCTGTGGCACCCCCGGGTGCTCAGCCATGCTGCGCATCCTCTCCATTCTAGAAACAGAAGTTGGATCATCTCTGAGCTTTCTTTCAGCCAACATAGTTGTCCCCTCCCCAACGTGTGAGGCTGCCTCCTTCCCTCCTCTGTGTGAGACCCAGGTGGGGACTTTGAGTTACTCACAGCACTTACCTTTCTTAGGAAGAACATCTTGGAAATTGCCCAACCACATGCCTTCCAGCTCTTTTCCAGTGTATTTTTGGAATTGCCTGGGGATCCCTTCGGGCATCCAGACACCCTGCCCTGCTGTCCCAGCGACTTCTTTTAGGAACCATTAGTATTTAACCTAAGGAGTTATGACAGGCCTGGGAAGTTGTCCAGAGTAGGCCTCTGCCTGCTCAGAGGCCAGGCAGACATCCAAGCGGTTCAGTGCTGGGCACAGCCCGCACCTGCTGAGTCACTGTGGACATGACACTGGAGCAGGAGTGAGAATGTCAGATGGGGCCCCGGGTGTCTTGATGGAGAGGAGGTAAGGAGGATTAAAACCCAGCAAGGTTCCTGGATGATCAAAAAGAGGACTGAGGATCCCTTAAGACCTCTCACCCCTTAGCTGGTGCCACACAGCTTTCAAAGTGCCTCCCAGTGAGGTTAGCTTGTTGAAATTACCTCCCATAAGGGTAGGATCATGGCATGGCTTCACCAGTATTCTTCCAAGTTGTCAGAAATAGTTGCACCCTTGCACTGAAATCCTGTGTCAGTTCCTGCCTTCTTGGCCACTCTCAGAGGCTCCACCCACAGGCTCAGCATCCCTGGTCCCCTTGCTGCTGGACTGAGGAAGGCCGTGCAGCAAGGCTTTTCCCCAGGCCAGCTCCCCACTGCAGAAGCAGCTCAGTCCCTTCTTTGCCCAGCTCTTCCAACCCCCAATTCTCAGTTCCTTAAATTCCCTGCTCCAGCCTGGAGGCCTTAATCCACCCCAGGGCTGTGTAGAAGACTGCATACCACCTCGCCCTACCCCAGGGGCCCTTCCATTCTCCCTGCTTCCTGAGTTCCCATCCTGCAGAGCCCACTCTCAAATGTCAGTTGGATCCTATCCTAGTTCTGCTTAAACTTACTTCAGAGAGTGATCTCAGATCCCTGCCAGGGGGTGTAAGAGCAGGCAATGTTTTACAGACATCTTTCAGATCAGGTAAGGAGGCCCCTAACCAATGGAGGCATCAAGTGAACTAAGGGCCCAGAACCCTCTCTTCCACCTGGGCTCGGTTTCTCATTGTCATTATAAATGGTGTGCAGGGGTCCCGGGGACACTCCTGAATTTTTCAGAAAAGCTTGGTATGGCAGCCACTGTTGGGACTCTGCTCTCTGGTGCTCCCTGTCTTTCTGCTGCAGATAGACCAACCTCTTGTTCTTGGGGGAAAGGATGCTGACAAGGGTGGGTCTTCTACAGACTCCCAGAGGCCCAAGCAGGATTGAGCCCCATTTCTTACGAAGAAACCTGGTCATTTATCCACCGTCTTTTGGTTTCTTCTGTGTCCCCACCTCAGTTTCCCACTCCCTTGTAGGTGCTTGCTGGGGTCATTTTCTGAATAGACTATTTGCATTTAAATCCTTGTCCCTGAGTTGGCTATGGAGAAACTCAACAAAAAACCCTGGGGCAAGCAATTATTGAGTCAGGCATTCTTTCAAGCACACTGTATGTACAAACCCATTTTGTCCTTATAACCACCCTGTGAGGCAGGTGCTGTTGTTATTACTCCCATTTGACAGATAAAGAAGAGGCACAGAGAGGCTGGAACACTTGTAAAGGTCACACAGCAGAGAAATGGTGGAGGTGGGATCTACATGTGGGCTTCTGACTGCAGAGCCACAACTCTTAAGAGTAAATCTCCCTGTTGTCCAGGTAAGGGAACCAAGGCACAGAAAAGCTAAGGTGTTTGCCTAAAGACACATAACTCTACATCAAGGAGCAAGGACTACAATTCCAGAACTGGCGAGCTTAGTCGCCTTGCAACTGCCCTTCCCATGGGCCTCCCTCACTGGTTCCTCACACTGATCCTGGTCAGCTTACTGCAAGATGCTGGGTGTCAGGTCATTCCACCTGCTGGCTGAGGCCCTGTGCATACATGGGCAGGGCAGAGTGTGCTGAATTGGCAATACCTGGCTTTTTATGTAACCTAAGATATGCTGACTGAAGGAAACCGTGTAACCACAGATGATGGAAGATACAGGTCAAGTGTTCATCTGGGAGCCATCGATCCTCCACCCAGCCATGAGCACTGTGATTGGGAGGGTTTGACAAGTCAGGTTTGAGATGTCAGGGACCCCCTGCTCAGCACCAAGATTGGAGATGGTGGGGGAATGGGTCCTGGCAGTCACATCACCTAATGCACTCACAGAGCACTTAGTGCCTTTCCTCCCCTGGGTGGTCATTTAATCCCCTGGTGTGGGAGGTGGGTTGCAGCACTGGCTGGATGAGGGAAAGGGCGGGGAGGAACCTCCCCAGCTTACCCACAAGGAAATCCAAGGCTGGGAGAGGCTGTGATTTGGTACAAGGTGACCTGAAGATTCACTGCAAGGTTCGAGGTCAGGGCTGGAACTTAGGATTTCCTGATTCTAAATCCAATCCCCCACTCTCACATCCACTGTGCTCAGGATCAGGAAACAGGCTGAAGATTTGTAAGGAATTTCTCGGACTGGGAGGGTGGATCTGGCGACTGGGACATGGCTGAGCATTGCGGGAGTGAGGACAGGACCTGGATGAGGAGGAGGCATCTCCGGACTTGGGCTGCCCCTGCTTGACCTTCACTGGGCCACATGGGTCCAGGCTGCTTTCTCTTCCACTCAGAGTTCTCAAGTATTTGAAGACAGTTATCCCGTAGCTTCCTTAGACTTGCCTTTTGTGCTGACCAGACAACTGCTCCTCTAGCTGTCTCTCCCACAACACAGTCAGTCCTTGGAGAAGACACTGGTTGTCTACAACCTTCCAGAATGTGATGTCCAGGGCTCTCGCAGGTACCCAGGGTTGACTGCCCCACAGAGAGCTGAGTGGACTTGTCCCCTCCCTCTCCATGGTTCCTGTCACTACGGCCAGGCAGCCATCCCCTTTCTCAGCAGGGATCTGCCAATTGAACCCTTCCATCTGATTCCAGCTGCCGATCCCAGGATCCTGGACATGAGCTGCTGGCCTTTCTGGACAAGGGCAGGACTTGTCATTAGGCCTTGTTGTGTTTTTCTTTGACCTTTTGGGAGACCCATCTCTCCTCCTTCAGTTTTGCCACCCCTCGTCCTTTGCGTGTGTGAACAGCTGCTGTGGGTACTGTGAATCAGGCTCTACTGAGAACCTGCAATGAGAGTGGGGTTATCACATCAGTTCTTATCACAGGCTCTTATCTTGGAGGTTAATCTTTTTTTGTGTGTTCCCAGCAGCCTGTAGGGAGTTTCCAGTCCTCAACAGGAGGGGGCAGAGACTTCAGCAGGGGGCCGGGGGGGAAGGAAGGGCAGGAGTGGCACCTGGGACCCTTGGGTATTGCTGGGGTACAGAGAGGCTGGCTGGATTGGCAAGGGACTTCTTTGCAAAGCTCTCGTGTACCTGCAAAGCTTATCTCCTGATCCCCTCCCAGCATTTGCAGGTTTTGCTGAAACAGGAAGGGGTGGACATGCTACCACGGGTGTGGTAGCAAGACCTCCTCTTGCTGGTCCCCCCTCTGCCCCCCAGGACAGCTTCCCCAGCCTGTTCCCCTGCTCTGGGCAGACCAAGCAACGGTGGGGGTGGGCTGGGGAATGAACACCTGTGCCTGGTGGGAGGAAGGCACTCCAAGAAGAGGGGCATGGAAGCTCATGCCCCATCTCACCCTCACTCCACGGTGTCCAATAGCAATGCTTCTCAAACTTGGGTGAGCTTCAGAATCACACGGAGGACTTGCTGAAACCCAGGTTTCTGGGCCCTGACCCCAGACGTGATGATTCAGTAGGTCTGGAGTAGGCCTGGGATTCTGCATTTCTATAAATCCCAGGCGATTCGGCGGTTGGTTTGTGGGCCACACTTGGAGGAGCTGTGTCCTGCAGGAGGAGTGAAAGCTTTCCTGCTTTACCTGGTTGGATGGCTCAGAACCTGAGTTCCCATCATCCTCCTATTTACTTACTCACCAAATATTGATTGAATGTTTACTCTGAGAGGCACCAAGTACAGCAGGGAGCAGGGCAGTCATGGTCCCTGCCTCAGTGGCACTTACAGTGTCTTGGGGGCACAGATATTAAACACTTAGAGTCTCAGAACTGCCCTTTGAAAAAGGTTGAGCAGGAATTGTCATCCCTGTTTCACACCCATGCCAGGTGGGAGGAAGATACCCCAAGAAGCGAGACACGGAAGCTCATGCCCCATCACAGGTGACGAAATAGCATCATGGAGAGGTTATATGTCTTGCTGAAAGTCATGTGAATGTTAAGTGGCAGGACTTAAACTCAGAACTTCTCAACTCAAAATCTGACTGCCATCCCCTGGCTGTGAGCCATCTCAGCTTCCTGGGGCTGGGTTTAGATGGCTGAGCTACAGACCCTGGACACATGACTGCTGGGGGCTTCATCCTTATGGATGGAAGGCAAGCTTGACAGACAGGCAGGCCCCCCTCCCCCACGCTCACACCCAACTCAGTTCCTGAGACCAGGATAACTACAGAGTTTCACAGTGAGTCACTTCCCCTCCCTTCCTCACTGTTCACTTATCCCTCTCCTCTCATTTCCTCTAATATTTGGTTTCTCTACAGCTCTGGTCCCTCCTCGATGCCATATCTTCTCCAGCGAGGGTTATCTCTCCCATCCAATATGGCAGCCTTGTCTCCAAGGCAGCCCCTAAAGAACTTGCCTTGGTGACCAAGGAACAAATTATGAGGCCCCTTTTCTGAAGCACTGGCCAATGAGGTCCCAGCTTGAGGGTGGGCATCTGCTGGCCCTTTGGCAGGAGAATCTTCACTCTCTCTCCACCTCTGCACACTCTAGCGGTGAACAAAAATCAGCCCTGTATCAGACTGAGCAGCACTGAGGTTTTCCCTTAGTCACTAATCTTGCTTCTCTGTTCCTCTCACTCTGCATCCAGAAGTTCATGCTCCCAGAGCTCAGTGGACCAGCCAGGCTCATCCTTTCAGACCTCACACCCCCAAGGCTTGCTCTACTGAAGGATTGTTGTAGAAACATATAGATCATTTCACCCTAAAGGCCCATTCCTATGCTTACAGACTTAAAAGCATAGTGTTTATGATAAATTTTTTTCTTTCAAAATTTTATTTATTTACTTAGCTGTGTGGTTCTTAGTTCCTACACTCGGGATCTTTAGTTGCGGCATGTGAACTCTTAGTTGTGGCATGTGGAATCTAGTTCCCTGATCAGGGATTGAATCTGGAGCCCCCTGCACTGGGAGCTCAGAGTCTTAGCCCCTGGACCACCAGGGAAGTCCCTATGCCAGATTTTAAGGATGTAAAAATTATAGCAACATTGAGGAGAAGACATTTTATTGCTATAGATTAACAAATACAAAAATACACCTGTTCCATTAGCAGTTTAAAAGATAGAGATTCTGTTCAGAGTGGCTGCCCAGCATGGAGCGTGTTTGCAGGGATTATCTCACTTAATCTCAGGAAACCTCATGAGGAAATTAACCCTACCACCCTGGTTTTTGGAGGCGAAGGACCGTGTCCAGGGGACAGGCAGTTGGGAAAAGGCAGAGAATGGATTGAAATCCATGACTCTGCCTCCCAAGGTGCCTTTGCCCACTCCTCTTTGCCTCTATGTTTTAAGTACTTGACCTAAATAAAAAAATTAATTCTTTCTTTAGCCTAGGCCTAATTTTTTATTCTTTAAAAATAAGTCCCAAGGCAGAAATTTCAGGTCATTAGGAAATTGTAAGCCTTCCACACAGAGCAGGGCTGGACGACTAAAGGGTTATTCCACTGCTCTTTTGTTTTCTGTTCAAAATAAAATATTGCATAACCCTCAGATGTTATCACTTTCTGCTTGAGCAGTTTCAGTTCTCTGCCTGTGGGATGACTCTGGGTAGATCTACATACCCCTACTTTTTTGGTTATTGAAATTAGCCACAGAAGGTGTTTTAGAAGATTGCAGTTTTAGAAGTTGGCTGCAATGGTGTCTCCCATCCATGGGCTCTTCTTCCAATGTGACCTTGACACCTTTTCCCTTGAGTAATAGGGTCTGTGCCCCGCCCGCTCTCCCCTAATCCTTGAACCTGGATAGACCTTTGTGATTGCCTTGGCAAAAAGATTATGGCAGAACTGTTGCTTTGTGACTTCTGAGCTTAGATCATAAGAATCCCATGTGCTTCTGCCTGACTTTTATGGGGTGCTTGCTCTTGGAACTTAGTCACCACACAGTGAGGAAGCCAAAATCACCCCACATGAAGAGACCACATGGAGAGTCCAATGAAGGTGATCCAGCTGACAACCCACACTGTCTGACAGGCATGAGCAAACATGCTTCCAGAGGATTCTAGCCACCACCTGTCAGGTCACTGCCCACTTTGAGTCTTCCCAGCAGAAGTCCCAGAAATCGTGGAGCAGAGACAACCTCTCCCCACTATGCCATGTCCAAGTTCTGTGCCACAGAATCTGTGAGCATGATAAAATGGTTGCTTTACACCACTGAGTTTTGGGGATGTTTGTTACACAGCAGTACTAACTGGAACAGGAGGTATTTTCTCATAAACAGGAGTCTGTCTCAAGAGACAATGTCTTGTGGCCTTTTTGCACCTTCTCCCAGGGTATGTATGATTGGCAAGGATGACACCCAATCGAAGCCTCATGACTTCATTAGAGGCAGATTGAATATCAAGCCTTTCCTTGTTCTCTAGTCACAGTATATTAATATATTTGACTTGCTTACTTGTTTATTTTTTATTTCCCACTGACTAGAATGTCAGTTTCCCTTGGACAGGATTTTGTTTTTCTATTTTGTATGTTACTATATTCTTAGAGCCCAGACTACTAAATGCTTGGCAGTTAGCAGTTGCTCAATAAATAGTTGTTGAATGAATGAGTGAATGCATATGAAACACCAAGTGGACACATTGATGGACACAATCATTCTGATAACGATTTCTTATGACAATTTCATTAACATTACCAGGTTCTAGTTATTACAATAGGAAATTATTTTTTAGCTAATGGCAAGCTCACATTGAAGTGGGAATTTCCTGAGAATCATAGTAGAGAACAGACTAGAAAAGAAGTAAGAATAATAGGGAAATTTGCCTGCTGGCTCAGATGGTAAAGTATCTGCCTGTAATGTGGGAGGCCCAGGTTTGATACCTGGGTCTGGAAAATCCCCTGGAGAAGGGAGAGCAACCCACTCCAGTATTCTTGCCTGGAGAATCTCATGGACAGAGGAACTTGGTGGGCTTATATAGTCCCTCTGGTTGCAAAGAGTCAGACACAACTGAGTGACTAACACACTCAAGAGAGTTAGGAGCTAATAGTTCATAGTTGAGAGTCCCAAACTTTTCTTAAAGGAAAAAAGAATCATTAATTGTATGATGAGCAGTTGAGGGATTTCAGGTCTATGCTAAGAAGTTTGTGTGATTAATTTTTTCCTGGACACTCTCTAAAGGAATTTAGAGTCAAGCTTAAGAAGAATTGATTCAGGGGGTTCCCTGGAGGTCCAGTTAGGACTCTGTTTTCACTGCCAAGGGTACAGGTTCAATCCCTGGTTGAAGAACTAAGATCCTGAAAGTCTCATGGTATAGCCAAAGAAAAGAAAAATAATCAATTTAGGCAATCTCTTTGTGCCTTCTGTGTGCTTGGTATCATGGGAACCACAAATAAATGTGAGATGGGGATGCTGTTGTCTAGCCATGTTGAGTCCAGCTGGAGAGGTGAGACAACCAGCCCAGAGAGGCAAGCGAGGCCAAGTCACAAACCAGTAGGGTTTCACCCACTGAGGCTCCTGAGAGTGAGGGGATATATAGGAGGACTTCCTGAGGGAGGCAGGTCCGGGGGTATTGAGAGACTGTCCAGGTGGGCAGCTTCCCCAACTGACTCTGAGGAACACTGAAACATTATGGGGATTCATCAGAGGCCTGCTTCCAGTTAACTCAGATTTCCACCTGTAAATCCTCACACAGCTGGTGGAAAGGAAATTAGTGTCCCTTTTGCCGTAATATCCTTAGGTAGACAATTAAATACTTAAGTAGATAATACCTTAAGTAAGAAGAAAAACTTCTCCTCCCTAGCACCAGCCCACCTTCGTGGGGGTATTTTTATGATGCACATAGCAAGATGCTGTATCCATTGGCCTGTTAGAGCCTGAGACCCATCAGCTGATAGCCCCTGGAGTGGGCATTACTGGGAAGCCCAGCTTCTGAAACCAAATAGTGCATAGCAACAAGCTCTTTACCAAGAACATATCTACAAGCTTTTAAAATGACTCCTAAAAAGCTGTTTGGTTGCAAAAGAAAACTCCAGGGAAAATAAGAGTTTCAGAACAGTAAACCATGGACACCTGAAAACACTTGGCTGCTATATTTGGAAAAAGATTTGTTACTATCCCCCAGCAAGTCACCTCTGCAGTCTGGAACTGAGAGGAATGCTCTCCAGTTTGAGTGGTGGAAGAACCAGGAGAAAGACAACTCCAAATAACTAGAGTTCTATTTGGTGCACATAATACAACTCTGTTTTGAACATAAAGAAAGAAGGGTTATGGTTTTCACTAATGGGGAAATGATTTCCTCATCATAAGCAAATATTGGAAGGTTATTAGTTCAAAGGGTACCAACCTTTTAACCTATTCTGGGTCTGTTCTTCCTAACCCAGGGATTAACCCATGTCTCCTGTATTTCAAGCAGATTCTTTACTGCTGAGCCATCTGGGAAGCCCATTTACCAATGAGAGATCTTGGCTTTTCCAGAAGCTGTTACTATGCTAAGGTACTGCTACAAATATATATATATTAGAGCTTCCCAGGTAGTGCAGTTGTAAAGAATCCTCCTGCTAAGCAGGACGTAGGTTCTATGCCTGGGTCAGGAAGATCCCCTGGAGAAGGAAATGGCAACCCACTCCAGTGTTATTGCTTGGGAAATCCCATAGACAGAGAAGCCTGGTGGTCTACAGTCCATGGGGTCACTAGAGTCAAACACAACTTAGTGACTCAGTTCAGTTCAGTCGCTCAGTCGTGTCTGACTCTTTGTGACCCCATGAATAGCAGCACACCAGGCCTCCCTGTCCATCACCAACTCCCGGAGTTCACTCAAACTCATGTTCATCGAGTTGGTGATGCCATCCAGCCATCTCATCCTCTGTTGGCCCCTTCTCCTCCTGCCCCAGTCCCTCCCAGCATCAGGGTCTTTTCCAATGAGTCAACTCTGCATGAGGTGGCCAAAGTATTGGAGTTTCAGCCTTAGCATCAGTCCTTCCAAAGAACACCCAGGACTGATCTCCTTTAGGATGGACTGGGTGGACCTCCTTGCAGTCCAAGGGACTCTCAAGAGTCTTCTCCAACACCACAGTTCAAAGTATCAATTTTCTGGCACTGAGCTTTCTTCACAGTCCAACTCTCACATCCATACATGACTACTGGAGAAACCATAGCCTTGACTAGACGGACCTTTGTTGGCAAAGTAATGTCTCTGCTTTTGAATATGCTATCTAGGTTGGTCATAACTTTCCTTCCAAGGAGTAAGCATCTTTTAATTTCATGGCTGCAATCACCATCTGCAGTGATTTTGGAGCTCCCAAAAATAAAGTCTGACACAGTTTCCACTGTTTCCCCATCTATTTCCCATGAAGTAATGGGACCAGATGCCATGATCTTCGTTTTCTGAATGTTGAGCTTTAAGCCAACCTTTTCACTCTCCTCTTTCACTTTCATCAAGAGGCTCTTTAGCTTCTCTTCACTTTCTGCCATAAGGGTGGTGTCGTCTGCATATCTGAGGTGATTGATATTTCTCCCGGCAATCTTGATTCCAGCTTGTGGTTTATCCAGCCCAGCGTTTCCCTTAATGTACTCTGTGTATAAGTTAAATAAGCAGGGTGACAATATACAGCCTTGACATACTCCTTTTCCTATTTGGAACCAGTCTATTGTTCCATGTCCAGTTCTAACTGTTGCTTCCTGACCTGCATACAGGTTTCTCAAGAGGAAGGTCAGGTGATCTGGTATTCCCATCTCTTTCAGAATTTTCCACAGTTTATTGTGATCCACACAGTCAAAGGCTTTAGCATAGTCAATAAAGCAGAAATAGATGTTTTTCTGGAACTCTCTTGCTTTTTCCATGATCCAGCAGATGTTGGCAATTTGATTTCTGGTTCCTCTGCCTTTTCTAAAACCAGCTTAAACATCAGGAAGTTCACGGTTCATGTATTGCTGAATCCGGGCTTGGAGAATTTTGAGCATTACTTTACTAGCGTGTGAGATGAGTGCAATTGTGCAGTAGTTTGAGCATTCTTTGGCATTGCCTTTCTTTGGGATTAAAATGAAAACTGACCTTTTCCAGTCCTGTGGCCACTGCTGAGTTTTCCAAATATGCTGGCATATTGAGTGCAGTACTTTCACAGCATCATCTTCCAGGATTTGAAACAGCTCAACTGGAATTCCATCACCTCCTCTAGCTTTGTTGGTAATGATGTTTCCTAAGGCCCACTTGACTTCACATTCGAGGATGTCTGGCTCCAGGTGAGTGACCACACCATCGTGATTATCTGGGTCGTGAAGATCTTTTTTGTACCATTCTTCTGTGTATTCTTGCCACCTCTTCTTAATATCTTCTGCTTTTGTTAGGTCCATACCATTTCTATCCTTTATTGAGCCCATCTTTGCATGAAATGTTCCCTTGGTATCTCTAATTTTCTTAAAGAGATCTCTAGTCTTTCCCATTCTGTTGTTTTCCTCTATTTCTTTGCATTGATCACTGAGGAAGGCTTTCTTATCTCTCCTTGCTATTCTTTGGAACTCTGCATTCAGATGCTTATATCTTTCCTTTTCTCCTTTGCTTTTCGCTTCTCTTGTT
Organism: Ovis canadensis; assembly: GCF_042477335.2. Lineage (NCBI taxonomy): Eukaryota > Metazoa > Chordata > Mammalia > Artiodactyla > Bovidae > Ovis > Ovis canadensis. The sequence continues at coordinate 52,888,064 of NC_091265.1, read as the reverse complement.
TTCATAGCTATTTACTTAGCTGTGACTATTTACTTAACTTAGTGACTAAACAACAACAAATATATATACATATATATATACACACACACATATATATATATGACTTATTTATTCCTTAACACACCCTATGAGGTGGAAACTATCATTATCCCAGTTTGTAGATGAGGAAATGGGGGGCCAGAGAGGTTAAGTGACTTAAGTAACTTGCCGAAGGTCACACAGCTAGAGGAAGGAAGAGCTGGAGTCAAACCTGGAAAGTTTGGTCCCTGGGTGTGTGCTCTGAACCAACATATTATCAGTACATTATATCCTGGGTGTCAATTTCTTTATCTGTCCTGCTGATGTAATAATAAATGAACTTGTGGGGACATGGTAAGGATTTGAGGTAATGTTCATCCTGGGCCTTGCAAAGTGCCTGGCGCACCAGAATGGTTTGGTAAATGGAAGTTACGATCATCACCATCATTATCACTGCAACCGATACATGAGTGTCCTGGGCAATCGTATGTTCACACAGTTAAATCAGAAAGGAAACAGTCGCCCAGGAGGAAGCAAGGTTGGGAAAGGGCTCTGGCAGCCTCTGGAACAGCTAGGTGTAAATTCAAACCTCCCTGTTTACTAATTGGGAGTCCTTAGGCAAATCACTTAACCTTAGTTTCCAAAAGAGTCGAATGGGAGAAACAATACTTACATCCCAGGATTACTGAGAAGGTTAAATGTTGAAATGTACTTAGCACTGTGCCAGGGCACAGCAAAAGCCCAGGGAGGCAGGGCTGTTGATATTATTATCCTTCCGAGGGAGATGATGCTTGGCTTTGCAGGGAAAAGAGGTGAGCGTCACCCCAAGGGACTATTGGGACTCAGCAGTGACCATGAGGATGACCTCCTGAGGAATTAAGGCCCTGCAACCCCCACTCTCCACTGTCACCAGACCACTTCCTCCACCCCCTCTCCAAGTTTCCACCCTCCCACTCCATCCCACTCATGCTTTCCGGAGAGTTTCCTGCAGCAGTCACCAGTGGTTCATATTTGTTCGTGTGACTCTCAGGACTCAGGGTGGAATGGTGATTCCAAGGGGTGCCATTTACATTATTTGTCTATGGGCATGATGACGTCTGAGTTGTACAGTGTACAACCTGTGCATTCACACATGGCGGTCATGGTGGGATGGAGGGCTTCTATGGAGTGCTTTCTCTTGTGGATTTCATTCTGCAGGAGTAGGTGTAAAAAGGTCCCAAGTGTCGTGGGAGAATGTTCACCAGGATGCTTGCATTCCTGGCCATTCTGGGAGTTGTAGGGAGGTTTGGTATCAATCCTCCATTAGCTAGCTTGCACAGATACAATAGTACAGAGCCACTGTATCAAAAGATATAACATACATAAAGCCCAGTTCTTAAACACTAGTAGACACACTAATAGACACTCAGTTAATATTTGCTGATTTAAAGCAATATTTCTCCAAGTGTGGTCCCTGGAGACCACAGCAGCATCACCTGGGAATTTGTTAGAATTGTAAATTATGAGGTCCCACCCCTTCCCTGCTAAATTAGACATTTTGGAAATGGGGCCAGACAATCTGTGTTTTAACAACCCCTCTAGGTGATTCTGATGCACATTCAAATTTGAAAACCACTGGCTTAAAGACATATCTGTTGCTCTTCTCAGTTTATCATAGTATTGGGCACATAGGAGATGATCAATGGGTCATCAGTGAACTAGTGAAGGGCTAGGTGGATGCTCACTGAGTGTGTGGAGTGAATGATGTCTGCTGAGTTCATCACACTGGGCACCAGTGTATGTACCCAGCAATACGTCCAGCTGTCTGCTCATAGCTAACATTCACATAGCTCCTTGTAGACTACAAAATAATTATAGCTTATATTTTCCCCCAGTTTATTCTTTCAATCATGGATGCATTCACTCTTTTAGCAGTTTTTATGCAGTCTTCTTGACAATCCTGTGAAATGAACTACTTCTCAAGTTTAGAGAAACAGAGAGGCTAAGGGAATCACTGAAGGCCACACAGCTTGCAAGTACCAGAGCTGGTATACACCTGAGCGTTAGATGAGCTGGCTCTGGAGTCTGGTGATCTCATTACTCAGCTGTGTGTTCTGGGTCGGTGGTGAGGGCTGTCACTTTACCTCTCCAAGCCTTAGTTCCTTCTCGTGTGAAGTGAGGGAAAGACCAGCACCTGTGTCAGCAACCTCTGTATTTAGAGGATAGACTAAGATACAGGTGTAAAGACCTGGGATGGGGCTGGGCACACAGTCGGCGCTGGCACGTGGTGTCCTTGACTCTATCAATGACATCATCAAATCCTTGGACCCATCAGAAGTTCCTGACATCAAACACGCTCATTCACACACGCAGGTGCGCTTTTAGGACACAAAACAGGAGAACTGGAGGAACTTTCATTGTTGTTGTTCAGTTACCAAGTCCTGTCTGACTCTGTGACCCTATGGACTGCAGCATACCAGGCCTCCCTGTCCCTCACCATCTCCCGGAGACAGTGAAAGAACTTTGGGTCTGTTTTGTTGGATGATTTGTGGTGTGGATACTTAAAACAAGAACTAGCCTCCACCTCTTTGGCAGAAATAGGGCTTCAGTGGAGCCTGCAGCTTCCCTTGGGAGGTCTGCTAAGAGGTAGGAGTACCCTGTGTCCTAGACTCCTCCTACATCATCCCTGGATGTGCAAGGGCCTCCCAGTGTATCTTCTCTAAGTGGCCAGGAGCCTGGCCTTTGGAATAAGAAGACTGGGCTTCAGAATTAGGCAGCCAAGGAGAGGAAATCTATCACTACTTCCACCTTTCCCTCTTCTATTTGCCATGAGGTAATGGGACTGAAGAATTGATGCTTTTGAACTGTGGTGTTGGAGAAGACTCTTGAGAGTCCCTTGGACTGCAAGGAGATCCAAACACTACATTCTAAAGGAAATCAGTCCTGGGTGTTCTTTGGAAGGAATGATGCTAAAGCTGAAACTCCAGTACTTTGGCCACCTCATGCGAGGTGTTGACTCATTGGAAAAGACTCTGATGCTGGGAGGGACTGGGCGCAGGAAGAGAAGGAGACGACAGAGGATGAGATAGCTGGGAAGGTATCACTGACTCGATGGATGTGAGTTTGAGTGAACTCTGGGAGTTGGTGATGGACGGGGAGGCCTGGCGTGCTGCAATTCATGGGGTCACAGAGAGTCAGACATGACTGAACGAATGAACTGAACTGAACTGAACTGAACTGAATGGGACTGGATGCCATGATCTTAGTTTTTTGTTTTGTTTTGTTTTGTTTTTAATATTTAGTTTTAAGCCTGCTCTTTTCACCCTGTTAGTCACTCGGTTGTGTCTGACTCTTTGTGACCCTGTGGACTGTAGCCGGCTAGGCTCCTCTGTCCATGAAACTCTCCAGGCCAGAATACTAGAGTGGGTAGCCATTCCCTTCTCCAGGGGATCGTCCCAACCCAGGGGTCAAACCTAGGTCTCCTGCATTCAGGCAGACTCTTTACCCTCTAAGCCACCAAGGAAGCCCCTGTGAAAGAACCGGAACTAGCCCTCAGGCTGCACACACGTCACCACAGACATCTGTGGGCGCACAGCAAATGAAAAGCACTGTAGCCACGTCGGTGCCTGGGGAGGCAGGAATACATAGGCAAGAATCTTCAGTGTTTTAGCAGCAGAACTTTTTAAAAGCAAAGTCTTCTGTAGACAAGACACATAAAGGACAAAGCAGATAAAGATGGTATTTTATTACCATAAGGTAAGGTAAAGTGAAGTCACTCAGTCGTGTCTGACTCTTTGCGACCCCACGGACTGTAGCTGACCAGGCTGTTCCATCCATGGGATTTTCCAGGCAAGAGTACTGGAGTAGGGTGCCATTGCCTTCTCCAGAGGATCTTCCCAGGGATCAAACCCAGGTCTCTCGCTTTGTAGGCAGATGCTTTACTGTCTGAGCCACCAGGGAAGTCTTAAGTTAAGTTTATTGCCATAAACGTACCTTTATCTGTTTTGTCCGTTATGTTTCTCATCTACAGAAGACTTTCCAAAAGTTCCGTGGCTAACACATTTAAGATTCTTGCCTATGTTTTCCTGCCTCCCCAGCCACTGATGTGGCTCAGAAGCACTGGCGTGCTTCTCATTCAGTGTGCAGCCACAGAGGTCTCTAGTGGCGTGTGTGCAGCCTGAAGGCTAGTCCCTGTTCTTTCTCTATTCACTTTCTAATCCTCGGTCATTTCCCTCAGCCTCAGTTTCCTCTTCTGCTTAAAGGGGAGGGGGGAAGTAGACCAGGTGATGTCTGAGGTCCCTTCTAGTGCGGGCATTGAGATTCTTTGAGCTGGAGCTGGAGGATTAAGGCAGGGGCTGGTGTTAGATCTGTTCAGGCACATGATGATGAGAGAGAACCAAACAGCAGGAGTTGGGAGGCTGTCTTCATCAAGGCAAAGGGAAGAATTTGCAGATGATTTGGGGCAACCAGTGTGCTAACATCCCAGTGCTGTGTTAGAGTCTCCACGTGTGCCTCTCCCGGATCACCCTCCCATTGTCTCCCTCCTGTTCTACACCCAGGATCCCAGGAGGATGACTGTAACAGCAGGCCCCCTACGGGCCAGCTTCCTGTTGGTTTCAGCCAATGAGAGATGCTGGAAGGAAATCTCAGGGAGAAGGGAGAGTGAAGCTGGGGTATTTATTCCCTCCTTCCCTCCCTGGTCACCAAGGATTGGCTACATCCTCTGTTAAGGACAACAACCCCCTAGCATTAATGGCCTAGGATATCACCTTTATCCCTTTTCCTAAACCCTGTCCTTGCCTTTGTAACAGTCCTTTCTTTAAACCCTCTTCCCATTACCCATGTTGAGTGTGTCTTCTGTCCTGTTGGGACCCATTGATGCAGGCTGTCCAGCAGCCTCACTTTTTGGATTTCCTCTCTCCCAGCCTCATTCATTGCTCTCCAAAGCTTACTTTTATTGAATTTATGTATCTATTTTACTCTGTCCCTTGCTCTCTTAATTTCTGTAAATTCTGTGCACATTGCTATAGAGTGGGGCACCCCTCTGGCTCACGCTACAGTGGAAGCAGAGAAGAATGAAAATTCTACTCCGTGTCCAATTTGAGTGCCTCATGCATATTCAGATGGAGTTGCCCAGCAAACAGAGATGCCAGCAAGATGACTGGAATGTTCTGAAGGGGCCAGTACAGAGGATGACCAGGGAAGACACTTTCCAGGAGAGTGAAGACATCAATCTACAAATTCAGTAATGCTCCCGACAATACCTTGCACCCTCAAAGGCAAACGTTTTAAATTTTTTGATACAGAATTTAAAAAGTTGTTGTTCAGTCGCTAAGTCATGTACGATGACTCTTTGAGGCCCCATGGACTGCAGCACCCCAGGCTTCCCTGTCCCTGACCATCTCCTGGAGTCGGCTCAGACTCATGTCTATTGAGTTGGTGATACTATCTAACCATCTCATCCTCTGCCACCCTCTTCTCCTTTTGCCTTTGATCTTTCCCAAGCATTAGGGTCTTTTCCAATGAGTCAACTCTTCTCATCAGGTGTATTTATTTATTTATGGGGATCATTGATCTTCCTTGAGGCATGTGAACTGTTAGTTGAGGCATGCGGAATCTAGTTCCCTCACCAGGGATCACACCCTGGCCCCCTGCATTGGGAACATGGAGTCTTAGCCACTGGACAACCAGGAAATCTCCCTTCTGGGGCGCCTGATTTATATCCAGACTAAGGCAGAGATTTGGTGAGAGTTGTGTTGCCATTGCTGGTTGAACCCTATTGTCCATTCTGTCTAGTTTATTTTACAAACAGAGCAATAAAAGATGTCTCCAGGCTGAAGGAGCATGTGGTCTAGTGGGGAAGATGCACATAGATGAGAGGACAGGCATCTGTGACCCTCAGAAGAACCTTCCTGTTTCACAGGCCTTGTCTGACCAGCAGGGTACTCATTTCAACTTTTTGGAAGTTACATGACTTTGGAAGGGGGAAGCCCTCTCCAGTTGCAGCCATTTATGTTGACTCATACCCACTTTCTTCACTCATTTATACAGTGTACCTGACCCCTGAAAGGCTCTGAGTTTGAAATCCTTAAAATGAACAGCAGGAATTTCCCTGATGCTCCAGAAGGAAATGGCAACCCACTCCAGTGTTCTTGCCTGGAGAATCCCAGGGACGGCGGAGCCTGGTGGGCTGCTGTCTATGGGGTCGCACAGAGTCGGACACGACTGAAGCGACTTAGCAGCAGCAGCAGCAGCAGCCAAAGGTTAAGAATCTATGCTTCAACTGCAGAGGGCACAGGTTTGATCCCTGGTTGGGGAACTAAGATCCTGCGAAGAGAGGAAAAAATAAATAAAAATAAAATAACAGAAAAAACCCCATGTATTCATATCAGTTAATTTTGAAAAGAGGGGGCACACTCCAAGAGCCAGTGTGTTATGGGAGAGAGGAGTGTGGGTAAGGGGGCTCCACAGAGGTGTATGAGGTGGGTGCACTCTGGGGCTGGGGGCTTTCCAGGCAGAAGAACAGACAGACAGTGGAATGGAAACACAGAGCTCTGCGTGTCAGGGGAGGGGGACACCAGATGTCCTGTGGTTGCAGTGAGGCAATTCTGGAAAGGAAAGGAGAAGAATGGTGGGGTCCTCTGGCGGCTGCAAAGACCACCCTGGAGGGATGTGTGTGTAACAGACAAATTTCCCCAGGCTTCCTTCTTGCCCCCAGAAACCAGCTGCGCCCCTAGGGCCAGGGGCGTGCTCTCTGGAATCGCAGGTGAGTGGGCCCCCAGTGAGTCAGGCTGGCAGGGGACCCCCTGGTTCCTTATTCCTTCCTTCCCCTTCCTCAGAGCCTCCTAAGCCAAGCTCTCCCAGACAAGAGGGAAGGTCCAACTCCTGGGAACTCCTCCAAAGGAATTTCTCAGGGATTTGGGGTAGAAGTACAGTTAATCTTCACTTCCAGGGTCTGTTTGTTCCCATTTCCTTGAACCCAGCTCTTGGAATTGTGGCAGCTTATGTCCTGGCTACAACCTGGTTATCATGTAGTTAACGTCTTCCACCTGGTGGGGGTTTTAGTATTTACAAGACAGCTCAGAGGTTGTCGCTCAGAATATTATCTATTGCCCTTAAGAAGGAACTAAAGGTCCTTGACTATGCTTAATGACTCAACTATTATTATTTAGTCTTGTTGGACCGTTTTCCTTTGTTTCTGCATATTCTCACTTCTCAGATTAAACTTATTCTTTGGCTAAAGGTTTTCCTTTTCATACTGTTCATGGGGGCTCTCGAGGCAAGGACGCTGGAGTGGTTTGCCATTCCCTCCCCCAGTGGACCGTGCTTTGTCAGAATGCTTCACTATGACCAGTTCATCCTGGGTGGCCCTGCACAGCATGGCTTGTAGCTTCATTGAGTTACACAAGCCCCTTCGCAATGGCAAGGCAGCAATCCATGATGGACATGAATTTGAGCAAACTCCGGGAGACAGTGGAGGACAGGGAAGGCTGGCATGCTGCAGTCTGTGGGGTCGCCAAGAGTCGGACATGACGTAGCGACTGAACGCCAACAACAAAGGCTGTCCGCAGACAAAAAGCAGCCTGAGAACGCGTGGGACACGGACCACAGGGCGCTGCTCTGTTTCCCCATCACCTTGTCCACAAGCTGATGCCCCAAGTGAGCCCTGATGGAAGTAGAGGTACTGCTGCATGGTTGCTCTGGTTTGTCTTACCTGGACTTCAGGGTAACTGATGGCGTTTGAGGACAAGTCCCTACTCGACTTGGACCCTACATGATTGTCTTAGCCTGCTCAGGCTGCTGTAATAGAGGACCATAGACTGGCTGACTCAACCAGCATTTATTTGTTTCTCCAGTTACTGCAGCCTGGAAATCTGACTTCAGGTTGTTAACATGTCAGGTTCTGGTGAGGGCCCCCTTCCTGGTCTGCAGCCGGCTGCCTTCTCAATGTATCTTCACATAGTCAAGAACAGAGAAAGAATGGGACTTCCCTGATGGTCCATTGGACTTCCCTAGTGGCTCAGACAGTTAAGCGTCTGTCTACAATGTGGGAGACCCGGGTTCGATCCCTGGGTCAGGAAGATCCCCCAGAGAAGGAAATGGCAATCCACTCCACTACTATTGCCTGGAAAATCCCATGGACAGAGGAGCCTGGTAGGCTACAGCCCATGGGGTCGCAAAGAGTCGGACACGACTGAGCGACTTTAGCTTACCTTACCATTGGTTAAGAGTCTGCCTTTCAGTGCAGGGGATGCAAGTTCAATCCCTAGTCTGGGAACTAAGATTCCATGTGCCTCAGGGAAAATAAGCCGGCTTGCCACAACTAAAGAACCCGTGTGTGCCAACAAAGACTCAGTGCAGACTGCCCAATAAAGAACAGAGGGAGTTGCGAGGTCTCTCCTGTCTCTTCTAAGGGCATTAACCCCATCATGAGGACACCACCCTCATGAGCTAATGACCCCCAGAAACCGAAACCCCATCTCCAACACCATCACATGGGGGGTTAGAGTTTCAAATGTGAATTTGGGTGGGGACACAAACATTCAGTCCCTGTGCACATTAGTCGCTCAGTCATGTCTGACTCTTTTTGACTCCATGGACTGTAGTCCACCAGGCTTCCTTTGTCCATGGAATTCTTCAGGCAAGAATATTGGAGTGGGTTGCCATGCCCTTCTCCAGGGGATCTTCCTGACCTAGGGATCGAACCCAGGTCTCCTGCATTGTAGGCATATTCTTTACCATTTGAGCTACCCAGGAAGCTTTTATCTGACCCTCGCTGACTTTGGGCACTAACCTCTTTGTAAAGGGGACTTTCTTCATGTGGTGGCTGGAATTCCCTCTCCCCTCCCTCCGGTGCTTTGCCCACACCATTTCCCTCTGTCAGGACACCATTCCCCGCTCTGAGGCTCAGCAAGTTCTCCAGCCCTCCTGCAGCCTGGCCCTGGCTGCGCTGTCCCCTCTGTGTTTCCTCCACACCCTGCCCTGTGTGTCCTAATTTCGCTATGTTGTCCTGTGTTTATCTCTCACTCCCCAGAGCCATTAAAGAAGGGTTTTTCCATCTCTGTTTCAAGGAGGTGAAGGAACTGGACCTGGCAGTCAATCAAACAAAGGCTTGAGTCCCACTTCTGCCACCTAGGAGTTGCATTACACAACCTCTTGAGGCTGCAGTGATCTGTAAAATTGGGGCAACCCCAGACCTTTCCTTATAAGATCCTGGAGGACTAAGAGATGGAGTTAACAAATTGGTCAGTCTCCTCTGACATAGATAAGCTGACAAACAGAGGGAGCACTGCAGAGTGGTCATCAGGTCAGGGTCTGGCATCTGACTGAGGATGATTCCTGGTTCTACCACCCCCTTGCTGTGTGACTTCAGTAAATTAGGTAACCTCTCTGTGTTTGAGTTTCCTCAACCGTAAACTCATTTTTTGTGAGGATTTCTTATAAAAGAACTAGGATGGTGGCTGGTGCAGTGAAAACACTCAATCAAGGTTAGTTGCTAGAGCAGAATAAAATTCCTTAACGTGGGGTTGTTTGCAGGTGATCCCTCTTTGCACCAGCCAAAGATAATCCTACGTCTACCCCTGTCTGCAACTTCTTTGTGTCTGTGTGTCTGGGATAGCCTTAGAAGGTGTCAGTTTGGTGAGGCTACTGTTGTGAGGCTAGTGTTCAATCAAACACTAATCTGGGTGTGGCTGTGAAGGTATTGTGTAGCTGTGATTGAATCCACAGTCAGCTATTAGGTAAGGGAGATTTTCCTGGATAACCTGGGTGGGATCTGATCCATTCAGTTGAAAGGATTAAAGAGTGGAACTGAGGATTCCCTGATGAAGAAGAAACTCCCCCATGCATGGCAGATCCAAGCCTGGAAGATCCAGCATGTCCTTCCTGACTGTCCGTCCAGCCCCAAAGCCCCAGGAGCCAATTCTCTGCAAAAAATCTCAATGTGTATCTCCCACTGGCTCTGTTTCGCCTGGCACTGAGCAGGCAGTTTGCTACTGGATGAATTCAGGGCAGCAGGATGCTAGGAAGGGAGCGGGGAGGGAGTGATGGCAGCCCTCTGGAGGTGATGGGGAGGCGAAGGCAAGGGGTGAAGGCTGAGGCAGCACAAACCTATATCCGGGAATGCCCTTCCACTGGTCAGCACTGGGCAGTCTTCAGTCCTCGATTAACACAACCTCCAGAGAAAAGGCCGCACCCCATCCCTGTCTCTGCCTGCCCCGTGTTTCACATCAGGTCCCCACTACATTCTTCCTCACCCCTCTCGGTTTCCCTTCCAGCAGTTAGGTGTCTATTGGTGTGGATTGTTTGATTACTGCCCATCTCCCCCACCAGAATCTAATCTCAAAGAGCTTGAGGACTGTGTAAGGGTTCGCTGGGGGTGGTCCTCTCCCCTCTCCAGAGGTGGAGCAGGTGAAGTGTAGTCTTTACCTGTGGAAGGAGGGAATGAATGAATGTGAGGCTGCCCTGCCTCCATCACCTGCCTTGAGGACAGGGGTGCAAGGTGGGAGTGTGGGGAAGGAGGAGGGCATGACTTTGTGGTTTCTCCAGTTCTCCAGTAGGGGTGGGATTAGCATTTGCAGTTACCCTATAGACAGGAGACCATAGGTTTGGGGAAAAATTAGGGTGGGGATTGTCTGCAGTTAGTGATCGGCCTTGTTCCTGCTCTTAGGCTCCCAGGAAAGAGGGTGAGTGGGGCTGTGGAGCACCACGTGGTGAGCAGGGCTGGAATTTGCTCCCACATCTCCAGACAGCCATGCTGCCCGTCACACCTTTTCTCTCATCTTTTCATTGTTAGTTGCTCAGTCATGTCCAACTCTTTGCAACCCTGTGGACTATAGCCTGCCAGGCTCCTCTGTCCATGGAATTCTTCAGGCAAGAATACTGCAGTGGGTAGCCATTCTCTTCTCCAGGGGATCTTCCCGATCCAGGGATCGAACCCTCAGTCTCCCTCATTGTAGAAAGATTCTTTACTGTCTGAGCCACAAGGGCTTGTTTGGTGTGCTTCTCAAAGACCACATTTGTCTCAAACATTTGCATGGCTCTTGGCTGTCTGTGGTGCTTCCATGGAGTCCAGTGACTTATCAATACTTCACTTTCTGTCCTAAAGCGAACTGCAACCTGCAGAAGCTGCAGGTCAGAAGAGGAGAAAAAGGGTAAGTCGGTGACTGAAACCAGAGGTGACAACCAGAAGCAACAGGGGAGGTGACAAAGCAGACAGGAGAATTTGAAGAACTTCAAACCCTAGGAATATCTGGTGCAAGGGCAAGTGACCTGAGCGCATCCATGTACACAGGAGTTTTATAAGACTGCACAGAGGGTCCTATTCCAGGCAACTGAAAACCTAGGCTACAACCACTTGGGAAATGGTCTGTCTAGGAGGAGAGGGCTCCCACAAGCTGCGAAGGCTGACTTTGCTATGTAGCCAGGAATTGTAGCTGCCCACTCCTGCAGGTCTCATCTGACCAGTGAAAGTGCAGGTCCCCAGGAGCAGGGGCCATGCTAGGGCTGTGTTAGGGCAATGTCAGGAGGCAGCCCTTCAGTTTGGAGCCAGATTGTCTGTGTCCAAATCCCATCTCTGCCGCTTGGTTTATTTTTAAAAATTTAATTGAAGTATAGATGATTTACAATGCAGCGCTAATTTCTGCTGTATAGCAAAGTGACTCGGTTATACACAGATATATTCTTTTATATGCTTTTCCATTGTGGTTTTTCACAGGATATTGAATACAGTCCCTATGCTATGGAGTATTGTTTATTCATCCTCTATGTAATAGTTTATGTCTCTAATCCCAAACTCCCACTCCATCCTTCCCCCACTCACCTCTCCCTTGGAAACCACAGTCTGTTCTCTACGTCTTTGAGTCTGTCTTTGGCTCATAGATAGGTTCATTTGTGTAGTATTTAGATTCCACGTATAAGCGATAGCATATGGTATTCGTCTTTCTCTTCTTGACTTACTTCACTTAATAGGATAATCTCTAATCCGTGTTGCTGCAAATGTATAGCTAGTTGCCTTTGGACAACCTGCTTAACTTCTCCGATCCTGCATGAAATGGGGATGGCAACAGAACCTACATGTAGATTGATGAGAGGATTAGATGATATCATCAATGGCCCAGAGTCATAGCCCAGTAAGGATTCAAAGAGCGAGCTCTGCAAATCCATGTGGAGAGCGTCCAGGTGGAGGAAGGGCAAAGGGATGGCTCAGAGGCAGGGGTGTGCCAGAGACGTGTGGGAGACCACCAGGAAGCCAGGCGGCGGCATCAGTGGGCAGGAGGCAGAGGGAAGCAAGTGAGATCACAGAGGTGGGGCAGCAAGTTGCTGTTATTGGTTTTCACGGTGTTTACATGCTTTTTGTGGTTGGCTTCTTTTTATGGAAAGATACTGACTTCTTGCTTGTTGCAGATACAAAGTACCTGGCTAACTTTATTGTATGTGAGAAAAAAGGCAATTTAAGGAAATAGACGGAATACAGTACAATAAAGCAAACTCATGAAGACTGTTTCTGGATGACTGAAATTTGGGAAATGAGAAAGGTCGGTCTCTTCCCACCCCCTACATCATTCACTCAGCCCAAGTAGGTGCAGAATTTTGAGGCTGAAACTTCACGACAACCTCGGATGTCACAGCTGGGATTTTGAACCTGTCTCTGATCTCAGAGCTTTCCAGCTGATCATCTCACCTGCCCACCACCTTACTGTACAGATGGAGACACTGCAGCTGGGGTGGGGAGAGGGAGGGGCAGGAAGACACATTGACGGTGTGGTGGGAAGAGTTGGTCATTTTGTGTCTGACTCAATGCCTCTGCTGCTGCCCACCCCACCCCCACTCCCCCGGAATCCAGGGATTCAGATGCCCAAGTTCTTGCAGAGACCTCTCGGTAGGATGAGTTGAGGGAAGACGGTGCCTCCTTGGGTTCTCAGGGACCTTCTCTGGCTCCACTCTCAGCCCCATGTGGACAGGCTCCTGGTGCACCCATCACTGACTGAGGGACGCAGACCGGTGAAGAGTGTGCCGGGGGGCTGCTGGCCCAGAGGGCCACTCTTGGAGCTGACCAGGTGGGTGGGCAGTTCCTGGCTGTGCTCTGGTCCAGCGGAAATGTTACAGCAGGTGGGGGCCTGGAGATTCCTTCTGGGCTGAGGGGCTGGGCTGGGTCCTTGGCTCGGCTACCAGCATGGGGCAGACATTTCTAGCAATGACACTGTTTGCCCCTTCCTGGTAACTGCCCCTTGAAACCAGTTCATATTAGCCAGGGAGATGGGGTGAATTTGGACAGTGTGGGGATCCCAAGGCCTCTTCACCTCCTCTCCTGCTCGTCCTGCAGGTTGCCTTGAGTGACGTCCTCGTAGGATGGTGGAGGCATCATTGACTGCTCCTTGAGCTCCAGTGGTGAGTCGGGGACAAGAGGCAGGTCATCCTCCTGCCAAAGAGAGAAGCCACTGTCCCTGATGCTCAAATATGAGGAGCATGTGGCGATCAACAAAGCCCTTCCTGATGGCTCACTTGTTGGAGCCTCAAGTTCCCATGAAGGTGAGGAAACTGACACAAACAAGGCCCCTTCTGGCTCTCTGATGCCTTAACAAGAAGACTTCCTGTCGGACAGCCAGGCAGTGACTGAGACAACTTATTTGCTTGGTGTGAGTAAAACTCAAATGTAAAGTCATGTCAGTGCTATGTAAAAACTCAGAACATCATGACCTTAACATAAAAACAATTGAAGTGTTAACCTTGCAGAATTATGGGGGATTTAGACCATACATTTTCCTTTTCCTTTTTTTTTTTTTTTTTTAGTGTTCTACAGTTAAGATTATAGTGTGAACTTTTTTTTCCCTTCAGAGAAATGCGTCTAGGATATCACTTCTGGGATGGGGAGAGACTAGTCTTTTATTTCTAGGTCTTTTTGGTCCCAGCCTGCCATTCTGCCAGCTTCACAAGTACTCGAGGGCTTGGATCTGGGTGAAACATGCCTCGGACTGAGTCCTGGATTTCCTTACAGGTGTTTGACCTTGGAAAGTGACGTGGCCTCTCTAAGTTTTGGTTTACTTATCTGTAGAATGGGGGAAGGTCAGTGCCCACTTCAAAGGGCAGTTGACAAGATTATGTTAAACAAGTCGTGTTTCTCTCACATGCTTAGCAGAGAGGGTACTCGGTGTCCCTGAAGCGCTCAGTCCCTGTGATCCCCCCTTCGCTGGCTCCCACCACAGCCACAGCCCACAACATACTATGGTTCCACCAGCCTTCCCTGGCAGGTCTCCGAGCCATTGCCCCTGCTTTTCCCTCTACTACGGGTCCCTCTCCATCCCACCTGCAGGTCCAGATCCTGCCTGTCTCCACGGATCTCCCCCATAAGGTCTCCAAGGGCTTGAGAGCTGGGAGCACTGGGGCCTGTTGGTCTGAGCATCCGTGGCCTTTCCTCCCCGGTGGCCCCACATTTTTCACCTTGAATTGGCGCCCTCTTCCATCCTGTGCCTTGTCTCCCCTACTAGACTGTGGGCTGCCTCTGTGTGTGGTCCAGCCGACTGGGCAACACCCCTCTGCCTGATGCTCCCCTCTCTTTGCCCTCCATAGCCTCGTTCCCCATCTCCTGGAGGCCCTCACCTCTGCAGACAGGCGGGTATCCCTGTATGCCATGACGGCCATGAGCCCCGGCAGGAAGACCTCCACACAGGTGACACAGAGCAGGGCCAGCACTAGCCTCTGGATGTGGACCTGCGAGGGAGAGAGGGGAGGGAAAGGCAGGTGAGCCTCCACTGGGTATCTGCACCCATCACCTGGGCACGGGCAGCAGTCAGACCTGCCAGCAAGGACAGTGGGATTTCAGCTCCCAGGTGTGCCCAGCAGGCAGGGTGTGGCTCTGCTCTATGTGCAGTACCAGGCATCCATGGGTCCTTGGTGCATAGTGTTTGAAGACTGGGGTTTTCTCATGGGCCCCTGGTAGAATGGCAGGTGGTCTTCAGCATCATCTCATCCAATCCCACTTAGATGGGGATATCTAAGCTCAGGGAAAAGCAGCATCGCTTACAGCAGGGGAGGGGAAGAACTGGGTTGAGGATCACCATACAGCTGGGATATCTCTTGGGGCCACAAGCATCCGGTAGGGAACGTGTGCATGTGTGGGTCTGTGCACACGTGTCCATGTGTGTGCTCAACCTGTGTGAGCATGGTGGAGGGCAATAAGGAATAGTGAACCACCGTGGTCAGAACACTTGGAAACCGACCTTGAGGGCAGCAGCCACCCACATGGAACAGCTGGCCCACCTTCTGCTTCAGGAGTGCGTGCGCGCGTGCTAAGTTGCTTCAATCGTGTCTGACTCTTTGCAACCCAGTGGACTGTAGCCCACCAGGCTCCTCTGTCCATGGGATTCTCCAGGCAAGAATACTGTGATGGGTCGTCATGCCCTTCTCCTGGTTCAGGGGAGGCTGTGGCTAAAAGAGCACTGAGCTTGAAGTCTAGACCCCGCTGAGTCCTCGCTGCACCCCTGCCTTGCTGTGTGGTCTTGATCTACTAGTTTAGCTTCTCTGGACCTCAGTGTTCACCTCCATAAAATGGGGGTAACAAAGTGAACTCGGCCAGCTCTGCAAGGCTGCTGTGAGGTTCAGAGTTATTGGGGTCACTGGGGCTATGCTATTCATAGAGCCTTGAACAAGGAATCAGCAGTGCTAGATTATGGTACTGAATTTGCTGCCAACTTGCTACTTGACCTCAGGCAGGCCCCTCTCCCTCTCTGGGCTTCAGTTTCCTTAATGATTAAAGTGGGAGCCGTGAGTCCAGGCTCTGTCCAGCTCCTTGATGCTGACCAGCAAGAAGGCCAATATCATCTCTGTACCTTGGCGTGGGGGGATGGGCTGGCCACCCATGCTGGGCTCCAGATGAGATTTTCTGAGAGCTAGAAACTTCCTCTGAGCCAAGCCCAAGGCAGGCCTTCCTGGGAGTCAGAGGACCCTTGGGGGCTGGACACTCACAGTATCATTGGGGTACGGTTTCCAGATGGGGAACTCAAATGGAGTCTCCAGAAAGAGGTCCTTGACAATGACAAAGAGGCCAGCCAGCACGCAGAGGAAGCTGATGGAGTTTGCTACCAGGCACACCTTCTATAAGCAAAGAAGAAATAACAATCATTGTCCAAAGGCTACAGACGGGGTCTAACTTCTCTTCCCCGACCAGCCAGTAGCTCACCCTGGGACATCAGGAAAACGCTGCCCATCTCTGGGCCAGAGGCTCCTCATGCCAACATGGCTTTCTGAGCCAGCCGACCACCCAAGGAGGCTCCCACCAGCCCTCATCTTCTATGGTGGGGTCCCCAAGCTCTGGGTTCTAATGCCTGATGATCTGAGATAGAGCTGATGTAGTCATAGCAATAAAGTGTGCGATAAATGTAATGTTTCTGAATCATTGTGAAACCTTCCCACCCTGCCCCCAGTCTGTGGAAAAAAAGATTGGGTACCATTGTTCTCTTGGTTGGGATCACGAGAACCAAAGGACTGCCACTGGGTCCCTAGGTTTCCAGTCATCTTGGCATCAGATATACCAACTGATGCTTGCAATGCTGGAGACCTGGTTTCTATCCCTGGGTTGAGAAGATCCCCTAGAAAAGGGAACAGCTACCCTCTCCAGTATTCTGGCCCAGAGAATTCCTTGGACTGTATAGTCCACGGGGTCGCCAAGAATTGGACATGACATGTCTAAGCGACTTTCACTTTCACTTTCTCAGGCATCCAAATGCCCCCATCCTCCACAGGGAAGGACACGACGAGCCCCGATAGTCCCTTATCCTCTCTCACTCAGGTCTGCCTCCTCCCCCACCCACCATGGGCCCTGAAATGACTCTGTTCATCCTTATCTTGGGTTATTTGTGCATTATTCCATGAGCCTCTTGCCAAATGCAAACCCCTGTAACAGGGAAAGAGTATGAACATAAGGCTCCTCCAAGCCCTTGTGCTGGAATGGATTTCTCTGCAGTAGGTATTTCCCTAGGCTCAGGTGTAGGAAATGGGGACGCTTTTGGTTCTGCAAGGGGCCCAGCCCAGGAGGAAGAGCCAGGGCTTTGCCAAGCATCTCCTGCCTCTGCTCTGGGTAAATGGCACTATACCCTTCTGATGTGATCCCTGAGAGGGAAGAGGGCAGCCACCGCCCAGCCCAGGCTGGGCGGCTATGAGTGTGGACCTAGCCAGGGCTTGGGGGTGAAGGGTGGGCTGAGGCCACGACACAGGATTGGTGGGATGGTCCTTCCATCCTCCATCCACCTCCGTCCACTCAGGCTTGTGAGGGTGCCCACTCTGCTTCCCGCAGCCACTCCAGGCTAGAAAGATACTTAGACACCTACTGCCCAAGCTTAGTGCATGGGAGAGGGAGACAGGAGGTCTAAGGAGCAGTGGGGACACAGAAGCCAGCCACGGCAGATCAGGAAAACTACCTGGAAGAGGAGACATGTAAGCTGAGCCTTGAAGAATGATCAGAAGGAAAGTCAAAGCCGGGAGAGAATGCCCAGTGGGGAGAGGGTAAGGTACT
Source organism: Ovis canadensis (assembly GCF_042477335.2). NCBI lineage: Eukaryota > Metazoa > Chordata > Mammalia > Artiodactyla > Bovidae > Ovis > Ovis canadensis. The sequence continues at coordinate 52,870,558 of NC_091265.1, read as the reverse complement.
CTGGCAGAAAATAGCACAGAACAGGCAAGAAACAGTTGTGTCTGGCTGGGCTTTAGAGGTGAGAGGTTGGTGGACTCCCAGCTGTGACTTGGCTTTCAGGACTCTCAGAATTGCTGACATGGGAGGTAAGCCGAGGGCACAGGGGAGCTGAGGGGTGATTGCCAGAATAGTCACCCAGGCTGCTGGGTGAACAGGCTGGATGACACCTCCAGGCCTGGCCTGATGGGACGGTGGCCAGAGCTGGGGTGGAGGAAAGGCAGCAGGTGGAGAGAACGCAGGGAGTCGGGGTGAGAGACAGACCTCCACGACAGGGGCTTTTCTGCTTGGACCCTCTGTGCCATCCAGAAGGCTTGTACCTGCTTCTGGCAAATCCTGGCAAACTGCCTCTGGAATCCCTACTACACACAGTGCCCTAGGTGACATTAGCCCAGCCTTGGGATGGGAGAGAAGAGTCAACCCTCCAACTTACCAGATAATTTTTCTGAAACGACTCCATTGTTATTGCCAAGATCCCGGAAATAAGAAACTGCAGAACAGATTTGAAACAGTCTTAAGGGAGAGGCTGGGGTTCCTTGAAACCCACAAATTCCCTTCCCACTATGATCTTAAAAAAAGACAACTTGTGGGGGCTGGTGGGATAGGGAACATCATTCCTCCAACAAAGGGAGCTCACCTGCCCCTACACGGTCCATCCCAGGCCCACTCCAGCCAGGCTACTCTTCTCTCCTGCTTCCCCAGTGTAGCAGCCCAGACCACCCTTCTGCAAGCAACTGAACTATGGCTTCCACTGCAAGCCTCGCTCCCTTCCTGGATCCTACGGTTTGGAGGATATTAGCTCTTGGTTCCCGGGTCTCTGGTATTTTTCTGTGATTATTCTTTCATATGTGTGCTGAGTGCCTACTATGCACCCATCACTGGGAGCACAGGGATGGGTAGGCACGCATGTGGGGACAGTTCTCCACTGTGCGCAGAAAGCTCAAGTGGGAGCTGTGGGGTCAAAAGACTGGAGTGGCAGCAGGTGAGGGGCCAGGACACGTGTCCAGGAGGGTTTCTGGGAGCTGGTACTGGGTATGAAAGCAGGACTCCACTGACCCGGGATGGAAGAGGATGCCCTGGGGAGCCTCCAGGGAAGGTGTGGGCAGTGGTCTCCTCTCTCCTCCCACCCTGGCCAACAGGCTTGTGCCCTGCAGATTGGCCCTGACAGAGACTCTGGGCACCAGGGATGTGTGGCCAGATCCAAAGGCCTCCGAGGAAGCCTGGGGAAGGTGTGGCTGCCCCAGCTCACATTCACCCTCCTCTGTGCTGGATGCGCTTGGTAATTAGAGGAGGGTACCAAGATCTTCCCTGATGGCTCAGCAGTAAAGCATCTGCCTGCAATGAGGGAGACCTGGGTTCAATCCCTGGGTCAGGAAGATCCCCTGGAGGAGGAAATGGCAACCTACTCCAGTATTCTTGCCTGGAGAACGTCATGGACAGAGGAGCCTGGCAGGCTACAGTCCATGGGGTAGCAAAGAGTCAGACACGACTGAAGCAACTTAGCGCAAGCGCACACTGGGAGCCTGGGGGCTGCTCTCTTGGGCTGCAGGCTCGCGGGAGCCCCTGGGAAGAAGCTGTTTCCAGGGTGACTGAGAGAGTGGACATGGAGCTAGGAGGCTGGGCAGGGGCCCAGGTGGCCTCACTGCTATTCACTCACTCCGCCCCACCCTGCACCCCCTCCCAAAAGCCAGGTTCTCTGGGCCTGCCTGCGCATCCCCAAAGCCGGCCCACATTTTGACATCTACTCACAGAGGCAGCCCCCCAGAACGGATACCAACACTTCTGGACCACCAGGTGAAGGTTCTTGACAGCAGCCACCAGGTAACCTCCGATGAACAGGTACACCAGAGCAATGACCACATGGATGGCCTGGGCAAGACAGGGGCAGGGGACAGAGAGCCGCTGTCAGGGAACCGGCCCTAATGGACGTCGTTGAGCTCCTGGACCAGCGAGCTGCACAGAGCTCACTTCCTGCCTTCTAAGGATCCTGGTGGGCCTGCAAGGAAGGACTGCTTCTTGGGAAGGCAGGTGGGAGTCACGTACCTGTCCCACCACCTGTGGCCACGGCAGTGTCTCTGGGGGCTGGGGGGGGGCGGGCGGCGGATAGGAAAGAGAGGGGAAGGGGAGGAAGCTTCTTCTACTGAGGCTTCTATGAGCCACACCAAGCCAGTGTCGTGCGGATGTAGACTGCCTCTCCCATCCCTCCATGGATTTTTAAATCTTAGAATAGTGTTCAGCACTGTCTCAATCCCCCTCCATCCTCAGGCCTCCCTGCATTACCACCCCCACCCCAGTACTGCACTGCAGGAAATGGACACTCACGCCCAGCTCCTTGAGAACCCGGCTACTCTTCCTGGGCTTCTCCTGGTGCCAGTTTTGAGGTGGGAGGACAGGCTGGGTCACCTTCTCAGGTAGATCTGTCAGGCCAGGCGGGGTAGGGCTGAGGACCTTCTCTGATGGGTATCCTTCAGCTTCCGACTTGGGAGTAACTGTGGACGCTCCATCAGCTGCTGTCAAGTCAGGCGGGGTAGGGCTGAGGACCTCCTCTGATGGGCATCCTTCAGCTTCCGACCTGGGAGTAACTGAGGACGCTCCATCGGCTGCTGTCAGGTCAGGTGAAGTAGGGCTGAGGACCTTCTCTGATGGGTATCCTTCAGCTTCCGACTTGGGAGTAACTGTAGACGCTCCATCAGCTGCTGTCAAGTCAGGCGGGGTAGGGCTGAGGACCTCCTCTGATGGGCATCCTTCAGCTTCCGACCTGGGAGTAACTGTGGACGCTCCATTGGCTGCTGCTGCCATGACTCCAGCTGAGGACCTGGCTCCTGGCCAAAGAGAAAGGCTAGGTCAAAACTGTCTCATTTCTTGGGTTCGTGCCTGGGTGCCTGTCCCATCTGCCCTCTGGACCAGGACTTTCCAGAATAGCAGCTGGCCTGAACTTGCTTTGACCTGGAATCCGCTGGGTCTGGGCATGGGGAGAAGCTGACTCACAGCCTCTGCCTCTTCTAGGGCAGAAAGACGAGAACCAGACACACTTCCCCATCATTGCAAGACAGATTGACCCCCACCCAAACTGGCTGATTGCAGTTTGGCCAAGAGCCCAGGGTGCAGGAGGCTTGGGCAAGTGGGGATATCTTTGTAACCAGCACCCCCTCCCCCTCGGCTCCCTGCCGCCATCCACTGGCTTCAGTTCAGTTCAGTTGCTCAGTCTTGTCCGACTCTTTGTGACCCCATGGACTGCAGCACGCCAGGCTTCCCTGTCCTTCACCAAGCCCTGGAGCTTACTCAAACTCATGTTCATTGAGCTGGTGATGCCATCCAACCATCTCATCTTCTGTCGTCCCCTTCTCCTCCTGCCTTCAATCTTTCCCAGCATCCGGGTCTTTCCCAATGAGTTGGCTCTTTGCATCAGGTGGCCAGAGTATTGGAGTTCAGCTTCAACATCAGTCCTTCCAATGAATATTCAGGACTGATTTCCTTTAGGATGGACTGGTTTGATCTTTGCAGTCCAAGGGACTCTCAAGAATCTTCTCCAACACCACAGTTCAAAAGCATTAGTTCTTAGGTGCTCAGCTTTCTTTATAGTCCAACTCTCACATCCATACATGACTACTGGAAAAACCATAGCTTTGACTGGATGGACCTTTGTTAGCAAAGTAATGCCTTTGCTTTTTAATATGCTGTCTAGATTGGTCATAACTTTTCTTCCAAGGAGCAAACGTCTTTTAATTTCCATTGGATTAGGATGAGCCAAAAGAAGGCAGATGGGAACCAAATAATTGTGCTCCCACCTGGGGTGATGGTGATGGCTCTTGGGTGTGGGGCATTAGGGAATGGAAGGGAAGGAAACTTCTGCTGAGGGCTTACAAGGAGCCAACAGGGAGCCAGGAAGCCATTTAGCAATGACAATAAATCAACATTTACTAGAGTTTTCTCTATTGCAAGCACCAGGATGAGCATTTTATATGCATTATCTGATTGTATCCTCATCTCAACCCTATGGTATCCTTCCTTCCATTTTGCAGATAGGGCTCAGAGAGATTAAGCTGCCTGACGAAGGTCACACAGCCAGTGAATGACTGGACTGGGACTCAGAGCTTGGCAGACTGGTTCCAGAGCTTGGGGGCCTCCATCTTTTATGTACAGTTGCCTTAATGAATAAAAATGAACACTCTGGATGTTTTAACAGGCATGAGAAAGGGGTTGGGGGAAAACTTTGCAGGAGGCTGAAAGTGCCACTTGCTGAGGGGTTGGATGACTCTATCGTGGGTTGATGCCGGGGCACTTCAGGGCCTGGGGGCTTCCTGGTGACTCAGTGAGAAAACAGTTGGTGGAGAGAGCTGGGTTTGGGTGGGGGGAGCTGGGTTTGGGCTGTTCCCATTCTTTCTAGTTAAAAAAAGGGGGGGAGGTCACATTCCTCTTGATTTTAATTCTGTGTGAATTCAGGAGATCCTGCTTGGGCATCCACATTTTGCTGTTTTCCTATCAAGGAGGTAGGGATGCAGGAAGAGGGAAAGAAGCTGGGAGGCGCAAGAAGCCCAGATGACTAGATCCTGGACTGCGAGTCCTTCAGAGCCAAAGGGCTGGATGGGGCCCCAGGGCTGGTGAGCACCAGCTCCATGTAGGCACTATGCGGGAAGGCATTTTTGCATGCTGACCTCCCTCGATTCTCAGGAAGCTGATTAATTCTATTCCATAGAAAAAGAAAGAGGTTTAGAGATGTCAAGTGCTTTGGCCAAAGTCACACAAGCAAGGAAGTGCCTGGGATTAGGACTGTGTGTATTGGTTCGACTCCAGTGCTCTGTGCCCAGGCTGCTGGGAGGTGTGAGCAGTATCTCCACTGGCCTCTGGTGACAACCCCTGGTTTAGTAGGGGTGGTTGAGGAGGCTGGGCCCCCCTCCTGGCTGGGCTCCAGAAGCAGAGCCCAGAGACACGTGGTGGCATGACTCTGTTCTGGGACCTGGGCCAGCTCTGCAAGGGAATCCACCCCTATGTCAGTCCCCAGCGCCCCTCTGGCATAGTGAGCTGGACCCAGGGGTGCAGTTGGTGGCAGAGGCCAGTATCATCATCCACTGACTGTAACCAGATTTCTCCCCTGCACGTGGACAGGCAGAACCTAGACCTGAGCCTCAGTGCCAATGGGAAGCACAAAAGAAGGAAGACTTCTTGGTGGAGGCATCTTGGATGAGACAGGTTGTCCAGGGAGATAGTGAGTCTCCCATCACTGGAAGGGTGCTTCTACTTGGCTTTCATTTTTCAGGAATCCAGAGTAACCTTTCTCAAAGTATGTTCCATGGAACACTGGTCCTAATGGATCAGTAGCAAAAGGGTTCCATGATGAAATAAGTTTGGGAAACCCTGGATATCTATCTTCAGTCCACTCTTTAGCATGTTAAAGGCTCTGAGAATTCCTGCAATGGAATAACTTTACTGTAATATTTAGGGCATTTCCCAAACTTAAAAGGCCATGATAAATGAACATTTTTTTTTTCTCATAGTCCAGTGATTCTACACACTTGGTACTCTGTGGGCAATATTTATGGGCAATTGGCCCTAAACTTATAAACTTTAAACCCTGGTCTTCTTTGTGGCTCAGATGGTAAAGAATCTACATGCAATGTGGGAGAACCAGGTTCAATCCCTGGAGAAGGAAATGGCCACCCAATCCACTATTCTTGTCTAGAGAATTCCATGGACAGAGGTGCTGGGAGCCAGTGTGAGGAATCCCGCCCGTGACAAGGTCATGAGGAAGGAAGCTGACATACGCAAGGCGTGCTCAGACTTCAGGGACCCCTCTGGAAATTCCTAAGCATGTACCCCAACAAAAATCTGCCGGCTTTTGTGCTCTGCTTTTCCACTCTTCTGACATTTTCTGGAAAAAGTCAATTCAGGGCTTTAGTCTTCTGCATTTGAAAGAGTGTTTCAATCCAAAAAACCCTCTGATGGCTTTCTAGCCTGCCTGCAGGACTCCTACAGCTGCGCGTGTGATTGTTTGAGGCCTCCTGACCGCAGGAGGCACAGGAAGCTTAAAACATCCTAGGAATGTAGGAGCTTCCGAGGAGTCAAAATCTTTAGAATAGGACTGATTAAAGGTTTCATTTGTTGAGTCAACATTTGCTGCCAAATTTTCACATCCTTTAGTTGTAGATATAGTTAGAAAAACAAGTAGTAGACCTTGTGTTAGCAACATTAGATCTTTGAGTTAAGTACCTTCTTTGTTATATCCCACTGCACCTTTGTTCTATAGAGATGTAACTTTAACGTTAATGCTTTAAGGAGATGTAGATTAAAGAAAAACACTTCAGGGGAAACAAGATTAACATTCATTAAGGAAGAGAGCCAAAAAGTGTTAACAAGCCTCTTGGCCAGAAGATAATGTAAATCACCTGAGACCTTTTGTATACCAAATGATGTATAGAAAGAGCCTGAGCTGCGAACGCTACATAATCTTGTGTTACCCATTGACCTCTGTGTTTTATCAAAAGTATAAAAGGCCTTCTGAACAATAAAGGAAGGGGCCAGCTTCTGGGGCCGGGGGCCAGCTTCTTGGACCAGCTTCTCTAACTAGTCTCCCGGCCTGGTTTCTTGGGGCTCTGGCTACCCCCGTGTCTCTCTCTCTCTCTCTCTTTCTTCCTCTCTCTCTTTCCCTCTCTCTGCTCTTTACTTTAACTTCAGGCTGAATCTCCACCTGGGGCGCGGAGGCTCGCCAGGTCTACTTACTTGCCCCGGCTGTTAAGACCCGCGAGAAAGGGAGCTTAAGGCGAGGCACCCTTAGATATTCAAGCGGGCGCCGGTGGCCCAACGTAGATGGTGCAAATTCCTTGTCTGGAATTTTATTGGCCTTCCACGTAAACCAAGCTATTCAGCCCTCTTCCTCCACTTAATCTTCTTACTACACTATAGTTCCTTAATCTAATCTTACATTAATAAACAAGTCTTTCCACGCCGACGCCGTCCACCCTTCGAATTCCCTGGATCCACCGGGGCTGGACCCCGGCACAGAGGAGCCTGGTAGGTTATAGTCCACAGGGTTGCAAAGAGTTGGATGTGACTGAGCGACTAACACTTACATTTGCCCTCCTTTCAATTTTCTCATGTGTATATCATGGTGGAGGCAGGGATTGGACTGTGGTCTCTAGGGTCACTTCCAACTCAGTAATTTTCTCATGAGACAGAAGGAACTTTAAACAGCAGGAGGGGAGAGAGGTGCAAAGGGCAGGTGTAGATAACCAAAGTCTCTTGTTTGTGAAGCTGAGATCCTGATCTCTAAGAAGGACGTGGACTCTGGGTCCTTAGGAGGCAGGTGCCTTGTTGTCCTGTCCACTGCACCGCCAGAACCTGGCATAGGCTGCTCAGGGGTGGAGGTGGCTGGGAGGGGAGATGGCTAGAGACTGTCATGGGCAGTGGGAGGAACATGTTTAGCCTTGACCCCTCTCCAGTCTCCTCAGCCAGCTTAGGACTCCCAGGTCCAGCTAGCCTGACACCCTAGGGAGCCAACCAGGGCCCAAATATATCTCCTTTGTACCTTCAGCTCCCAGGGGCAAGGCAGGCAAGGACAGTGGGAGGCAGGACCCTCCAGCACCACCCCCTTCCCAAAGAATGGTCCAGATCATGCTGCTGCTGCTGCTGAGTCGCTTCAGTCGTGTCTGACTCTGTGCGACCCCAAAGACAGGAGCCCACAGGCTCCCCTGTCCCTGGGATTCTCCAGGCAAGAACACTGGAGTGGGTTGCCATTTCCTTCTCCAATGCATGAAAGTGAAAAGTGAAATTGAAGCCACTCAGTTGTGTCCGACTCTTAGCGAGCCCATGGACTGCAGCCTACCAGGCTCCTCCATCCATAGGATTTTCCAGGCAAGAGTACTGGAGTGGGGTGCCATTGCCTTTCTCCTGGTCCAGATCATGAATGCTAGACAAGCCTGGGCTGGATCCTGGGTCTGTTCCCATGAACTTTGACCTTGGCTAGGTCAAATGAGATGATAATATCTCAGCATCTTAGTCTCCTCACCTGTTATGTAAGGATGGATGGTGCCTATCCTGGGGATGGGGGTGGGGCGGGGCTGTGAGGCCTAGGCAGGGTAACGTGTAACATGCAGGGCCTGACGCTGGCCGGCATCACCTCCTGCCTGCTGCATGCCTAGAATACTGCCATTGGGCTCCACTTTGTCCTGACTGGTTCTCTGTTAAGATCTGAGACACCCTGGTCTCATCATCAGGAGGGGTGATCGTCGGAGGAGAGAGCGTGAGAGCTCTGGGCTCTAGGGGTCGGGGAGCGGGATACGGGGAGGGCAGGAGAACACTGTAGATACAGAGCTAGTACTCGGAGATTTATCTCGAGTCCTGAGCTCAACACCACGGGGACCCAGGCAGCAGTGAGTAAGATCTGGCCGTGGGAGTCTGTGATCAAGCAGACAGTGAAAACCTGTACTGTGGAGGCCTAGAGGACAGGGCAAGCTTCTCAGGATGTGTGTGTGTGTGTGTGTGTGTGTGTGTGTGTGTGTGTGTGTTTGCATGCATGCCAAGCAGAGACAGGCAGAGTTGAGAGACACAACACAGAGACACACCATGTGACCAAGGGAAGGATGAGAGGGCCAGGGACACTTGCAGAGGATCAGGGTTCAGTGGATGCCAGTTAGAAATCAGCCACAAACTCACCAAAGCCAGCCTCCCCCCAGGGCATCAGAACAAGGTGCTGGTGCAAAGGGGTTCACTGTCAGGAGCCAGGGTCCCTGCAGGAGACAGACACCTCTGCTCTGAGATGGAGTCACACTTGGATTCCAGCTCTGGCCCCAAGGGGTCCTGGGCACCTCCCTTTCCTCTCTGGGACTCAGTGTCCTCAGCATTGTTTCTGTGTGTGAGTTTCTGGGGTTGGAATGGAAATTACCAAGGCTCCTCCTAGTTCCTGTGGTCTGTGACTGGCAGTAGGACGGGGCTGCCAGGCAAGAGGTAAATTCCTCCCCGGGGAGAGAATGCTGTTGGTTCTCCCTACTTCCCAGATGCTCTTTAGTGGGGTGGGGATGCCCATTTCCAGCTGCCATAATTGTTGACTGCTAATAGCATATTGCATAGCAAGAAGCGATCAATGCAAAGAAATGGAAAAAAACAGAATGGGAAAGACTATAGATCTCTTCAAGAAAATTAGAGATACCAAGAGAACATTTCATGCAGAGATGGGCTCGATAAAGGACAGAAATGGCATGAACCTAACAGAAGCAGAAGATATTAAGAAGAGATGGCAAGAATACACAGAAGAACTGTACAAAAAAGATTTTAATGACCTGGATAATCACGATGGTGTGATCACTCATCTAGAGCCAGACATCCTGGAATGTGAAGTCAAGTGGGCCTTAGGAAGCATCACTATGGACAAAGCTAGTGGAGGTGATGGAATTCCAGTTGAGCTATTTCAAATCCTGAAAGATGATGCTATGAGAGTGCTGCACTCAATACGCCAGCAAACTTGGAAAACTCAGCAGTGGCCACAGGACTGGAAAAGGTCAGTTTTCATTTCAATCCCAAGGAAAGGCAATGCCAAAGAATGCTCAAACTACCGCACAATTGCACTCATCTCACACAGTGGCAACCCCAGTATTCTTGCCTGGAAAATTCCATGGATGGAGGAGCCTGGTGTGCTACAGTTCATGGGGTTGCAAAGAGTCAGACACGACTGAAAGACTTCACTCACTCACTCACTGACACGCTAGTAAAGTAATGCTCAAAATTCTCCAAGCCAGGATTCAGCAATACATGAACCGTGAACTTCCTGATGTTCAAGCTGGTTTTAGAAAAGGCAGAGGAACCAGAGATCAAATTGCCAACATCAGCTGGATCATTGAAAAAGCAAGAGAGTTCCAGAAAAACATCTATTTCTGCGTTATTGACTATGCCAAAGCCTTTGACTGTGTGGATCACAATAAACTATGGAGAATTCTGAGAGAGACGGGAATACCAGACCACCTGACCTGCCTCTTGAGAAATCTGTATGCAGGTCAGGAAGCAACAGTTAGAACTCGACATGGAACAATAGACTGGTTCCAAATAGGAAAAGGAGTACGTCAAGGCTGTATATTGTCATCCTGCTTATTTAACTTATATGCAGAATACATCATGAGAAACGCTGGACTGAAAGAAACACAAGCTGGAATCAAGATTGTGGGGAGAAATCTCAATAACCTCAGATATGCAGATGACACTACCCTTATGGCAGAAAGTGAAGAGGAACTCAAAAGCCTCCTGATGAAAGTGAAAGAGGAGAGTGAAAAAGTTGGCTTAAAGCTCAACATTCAGAAAACGAAGATCATGGCATCCGGTCCCATCACCTCATCACTTCATAGGAAATAGATGGGGAAACAGTGGAAACAGTGTCAGACTTTATTTTTGGGGCTCCAAAATCACTGCAGATGGTGACTGCAGCCATGAAATTAAAAGACACTTACTCCTTGGAAGAAAAGTTATGACCAACCTAGATAGCATATTAAAAAGCTGAGACATTACTTTGCCGATTAAGGTCTGTCTAGTCAAGGCTATGGTTTTTCCTGTGGTCCATGTATGGATGTGAGAGTTGGACTGTGAAGAAGGCTGAGTGCCGAAGAATTGATGCTTTTGAACTGTGGTATTGGAGAAGACTCTTTTTTTTTTTTTCTTTTGGAGAAGACTCTTGAGAGTCCCTTGGACTGCAAGGAGATCCAACCAGTCCATCCTAAAGGAGATCAGTCCTGGGTGTTCATTGGAGGGACTGATGCTGAACCTGAAACTCCAATATTTTGGCCACCTCATGTGAAGAGTTGACTCATTGGAAAAGAACCTGATGCTAGGAGGGATTGGGGGCAGGAGGAGAAGGGGACGACAGAGGATGAGATGGCTGGATGGCATCACTGACTCAAAGGACATGAGTTTGAGTGAACTCCGGAAGTTGGTGATAGACAGGGAGGCCAGGCGTGCTGTGATTCATGGGGTCGAAAAGAGTCAGACACGACTGAGTGACTGAACTGAAGGGCTCACAGCTGCCCCCTTTCAATTTTAAGTTTAAATGACACTCCAGGGACTTCACTGGTAATCCAGTGGTTTAGAATCCATCTTGTAATGCAGGGGATGCAGGTTTGGTCCTTGGTTGGGGAACTAGGCTCCCACATATTTTGGAGCAACTAAGGCTGCATGCTCTGGAGTCCATGTGTCCTAACTACTGAGCTCATCTACCACAACTATAAAGTCCACGCACCACAGTGAACAATCCCATATGACATGACGAACACACTGCATGCCACAGCTAACACCCAACACAGTCAAATAAGTAAATACAGATATACATATCATATACATATATACATATGCACACACATACACATGTTTAGGGGCTTCCCAAGTGGCTCAGGGGTAAAGAACCTGCCTGCCAATGCAGGAGACACAAGAGACTCGGGTTTGATTGCTGGGTCAGGAAGATCCCCTGGAGGAAGAAATGGCAACCTCCTCTCCAGTGTTCTTGCCTGGAGAATCCCATGGACCGAGCTGTAGTACATGGGGTGGCAAACAGTCGGACACAACTCAGCCAGTAGACAGCAGCAACAATTAAGAATCATATTAAGAATCTTTTATATATAGTCTTTGTATATAGATATAACATATTCTTAATCACACACACAAAGACATTCCCTCCCCCAACCCTGCAGCCAATGACTGGCTGGCATGGGGTAGAAAAGGCCTACCCCCTGGCCTGATGGTGAGACCCAGTCTGTGCTTCTGAATCGACACCAGCGGGATCTGCTGAAACCAGCGGGCAGCTGAAACCACCTCTGTCCTTGGCTTATTTCCCCTGCCCTGTCCTGCTTCCCCTGCTCTTCTCCTGAGACTCAGTTCAATTCAGTTCAGTTGCTCAGTTGTGTCCAACTCTTTGCGACCCTATGGACTGCAGCATGCTAGGCCTCCCTGTCCATCACCAACCCCTGGAGTTTACTCCTGAGACTACTCCCTCATAAGCCACTTATGCCAAATGCTTGTCTCAGGCTCCACTTCTAGATAACCTGATAGGAGACCCTCTTTCCTTGTTTACACTGTGGGGTCCACTCACCTGGCCCGGGACCTCTGCTCTGAGCTCCAGCCAGGTTGTGCCCTCTGGATCTGCCTCAGTCCCACGGAGACAGCGCCAGAAGATCAGAACATCTTTACAACGTTAGACTTTGGATATTTTCTGTCCTGGCCCCACCTCCTGCTTCATGGCCCAGATGAGCTGCCAAGTCCTTCCCATCCCCCAGACCCAGGCAAGTGAAGCTCTCAGTAACTTCCGCACGTCTTTCCTTATAGGTGCAAATTTCCTTTCGAAAGTAAAATGTTGACAATTGTGCAGGTCAGAGACTTTTTCAAAAGTCTTTCTTAAAAAGTATTTATTGATTAATTTGACTGCCCTGGGTCTTAGTTGCAACATGGGGAATCTATAGTTGCAGCATGTGGGATCTAGTTCTCTGACCAGGGATGGAACCCAGGGACCCTGCATTGGGAATGTGGAGTCTTAGTCACTGGACAACCAGAGGCATCCGTAAAAAACCTTTTAATTCTGGAAAATTTCAATAATTCACAAAAGTAAAGAGAATGGCCCTGTCAATTCCCAGGGACAATTGTCAGCTCTCTGAATCCTGTTTCTCTATTCCCACTCCTTCCCAGTGGTAAACAAACCTCAGATATCCTACCATTTTATTTGGAAATATTTTTGGCGTGCGTGCATGCTAAATCACACAGAGAAGTGATGCAGAGCCAAGTGGCCACCCTGGAACACTGAGTCGCTTCAGTCATGTCTGACTGTGACCCCAAGGACCGTTGCCCCCCAGGGTCCTCTGTCCATGAGAATTCTCCAGGCAAGAATACTGGAATGGGTTGCCATTTCCTCTTCCAGGAGATCTTCCTGACCCAAGGATTGAATCTCCATCTCTTGCATTGCAGGCAGATTCTTTACCACTGAGCCACTGGAAAGCCTCAAACATTTTAGTATTTAAAATAGAGTGAAAGTCACTCAGTTGTGTTCGACTCTTTGCGATCCCATGGACTGTATAGTCCATGGAATTCTCCAGACCAGAATAGTGGAGCGGGTACCTGTTCCTTTCTCCAGGGGATCTCCCCAGTCCAAGGATCGAACCCAGGTCTCCCACATTACAGGCAGATTCTTTACCAGCTGAGCCACTGTTGAAGCCCATTTAAAAGATGAGGACTTTAAAAATAAGTATGACCTCATGTCACAACTGAAAAGTTAAAACCAGTGAAGACCTGCTTTCCAAGGGGCCTGTTTCTGAGCAATGCAGAGCTCTGTGCTGGGTTAGATGGCAGGCCTCTTGGAGGAAAAGTTCAACACCGGGAAGCAAGAAAACCTCTTTTTCTCCCAGTTCTTGCTACTTAATACATATCGAATATCTACTCAGCGTTCAAAGTTCTCTGACTGTCTCGTCAACATCTTGTGACCTTTGATTTGCTTGACTCAGGACCCAGACCCATAAGTTGCATTAGGCTGGAGGGTGGAGCTGTCTCACTCTGCCTGGCACCCCGTCCACATGCTGCCCCTAGCTTGGCGTCCACATTCTAGGAAGTGAGCAGACCCTTGCCAGGTGGTTCTGGTGAAGGAGGTATGGGCGGGCTTTGACCACCCTCAGCTCCCACCTTTTAGTGTTAGTTGCTTCAGTCACGTCTGACTCTTTGTGACCCCATGGACTGTAGTCCGCTGGGCTCCTCTGTCCGTGGCATTTCCCAGGCAAGAATACTGGTACTGGAGTGGGTTGCCACTTCCTTCTCCAGGAGATCTTCCCAACCCAGGGATAGAACCTGGGTCTTCTGTATTGCAGGCAGATTCTTTAATGTCTGAACCACCAGGGAAGCCTTAGTTGACCACTCTCAGCTCCCACCCTAGGCTCCTCTTTTTCCCTCTAGCTTCTCTCTCTGTGCTGTTAACGCCAGGTGGGAGTGGGGCTGGGGGCAGAGAAGTGATGCAGAGCCAAGTGGCCACCCTGGCTAGTCCCCTACACTACGCTTGCTGACTTCAGAGCTATCTATGGGGGCCAGACTGCCTGAGTTCAAATCTCTCTCCTGTTACCGAGTCCAAGATCTCTTTGCTTACTGCACGACAGGCCAATGAATCTGAGAAATGAGGGGTTGAGGCAAGGAAGAAACTTTATTCGGAAAGCCAACTGTCTGACAAGATGGCAGGCTAGCGACTCAAAATAACCATCTTATGGGGTCTGGATGCCAGGTTCTTTTATAGATCAGATGCACCCACTCAACACGCACAACTTTAGTTCATGGGATGAAGTTTTTCCAGCACCTGTGGCTTTTCACTGGGCTAGAGGCTTCTGCTTCACCCCTTTTACTTACGCACAACATATAACAAACACATACACACAAACCACCTCATGCCCTTATTCATTAACTGATCCATTCATTTATAAAACATTTAACAAGCACTTGCCACCGGCCAGGCACTGTGCCATGTGTTAGGGGGCCAGGGCTGAATAAGACACTGCCTTCTTTGAGGAACTGGGAGGTTGTGGTCCATAGAGTAATGGCCCGGAAGATGTCCATGCCTCGATCACTGGAACCTGTGAATATGTCACCTTCCACAGTAGAAAGGATTCGCAGAGGGATTAAGTTAAGGGTCTTGAGAAGGGGTGGTTATCCTGGCTTGTCTGGTGGGTCCCATGGAATCACAGGTGTGTGTGCTACGTCGCTTCAGTGGTGAACGATTGTCAGTCTTTACAATACTTTCGACTGTAGCCCACCATGCTCCTCTGTCCATGGGGATTATCCAGGCAAGAATACTGGAGTAGGTTGCCATTTCCTCCTCCAGAGGATCTTCCCCAACCCAGGGATCGAACCTGCATCTCTGTCTCCTGCCCTGGAGGCAAATTCTTTACTAATAACACTATCTGGGAAGCCCTTGCAATCCCAAGGGTCCTTATAAGAGGGATGCAAGAGGATCAGGGTCAGTTAGAAAGATTGGCTACGCTGCTGGCTTTGAAGATGGAGGAGGGGGTCAGAAGCCAAGGAATGCGTCAGCCCCTTGAGGCTAGAAAATGAGAGGAAATGAATGCTTCTCCAGAGCCTCCCCAAGAAATTCAGCCCTGCCAGTAGACTTGCAGACTTCCTGACCTCCAGGAAGTGGGAAAGTATTAGTTGCTCAGTTGTGTCTGACTCTTTGTAAACCCATGGACTGTAGCCCACTAGGATCTTCTGTCCATTGAATTCTTCAGGCAAGAATATTGGAGTGGGTTGCCATTCTCTTCTCTAGAGGATCTTCCGGACCCAGGATTTGAACCCGAGTCTCCTGCATTACAGGCTCTGTGCTGGGCTCTCAGCACACCTGCATATCTGGGGTCCTGTCCTTGCCCCTCCGGACTGTCATCGGTCTCCCTGATCGTCTTCACCATTGCATTCTATCAGTTCCCTGTCCGCCATAGTAACTGGTCGCAGCAGTGATAGGAAAATGATGGAATGCAGTGGTGATGATGACGAGGGAGACAGGTGATAGTCTGGAGGGTGGGAATGGGACCCTAGATATGCAGGTGTGCTGAGAGCCCAGGATGAGCCAGTAAGGCTTCCTGGAGGAAGTGGTGTCTACACCGAGGTCTGAAGGAGGGTTGGAAGCTAAGTGGGACAAATAGGAGAGTGGGGGGGGGCAGGCAGGGAACAGAGGGGTGTCACAGAGGTTCAGTATGGCTGCTGGGTGAAGTGTAAGAAGAGGCAGGCAGAGTCAAGGCTGCAGAAGTGAGTGGGCTGGGTTCTATAAACCTTCCAAGAGCATCTTAGACTTTACCCTGAGGGTAAGGAGAGCTCCTACTGACTTAAAGCAGAGCAATAAATGCTTTTGTATTTAAAATCTCTTGGGCTCTATCTAGTTCAGATATGAGCTGACCTAGCTTGGGTCTGAAGACAGAGGTTAGGGTCAGGAGTCTGATGCCACGATGCAGGTGAAAGATGATGGTAGTTCACAGGTGCTGGGAAGGAAGATGGATGGGGACTGAGCTGAGAAAGCTAGAACAAACAGAATCAGTAGGGCACGATTACATCTGGGGCTGAGGCAGAGGAGAAACTAAGAATGATTCTCAGATTTTGTCTTGGGAAGCTGCCAAGTCTGTAGCAACATTGATTGATAAATGGTGTGAGTTTCACTGTAGTGGAATGTGAAAGTAGATGCTGAAGGTCTCAGAGGAGAGCTCTGGGTAGAAGACAGGGATTTGGGAATGGTCAGGATAGATGAGATCAGGGATTTTGCCGATGTCTGTCATCCTCAGAGCCTGGATACACAGCCAATAAGCACCTAATGAATAAACCATGAAATGAAGCAAGAGCAGTGGATAAGATCCCCCAGGGGATGTGTAGAGTTCATAGAGGTGAGTCCAGTGCACAGAGGAGTGACCCCAGGGACTACAGCCCTCCAGGCCCCTCTATCCATGGAATTCTCCAGGCAAGAATACTGGAGTGGATAGCCATTCCCTTCTCCAGGGGATCTTCTCAATCCAGGGAAGGTTTTTAATGAATATACCATGATTTGATTACCTATTCTATTGTGGATGAACATTTGAGTTTCAAGTTTTTGCCTTTTATGAGTAGAGCTGTCATAACAAACTCGTGTACATGTCTGGTTTGATAGATATATTCACTCATTTCTGTTGGGTGTACATCCGACAACAGAATTGTTAGGTTATATACTGTATGCTTTAACATATCCTGTGAAACATTTCTTTCCCCCCAAAGTGGCGGCATCAAAACATACTCCCACCAGTAATCTCTAAGATGAGCTCCTTAAATTCATCAACATATGAGTAGTTAGTCTTTTTAAGTTTCAGCCATTTTGGCATGTCGAGGTAGCTCTTTGTGGTTTTTACTTTGTATTTTTCCAGTGGCTAAAGATGTTGAACACACTTATTGGTCATTTTGAGATCTTTTTCTGCAGAGTGCCTTGCAGGTTCCTTGTCCATTTTAAATTAAGTTGCCTCCTTTTTTCTTATTTAATTTTAGGAGCTATTTATATATTTTGTATTCAAGTCCTCTGTCAGATATTATGTTTTAAAATCTCCTTTCAGTCTGTAGAGCACTTTCATACTTATTTTTTAATAAATGCTGCTGCTGCTGCTAAGTCGATTCAGTTGTGTCCAACTCCGTGTGACCCCATAGACGGCAGCCCACCAGGCTCCCCCGTCCCTGGGATTCTCCAGGCAAGAACACTGGAGTGGGTTGCCATTCCCTTCTGCAATGCATGAAACTGAAAAGTGAAAGTGAAGTTGCTCAGTCGTGCCCGACTTCTTGACCCCATGGACTGCAGCCTACCAGGCTCCTCCATCCATGGGATTTTCCAGGCAACAGTACTGGAGTGGGTTGCCATTGCCTTCTCCAATTTTTAATAAATATTAGAAGTTCTTAATTTTAATAAACACTAATTTCTAAATCTTTTATGATTAGTTTTTTTGTGTGTGTATGTGTCCAACTTGAAAAATCCTTGCTTATCCCAATGTACTGAAGATAGTTTCTTCTTCCCTTTTTTTTTTTTAAAGAAACTCCTTTTAAGTTGTAAAATTTAGGTCTATGACCTATCTTGACTTAATTTTTATGTATGGTATGTGATGTAGGAATTGTGTTTCATTTTTTCCCTATAACCAAATCCAATTGCTTCAGCATAATTTATTGAAAGAATATCTTTGTCCACTGAGTTGCAGTGGAGCCCTTGTCGTAAATCAAGTGAACTATATAGGTGAACTATATCGGAGAAGGTGATGGCACCCCACTCCAGTACTCTTGCCTGGAAAATCCCATGGACAGAGGAGCCTGGTGGGCTGCAGTCCATGGGGTCATGAAGAGTCGGACACAACTGAGCGACTTCCCTTTCACTTTTCACTTTTATGCATTGGAGAAGGAAATGGCAACCCACTCCAGTGTTCTTGCCTAAAGAATCCCAGGGATGGGGAAGGCTGGTGGGTTGCCGTCTCTGAGGTCACAGAGAGTCGGACACGACTGAAGTGACTTAGCAGCAGCATATAGGTGACGGTCTGTTTCTGAACTCCATTGACCTAATTGTCTAGTCACTAAAAACTATGCTGTCTTGGTTACTACTGCATTATAATAAGTTTTGAAATCTGGTAGTTTAAGTCATCCAACTTTGTTTTTCTTTATGGTTTTCTTGAATATTTTAGATCCTTATGAATATTTTAGAATTTCCCTGTGAACTTTAGAACTAGCTTGTCAATTTCTCCCCAAATAAAACTGTTGGAATTTTGAATGGGAATGTATGAAGTCTACAGGAAAATTTGGAGATAAATAGCATTTTAACAAAATTTTGAGCTTTCCAATCCATGAACATAGTATGGCTCTTCATTTATTTAGAGCATCATTAATGTCTCTTTAGTAGTTTTCAGAATTCTTCTGCTTCATTGTTAATTATGTCTCCAGCTCCCATTTCCTCTCAGCGGCAGGACTTAATATTGCCAGTTAAGGTAACTCAGTCACTTCCCCTGACTTCCAGTCCAGAAGCATGATCTTCCTTGCTGGTTTTGCATGGTGGCCACTGTCTCCACTCTTATTTACTGTTATGCTTCAGTCTCATACAACCCACATTGCATGTCAGCCCTCTTAGCCTCTTGTGCTTTCCCCTGGGGGACAAGGGAAACTTTCTGATGCTTTTACTCAGACCCACATGGGAGTGTAGGGCTCCATGTCATGCCATCAGGCACGCCCTTGGCCATCTCAACTCCACATTCTGGCTCCATGCTGTCTGGACACGGGGCATCTCTAGGGGCCTTGCCGTCTCCTCATGTTACAGCCTGGGATGTGAAGAAGCCTCAGTTCTTTAATTCCTCCTAATTGATCTGTGGTTTTTGGCCATCTCTGCAGAACTTAGTTAACAGGGCACAGAGATGGGAAAATCCCAGTCTGCGGCTCTTTCTCTCTTTCTCCCTCCTCTCTCCAAACGTCTCCCCTCAATTCAGAAAAGTCTCTAATCTCCTCTATGTGTGGCAGGAAAACCATTCTGAAATATACCAACACATTTTTCCCAACTTTATTTAGTTGGGGTCTTCAGCTCTCAGCTCTGTGTCCTCAAGACCCTGTTCTTGATTTTGAAGCCAAATTCTGTTGTGATCCCCACCCAACTCTGCACATGCATGACCCCAGGATGGAGGGACTTCTTAAAAGGGGGCCCTTCTTACCCCACTTTCATCTCCACTTTGACTCATTAGCACTTAGCCACCTAGCTGACTACTTCCTCTGGGAAGACCTCGTGGAAGAAGAAACATTAAAATAGGGTTTTGAAGATGGAGCAGAAGTTTGTTAAATGAAGAAGCAGGGTGCTGAGAAATGCAGTCCTGCCCCAGTCTCTGGGATGAAGAAACAGGAGAAGGGAGGGGAAAGAGCTGGTGGGATGCACTTGGGTTTGGACTGTGGGGAGCTGTATGGTAAGAGCACAGACCCTGAAGTCAGATGAAGTTGGGTTCAGATTCTGGCACTGACTTTTACTAGCTTGGTGGCCCCGTGCACATGATTTAACCTCTTCAAGGTTCCCTGTCTTCAGTGGTAGAGTGGAGACATGAATGCCTGCTTAGTTCAGGTGGGGACAGAACAAGGGTAAGGATCACACCATACAGAGCCCAGCCTCCAGAGGTGCCCTTTTGCTGTGACGGTAAGACAGTTCCCCTGGTCTCCTGATCAATATGGGACAACCCTTTAAAGCTCCCAAAGTTAAAAACAAAACAAGTCATTGCTATGAGACCAGATCAAGTTGTAAGCACAGTTTATTTCCCTCTGCGGTATGAGAGACAAGCCCCCTGCCAGGGCCTCTAAATACCAGGTGGAACTGTCCCCTTGGCCTGGAGACCCAGCCCAACTCATCATACCTTCAGAGGTGGCTTTCTCCGCAGGCTGGGCCGGTGGAGAAGGGCGGGCGTGGTGGGAGAGGGAGCACTGAGAGGCCAGGGGGCGTCCTGAGCCTCCCTCCAGCCCTGGAGGGTGTGCAGGGCGGAGGCAATAGGGTCTCCAAACCGTTCTGCAGGCAGTTGGGGTCGGGGGACATGCCTCACTTAGACTTTAGACTTCTGGGAGCCCAGGGGAACTGTAAGTGTCTTAAATGTCATCTGGTTCAACACTTTCTTTTCCAGGCGGGAAAACTGAGGCCTGATGACATGGCAGCAGATTATAGAGCTGGTCCTGGGGCCTGGTGACCAGAGGCCAAGCCACCGCCATTTGGCTCTGTGACCTCTGCAGCTGGACTCAGTTCTCCCTTCTGGAGGATTCTGGGCTCTCTGAGCTTAATGACTGTCCCAAGGCCTGAGGGCCAGGGCGGCCCTTGAACCCGTGGCCCAGCGAGGCCAGGGTTTCCAAAATGAGTAGAGAGAAATCCAGGGCGGCATCAGGAGGCATTTTCTGATGAAGGGAGGAGGCCAGGAAGCAGAGGAACACATACCCTTGACATCAACTAGCTTTTGTAGGAAATAAATCACTGCGGGAAATGTGTGGGACAGACATCCCCAGGGACTCCACTCGGTGCCACAACATGAGAGGACTGGGGCGGCGGGCTGCCACCAGATAAACAAGGTGAGGGTGGGGAGAGGCTGGGCCCGGGATGGCGGGGTGGGGAGGGTGGAGGAACGTGGGGAGGGAAAAGGGGGACGGGGAAAGTGAGGGAGGCTGGGCACCAACCCCCAGAGCGACCGTCTACTCTGAAGACTCCTTGGGTATATACGCCACATTATCGTAGGCAGGGGGAGGAGAGGCTGCGGGGCTGGAGATGTTGAAGTCTGTGCTGAAGGCATTCGGCAGGAAAATCACAGGCTGCAAAGCAAAAGAAAAACCCAGGCAATCCTGGTGGCTCCGGCGCCTTCAGGGAGCTGTTGCAACACTGCCCTCTTGTGGGAATTGTGAGAACAGCGCCCTAGTAGTGAACGCTCCAAAGATGAATTGGCCCCACTCATCAATTAAACTAAATTTCCAAAAAGTATTTGCTGAAGTCAGCTATGATCTGGGCCTTGGAGGTACAGCAACGAAACAGACAGGAGTCTCATTTCTCTAAGAACTAAGGTTCTGGATTTCTTTGTCTCTGGACAGCCCTACACTGGTTCAAGGCTTGGATACCACATCCTTGCAGCGTTTTCGCGGCGGCTTCCCTGCCTCCAACCCGTACCTCTCCGCCCCGCTCCCTGCCCCCAGCAGTGGGCAAACCCTCTAGATTGATTTCCCTGAGCCCCACTCTACTCACCCTCCCGTCTGAGCGTACAGGCCTCTGCTCAGACTTTCAACAGCTCCACACCCCATTTTCCACACACCCATTTCCCAAGGGGGACCCCCCCCCACCCCGCCCCCGCCCGCATCATGGCCTGCAGGTTTGTTTCCGCGGAGGCTGACTTCCAACTGGTCCCCTTGCCACGAAGGCCCTTCCTCCATCCCCTCTGTCTGCACTGTCCTCCAGTTTGGGGAAAACGGTCAATGCCCACCCGAGTCATGCTGCCCTTCCTGATGCCCACGTCTCTTGACCTGTGAACTTCTGGAAGGTCCCACTCATCCACGATGCTGGCGCGCCCCGGTGGCCACCCACGAGGAAAACCTTCCCGCGGAAAATCCTCTGAATTCCCAGATGTACCAGTGGGGCGCTCTTTGTGGGGCGCTCTTTGCGGGGCGCTCTTTGCAGGGCGGGGCGGGGGCGGGGGCGGTGTGGGGCACTCACCGCGTGAGCTTGGGCGCGAGTGGCTTGGCACCCAAAGTGGGTGGCAATGACTGCAATGAAGAACTCCAGTATGGTGAAGATGGTAAGCACGGCCAAATAGCCCCTGCCTACATCCTGGGGACCAAAACCCACAGTCAAGGCCAGCCGAGAATTCTAGAACAGAGGGGGAAAGGGGGCCCAGAGCAGCGAGAATAACATGCCCCAGATCACACAGTCAGCTGATGGGTCCCCCTGCTGCGTGACACGTACTCTCCCTTGAACTCAAGATTGCTTCTCTGAGACCCGCCAACCCACCCCCCAACTATGCCCACCCTTGACGTAGGGTCCTGGGGTCCATATAAACCTGGGGGTCTCTTGGGATTGGCAGACTCTGCTGATGCCCAGGGTCCTACAACCTCCCTTCCCCCCACCCGCGCCTGCTCCTGGATGTGGCTGTTACTCTTCTTCAAGTTTTCCCACTCCTGGGGACGTCGGACAACACACCCAGTTAGTGACACCAAAATCCATGAGCAGAATGGCCGTCCCTGCAAAGGCCGCCATGGCGCTGAGAATGTGGGTCCCCAGACTGATCCTCACCTGCAGGGGTAGAGATGGAGGGAAAGGAGGGGAGAGGGGAGGCGGGAGGAGGAGGAGGGACAGGAGGCCACAACTCTGCCCCGGGAGCCTCCCACAGGCCTCCTGCCACCCCCTGGGTCCTCACACCCATGCCCATACCTGCGTCCTCCTTGACCTCCTTTCCTCCTGTCCTTCCCAGGGGACCTCAGGCGAATGGCCCTGCTGCCCACTCCCCCAGGTCTTACCCTGCATTTCTTCTTAGAAGCTGCTGGGAAAGGGGCCCGACCTCCATGGTCTCCCTAAGAGGGGAGCAGAGGCTCCTTGCCCACCCATTACTATGCTCCATCCGTCAGGCTGAGCATCCTGAAGGTGCAGCCAGCCCACAGGCAGGTGTTGGGGGAGGCCCTCTGCTGTGGACACTGAGGTTGGGAGAAGTGTTGGGGTTCCACATGAGCCCGGGTAAGGGCTGGCAGAGCAAGCACTGCAGACGCCTGCAGGGCACCAGGCAGTGGAGACCCAGGGGCTGTGAGCCTGAGGTCCGGGGAGCGAAGGTCTGGGCCTCACTCTCATCCGGAGGCTCTGGACTTGGGACACGTGGACCACTGGGTGGTCCAGGCAATGGTGGAGGGGTCACCCTCCCCATGCTGCTGGAACCTGATGCTCTTTTGACCCACTAGCTGAAGCCTTCTGGTTAAACAACCCTAGCCTTAAAGTGGGGACCACTCATGGGTGGGCTGGGGACTGCGGGATTTGCTCAGGTTCAAAGGCCCCAACTCCTCTTATTTTGGATGAGGTCGTTGATCAGCCAACGACTGAGATCAGAGCAGCCTCAGATGTAATCAGTTAACTAATGAATGAAAACTTCTGTTGAGCACCTAGTGCCTGCCAGACACTGTCCAGGGTGCTGTGAGCATGGGGCAGAGTAAATCAGCCCCCCTCTCCCTGCCTCCATCCAGCCTTTACAGCCTGGGGGTAGGGGATATAGGTTTGATTCTGAGGGCTCCCTGTGTCCAGTCCTGTCCTGTTACAATCCATTCTCTACCCAGCAGCTCTCGGGAGTGTAAGTAGAGCACCGATTCTCCTGCTCCCAGGTGGCTCAGACAGTAAAAGCTCTGCCTGTAATGCAGGAGACTCAGCTTTAATTCCTAGGTGGAGTAGATCCCCTGGAGAAGGGAATGGCAACACACTCCAGTATTCTTGCCCGGAGAATTCCATGGACAGAGGAGCCTGGTGGGCTACAGTCCATGGGGTTACAAAGAGTAGGACACAACTGAGCAACTACACTTTCACTTCTCCCGCCCACACCTTGGGCTCCAGCCTCGCTGGCCTCCCACTGCCCTAAAACTTGACTCCATCCACGAGTGTCTCCCCACCTTTCCCTCTTGGCTTAGTTCCTCCCATTCAGCCCCTGGTTTGCTGTGATCCAAGGTCCTGGCCTCTTCTCATCCTCTACCCTGAGATAGTGGTCTCCAGGCTCCTGTATGGCTGCTGCCCTCTGAACAATGGCTCAGCGACACCTGCTCAGGGACTGCAGACTCTCCCAGCTGAGCAGAATTCCTCCTATTATCCCTGGGCTTTGTTCAGCACTTTTCACTCTGTAAAGACCTTATCTGTGTGTTTTGTTTTGTTTTGTTTTAAGCGGGGGTGGGGGGTGTCTTATCAGACATTAGAATGTAAGCTCCATGAGGGCAGGGACTTGACTCTGGTGCGATGCTCAACACTCTCCCATCCAAAGCCTCCATCGCCCCCTGCCCTCCCCCACAATCACCCGCAGAAGGCATGGAGCTGTCTGAGATGTCGACCCAGTGCATCTCTAACTTCTCTGCACTTCCCTTCCAAGACTTTTGCCCTGGTCAAGTGGTCACACATAGTTTCCATGGTGACGCTGCCCACCGTCCCTCCTTGCATCCTCATGCTCTTCCTTCAGGATTTCTCAATCCCACATGCCCACCAAGGCCCAGCCCAGCCATCTCCTGTTCAGGAGGGCTTTTTGCCTCGTCCCTTTCTCTGGGCCATGAGCACTTCATCTGTGGACCCTCACTTTCTGCCTCTTAGGACATTCTGAAAGTGCGTCTTGGTTTCTTCTCTCCTGTAGGTGGGGCAGGGGCTGTGTCTGGCTGTCTGGGTGTTGTCCCATGCCTGGCCTCCAGCAGGAGGCACCCCTATGGAGTGCTTGTTGAAGGAGCATCTTTGGAGGCAGAGCAGAGTGGAGCCTGGCTGTGGCCCCACCTCACCCCTGGGTCTCCCGTTCAGACTTACCAGGCAACTGGTGTGGTTCTTCTCGGCTGCCACTGAGAGGGACCCCGAGATGATGAACTGTGTGGGGAAGTGGGTATCCTAGTGAGGCTTCAGCCGGGACACTGGGCAGGGCACACTATGCCTGGCACTGTCAAGGCCATGGGTATCAGGGAGAGGCCAGCAGCCTCCTGGATGCCACCTTCTTGGCCTCCTGGCCACGCACTTGCGATCACTCTGTGAGGGTGTCCCATGGTTGCTAGGGGCCCCTGTCCAGGGAACTAGGGCCATGGCTTGCAAAAGGAATGTTTTCATTGACACTGTGTCATCGATAGGGAAGGCATTGCTCCTTCAGGCATTCACTCATCAGACATTTGCTGAGCAGCAGGCATGCGGCAAGATCCTAGCAGAGATGGATAAGACAGACAAGATTTCTGCCCTCATGAGGCTTCCATTCTAATTTGGGAGGACCGACACTTAGCAAACAAATAATCAAGAACGCTTAGAAGTTTGAAGGATGGAAGCCGGGTAACTACAGGCGTTTAGTGTCCTTAGCCCCTGCCTTCATCTCCTTCATTCCATCCTCTTTTGGAGGGAGTAGGCTAAGCTCTATGCTGGGAGCTTTTCACACACGGGAGTGGCGTCTGGGTCAGGTCATGATTAGGGTTTGTGGTTGAGAGTTAAATTTAGGCTCAGGCCCCCACCCAGGAGCGGCTGTGCCCAGGAGAATGAGCCTGGGCACAGCCCCGCCCCCCGCCCAGAGGGCCCAGGCACTCACGCAGGCTCCTCCCCAGAAAGGGACGCCGCCTTCGATGAAGAGCATCCCCAAGTGGCCGCGGCGGACCATGAGCAGCACGCCGCCGAAGCCCAGGTGGATAAGGCCGATGAGAATCTGGACGGTCTGCGGGGAGCAGACAGCGGCTCAGCCAAGCGGGCGTGGCGGGCTCCACACCGCCCCCTGCCGGCCGCAGAGGAGAGCGTGGCAGCGCCCTGCAGTCCCGCTTTGAACCCTCAGCAACTCGGAAATAAAGTCAGATTCCCTTCTTTTAAGGAGACATCATTATAACAACTGTGAAAGACATGGTATTTTAAGATGGAAAGCCAGTTCCCCACAGCTTTCAGGACCCACCCTTCTGTTTCCTTGTCTCCACGGGTTTGCCTTTTGCTCTGACCAGGTCTCAAGCGTATTGTGTTGCTACTTGGCTTCTTAGCCCTCATCTCAATGGCTCAGCATTCCCTGCGCTGACTGCCTCACCGCTTCCTTTCTTGTGCCCCTGCAGCCTGCACAGGTATCTCCTTGGGTGTTTTTCTCACTGGAGTGTCATTGATGTATCCCAGTCACGTGCAGGAGCTGCTGCCTACCAGCTGGAATCTGGACTTAGATTTTATATTGATTAATCAATTAATTAAAGGAGTGGTTTCCCAGCACCCCACTGATCATTCTCAGAAGCGAGATGGTTTTTCCAAGGATGAGAACAATGTGGGCTTCTGGTTCATGCTGCCACGTTTCTTTCTAAGTGGGTGTTTGTTTGTTTTTTTTTTCTGTTTTGTTCGTTTGTTTTAAAGTAATTACTTATTTGGCTGCTTTGGGTCTTGGTTGAGGCATGCAGGATCCTTCATCAAGCAGCATGGATTCTCTAGTTGGAGCATGCAGGCTTCAAAGTGCACAAGGCTCATTAGTTGCGGCAGGCAGGCTGTGGGATCTTACTTCCCCGACCAGGAATTGATCCCTTGTCCACCTGTCTTGCAAGGCAGATTCTTAACCACTGGACCACCAGGGAAGTCCCTGTTTTCCGAATGGTTTTGTTAACGACTGAATCTAGAACTGAGTGGAAAGGGACATTGACAGCTGCTGAACTCAGCCTCTGTATATCCAGGTGGTGGTGGTGGTTCAGTCACTAAGCTGTATCCTACTCTTGCGACCCCATGTACTATAGCCTGCCAGGCTCCTCTGTCCATGGAATGCTCCAGGCAGGCATACTGGAGTGGGTTGCCAATTCCTCCTCCAGGGAGTCTTCCCGACCCAGGAATCAAACCCGGGTCTCCTCCATTGCAGGCACATTCTTTACTGACGGAGCTATAAGGAAAGATCCTAATCCAGGAACCTGTCCATCTCCTGACTTCTAAATGGACTCCCTTAGTGATGAGGTGCTCCCTGTGGTCCATTTATGGGCAGTTCAGGCTGTAGAATGGTATCTTAGGATCATGTGCCATATACGTCTTCCTAACATGAGAGCCAAGCATTTGTACATTTAAAGGCGTGACCCCTTGAATCCTCTCTTTCCTTGTCTCTTTGGTCACATGTCTTCCATCTTTTTTGTGCCCTTTATGGGGCATCACGTCCCAGTTGCCAAGGCTGCTCTCCTCCGGTCCCTCCCGGGCTACTGGCTCAATACTGCTGCTCCAGTTACTCCTCGTAAGACACCGGCTGCCACTTAGCAAATGCCTGTCTGCACTAAGAGATGTGCTGGGTGTTTTACAGACATTATCTCTTTTAACCCTAATGTGATGAGGTAGGTATCCTAAAATTACTATCCTGCTTTCAGAAATGAGGAAGTTGAGGAAAATGAGGTTCAGAGATATTCAGTAATTTGTGCGAGGTCTCCCAGCTAGGAAGTGGCAGGCCAACTAACTCTAGAGCCAGTATTCTCCCTGGCTGACACTCCTTAGAACCTATATATATATAGTTTCTCCTTTTTATATTTTTCAGCAAATTGCGTTTGTCTCAGCAAAACCCTTTGGGGGTCATTGTTTCCCAGAGTCTGGTCAGAGATTTCCAGTCTCCAGCAATGGCTCCGCCATCTTTGTCCATTGCTTCCAGTCCATTCCTGCCCCAGTGGAGATGGTGCAGCCTTTAGGCTCCTAAGTTCCAGCATATTCAAGCCCGAGCCTTGGGCCAGGACTTAGCATTGATGAGCCTAAGCTCCCTAATCTGTCCAATGGGAACTATGATCCCTGTCTCACAAGTGGTGATGAGACCCTAAGGAGACAATGAGTGCAAATTCTTTGGCCCAGTGTGCTCACCTCTTGATGGAGAAGGCAATGGCACCCCACTCCAGTGCTCTTGCCTAGAGAATCCCATGGACGGAGGAGCCTCGTAGGGTGCAGTCCATAGGGTCGCTAAGAGTAGGACACGACTGAGCGACTTCACTTTCAATTTTCACTTTCATGCATTGGAGAAGGAAATGGCAACCCACTCCAGTATTCTTGCCTGGAGAATCCCAGGGACAGAGGAGCCTGTTGGGTGAAGTCCATGGGGTCGCTAAGAATAGGACACGACTGAGCGACTTCACTTTCAATTTTCACTTTCATGCACTGGAGAAGGAAATGGCAACCCACTCCAGTATTCTTGCCTGGAGAATCCCAGGGACAGAGGAGCCTGTTGGGCTGCTGTCTATGGGGTCGCAGAGAGTCGGACACGACTGACACGACTTAGCAGCAGCAGCAGCACACCTCTCGGGGGCACTCAGTAAATGAGAGTTGTCATCGTTGTGGTCATCACCACCATCATCATCAATTAAACTATGTTTTTTCGTCTTCCACTACGACAAACTGAGGCAGGGGGACAAGCTGAAGACACTCCGCATATAATATATAGATAAATATGTGTATCTATCTGTCTATCTACTGTCCCTCCAAGAGATCAATATCTCAAGGATCAATATCTCAAGGCCATCCGAGATTGGACTGTCGGCCCTGCAGGAGGCAAGAGCTGGCCTTGGCTACCACTTCAGCTTCATCTCCTCTCCTTCCTTCCTCTGCTCATGACCTTCCAACCATGTCCACCTTCTATTTTGTCTTTGAACAAGCCACCTCAAGGCCTCTGCACTTGCTGTTTCCTCACCCGATGAGCCAGTCTCTGACCCTCACTTTGCTGGCTTCAGCCCAACATCTAGATTATTAGCTACAATGTCATCTCCCCAGACAGACCTCTCTGTCCATCTTTCCTAGTGTTGCCCCTCCCCCATGGTCATTTTTTACCTCACTGCCTAATTTGGAGTTATCTCAATCATTTGTTCGGAGAAGGCAATGGCACCCCACTCCAGCACTCTTGCCTGGAAAATCCCATGGGCGGAGGAGTCTGGTGGGCTGCAGTCCACGGGGTCGCTAAGAGCTGGACACGACTGAGCAAATTCACTTTCACTTTTCACTTTCATGCATTGGAGAAGGAAATGGCAACCCACTCCAGTGTTCTTGCCTGGAGAATCCCAGGGATGGGGGAGCCTGGTGGGCTGCCGTCTCTGGGGTCGCACAGAGTGGGACACGACTGAAGCGACTTAGCAGCAGCAGCAGCAGTCATTTGTTCACGGTTTACTCTCTGTCAGCTCTGCAGAACGGTCCTTGTCTGCCTGGTGCACGGCTGCATCCTCAAGTCCTCACTGAGCATCTACCAATTGCTGCCCTGGTGGCTCAGACAGTAAAGAATCCACCTGCAATGCAGGAGACCTAGGTTTGATCCCTGGACTGGGAATATCCCTTGGAGGAGGGCATGACAACCCACTCCAGGTTTCTTGACTAGAGAATCCCCATGGACAGAGGAGCCTGGCGAGCTGCAGCCCATAGGGTTGCAAAGAGTCAGACACGACTGAGCGACCAAGCGTAGCACATTATCTCCAAGGTGCATGAGTGCTCCCTCCTTGCCCAGCACCTATGCCCCAGGTGGTCGGAGAGGCTGTTCTTACCCCCAAAGCCTTGGGCTCTCCGGTCAGGAATGTCTCCCCGGGCCGCAGGTCTGGTGGCTGGGTGACCCGTGGTGTCTGCGCCCCCAGCGGCTGCTCCTCGTACTGCATGATCCCTGGAGGCTGGCACAGGGAGGTGGGCAGGATGGCTTGGGGCGAGCGGAGGCCACTGGTGTTGCTGGGTGGGATGACGACAAACACCCCATTGCTGGAGGGAGCCGTGGACATCGTGCTCATCGAGAGCCTGGCAGACAGAGGCTCTGGAAATAATAATGATAGTGATGATGGTTACACACCTGCATAAGAGATTGTCAGTTTATCAACAACCTGCCTGCCTACCTACCCCTGTTCACTGCAGTCCCCAGAGGCTGGCACCAAAATCTCTGCTCAGTGAAGAAGGGAAGCTTCCCTCAGGGAAGTAGAGGGATGTCAGAGATCAAGGTGAGGCAAGGCCAAGACTTGAATCCAGTCTTTCTGACCCTAGAAACCACATTCTCCATCTCTGCTATTATTACATGGAAAGGACCTTTAGGAAGAACATGCATTTAAATTGCCTCCTTTGCCCGGAAAGGGCAAGTGACTCACTCAAGGACACACACCTAGTGTGAGCCGGAGCTGAGCATCTCTGCACAGGGGACTGGAGCTCACCCACCACTTCCTGTCCCTTAGCCCATGGCTAATGAGCTTGTGTAAATAATCCCCCTGGGTGATTTCCTGCTGTGGGATCCTTCCTCTTGGCCACGTAAGCAATCACTATTATCCTAGACAAGCCAGGCATGGATTATGGAAACTTTATGCATAGCTGGCCTGAGCAAATGCTTTGGGGAAAACCACCCAACTGTCAGGAGATGGGCTTACTAGGACACAGCAGAGGGATGAACCTGCCAGATTATACAATGAAACAAAGAACAGGCATCCTTCTCATTGGCGTTAATTGGTTCAGCACATGACTTTGCAGATAGAAGCTGGGACTTGAATCCTGGCTCCTCTGGGTACCGGGAGACCTGGGGGCAAGATGGCCACCTGCCCCAGCCTCAATTTCCTTATCTGTAAAGTGGGGATAATAACACTGAGAGATAACCTCATAGGGTTTGGTGTGAACTAAAATAACACACAACCTTGAGAAAAGCCATCCTTCAAAGTCTAACCATTGCTAGGAGTCAGGTACAGAATCTATGCCCTTCAGGAGCATTGTGTCTGGTGGAAAGAGCAAGAGAAGCTTGTAGTTCAGCCCAACAGATGATAACAGCATTGACTGAGCACCAAGCTCAGGGCTGGGAGTAGGAAGAAGAATTAACAAGGCATGTCCCTTGGGATGGACAGGTGCACACTGCTATATTTAAAGGGGGTAACCAACAAGGACCTACTATATAGCACAGAGAACTCTGCTCAGCATTGTGTGGCAACCCAGATGGGAGGAGAGTTTGGGGGAGGATGGATACTTGTATATGTATGGCTGAGTCCCTTTGCTGAGCACCTGAAACTATCATAATATTGCTAATTAATCAGCTATACCCCAATACAGAATAAAAAGTTAAAAAAAGAAAAAAGAACGTCTTGTCCTGGCAACGTAGAGCAGGGCTCTGCTAGGACAAGGTGCTGGTGGAGGTGGGAACTGATTCCCCCTCACTGGTTGTGAGCTCATTCGTGTCTTCAGGGAGGACACAGACCTGAACCTCGGGTCCTTGGAGGCGGCTATTCTGCTCTCACCTCCCCCCGCCGCATTCCTTCCCTTTTCTGTTTCTCTCGTCTTCCATCTTTTTCTTTCCCCGCCTAGTGGCCTTTTCCCTCTTCACCAGACGTATTCGAGAAGACAAGGCAACTGCTGAGGATGTTGTGGAAGAGTCCGCGGCAGTCCAAGCACATGGGACCCGAGTGAGATGCTGGGAGACAGAGGGTCTGGGCTGAGGAGAACCCCTCCTGCCCCAGGAGTCTTTGCTTCTTGGGTGTGAGTAATGAACATTTAAGTCCTCATCTCATTCTAAGGGAGAGAAGGCATGGATGGTTAGCTCTGCTTAAAGATGTTTCCCTGATGGTTCAGCAGATAAAGAATCTGCCTGCAGTACAGGAGACACAGGGGACACGGGCTCAATCCTGTGTGGGGAAGATCCCCTGGAGAAGGAAATAGCAACTCCTCCAGTATTCTTGCCTGAAAAACCCCATGGCCAGGGGATCCTGGTGGGTTACAGTCCAATGAGTCTCGAAGAGTTGGACACGACTGAGTGACGAAGCACAGCACAGAGATGAGGTACTAGAGGTTCAGAGAGGGTGACTGTGTCTCCCGCGGTCACACAGCACCTCAGTATCGAAGAAGTGGGGTGGGTCTGGACTCTGGTCTCCTGGTAGAAGGACTGTCGTATTGATGGGAGGCATTCACTCCTAGGTTCAAGTCCTGCCTTTGTCAGAGTGAGGGGATCAGTCCTGTACTCCACTCTTTGGAATACTAGTTCTAAAATGCTTGGAATAAAAGTTAATTTAAAATATACGACTATACTCCAATATAAATTAATAAAAATAAATAAAATACTTGGAGTCCACAGAGAAGCAAATGACCAACCAATGGGGCCTGAGTTTGCCAACTTTCTACTTCCTCATGCAAGTTCATTTAAAGAAATCACCCACGTTCTCACCATCACTTGGAAAGGATATTCGGCACCAGAGAGGGAAGAAGGGCATGATTTTAGAATAAAAGGACAAAACCTTTAGGTGAAACACATTTAACTCGGTGCTGCTTTGCCTGTAGAGTCGTCATTTCATCAGGGACAAGGCTCACTGGTGGTTCAGATGGTAAAGAACCCTCCTGCAACACGGGAGACCTGGGTTTGACCCCTGACTTGGCAAGATCCCCTGGAGAAGGGAATGGCAACCCACTCCAGTATTTTTCACTGGAGAATTCCACGGACAGAGGAGCCTGGTGGGCTATAGTCCTTGGGGTCACAAAGAGTCGGACACAACTGAGTGACTAACTCTTTCAGCATAGGTGAAAACCCTGCTTGGGACCCATGGCAATTTGGAGTGTATCTGAACACTCTCTGGGGTCCCAAGAAGCAGCAGCATGACCTACACCCTTCCTGGGCTCTCCAAGGGGGCCCAGAGCGGCCTCAGAAGGGAGCACAAGTGTAATTAACAGCATCTCTCCTAAGGTGGGTGGTGAGAAAGTTGCTTAAACTGAGACCTCACTCCCCCTTAGATGCAAAGAAAACACCTACAAAAATAGGCTCTCAGCTGATGTCACGGGTTAAGAGGCAATGAAAGTGTCACAGAGCTCCTGAGACTTGAAATCTCTCTCTACTCACCTCTCTGAAGCTGCCATCAGAACAGCCGCACCATCAGGCCAGGGACCACCGTTCTGTTGGGTTCCAGAAGCCACCCGGCCCACGCCCCTAGCTATGTGCCACCCAAAAAGAGACTCTATTTTCCTTGTGAATGAATATGAATGAATCAGTCACCTTGCCGTAAACCCTGATGCATGTGTATCAGGGACAGGCAGGTGGAAAAGAGGCAAAGACATGATCCCCTGTATCCAGGAGCTTACCAGATACCCACCAGGGGAATGGCTGCCTGGGACACAGGAAATGCCCAGACATCAACAAGGCGTGATATGAGCAGCTGCAAGGCCTTCTGCAGCTTGTGGAGTCCTCATGTGTATGGGAAACAAGGACCCTTATAACAGCCCCTAAGGTAGGTATTAATCAGCCCACTTTGCAGACCAGTAAACTGAGGGCCAGGGCTTCCCTGGTGGCTCAGTCAGTAAAGAATCCACCTGCAATGCAGGAGACCCGGGTTCAATCCCTTTGTCCAGAAGATCCCCTGGAGGAGGGCATGGCAACCCACTTAGTATTCTTGCCTGGAGAATCCCATGGACAGAGGAGCCTGGCGAGCTACAGTCCATGGTGTCGCAAGAGTCAGACACAACTTAGTGACTAAGCCATCACCAAACTGAGGGTCAGAAATTGTGCAGTCTAGTGCCCCAGGCCATGGGCTTCGAAATTGGATATAACTGTCAGAGATGTTAAAACAAAAGTTCCAGCTGAGTTCAGATACTGGAGTGAGCTGTGCCACAGATGACCTGGTAGAACTTGCCCAAAAGCAGGTGGTCGTGAACCTCCTGGGTGACTTTGCCACCTTTGCCTATATGGCTGGGAATGGAGACTAAGAGTGGATTTTGGAGAGATTAGAGTGATCTGAGTCTAAACACAGGGGAAGGGAAGTTTTCCTGTTCACCTTGAGACAAAAGGGAGGGGCTGGCTTTATGGACACTTGGAGAAATCGATACTCACTCCTGCATTTTGGGCGTCCGGTGATTCTGAGTTGAGGGAGGGGTTTTGTGGGGAGGTACACAGGAGAGAGAACCACGCCCCCCCCCCAGCGATGAGGGGGCACATCCAGAGACCTGGTAAAACACCTCT
This sequence comes from Ovis canadensis, assembly GCF_042477335.2. Taxonomy (NCBI): domain Eukaryota; kingdom Metazoa; phylum Chordata; class Mammalia; order Artiodactyla; family Bovidae; genus Ovis; species Ovis canadensis. Next base: position 52,836,974 of record NC_091265.1, on the reverse strand, counting down.
GCAGAGAAACCAGCTCAAACACTGCTAGCCTCAAAGGAGGGCGTTGGGTGCTTGCAAGAGCAGCAGCTAGTTCCCCTGTCCCTTCATCTCCTCCCTCTGTCATCCGGCCCTGGAGAAACTGCTCTCAACCAGCTGGGGGAAGGGGAAGCTGGTGGGAAAGCGAGGAGGGTCCTCCAGGTCCTCTTCTCACCTGCCGTGTGCTGGGCTGAGAATCCTGGCGCGCTAAACCTCCTGTGACCTAACGGGAGATTGGACCCTCCAGTGACCGTATCGGGGCTGCCTGCCTCACGTGTGAGTAACCAGAAGAGCATAGTCGCCACCCCAGTTTCAGTCTCACATAGTTGCTGTGAGTTTTAAAAGAAGCAGTGCCTGCCTCGTGCCCAGCACAGTGCCTGGCGTGTAGGGGGCAACCAGTGCTTCTAGTCTCTGTTGCTAGTAACATCCTTATGAAGCAGGTGCTATTACCATTTTGCCGATGAAGAAATTGAGCTCAGAGACATTAAGTGATGTGTATAATCGCTGTCCAGTGAATTATTCTTTGTGAGCCTCAGTTTCTCCATCTGTAAAATGGGTCCCTGAAAATCCTTTTTGGTGCTCAAGCCCTACTCCTATGGAAACTGGGGTGAGGTAAACTGTCCTCTCCCTGGGGGCTTCTCTCCAAGACCTTGCAGGCAGGCAAAGACATGGACGGCTCAGGAAAGAGGGCTTATTACCTGTTGTTTTGAACGTAAGCAAGGTGACCTGCCCAGGGTCACATGGTCAGGGTAAGGGATGGAGCTGGGATACAAACCTAGGTCTTCTCACTCCACCGCCTGCTCTTTCCCAGTTCCCTGAGGCCCCTCCGATGTGGGGGCCACACTGTCGAGACACAGCTGCACAGAGAGGCCCAGGACACTGATACCACTGGCTTCCCTCCCTGGAGCCAAGGTGCCCTGGGGTCCTACACTGATTCACGGGCCCACCGCCTCGGGCTGGGCCAACTCCACCTCTCAGCTGCCTGGACTTGTCTTGTGAGCGTCTCTGAGCATCGACTTTACTCACGAGGCGCCAGAAGCAGTTTTGCTCATTCACAGTGACAGCAGTTGGGAAGGGGAGGTGTTGCCAGCTGGAGGAGAGAGGCTCTTGATGAAAGGCAAAGAGCACATCTGGAACGGGGGGCGCTGCACATCTGGGAGGGGGCAGCTTTGCCGAGTGGCTGAGATCTCAGGCCCCAGGGGGAAGAATCCAGCCTACCCCTCTGCTGGCTCTATCAGCTGCAGGCCCTGGGGCAAGTTGCCTAACCTCTTTGGGTCTCAGTTTCCCCATCTGTCAATTGGGTGACTGTGATGTTGGTGGGAGGTGCTTGAGTCTTCCAAGGATGCTCCATCTATTCCCACCCCCCACCCGCCTCCTGGCCCCACCTCTGTGTCGACGAGTAGAAACTGGTCCCTTCTCTCTAAGTCTGAGCCTGTGGTGTCAGGCTGGCAGGAAGCTACTGGGCTTCTCCAATCCCAGCCCATTCAGGATGGGTCAGACCTGCTCTGCTGTCCCAGAGATGATGGTGCCAGATGCACACACCTGTTGGAGGAGGGTAGGCCTCTCCCCACCCCTACTGCCTGGCCCCTCTGAAAGTTTCCACTATGCTCTGCTGCGCGCTCTGCATCGAGGGCCTGGGGGACAGCCCCTTCCCTTTGCTGGGCCTCTGTTTCCTCATCTATAAAAGAGAGGCGAGATAATATTTGCCCCTAAGCCCCTTGCCAGCTCAGAATCTGTCAGGTCCTTCTCTTTCCTTGGAGAAGGGAGGGACAGGGTTGGAATCACCTTTCAGCCTTCCTCAAGGGAGGGGGGCGGTTGGGTAAGGAGAGGGAGGGTGGAGGAAGGTGGGAAAAGCTGAGGAGGATTCCGGTTCCCTGAGAGGATGGTTGGAGGCCAAGGGTCTCAGGGGATACCTGAGTCTTCTCAGTGACTGGCTTTGAGGAGAGAAGAACCACGCCCTTTCTTTAGCCCAACACCTGGCCGTGGTCCCGAGCTGAGGGTCCCCATCAGAGGGAGGCCAGGAATTCAGAGGCGTGGGAGCTGTCCTGCCCACTTAGTGCCGGCTGGGGAAGGACCAGGGTCACCGCCGTCTCCGCCCAGTGGTCTCCTCCTCTCTACTTGCCTGGCATCTGACGTGCCTTGCCCTGGTTCCCCTGTCACCCCTCATGTCTCCTGTCTCCCCCAGGTCCCCCATCTCGTCCCACGTCCCCTGTCTCGCCCCAGGTCCCCTGTCCCACCTCCCCCGTCTCACCCCAGGTCCCTGTCTCGCCCCAGGTCCCCTGTCTCGCCCCACCTCCCCTGTCTCGCCCCATGTCCCCTGTCTCGCCCCACGTCCCCTGTCTCACCCTAGGTCCTCTGTCTCTTCCCAGATCCCCATCTCATCCCAGGTCCCATCTCAGCCCAGGTCCCTGTCTCACCCCATGTCCCCTGTCTCGCCCCATGTCCCCTGTCTCACCCCAGGTCCCCTGTCTCACCCCAGGTCCCTGTCTCACCCCAGGTCCCTGTCACACCCCAGGTCCCCTGTCTCGCCCCAGGTCCCTGTCTCGCCCCATGTCCCCTGTCTCACCCCATGTCCCCTGTCTCACCCCAGGTCCCTGTCTCGCCCCAGGTCCCCTGACTCGCCCCAGGTCCCCTGTCTCGCCCCAGGTCCCCTGACTCGCCCCAGGTCCCCTGTCTCGCCCCAGGTCCCCTGCCTCGCCCCAGGTCCCCGCCTCGCCCCAGGTCCCCTGCCTCGCCCCAGGTCCCCGCCTCGCCCCAGGTCCCCTGCCTCGCCCCAGGTCCCCTGCCTCGCCCCAGGTCCCTGCCTCGCCCAGGTCCCCTGCCTCGCCCCAGGTCCCCTGCCTCGCCCCAGGTCCCTGCCTCGCCCCAGATCCCCTGCCTCGCCCCAGGTCCCCTGCCTCGCCCCAGGTCCCCTGCCTCGCCCCAGGTCCCCTGTCTTGCCCCAGGTCCCCTGCCTCGCCCCAGGTCCCCTGACTTGCCCCAGGTCCCCTGCCTCGCCCAGGTCCCCTGCCTCGCCCAGGGACTGGCCTGGGCCTCGCTCCTGGAAGGGCAGGTGTACTCACCCTGCTGTCGCCGCCGCCTTGCCCGCTGCTGCCTGCTCCCCGCTGCCTCTGCTCTCCGGCTGCCCCTCCTGAGTTCACACATGCTCGTGTGAAAGCCTTGCTATTCCTGTGGGGCTTGGAAATCCTCTGCTGTGAGCTGCCACCTCTGGGAAGTTCTCAAGTCCCTCCCGGCTCTACAGCCTCACCCGTCTGGCCTGACCCACCCAGGGGCCCAGGAAGCTGCTGCTGGGAGCATGGGCTCCCAGGAGCAGGGCCCCTGCGGGCATCAACTCCTTCCCTCAATGTTCAGAGGGGAGACTAGGCCCGGAGAGGCCAGTGGCCTGCTGGGATCCCACTGTGAGTGTCAGAGCCAGGACCTGGTCCACAGGGGTCCCCATCAGCCTCCACCCTCTTGCTGCTCAGGATGGGGGAAGACTGAGAGTTACCCGGAGGAGGCGGCCTGACTTCTTCCAGCTGAACTTGTCTGATGTCAGCGGAGAGGGCAGTCAGTCCCCCGCTTTCCCGTGGCAGAGCGCAGAGTGTGTGATTGTAGGAGTGAGTGTGAGCAGGTATGAGTACATGTGTGTGACGGCATGGGCACAGAGAATTTGTGTCAGTGTACCTGAGCTTGTGAAAGCGTGTGTGTGTGTGTGTGAGTGCATGCATGTGAACATGTAGGCATGCATAAGTGCCGGTGTGTGAGTGTGGGTATATGTGAACATCTGTGAGCATGTGACCACGTGTGCAGGTGTGACTGTGGTGTGTATGTGGGGGTGTGAACTTGTGTGAGGGTACTTGAATGTGTTAGCATGTGTGGCCATGAATGTGCATGTCCACAGAGTGGTATTCGAGTGGTGTGGGTGCAGAGAATTTGTGCACCAGTTTCTAGATTCAAGTTCTCATCAAAATAGCCCCTGTGACCTCTGGGCACAGTCAGGGAGATGGTGTTGGGGTGGACTGGAAGGGCATGGCCCTGGCCGGCTCTCAGCTCAACCAGGGATAGGACAGTCTGATTGAAGAAATGGGCCTGGTTCTTTTTCCGTCTGTGAATCCACACCTCCTGCAGCTACAACAGGAGTCTAGCTCCCCAAACCCCTGGATCCAGGCTGCCTTGGGTGCAGCAGAAGTGGCCGGTGCCAGCTCTGACCTGAGGCCTCAGGAGGTGCCACCTGCTTCTATTGTCTTCAGGAAACCAACACCTGCCCCGCAGCATGTCCTGGCCAGCCTGCTGGAGGACGAGAGCCAAGCCAGCCCAGGAGCAGAGCCAAGCCAACCCAGCAGTGCCCACAGAGGCCCCAGAGTGTGAGAGAGCACGGCCAAGGTCAGCAGGGCCATCTGGCTGACCCTGAGCTGAACACAAACACATGGCTGAGCCTAGATCAGAGCAGGAGGCCTGCCCAGACAACCCAGTGACTGGTGAGCAAAAGTAAACGCTTATGGAGGAATGCCACGGAGGTCCCATGGCTGACTGTCTTGTGGTCCTTCTCTGGCGATAGGCGAATGAAGATGTCTGTTCTCCTGTGGCTGCCTCCTCGTCTCTCACATCAGCAACTCCGTAAGCCAGGGACCAAAGAAGCTGTGCTGACCCTTTAAGGACCGGGAGCAGCCAGAAAAATGGAAGCGTCCAGACTCTAAGCCCAGCACTAAGCCCCGCCCAGTCCTTTCCCACAGCTGGTGACCCGTTTTCCTTCATGATTTGGGCACTGTGGGCAGCCACCGTCTCTAGCTGAGTGACTCTTTTTCTTTCTGGGAATGCTTGATTCTTTCCTGTCATTTACCATTTTCAGAATAATGGGAGTGCCCTAACTACCTCCACAGGTGATAAAAGATATTTTTTTAGTATCCCTATGAAGTCTCATGTTCCAACCCATCACAGGTATTGTTGTTGTTACTATTTTGCTATTGTTATTATTCTTGAAGTTCAAATTGTTCCTTTTTAAGCCAGTGGGATCTCCTTCACGCTGGCTTTGTGTCCTTCTGAGATGCCCCTCGTGGGACAGTTTCTGCGTCTCAATTTCCTCATCTGTAAAACAGGCTTTAAATATCTACCTGTATTATTGTTGGGAGATGAAATATTTGTGTTTCCTGAAATACAGCTGCTGTATACATGTTACTGATGGTCCTGCCCCTTACCCTCCCAGCTCCCCCCCCCACCCTCTGACTTTTTATATTAGAATGACCTCTGGAACCACACCTTAAGGGCTACACAGTGGTCACAGGGCCCTTCTGATGATCAGTGACACAAATGTGTCATCCAGGGCTTGTGACTGGGACACATCAGGGCATCAGGTATGATGGGATGGGAGTTTCCCATTCTTCACTCTTTTTTTTTTTTTTCTCCCTCTTCCTTACTCCTAGTAGAAAAAGAGATGCTTGAGCAGAATCACTGATTGCAGTTATGCTAGGAGCAGTTGTCACATTAGCAAGAAAGAGGTTGGTTGGTCCCTTGTTGACACACCAATTGGAAGTAACTCTGGAGGTCTGTCAGGAGCCACTGCCACCTTCTTGCATGGCACCAGGAATGTGGTTTCCATCATTTAAAAAAACTTAATTAATTAAATGTTTTATGTATCGATTTGGCTGTGCTGGGTCTTTGTCACAGCATGCAGGATCTTTTCATTGCAGCATTCTGGGTCTTGTAGCTGCAGCATATGGGATCCTGACTAAGGGTTGAAGCTGGGCCCCGTGCATCAGGAGCTCAGAGTCTTAGCCATTGGACCCTCAGGGAAGTCCCACTTTGGGGTCTGCTGTCATGCTGGAGTCAGGACTCTGGAGGGGGAAGCGAGATGAGGGGACTCCCCAGCAGCTGACTCTCCATGGGCCAAAAGCACGTGCCAGGACACTACTAGTCCACAGGGCATTTTGTGCAAATGGGGAAGGTGCCTTTTCATCAAGATAAGGTGTTTTAAGTTAGTGTGTATATACCACTGAGCCACCTGACTAGCTCTCTCTCTTGGGTGGGGGTGTGGCATGTTTCCAGAGCCCCACACAGCAGCACGTGGGTCCATACACTCTTTTACTCATTCACCCGTGAGTGCTGAGGCGTCTACACTGCAGCTGCAGCGTCCACACTCTCCACTGCTCCCCTTGCTCCTTGGGGCAACTGTGTCAGAGTCAGAGCTTTGGGGAAGGGGCCAGAGTTGGACCTCCAAGAGTTCCATGACTGAGGCACCAATCTAGAACAGCAGACCCGGGATCAATCCCTGGGTCGGGAGGATCCCCTGGAAAAGAAATAGCAACCCACTGCCATATTCCTGCCTGGAGAATCCCATGGACAGAGGAGCCTGGTGGGCCACAGTCCATGGCGTCAGAGTCAGACACGACTGAGTGGCTAACACTGAACAGTGCGCCTCCGCCAGGAGTGAGTAAAAGTGCACCCTGCTCTTCACCAAGGTTAAAGGGTGCCGTGTCCCAGGAAATGATTTATGAATTTTAAAAAAGAGACAGCAATAAATGAAAGTGAGGAGTAAAGAAGGGAGAAGGGGATCGTTCATTCTGGACCAGCAACAGTGCTGGGCATGGGCTTCCGTAAGTTTCTGGGAGAAGGAAAGAGTCAACTGAAATGGCTCCTCGTCACTGAAACAGACTGTCTGTTTCTGGGCAAAATCAGCTACACCTTCCTAGGAGGGTACAGGGGGCACCATCACTGCAGCGTTGGTGGGGGAGGTGGGGTTGGCAGGGCTGGTGATGACGTTGGCCTGGCCAGTGGTATTGTCAGTCACGTTGAAGGGGCCGGTGGGAGTGTTGGCTGGGTTGGCAATGACTACGGTCGGAACCTCTGTCCTGTTCTGAAAGACAAAGGATATGAGGCCATCAACTTCCCCTGTGGTCAATTGCAAAAATGGCCACAAATTCTTCCCCTTCCTGTTGCCATGCCCTTGGGTAGACCCTCCCTCGCTGATGCTGGTCTTAGTCATGGAACTTCCCTGGGTTAGTGGACCAACAGTGAAAATGTGAAGCATCAGAGATCTGAGAAATGTTTGCAAATCCAGGCTTGCTCTCTCGCTGCTCTTCTGAACGCTGAGGCTGCCATGTAAAGAAGACTGGACTGGCTCACTGGGTGATGAGAGAAAAGTAGGCCAGTTGGCCCTATTGGTAGGTGGCGTGCCAACTGCCAGACATACAATTGAGAGCATTCTAGACAATCCAGTTGGCAGGAAACTCACCAACCGACTGTAGACTCATGGCGAGTCCAGCAGAGGTCAGCTGAGCTGGCCCAAACCAGAAGAACTACCCAGCAGACCCAGAGAATCATAAACTACAGAAGCAGCTATGTTTAAGGGGCTAAGTCTGGGGATTGTTTGATATGTAGCAATAGCTAATGTACAGAGAAATCGGTAGCTAGAAGCAGGATAACAAAATCTAACATGTGCCTTGGCTTTGGGACTGGATGGCCAGTGAGGCTGGAGAGGTAGCCAGGAAACTGGTATAACAGGCTAGGTGTATAGTTACCCACAGTATGTAGCGGGGAAGGACTGTCGCATTTTGGAAGACAGAAAATGCAAACTAAAAACTTTTGCCTCTTGCTACGGAGACCAGGGTTTCCTGCATTGCAGGCAGATTCTTTACCATCTGAGCCTCTAGGGAAGCCCTGATAAAGGAGATCACCGGGCATTATATGGGAATGTCAGTTGCTTGCTCCTAGCTGCATATGGTAAAGTACCATAATAAAAATGTTTTCAAGAGATCAGATAAAGAATGATTCATTTCACAAGTAATATTTAGAGGGAAAAAAAGAAGGCCCGGGACCTGAAAAATTAGAAAATAAAATTGTCTTATTTCCAGGTTCCTCACAGATAAATGACATTTGAAGTAAAAGTAGGCCTGAGAACAAAGATCAAACCAAGATGTCTCTATACAACTCTTTGTGAAGATCTATAAAAGGTTTAAGGCAGTGACTAGCAGATCCTTCCAGCTAGACAGAGAAGCTTCTAAGAATTTTAAGGGCATGGTCCCACAGAAACTTAATCCCAAAATAGATATTCTGAAAGAGAGAGGACTGTCTGGAACATAATCTCAGGTGTGATTTTTGTCAAACAGTAAGAACCATAATCTGATAAAACATTCTCACTCTTTTAAAGGAAACTGTGTCAGCAAACAGACCATCGCCTTGGATTAACTTGGAGCTGCTCAAACTGCAAAAGGGCCTTTGGGTCCTACTTTCTTCATACAGGAGGCAGTTTGAGAGAGCTATTCTTCTTCCACAAGATGAAAAAGGTGGACCATTTCATATGGAAAATGGGCCACTTCTTATGGAAAAGAAACAATGTTTTCAAGCGTGGAGCCAAGAGTTCAGAGGATGGAGTCAAGAGAGAGTAGATGGAAGCGCTAGAGAACGGTGATCTGGGCAAACTCTTCTGGGGAGTAGAATTGGCCTCTCATCAAGGCACACTCCCCAACCCTGGGATGGGGTAATAGCCAGCTGGCCCTAGGGTGTCAGGATTGTTATGGAGCCTTGACTGCCCTGTCTTCCTCTTATAAAACAGGAGGGCACACTGCATTTTCCATCCCCTTGAATCTGAGGTTGGCCAGGTGACTTACTTTGGCCAAAGAGACATTAAAGAATGTGACATGGGCAGGGACCTAAAAGTCTGTGCCTGTGGGGCTGGCTGTGTCTCACTGCTCTTGGAATCCAGCTACCCTAAGAAGCTCAGGCTAACCTTCTAGAGGAAGTGATACCACTTGGAGCAGAGATGGACTTTTCCTTGAAGATTCTGGTTGGTCAGCTGCTGCCAACCTGGCAGCTGCTACACCTGTCTGAATGTGATACCATACAGGGCTCTATGGGGCTCCTGGGCACGAGGCCTTTCTGTGGCCCTCATCTCTTTGATTATAGGAAACAGCCTTCATTCAGGTCCCCTGACTTTTCCTGAGTTCCAATGGGCAAATTCAAACAGCTGTTAATTAGGGAGGAGACGGGAGGAGATGCAAGACCAGGGAGAAATAAAACAGTCAAGAGCAGCCTTGGGCAGGGTCCTATTTCCCTATCAGTGGATACACACAGTATCTTTGAGCTATTTTACAGATACTGAAATGCCCACCAGGTGAGAGAAGTTAATGATTAACAATAATGTACTGTCCACACGTATGTAGACCCTAGACCAGTTGTACCTGAAGGTTGATGATGCTGGCTTCTACCTACCTTCCAACCAACCCATCGAAAGAACGTCCACAAGCTGATCACATCCTCTTTGAACAATTATGATAATACTTCCCACTATCTTCCCCAAGTTGGGACACAGCAATTTTGATGAGGGCATTAGGCCACTGTGACCATCACCAAACCACCCCCCCCCCACCCCGCCTTTGCCTAACAACTCTGTCTCTGAGATTCAATTCAGCACCAGTGTATAGAGAAGCTGAGCTTTTGGTATCAAGTGGGTCCATCTGAGGCCAGCAGAAGACCCACTGGTCACACTGAGACTCAGAATCATGACCTAAAGAAATGGTTGCTGTTTTAAGCTGCTGAGTTTTCCAGCAGTTTCTTTTGCAGCAAAACTCCGCAGATACACCCTCCTTGTGATGGACTGAATATCTGTATGTTAGAATCTTAACCCTCAATCTGATGGTATCCAAAGGTGGGGCCTTTGGGAGGTAATTAGGTCATGAGGGGGCTTCCCAGGTGGCACTGGAGGTAAAGAACCCACCAGCCAATGTAGGAGACAGGAGACATGGGTTCATTCCCTGGGTCTGGAAGATTCCCTGGAGGAGGGCATGGCAACCCACTCCAGTTTTCTTGCCTGGAGAATCCCATGGAGAGAGGAGCTTGGCAAGCTACTATCCATGGGGTTGCAGAGTCAGACACAACTGAAGTGACTTAGCACACTCGCAGGTCATGAGGGGGGAGCTCTCATGAATGGGTTTAGTGCCCTTAGAGAGAGAGATGCCAGAGAGCTCTCCCTATCTTTCTATAAGATAGGGAAGCTATAACAAGAAGACAGCCATCCGAAAGCCAGGAAGAGAGTTCTCACCACTACCGGACCATCCAGGCATCCTGATCTGAGACTCCTAGACTGCGAGAAATAATTATAAGCCATGCAGCCTGTGGTATATTTGTTATAACATCCTGAACCAACTAAGATGTCCTCTCAGGCCCCACTTCTCCCAATGTCCGGTCACCTCTGCTACCCCTAGAACACTCTCTGATTCCTGGAACAGGGCCCAACACTTACCACAAACTGGTTCCAACACGTAGCCTGGCACCCAAAATGTGAGACCACACAGGTGAGGCAGAACTCCAGCAGGGCGAAGGGGAGGAGACCACCAGAAATTGCCTTCACGTTAATCTAGGGGCAGAGAGGAATGGGAAGGGTTTTGTCACAGAGGTGACTGTCCTGTGACCATCCACGCCTGTAGGCCTCATCTTAGGCAAGCACCACATGCCTCAGCTGGAGAGCCCCAGACCCTTTGGCACGTGCTCCACGAGCAGTTGCTACGGGTGCCCCTCTCACACGCCCCCATGGTACCTTTGAGGGCTGACAGCCAGACTTCCAACTGCCGGTACCTGCGTTTCTGGTCTATCAATGAGTGACAGGGGCTAGTGGATAAATACCCTCGATTCTCACCCCTGGGCTGAGAGGGAGTGACTGAAGCATGTGTCTGCACTGCTTTCCCAGGTGAGTACTCAGTGTTGGATGAGGTCACCTGGGGGAAATCCTCTGCCAGCTGGACCCAGGCAATCGGAGGTCTTCACGCCTCCCCTGTCCTTGGAATGCACTTCTGCAGTGGGAGTCATTTTTGAGGATGCAGCCTTGAGAGGAGGTGGTGTTAAGACCATCTGGACTGGATGCAATTACGTTTGTAGGATTCTGACGGGCAGTGCAGAGGTCAACTCATGTTGCAGCAGCCCAGGACAAGCCTCATACATCAGTTCCTTGGCTTATCAGACCTGCCACCTGCCAGTCTGGCACGGCTGCCTCTTTGGTCAGTCTCCCCCTGCCCTCCAGGGCTGGGGACTGGTTTAGGAACCAACACTCAGGGTAAGTGGATTGATTACATGACATCTTTACTGGTCCCTTCTCTTCCCCACCCCATTTCTCATCACCCTGCTGGCATTTGCTTCCTCCCCCAAATAAGCTACTTGTTTCAAAGTCAGTTCTGGGACTTCCCTGGCAGTCCAGTGGTAAAGAATCTGCCTGCCAATGCAGGGGACATGGGTTTGATCCCGGGTCTGGGAAGATTCCACATGCTTCGGGGTAACTAAGCCCATGTGCCACAACTACTGAGCTTGCCCTCTAGAGCCCACGTCCCACAGCTACCAAAGCCCTTGAGCCCTAGAACCTGTGCTCTGCAGCAAGAGAAGCCACTGCAATAAGTCCACGCTCTGCAACTAGAGAGTAGCCCTTGCTGGCTGCAATTAGAGAAAACCTGCACGTAGCAATGAGACCCAGTGCAGCCAAAAAAAAGAAAAGTCAGCTATGGGAGGAACCCAAAGTGAGACCCACCTCACAAGCACACTGGTACATGTGTGGCAGACTGGGGTCCAGGGCATTCGATGACCCCAGGAGTAGTTTTCAATCAGTGATGGTGGGAATTGGTGGGCGAGTACCCCAGGCACCTCACTCAGGACAGGATGTAACTCTGAGGCAGTGTCCTCTCTGTCTGCTAGAGTCCCAGCAGGATTAAGCTCTGGCAGTGACTTGCTTGGTGACACCCTTTACCTGTACCTTCCTTTCCTTGTTCATCTTATTGTCTCCCCTACCAGTATTTGCTAGGGGAACCTCTGAAATAAATGACTTGCTCCTGAATCCCTGTTCCAGCATCTGCTTCTGGGGGCCCCAGATAAGAGGAGAACCTGGGGGCAGCACCTCCTGTTCTTGCCACCAGCTGTCCCTCCCTCAACAGCTTCCTGGGGACAGGTGGCCTTAAGATCTGAGTGTGGCTACTGCCCCACCTACTTGTGCTGGCATTTGCTGCCTCCAAGCAGGAACAGAACAGGTACAAGGAGGGGCCACCTGGCTCCAGCTCTCTGAATCTCAGTGTCCTCATCTATAAAATGGGGTCTATCTCACCTGCCTCAGAAGTCAGGGGTTTTGGTGAGGGTTACATATTTTAGGATGCTTTTGAACTGTGATGCTGGAGAAGACTCTTGAGAGTCCTTTAGGCAGCAAGGAGATCAAACCTGTTCATCCTAAAGGAAGTCAACCCTGAATATTCATTGGAAGGACTGATGCTGAAGCTGAAGCTCCAATACTTTAGCCACCTGATGCAAAGAGCTGACTCACTGGAAAAGACCATGAGGCTGCGAAGGATTGAGGGCAGGAGGAAAAGGGGACGACAGAGGGTGAGATGGTTAGATGGCATCACCAACTAAATGGACATGAGTTTGAGCAAGCTCCAAGAGATAGTGAAGGATGGGAAAGCCTGGTGTGCTGCAGTCCATGGGGTTGCAAAGAGGAGGACATGTCTGAGTGACTAAACAACAACTAACACATTTTAGGACCTAGGGCTGTCATACTAGGGTGGGATTTGGCTGTGATTCCTTCCAGCTCTGGAACAACCTCATAAACAAGCCTCCCCAATCTTTCGGAAGCCTGGGGTGCTGGTAGTCTGGATGCTCACCGGCTGGGTAAAGCACAGATCCGAGATGAGAAGCAAGATCCCAGCCAGGGAAACGATAGCGCTGACCACGTTCATGCCAATGCTGCCATGCACCTGGAAGGGGCAGGGGGAGAGGCACCGGTGAGTCGAGTCTGAAGCCAGGCTTGTGGGGACTCTCAGGGAGCAGGAGGAAAGGGGAGCCCGGGCGGGAAAGAGGTGGGTTGTGGAGAAGCCAGCTTATCCTAAGCTCCCTGAGGTGAGAAGATTATTCTTTATTCAATAGGCAGAGTCCACCTGGGGCAGGGGCTGTATTTGTTTGGGAATATACCTCCATAAGTAGCTGACGGTGCAGGAAATGAGATTCAAAGGCCAGATTGGGAGGAGAGGTGGCAAGGATGCAGAGCTGCTCTGCGGAAGAAATGAGCACAGGGATGCGGGTGATGGTGGCAGGGGGCATGAACTGGGATTAGAGGATTGCCTTGAGAGAAGGGAGAGGAAAGTTCTGGTCCTGCTGGAGGGAGCTGGAGTCTGGGCTGGCAGGATTGGCTGGGGAGGGTTTTCAGAACCAGAAAGTCTAGTACTCCATTTTAAGGGATCTGCTGCCCAGTGTCGGGCTGCTGAAATCCTCCAGTCACTCATGATGTCCCCTGCTCAACTGCCTCCCCTGGGGGGTGGTTCATGGGGATGGAGATGGGGAGGGAAGGACTGAGTCCACCTGTGGGCTGAGGCTGGGAAGGCTGGCAAGCAGAGTAGAGATGGAAGTAGACACTTCAACTGGAAGTCAATCATCAGAACCAGGGGGACTAGGAGCCCCCCACGAGCTGGTAGGCATCTTGGAGAGGTCATTGGATTTCCCAGATGTGGGACAAGAGTTTGATCCACTTTTGTTAGGGGATTAAGGAGCACTGTGAGCTCAGCTGATGTTGGGGGGCCTGGGGAAGGGGGTCTTAATCCCGTTGTAGAGGATGGAATAAGGCAGACTGAGGGGCTGCAGGCATTTGCCTTGCAGACAAAGGACTGGTAACTGGAAACCCTCCGTGGGACAAGCCAGCCCCCAGCTAACCCATGGCTTTCCTGCTGAAAAGGCAGAAGAGACAAGAAGCCCTTTGGAGAACATGGAGAGGGGCAGGAAGGACTTGGAGCCAAGGAGGAGGGCCCTTAGAAGCTCTACATTTATCCCTAAGCTTTTTAGAGGCCGCAACAAAATAAAAACATGCACGGTATATCTCTGGCTGTCGAGACAGAGGATGACATTCTGACAGTGCAAGGGAATTCTGGGTCCTGTGTCCTATGGTTTGAACTCTGAACTGTTCAAGGCACATTCTCCCCTCATTTTTCTAGGTCTAGCCAAAGGGGAGGGCAGGAAGGGCCTTAAAGAGGTGGCTGAAATGTACACACATTTCCACTTGGCCTCTATCTGACTTTCTGCTTAATTCAGAACACCCCAAGGTCATGGTGCTGTGACTACTTGGCCACTTGCCAAAATGCCAAGTGTCTGAGTAGTTAAATACAATAGGTGAAGGCACGGTGCTGGGATCAGAGGGCTCTGGGCATAAACCCCAGGCTGGCCACATTCCTGCTGTGCGGTCTTAAGTCCAGTCACCCGACCTTTCTGTGACTCAGTTTCCTCTTCTGCAGAATGAGGATCACAGAAGTTTGTAGGCCTGTGGGGACTGAATGAAGTAAGGTATGTAAGAGCGCTGAACCCTGGGGCCAGGACCAGGCCACTCTGGGAGGCTCCTGGGAGGCCCCTCCCCCCTGGAGAGTCACATTCCAACACTGAAGGATGGTGAAAGATGGAATTACAACTCACCATGCAATAACTGCGTCCCTTTTCAGCCTCCACTGAGAGCGAGCCAGAGATGATAAACTACACAGACAAAAAGGAGTAGGAGCAGTTGTACAGTGTGTTGGAAAGACCACAGTCCATTCAGAGGTGTAGCTCTGAGTCCTCAAGGCTTACATACCTTGTTTCTTAAGATGGGCATGTCTGTTTACCTCCTCTCAACATTTTCACTATCCCAATGGTTAGATACCACAATACCTAAACTCCTCTGTGTCTAGGTTAAAATCTTTTCCCCTAAAAGCCTACATTTTGTTTCAGGATACTAGACATCTCATTTTTGTGTCTGGTCCCCATTGGGCCCACTCCCTGGGCACAGGCATCGCCCAAACTCATGGATCATCTGGCCTCCCACCACCCTATTCTCGACTGTGATCTTGGAAAAGCAAGGACAGGGTATCAGGGTGAGCAGAGCCTTAAGGCTGGGAGACGGGAGACCTAGGCTTCTGCTCCACTCTTGCTCCTAACTCACCTTGCTGTGACCCTAGGCAAGTTACTGCTCCAGCTTGGGGGTCCTAACTGGCCCTAGATGCTGCGAGGCTGGTGACTGATATGTGAACCCAGAGGCAGGAAGAACTTGGTCCAGTTATGAGAGCCCTCAACTGAGGGGGCCTGGGCTCCATCAGGACTTTCTTCCAACCCTTCCTGGCTGTGAGCCTGCAGTCATCTTGTCTAACCTCTCTGAGCCCCAGTCTTCTCATCCGGCACATGGACATGAACAAACAGACCCTGCTCTTTCTATCTACAAGAGGGTCATGTGACCCCGTGGAGAAGGAAATGGCAACCCACTCCAGTGTTCTTGCCTGGAGAATCCCAGGGACGGGGAAGCCTGGTGGGCTGCCGTCTATGGGGTTGCACAGACTCGGACACGACTGAAGCGACTTAGCAGCAGCAGCAGCATGTGATCCTGCAGTTGTTGTTTGGTTGCTAAGTCGTGTCTGATTCTTTGCAACCCCATGGACTGCAACATGGCTCCCCTGTCCTTCACTCTCTCCTGGAGTTTGCTCAAGTTCTATATCCACTGAGTCAATGATGCTGTCTAACCATCTCATTCTCTGCTGCCCTCTTCTCCATTTGCCTTCAATCCTTCCCAGCAACAGGGCATGGGAGAATAAGGGTGGGGTTATACATGATTTACATATTTACATTTACATCAAATTCTAAGAGGGTGGAATAATTAAAGCACGTGATTGGCTTGTGAGTAGCTGAAAGTTCCTTAGAGGCAGGGGGCACGTTGCTGGGGCATGGGGTCAGGGCCGGGTCCTTAACCCTGTCTTGCACCTACAGTCTTAGGTGGCTGGCTCTGGGCTCCCAGGGCCCTATTATTGGGAGTGCATTCCAGGCTTTTTCTTCCTTTGCTCCCCCATCCTGGTCTGGTAACTCAGAACCCAGAAGGAGGCCACAGGGCCTTGTACTCACGGATACTCCTCCCCATTCCAGGTACCCTGATATCGCGGAATAAGATCCTTCCCAATACAGTGAAGGATTGATGGCAGTGAAGATGTGAGTCAGGCCGATAAGAATCTGGATGGCCTGTGGGGAGGACAAGGCATCGTGAGAAAGAGCAGAACTGGGGGCCTATGGGATTGTAGCTCCCTCAGCAGCCCAGACTGTACCCCCAGAATCCCTGAGTATGACTGCTGTTGGGGCCAAAATCTCTCGGGGTGGGGTCCATGTCAAGGTGTTGTTTTGAAGCTCCACAGATGATGCCAATGTACACTCAGAATTGAGAGCCATGGACATAAACAGAAGGTGGAGGGGTGAGGGGTAGAACAGATCAGGATGACTTTCCCTTTGGACTCAGGCTTGCAGAGAAGATGCCTGGGCGGGGGCTTTGGCAACAAACCAGACGGGCTTAAATCTTGGCTCTGGCACTCACCAGCTGCGTGGCCTCAGGCAAGCACCCTCCCTGTGTCTCTCCCTGACTGGGATGACCATATCTGGCTTGCGGGGTTGCTGTAGACAGGGGCCCCCCAAACTCTAGAATCTAATGCCTAATGATCTGAGGTGGAGCTGATGTAACAATAACAGAAATCAAGAGTACAATAAACATAATGCTCTTGAAATATAATGCTCATCCTGAAACCATTCCCCCCACACTGCTGCTGTTGCAGCTAAGTCACTTCAGTCATGTCCAACTCTGTGCGACCCCATAGACGGCAGCCCACCAGGCTCCCCTGTTCCTGGGATTCTCCAGGCAAGAACACTGGAGTAGGTTGCCATTTCCTTCTCCAATGTATGAAAGTGAAGTCACTCCGTCATGTCCAACTCTTAGCAACCCCATGGACTGCCGCTTACCAGGCTTCTCTGTCTATGGGATTTTCCAGGCAAGAGTACTAGAATGGGGTACCATTGCTTTCTACATTCCCCCCACCCCACCTGTGGAAAAACTCTTTCAGGAAACCAGTCCCTGGTGCCAAAAAAGGTTAGGAACCACCGGTTGCAGAGATTAGAAAGAGGGCCCTATGGAGACTTCCCTGGCAATACAGTGGTTAAGACTCTGCTTTTCAATGCAGGGGGCACAGGTTCAATCCTTGGTTAGGGAACTAAGATCCCATGTGTCACAGGCATGGCCAAAGTTTTTTTCTTTTTTTCTTTTTTTTTTGAAAAGTGCCCATAAAGCTTATAGATAGGTCCTGCCACTTGGGAGATGTTTGCAAGCCCTCCACCCACACCTTTCCTAGGCCCCACCCCTGTGTATTCCCTGCTGTGGGAGCCTCAGTGCCTGCAAGCCTGTGCTGTTCCTCCTTCCCACCTGCTTTTCTTCCACTTCTGTCTGAAAGGTACTGGCTTCACCCTCATCCTACTGAAATCCCATCTTTCTTTCAACGACCAAATACATCCTTTTACAGACACCCCCACATTCAGGACAAAATACCTCCTATTTGGGGATCCTGCAGCACTTGCTATACCTGAGGACTTGGGGTGACATTTGACTTCTTCAGGCCTCAGATTGCTCAGGGGTCAAGTGATCAGTGTTGATCAGATGTGCCAGCTGTCACGCTCAATGAGTCTAAAGCTTAGTGTACAGACCTGGGTTTCATGTCAGCTGCTTCATCAAATAACATGCTTGATCTTGTCTGTGTGCCCACTTTATCTTAAGATAAAGGCACAGCTTCTCCCAAATGAACTGTAGTTCACTAAAGGGAGTCCATGTTTTTGGTCTTTCTCTGTGTTTGATCAGGTTCCCCAGGCATTTGCTCTAACTCAGAATAATTCTTTCGAAAGACTTTAAAGTAATTGGAATCCAAAGTTAACAAGCATTTGCCCAGTATTAATTAATAAGGAAAGTAATCATAACATGAAATTATAACTACTATGTAATATCGTATAATATCTTCACCTATTGAAGGTTTTCCACACACATTTATAATCTCATTTCCTGCCTGTGACCAGGATTTCTATTCCTGATACTGTTGATAAAAGAAAATTTCCCATACTGAGGTTTGGGGAAGTCATTCTGGTTTATACACGTAATGCTGACTAAAATAGCCTGTTTGTGGCTTACCAAACCTCCATTGTACATCTGCTTTAATTATTAAAGAAAAGGGCATATTTACCAGAAGTAAAGAATGTCTACATTAAATAAATATTAGGAATTCTCTGCTTGTCCAGTGGTTAAGGCTCTACGCTTTCACTGATAAGGGTGTGAGTTCAATCCCTGGTCATGGGCTACGACCCTGAAAGCTATGCACCTTGATTCCCCCTCTAAAAAAAATTCACCTGGGAAATTTTGGGACTTCCGTGGTGGTCTAGTGGCTAAGACTCTGTGCTCCCAATGCAATGGGCCCAGGGTCTGATCCCTCGTCAGGGAACTAGATACCACATGCCGCAACTGAAAAAAATATCCAACAAGCTGCAACTAAGACCTGGCACAGCCAGAAAAAGACAAAGAGAGATGAAATGCCTCCCTTCCCGGGATGCCAACGCTGGTGCTCCTTCAATGATAAGCCTCCCTTCCCAGGTGCGTTGGCTCAGATGGTAAAGAATCTGCCTGCCAATGCAGGACATGTGGGTTAGATCCCTGGCTCCAGAAGATCTGCTAGAGACAGGAATGGCAACCCATGCCAGTATTTTTGCCTGGAGAATTCCACGGACAGAGGAGCCTGGCGGGCTACAGTCCATAAGGTTGTAAAGAGTCAGACATGACTGAGAGCTAACACTTACTCCCAGGTGCAAAGGCCACACTGACTCCCTGTGTACATGTTGATCTGTTTTTTTTTTTTTGAAACCTTCAACAATTGTACACTCGCTCCAATGAGATATAAAACTGTGCTGACCACCCTACTTCTCCAGAGCAGTTTCTCAGAGTTATCTGAGAAGCTATCTTCTGTGCTACACACTTCAGTTTGGCTCAAATAAAACCTTTTTCTATTCCTATTATAGATTGGTTATTTTTGCTGGCAGTGTTTCATAGAAGTTAATCCAAGATTTGATTTGGATAAGTTTAGGAGGCAAACAATACCTTGCTCTTGGTGCAGTACACTGGTTTATCTGTCCCTGAAGGATCGACAAGGAGGGGTGGGCTGGGGGTGTGTGTGAGCTGGTCCTATCCTCCTGCCCCCAGCAGGTGGTTGGGTCCTCTCGGGAGAGCTGGCCAGTTTGTACTCTTCAAGCGCCAGGACAATTTATGCATGTCCTGTGGCAATTACCAGAAGGTACTGTAGTTACGACAGCCCCTCCTAGGTCTTCAAGGATGGTTTCTGGACAAAAACAAGGGAGAGACTGGTCTCTGTGGGGTCGTCCTGACCCAACCTCCAGAAGCTGCCACCTACATTTGTGTCCTCTGCCCTCTGAACCTATTCCCTTCCTTATCGGAACGCACTCGCTACTGCCGGGCTCAGGAAGGGACCCAAACTGGAGAGAGAGACCACACTCACCCCCAGTGTCCTGACCTCGTCCTTTATGAATTTCTTGGGATCGAACGTAAAAAATGATCCAAATGGCATGTTCCATTGGAATTGGTTGGGGGTATACATCGGCCCAGGGGCACATGTGGGAGGATTCTGAGGGCCTCCAGGCAGGGTTTGGAGGTTTGTGGTTCCCAGTGAGTACTGGATCTCCCCAGGTGGGGTCTGCATACTGGCCACTGCTGTCGGATGCTGGAGCTGAAGCACAGTGGGCAGACCCTGTGTGGCGTTCACTTCCGCTGGATTCTGGATCACTACGCGTGGCGTCTGTAAGTTCGCTCTTCCTGCATCGTTCTCGGTCACTCTGGATGTTAAGTAAGTGGCCATTCCCACAGGCTGCCCCTTGCTCCCAGGAGCCACAGGATTCCTGGCCTGGATCACGTACACGTTACTTGGTGCCATACCACCAGGCACAGCGTTGACTTCAACTCCCTGCTCCGTCATGATGCTCAAGTGCTGCAAAACAGGTAAGAAGGTGCATTTTCCCTCCTCTGAGAAAATTAATATGTGCTGCATCTGATCCCATCCTTATCTTTAGATTCATCTTCATTAAAATAAAAATCACCAAAAATAAAAACATCAGAATCATCTAGCATGATATTATACAGAATGATCTCCTTCTCTTCCTTGTAGTCTGTGTTCTTCGGGACATGTTGGTTGGTTTTGTTTTTTTGGTTTCTTTGAGGTTTGGATTTGCAAGACTAGGTTACCTGGGGCCCCTTATCCCTGTAGACTCTTGTTTACAGCTGAGGCAGTGGGTTTGTTTAGAATTCTGAGGTC
The DNA here is from genome assembly GCF_042477335.2 of Ovis canadensis. Classification (NCBI taxonomy): domain Eukaryota; kingdom Metazoa; phylum Chordata; class Mammalia; order Artiodactyla; family Bovidae; genus Ovis; species Ovis canadensis. The sequence goes on along the minus strand of NC_091265.1, from coordinate 52,816,845 downwards.
AGTGTTTCAATCTGCCTGCCTTAAATATCTGAGTCATTGATTGTGACTTCTCCGTCCTCTCCCCTGCCCTGGCCACAGCTGATGGCCTAGGGGTGGACAAGGGACCCCAACTGGGTCTAGAACTTTCCAATCTTGGGAATGTGGAATTGGACCCAAGAACCATTTCGGGTTGAGGGGTTTATGCAGAGCTGGAGAGGGTCACAATTGTGTCATGTGTAGGGGTAGTAGAGAAAGTCAGTTAGAACAAAAAGAATGAAGCTGATATAGCAGGGCTGAGGGGTGGGGAGAAATAGTTGAAGAAGCAGGTGGTGGGAGAGGGACAGAAATAGAGAGACAAAGAGAAGGAAACACCTTGGATCCTGATGATTTTTTACTGTTTATCCAAGTTCTCATTATCCCCAGCTGTACTCTCAGCCTTTTGAAATCTGTAACTAGTTTATAACTAGTTATGGGTTTAATCTAATGAAGCTAATTTGTGTATGACTTTTCCCTAGTGGCTTAGACAATAAAGAATCTGCCTGCAATGCAGGAGACCCGGTTCAATCCCTGGGTTGGAAAGATCCCCTGAGGAAGGGAATGGCTTACCCACTCCAGTATTCTTATCTGGAGAATTCCATGGACAGAGGAGCCTGGTGGGCTATAGTCCTTGGGGTTGCAAAGAGTCAGACACGACTGAGCAACTAACACTTTCGCTTCACTTGTCGACATTAATTGGTTTTGGAGTGGAAAACAAGACTATCTCTGGCTACCTGTCTTCCCAGGAGGGACCATGGACCCTGTGGAAACGTCATCTTTTACATCTCATGAGTCACGTCCCAGTTGGTGTCGTGGTTAGGACCATGTAGGAGTTTTGCTTATTTCTATTTATCTGGGTTTAAACCATTATGGGCCAAGGTACTGGGTATTATGATAGTGGCCACACCCTTAACAACATGTAGTTACAACCGAGTCCTGAGCATTAGAGACTGTTGTGAAGGGAAGGGCTTGAAGTGAAACTTGGATCTCACCATGATTTGACCCCTGATAAGCTGAGTGCGTGCTGAGTCTCTTCAGTCATTTCTGACTCTTTGTGACTCTATTGACTGTAGCCTGCCAGTCTCCTCTGTCCATAGGATTCTCTAGGCAAGAATACTGGAGTGGGTTGCCATGCTTTCCTCCAAGGGAATCTTCCTGACCCAAGGATCAAACCCATGTCTCTTATGTCTCCTGCACTGGCAGGCAGGTTCTTTACCACTAGCGCCACCTGGGAGGCCCCGATGAGATGAGAGGCTTGGAGGATTTCTTCATTATCTGTGCTGATGAGCAAGTACGCCATGGGTGGCGGCGGACGAGTAGCTTCAGACTCTGAAGACACTGACAGGTGGAAAGGTTTCCCATTTAGGTGAGAGAAAAGGTCTCTTATGTCATTAATGTTGATATTAACTGTTAATGTTAATTGCTGCAGCTGCTGATCTTGTCTCTCCACCTAAATGATACACTCCCTGCTGGCAAGAAACTGAATCCTACAGTTACTAGATTCCAGCTAGCATCACCGACTCAATGGGCATGAATTGAGCAAACTGGGAGACAGAGGAGGACAGAGGAGCCTAGCGTACTAGGACTGCAACAAGTCACACACAACTAAACAAAAACAACAGATTCCAGAAGTCTGCTATCATGGAGTTTTCTGCCCAATAGAAAGTGCCTCTAAGTTGCACTTACAACATGAATTCCATCACATCCCACCCCACCATGATCCTAATTGCTTCCAGAGGGAGAGAAACACTCCGAACTATCAATGACCAACCTGGGTTTGGCTGGCTAGTTAATTGGCACTATTTAATATTAATAAGCTAAAAAATAAGCTCAAAGGCAAGACAGCATCAGGGCTAAGAGTTCAGACATCCTTGGGTCCTTTTCCCAGTCCCTTCATTTACTAGTTACATGACCTTGATCAAGTTGCATGAGTTCTTTAGGCTTCAGTTTCCTTATCTCTGCCAGATAGATTATAATAACCCTTTCTCAGAGGGTGTTGTCAGGATTAAGTGAGAAACTTTTCCGCACAGAGCCTGGCACAGAGGACATACTTAAACGTCTGTTTGTTGATGAGTAGACACCATCCTTGGTCTTCCCTGATGGTTCAGCAGTAAAGAATACGCCTGCAATGCAGGAGACTCAGATTTGATCCCTGGGTTGGGAAGATCCCCTGGAGGAGGAAACGGCAACCCACTCCATTCTTTTCTGGAAAATCCTATAGACAGAGGAGCCTGACAGGCTAGAGTTCATGGGCTTGTAAGAGTCAGACATGACTTAGTGATTTAAACCACCACTACCACCACCAGAGACCATTCTTGGAGAAGGGCCTTTGTTTTGAACATTTTTCTTAATTGATCTCAAACTAATTTCCAGTACCTACAGCCATGGATCTAAAGTGTGGTCTCTGGACAGGTGAGACTGTTTCACTTGGGAACTTATTAGAAATGTAGATTCTTGGTCCTTTGCCTCATTCAGTGCAGTCAGTTCAGTCGCTCAGTCATGTCCAACTCTTTGTGACTCCCATGGACTGCAGCATGCTAGGCTTCCCTGTCCATCACCAACTTCCAGAGCCTGCTCAAACTCATGTCCATTGAGTTGGTGATGCCATCCAACAATCTCATCCTCTGTCGTCCCCTTCTTCTCCTGACTTCAATCTTTCCCAGCATCAGGGTCTTTTCCAGTGAGGCAGCTCCTCACATCAGGTGGCCAAAGCATTGGAGCTTCAGCTTCAGCATCAGTCCTTCCAATGAATATTCAGGACTGATTTCCTTTAGGATTGACTGGTTTGATCTTGCAGTCCAAGGGACTCTCGAAAGTCTTCTTCAACACCACAGTTCAAAAGCATCAGTTCTTCGGCACTCAGCTTTCTTTATGGTCCAACTCTCACATCCATACATGACTACTGGTCCTCTGCCTAGACCTACTAAATAAGAAGGGCTTCCCTGGTGACTCAGATAGTAAAGCGTCTGCCTGCAATTTGGGAGACCTGGGTTGGATCCCTGTGTCAGGAAGATCCTCTGGAGAAGGAAATGGCAACCCACTCCAGTACTCTTGCCTGGAAAATTCCATGGATGGAGGATCCTGGTAGGCTACAGTTCATGGGTTCGCAAAGAGTCAGACACGACTGAGCGATTTCACTTTCACTAAATAAGAATCCCCCAAGTGTGGGGACCAGCTGTCTGTTTTTTAAAATGTTTTTTTTAATTGTGGTTAAAAATATATAATATAAAACATACTATTTTAACCATTTTAAGCATATTTAATTGTACAGTTCAGTGGCACTAAGTACATTCACATTGGGGTGTACATACACCCCAATATTCATTGCAGCACTTATTAGAGTAGCCAGGATATGGAAGCAACCTAAATGCCCATCAACAGCTGAATGGATAAAGCAGATGTGGTACATATATACAATGGAATATTACTCAGCCATAAAAAGAACGAAATTGTGCCATTTGCAGCCATCTGTTTTAACTTACTCTCCAGGTGACTCTGAGGCTGGTGGAGTTTGAGAATCATAGTGATATATAAATGTCCTACACATCTCCTTCTTGGTTTAATTCTTTTCTCTTGGATCCTAACAGGTAAAAATATAAACTATATAGAACTCCAAGAAATTCCCCAATTTTTTCTTATCTTAAAATCTAGGGACTTCCCTGGTAGTCCAGTGGTTAAGAATCCACCTTGCAATGCAAGGACGAGGGTTTGAGTCCTGGTTGGGGAACTAAGATCTCATATGTCCCCGAGCAGCTAAGACAGTGGGCTGTCTGATGCAGCCAAGTAAATATTAAAAAATAATAATAACTAATTTAAAAAATCTAGCTGGTCTCTCCAGTCCTCCCATAAGAGCAACAGCTTTCACTGGTCTGTCGACTGACAGTTCAGTTACTCGCTGTGTCTTCTCACTTTTTTTTTCTTTTTAAAAAGTGTTTGTTCTTTTTCTTTTTTCTCCCACTAATTCTGATCCTACCTGCCTCCCTGCAAACAGGGAGATGAAGTCTTTGAAAGTGAAATAACTTGCTTGTGGATAAATGGATTTGAGACTCGAATTTATTCTTTCTGACTGCTATCTTCTTTTCACTATATATTTTTTAAATTTTTTAAAAAGAATGCTCTCTCTGCCAGGTGACATAGGAGTGGCAGAATATTTGGCAGTGTCAACTGAGATGGACCTATACAGCGTATGCCACTTCTGCCTTGACCTTAATTTACCCCTTGCTTTCTCGGAGGAATTTCAGGTTTCCCGTAAGGGTGGTTTATAATGACAACTACAGCAAGCATCGGTATTTAGACTCCACAGCCCTGTAGGCATCAGGCAATTCCTCCAGCTATATATCATTGCTGTGAGCATTTTGCAGACAAAGTAACTGAGGTTAAGTAACTCAGGTCATGAACACACAGCTAGAAAATGCCAAAGCTGAGATTTGAACTCTGGTCTGTCTGCCTTCAATTTTCATAAGGGATACCACACAGAATGTTACAGTCTGCTACATGATATGAGAGAATGGATTATATTTGTCTCCCTTTTTCAGAACAGACTTTCTTTTTACATGTGTGATAAATAATACAACTACAAACCTGGCGACTGGCAGAGGCAGCTGGCTCCTGTGATAGACTCTCCCGAGACCCCTTTAGTCCCCGCTGCTGTCAGGAACAAGGGAGAGGGTTCTTTAGGAGCCTTTCCATCAGTTCTAGGTCCTTCATATACCCGATCACACTTTAATTACAGCTGGACTCCGGGAGTGGGGAAATGGAGATGTCTTGTGGAGTTTCCCACCTTCTATCTTAAGATATCTGGGTTCATATAGAGATATGAACTATCTCTGAAACTTGTTCTGTTTTTTCACTTACCTCCTTAGCTGGCCAGACTCTGCATCTCCAAGGTTAGGTGGTTGCAAATTCTGTCTCTGTGGACTGCGCTGGCTTATCTTAAATGCTCTTATAAAAAGGTATATACATCATATACAGTTCCCTGCCTTATGGCATTTCCCCAGAGACCCTACTCAGGGCCCGTCTAGGCCCCATGTCTCCCCTAGTGTGGTCCAGTTTCTGTGAGGACCAAGGAGAGGAAGTCATAGATGTCTTACCTGGTTGACCCTGCGAGCCTTTCAATGTTCCTTCTTCTGATCCTGTGGGCCTCTGAAACCTGGCCTATAAATTTCTGATAAAAGAACATTTGGTTTCTCTTTGAAGCTCCAAAGTCTTGTTTGCAATTTCACTTTGAGTCAAACAACGAATCCATTCTCTGGCTTCCGAGTTGAGCTCATTTGACCTTCAGAATATTTATGGCCTTCATTGAGTAGGAACGGAGTTCCATGGGCCTTTCAGAAGTGGGCCACTAAGACCTCATAAGCCAATAGATTTATAAGCAATTTTAGGAAGTAATTAACAAGTATTTACTGAGTGTCTTCTGTGTGTCAGATGGTATGTTACATGCTGAGGTATGTAGATTTCTAGAAGTTTATAATGACGTGGCAAGATAGAATTTAACCGTTGTCAGATAATCGTAGTACAGGCATACCTTGTTTCATTGTATTGCCAGATATTGCTTTTTTTTTTTAATCAATTGAAGGTTGATGGCAACCCTGCACTGAGCAAGTCTGTAGCGCTATTTTCTCATCAGCATTATTTTAAAGTTATGGTATAGTCCTTTAGACATAATGGTATTGCACACTTAATAGACCATGGTGCAGCATAAACACAACTTTTAGTTGCACTGGGAAATCAAAAAATCAGTAGCATATTTACTTTTTGGAAAGGGTCTGGAACTGAACCCACAACATCGCTGAGTTGTGCCTGTACAAGTTATGGCTGGAAACGAACAAACAGCCAGGCCATCAGTGATAAAGTAGGTGGAAGACATGTCAAAGATTTGGGCTGGTCTCTGAAGATTTGTGAGTGGCTAGACATTGAATAGGACATCCAACTAAGAGTGGACTTTGAAAGGAGGCTCAGGTTAAAGCTGCACAAAAGGCGCAGTCTATTCCAGAAGAGTGTGAACCAGAGGCACGGGTGCATGTTAAAAGGTGTCAGGAAAATCAAAACTATAATAAAGTATCACCTCACACTGGTCATAATGGCCATCATTAAAAAATCTACAAACAATAAATGCTGCAGAGGGTGTTCAGAAAAGGAAATCCTCATGCACTGTTGGTGGGAATGCAAACTGATACAACCACTATGAAGGACAGTATGGAGGCTCCTTAAAACAGTATGGCGATTCTAAAAACAGAACTCCCTTGTTACCCAGCAATATATGCTGGGCATATACTCAAGAGAAAACCATAATTCAAAAGGATACATGCTCCCCAGTGTTCATAGCAGCACTATATAATTAGCCAGGAAAGCAACCTAAACATCCACCAACAGAAAAATGGATAAAGAAGATATGGTACATATATACAATGGAATATTACTCAGCCACACAAAAGCATGAAATTAAGTCATTTGTAGAGACTTAGATGGACTTGGAGAATCCACACAGAGTGAAGAGTCATACAGAGTGAAGTAAATCAGAAAGAGTAAAGCAAATATCCGGTATTAACACATATATGTAAAATCTAGAAAAGTGGTATAGGTGATCTCATTTGCAAAGCAGAAATAGATACATAGATGTAGACAACAAATGTATGGACACCAGGGGGAAAGGGGGAGGGATGGGAGGAATTGGGAGACTGGGATTGATACATATATACTTTTGATCCTTTGGAGATCAAACAAGTCAATTCTAAAGGAAATCAGTCCTAAGTATTCATTGGAAGGACTGATGCTGAAGCTGAAGCTCCAATACTTTGGCCACCTGATGTGAGCAGCCCACTCGTTGGAAAAGACCCCCATGCTGGGAAGAACTGAATGCAGGAGGAGAAGGGAGTGGCAGAGGATAAGATGGTTGGATGATATCACTGACTCAGTGGACACGAGTTTGAATGAACTCTGGGAGAAAGTGCAGGACAGAGGAGCTTGATGTGCTGCAGTCCATGAGGTTGCAAACAGTCAGACAGGACAGCAATTGAACAAAAGCAACATAAAATAGGTAACTAATGAGAGTGTACTGCATAGCATGGGGAACTCTACTTAATGCTGTGAATGGGAAGGTGACCTGAATGGGAACTGACCTGAATGGGACAGTGACCTGAGTAGGAACGAAGTCCAAAAGGCAGGGGATATATGTATATGTATTTATTTTTCTGTACAGTAGAAACTAACACAAACATAGGTAAAGCAACTATACGTCAATAAAAATTAATTAGAAAAAGAACAAAAGGGGGAAAAACTGTAGCAGAAAAGTCTACTCCAAAGTATACCTCTTTGGCATAATAATTACAGTTGGTTGAACCTTGAACAACACAGGGCCTAGAAGAACCAACACTCCACATAGTTGAAAATTGGGTATAATTTAGAGTAAACCCTCTGTATCTGAGGTTCCACATCTGTGGATTTAACCAACCTTGGGTTGTGCAGTACTACAATGCAATAAATTAGCAGACAAGTGGACCTGTGCAGTTCAAACCCATGTTGTTCAATGGTCAACTGTCAACTGTGTTTTGGACTGATTATTTTGAGGAAGAGCAGACATAGGAAAATCTCTGAAAACAGAAGTTACCTTTTTGTAAGAGAAACATAGCTTTATAAAGGAAGTCTTCATTTGTAAGAATGCCTTCCTGTCTGTACCAGGAAGGAAAGGATGACAAAATCACAAGAAACTCCTTTCTGCAGAGAAGGCATGCCTTAAATCTGTGTGACAAAGCTTCCTCTTGTTTACCTCCCATAATCAGCCTCCTCACATCTTCCTCTCTTTTCTCTGGAGCAGAAGATGGGACTTAAGCCTGAATTTTGAGTTAACTCTGAGTGTTACTCATTTTCCCCTACATATCTTCTATGTACACAGTTTAGTTCAGTTCAGTTCAGTCACTCAGTCGTGTCCGACTCTTTGTGACCCCATGAACCGCAACACGCCAGGCCTCCCTGTCCATCACCAACTCCTAGAGTTTATCCAAACTCATGTCCATTGAGTCAGTGATGCCATCCAGCCATCTCATCCTCTGTCGGCCCCTTCTCCTTCTGACTTCAATCTTTCCCAGCATCAGGGTCTTTTCAAATGAGTCAGCTCTTCGCATCAGGTGGCCAAAGTATTGGAGTTTCAGCTTCAACATCAGTCCTTCCAATGAACACTCAGGACTGATCTCCTTTAGGATGGACTGGTTGGATCTCCTTGCAGTCCAAGGGACTCTCAAGAGTCTTCTCCAACACCACAGTTCAGAAGTATCAATTCTTCGGTGCTCAGCTTTCTTTATAGTCCAACTCTCACATCCATACATGACTACTGGAAAAACCATAGCCTTGACTAGACAGACCTTTGTTGACAAAGTAATGTCTCTGCCTTTTAATATGCTGTCTAGGTTGGTCATAACTTTCCTTCCAAGGAGTAAGCATCTTTTAATTTCATGGCTGCAATCACCATCTGCAGTGATTTTGGAGCCCCCAAAAATAAAGTTAGCCACTGTTTCCACTGTTTTCCCATCTATTTGCCATGAAGTGATGGGACCAGATGCCAGTTTATGTGATAAACTTCTGTTTTTCTCTTGCTAATCTGTCTTTTGTTTCAGGGGCCCCAGCTGAGAACTTAGAAGAGTAGAAAAGGAAAATTATTTTTTTCCTCCTCTAAAATGTCCACCCTGATTATTCATTGGAAGACTGATGCTGAAGCTCCAATACTTAGGCCACCTGATGTGAAGAGCTGACTCATTGGAAAAGACCCTGATGCTGGGAAAGATTGAAGGCAGGAGGAGAAGGGGACTACAGAGGATGAGACGGTTGGATGGCATCACCAACTCAATGGACATGGTGAAGACGGGAGATGGTGAAGGACTGGGAGATGGTGAAGGACAGGGAAGCCTGGCATGCTGCAGGCCATGGGGTCGTAAAGAGTCAGACATGACTGAGCAGCTGAACAACAAACTAACTCTTCAAGACCCATCTTGAAACCTGTCTTCCATGAAGACTTCCTTACACTTTCCAGTGAAAATAAATCTCCTTGAGACTCAAATGTCTCAAATGTCAAGTGCCTGGGGATGGGTTCTGATTATTGCAGCCTTGTAGGATCACCCTTTTCCTTTAGGTTTCTATTGTTTAGGCTGCTGGGAGGAGGACGAGGAATTCCATCTTGAAGACAGTCAGCCATCTTAAGGTAGGATGAGAACTAGGCCTGAACCCTGTTAACCATCATTAAAGAAAAAACAGGAAACCCCTTCCTAACAGATGGCAAACAAAGATTGAAAGTAAAAGTCAGGTTGTCTCAGTTAGATTAACAACAGTGCCTGTACCTGTGTGTTGTAATGATTAATTGTTCCACCCCTGTACATTGTAAAACTAATTACTAACGTGTAACCAGTCATGTAGCTGCTGCTGCTAAGTTGCTTCAGTCGTGTCCAACTCTGTGCGACCCCACAAATGGCAGCCCACCAGGCTCGCCCATCCCTGGGATTCTCCAGGCAAGAACACTGGAGTGGGTTTCCATTTCCTTCTCCAACGCATGAAAGTGAAGTGAAGCCTCTCTGTGGTGTCCGACTCGGAGCGACTTCATGGACTGCAGCCCACCAGGCTCCTCCATCCAAGGGATTTTCCAGGCAAGAGTACTGGAGTGGGTTGCCATTACCTTCTCTGAGTCATGTAGCAGAGGGTATAAAACCGAGTCCTCCGAGATCATTGGGGTCCTTGTTGGCAACCGATTCCCCTTGGACCCACTGGTGTAATAAACTGTACTCCACTGTCTTGAGTGTCCTCTGAGGTGTGTTTTGTGGTTCTGGATTCTACAACACTCAGTTCAGTTCAGTTCAGTCGCTCAGTCTTGTCTGACTCTCTTTGCAACACCATGAATCGTAGCACGCCAGGCCTCCCTGTACATCACCATCTCCCGGAGTTCACTCAGACTCACATCCATCCAATCAGTGATGCCATTCAGCCATCTCATCCTCTGTTGTCCCCTTCTTCTCCTGCCCCCAATCTCTCCCAGCATCAGAGTCTTTTCCAATGAGTCAACTCTTCGCATGAGGTGGCCAAAGTATGGGCTAGCTAAAGCCCCATTATACATATTGTGGTCTCACTCCCAACAACCTGGAGGAGTTGGGTTGTGGATTATGCTTTTCTTAGTCACCTCTTGCCTCAACTTCATGCTTTATACTTTTCTGATCCAGGTCATACCTCCCTTTTCCAGCTGTTTCTCCAACCTGAAAGAATTCAGTCATGAAACATAGCTCTTTGTTATAGGTTGAACTAGATCTCTTTCTGCGACATCCCATGCCCAAATATGTGAGAGTCCCTTGGACATCAAGAAGATCAAACCAGTCAATCCATAAGGAAATCAATCCTGAATACTCATTGGAAGTACTGATGCTGAAGCTCCAATACGTCAGCCACCTGACACAAAGAGCCGACTCATTGGAAAAGACCCTGATGCTGGAAAAGATTGAAGGCAAAAGGAGAAGGGGGTGACAGAAGATGAGATGGTTAGATGGCATCGTTGACTCAATGGACATGACTTTGAACCAACTCCAGGAGATAGTGAAGGACAGGGGAACCTCGCATGCTGCAGTCCCTGGGGTCACAGAGAGTTGGACACAACTTAGCCACTGAACAATGACAACAACCTCCAATACCTCATCAGTCAGTTCAGTCGCTCAGTACCTCATAAAGTGAAGTTGCTCAGTTGTGTCCGACTCTTTGCGACCCCGTGGACTGTAGCCCACCAGGCTCCTCCATCCATGGGTTCTCCAGGCAAGAATACTGGAGTGGGTTACCATTGGAGGCAGGTTCATTACAGATGGGCTTCCCTTGTGGCTCAGCTGGTAAAGAGTCCACCTGCAATGCAGGAGACCTGGGTTCCATCCTTGGGTCAGGAAGATCCCCTGGAGAAGGGAAAGACTACCCACTCCAGTATTCTGGCCTGAAGAATTCCATGGACTGTATAGTCCATGGGATCTCAAAAGAGTCAGACACGACTCGGTGACTTTCACTTTCACTTTGACTTCCCTGGTGGCTCAGACGGTAAAGCGTCTGTCTACAGTGCGAGAGACCTGGGTTGGATCCCTGGGTGGGGAAGATCTCCTGGAGAAGAAAATGGCACCCCACTCCAGTATTCTTGCCTGGAAAATCCCATGGACGGAGGAGCCTGGTGGACTGCAGTCTATGAGGTTGCAAAGAGTTGGACACAACTGAGCGACTTCACTTTCACTTTCATTATGGAAGTAATCAAGTTAGAATTAGGTCTTTGAGAAGGTCTTTAATCCAGTAGGACTGGTATCCTCATAAAAAGGGCAAATTTGGACAGAGGCAGATGTACACACAGGGAGAACATGATGGGAACATGAAAGCAGAGACTAGGGTGATAGATCTACAAGCCAGGAATCCTATAGATTGCCAGCAAATCATCAGAAGCTAGCCAAGAAGCATGGACCTGGCCATCTATCACACCGTCAGAAAGAACTAACCTAACTGCAGGTGATACACTGCTGTTGTTTAAGCCACCCAGTTTGTGATATTTCGTTACAAGCAGTTTGGAAAACAAATGGGGCTTGATTTTCTTTCTTCTTCAGTTACAGGAAAAAGTTCCATGTGGCAGAAATGTACTAAAATTGGGGGTAGGGAATAGAGCTTGCTTATGAACTGTGGTGTTGGAGAAGACTCTTGTGAGTCCCTTGGACTGCAAGGAGATCCAGCCAGTCCATTCTGAAGGAGATCAGCCCTGGGATTTCTTTGGAAGGAATGATGCTAAAGCTGAAATTTCAGTACTTTGGCCACCTCATGCGAAGAGTTGACTCATTGGAAAAGACTCTGATGCTGGGAGGGATTGAGGGCAGGAGGAGAAGGGGCCGACAGAGGATGAGATGGCTGGATGACATCACTGACTCGATGGACGTGAGTCTGAGTGAACTCCGGCAGTTGATGATGGACAGGGAGGCCTGGTGTGCTGCGTTTCATGGGGTCGCAAAGAGTCGGACATGACTGAGCAACTGAACTGAACTGAACTGAGCAGGGGCAGTGCAGCAAAGCAGAGCAATGAATTTAACCTTGGGTAGTAGGTGTCTCTGATCTTAGTCCCTAACTCGTTCCCAGCACAGAGAATTCAAAGCAGGTTTTCTCTAAGACCCTGGACATTCTCCACGTTTCCAGGACCCCCTCCCCTTCTTTTCTCACTCTTCTTTTCTGTCCCTGGGCTTCCTCATGGCCCCTTCATGTTGCCCCCAGAATCAACAGATTCTTCTCACATGATGAGGCAGCCTGTTTCAGCCTCCTCAGCTTGGTCAGGCCCTTGAGTGGAAGGAGGGACTCACTTCTCATACCTCTAGAGATCCTAAGATAGTTGAGTTGTCCCTTAAGAAAATTTGCTGCCAAGAAATGTTTGCTTTCTCGACACTGTTCTGTTCCAAACTCCCATAGCATCATAATTCCACAGCATCATTTTATTTGAGCCTCTCTGTATCCTTGGTCTTAGTTATCCCTGTGCTACTGTTATCTCTCTATAGGTCTCCACTTCCTGATGAGGCTCTGAGTCCCTAAGGGGTTGGATCTGGTTCTTATCTGCAGAGGCTGCAGCTTGGTGTCTGAGTGCATATATGCCTGAAAGTGGCAAATCAAAGGCAGGAGTCCAGACATGTTGGAGGATTGAGATCGAACATCTTAAAAAGCAAGCCCTTGATCAGGGCCTTGAATGCCGCTGTCAGAAATCTAATCTTATTCTGGAGGTGCTGGCAAAGAACTTGGCTGAATTGTGTTCCTGACCTGGTGTTTTGTGGAAGGCAGAACTTGAAAGCAATGAAACTAGATTTGGTTTGGTTGCGGAAATTTCCAAACCAATTGTAAAGAGATTAGTTTAGGTAGACAATCTCAATGGAAATTAGGTGCTATTCATCACAATAGTCAGATGTCCAAACAGAAGAGCCAAGATCTGTTATCCATGACAAAACATCAATGGAAGAATGATTCTGAAGGCATTTTGGAGATCTGCGGCCTCCCCCTCTGCCCCAATTCCAAAGGCCCCGAGTGCAGTGTGGCAGGACAATTTTAAAGGCTTATGCTAAGCCAGCGCTACCATTGCAATTTGGAAGCATATAACACGATTGATTTCACAGATTCACATCTGGAATCTCATCCATGGCTGATTTAGATGAGACTTTGGACATAGACTTTTAAATTGATGGTGGAATGTGTTAAGACTTTTGGAGCTATTGAAACTGAGCAGAACTTGAGAGATTACCTGAGACCAAGGAAGTGCAAGCCCTGAACACACCCTAATCTTATCAGCAATCCCGCCCTTGAACCATTGCTATAAAACCTCCTTGATGGGAACACACAGTTTTTGAGGGACATGAGCCCACTGTGTCCCCTTTTGTCTGGCAAAGCAATAAAGCTATTCTTTTTTACTTCAACCAAAACTCTGTCTCCAAAATTCAATTTGGTACCAGTGCACAGAGGCCAAGCCTTTGGCTTCAGATTTAGCAATGTGGGGTCATTGGGACTTTGATAAGAATGATTCTAGTGAGCAGGTGTAAAAACATGATTACAATGAGTTCAGAATTGATGGGAGGGACTTCCCTGATGGTCCAGTGGTCAAGACTGTGCTTCCATTGCAAGTGGCATGAGTTTGATCCCTGGTCAGGGAACTAAGATCCTGCATGCCTTGAGGGGTAGCAAAAAAAAAAAAAAGACAATGGGAGAGCAATTTGAGACAGCAAGCAGAAATTAGTTTGAGGAGATCATCTCTGCAAAGAGTAGTAGAGAAATAGGGCAGCATCTCCAGGTGGTTCTGGGGTCAGAAGAGGGTTTCATTTTGCAGAGGGAAGAACGTATAATATGTTTGCGTGCTCTTGGGGATAATTCAGTAGATTGTGAAAAACTAAGAAATGGGAAAGTGTAGATGAGGGGGTGGAATCAAGTGCCAGGTAGAAGGAGCCTGGATATTTCCTTTATCGTAACTGGACAGAAGGCAGTCTATGGTCACAGAAAGGTCTAGTGTTTGGCCAGGGCTTATAATTCTCTTCTGACTACATTTGATTTCTCAGGAAAACAGGAAGCAAGCTCATTAGGTGAGAATTGGGGAGGGAGGTAGGTGGGTTTGCAGAGAGAAGAAAAGATAAAACATAGTTGGGAATTCCCTGGTGGTCCAGTAGTTAAGACTCCATGCTTCCAATTCAGGGGCCGCAGGTCTGATCCCTGGTCAGGGAACTAAGATCCCACACACCAGACTATGTGGTCAAAAAAAAAAGCATGATATAGTTACATAGAAGTTGGGAGACAGTATAGATTAGTGAAATGAAACAGAACTGCTAGATGGCTATTTTAGGAAGGAAACAGGCAGCTGGTTCGGTTAAATCAGGGTTGAGATTTTGTCAGATAGCACACTGAGCCGAACCAGGGAGTTGGTAGTGATTTTGGTGATGAACCATGGAGTGTAAGAGTCATGGAGGCAGGAAGCCGGGGCGGGGGGCGGGGCGGGCAGTGAAGAGATGGAAATTGATGGGTTGTAGGTCCAGTTGGAGTTGAGAACTGTAGGACTTAGGAGGAGAGGTAGGATGTGTGGAGGCTGGGGAAACCCAGGTTATGGAGGAGGTGCAGCTGTGGAAATGCCAAGGTTAAGTTCTGACCTTGACAGTGAGTGATTGAAGTGGGGTGGAAGCAGGGATTATTGTGGGAAAGGAGGACTAGTTTCTTTATATTCGGTGAAAAAAGAGGCAGAAGGAAGTGACTCTCATAGGCATATTTCTGTTCTGCTTTCCTGCACCTTTCTATGCCCTATTGGTATTTTGCCCTTCCTTGTGTGGGGCTGATGGTTGGTGGAGGAAACTCCCTTTATTGTCTTGCCATTTGTTTACCAATCTGGTTTATTTCCTGGTTCAGTTTAGCTGCTCAGTCATGTCCGACTCTTTGCGACCCCATGAATTGCAGCACATCAGGCCTCCCTGTCCATCACCAACTCCTTGAGTTCACTCAGACTCAGCGTCCATTGAGTCAGTGATGCCATCCAGCCATCTCATTCTCTGTCATCCCCTTCTCCTCCTGCCCCCAATCCCTCCCAGCATCAGAGTCTTTTCCAATGAGTCAACTCTTCGCATGAGATGGCCAAAGTACTGGAGTTTCAGCTTTAGCATCATTCTTTCCAAAGAACACCCAGGACTGATCTCCTTTAGGATGAACTGGCTGGATCTCCTTGCAGTCCAAGGGACTCTCAAGAGTCTTCTCCAACATCACAGTTCAAAAGCATAAATTTTCTGGCACTGAGCTTTCTTCTCAGTCCAACTCTCACATCCATACATGACTACTGGAAAACCATAGCTTTGACTAGACGGACCTTTGTTGGCAAAGTAATGTCTCTGCTTTTGAATATGCTGTCTAGGTTGGTCATAACTTTCCTTCCAAGTAGTAAGCCTCTTTTAATTTCATGGCTGCAATCACCATCTGCAGTGATTTTGGAGCCCCCCAAAATAAAGAATGACACTGTTTCCCCATTTATTTCCCATAAAATGGTGGAAACGGATGCCATGATCTTAGTTTTCTGAATGTTGAGTTTTAAGCCAACTTTTTCACTCTCCTCTTTCACTTTCATCAAGAGGCTTTTGAGTTCCTTTTCACTTTCTGCCATAAGGGTGGTGTTATCTGCATATCTGAGGTGATTGATATTTCTCCCGGCAATCTTGATTCCAGCTTGTGCTTCTTCCAGCCCAGGGTTTCTCATGATGCACTTTGCATAGAAGTTAAATAAGCAGGGTGACAATATACAGCCTTGACGTACTCCTTTTCCTATTTGGAACCAATCTGTTGTTCCATGTCCAGTTCTAACTGTTGCTTCTTGACCTGCATATAGGTTTCTCAAGAGGTAGGTCAGGTGGTCTGGTATTCCCATCTCTTTCAGAATTTTCCACAGTTTATTGTGATCCACACAGTCAAAGGCTTTGGCATAGTCAATAAAGCAGAAATAGATGTTTTTCTGGAACTCTCTTGCTTTTTTTTTATGATCCAGCAGATGTTGGCAATTTGATCTCTGGTTCCTCTGCCTTTTCTAAAATCAGCTTGAACATCTGGAAGTTCATGGTTCATGTACTGCTGAAGCCTGTCTTGGAGAATTTTGAGCATTACTTTACTGGTGTGTGAGATGAGTGCAATTGTGCAGTAGTTTGAGCATTCTTTGGCATTGCCTTTCTTTGGGATTGAAATGAAAACTGACCTTTTCCAGTCCTGTGGCCACTGCTGAGTTTTCCAAATTTGCTGGCCTATTGAGTGCAGCACTTTCACAGCATCATCTTTCAGGATTTGAAAGAGCTCAACTGGAATTCCATCACCTCCACTAGCTTTGTTGATAGTGATGCTTTCTAAGGCCCACTTGACTTCACATTCCAGGATGTCTGGCTCTAGGTGAGTGATCACACCATTGTGATTATCTGGGTCGTGAAGACCATTTTTGTATAGTTCTTCTGTGTATTCTTTCCACCTCTTCTTAATATCTTCTGCTTCTGTTAGGTCCATACCATTTCTGTCCTTTATTGAGCCCATCTTTGCATGGAATGTTCCCTTGATAGCTCTAATTTTCTTGAAGAGATCTCTAGTCTTTCCCATTCTGTTTTTTCCCTCTATTTATATGCATTGATTGCTGAGGAAGGCTTTCTTATCTCTCCTTGCTATTCTTTGGAATGCTGCATTCAGATGCTTATATCTTTCCTTTTCTCCTTGGCTTTTTGCTTCTCTTCTTTTCACAGCTATTTGTAAGCACTCCCCCGCCAAGACAGCCATTTTGGTTTTTTGCATTTCTTTTCCATGGGGATGGTCTTGATCCCTGTCTCCTGTACAGTGTCATGAACCTCCATCCATAGTTCATCAGGCACTCTATCTATCAGATCTAGTCCCTTAAATCTATTTCTCACTTCCACTGTATAGTCATAAGGGATTTGATTTAGGTCATACCTGAATGGTCTAGTGGTTTTCCCTACTTTCTTCAATTTAAGTCTGAATTTGGCAATAAGGAGTTCATGATCTGAGCCACAGTCAGCTCCCAGTCTTGTTTTTGCTGACTGTATAGAGCTTCTCCATCTTTGGCTACAAAGAATATAATCAATCTGATTTTGGTGTTGACTATCTGGTGATGTCCATGTGTAGAGTCTTCTCTTGTGTTGTTGGAAGAGGGTGTTTGCTATGACCAGTGCGTTCTCTTGGCAAAACTCTATTAGCCTTTGCCCTGCTTCATTCCGTATTCCAAGGCCAAATTTGCCTGTTACTCCAGGTGTTTCTGGACTTCCTACTTTTGCATTCCAGTCCCCTATAATGAAAAGGACACCTTTTTTGGGGTGTTAGTTCTAAAAGGTCTTGTAGGTCTTCACAGAACCGTTCAACTTCAGCTTCTTCAGCGTTACTGGTTGACGGATAGATTTGGATTACTGTGATATTGAATGGTTTGCCTTAGAAACGAACAGAGATCATTCTGTCGTTTTTGAGATTGCATCCAAGTACTGCATTTCAGACTTTTTTGTTGACCATGATGGCTACTCCATTTCTTCTGAGGGATTCCTGCCCGCAGTAGTAGATGTAATGGTCATCCGAGTTAAATTCACCCATTCCAGTCCATTTTAGTTCGCTGATTCCTAGAATGTCGACGTTCACTCTTGCCATCTCCTGCTTCACCACTTCCAATTTGCCTTGATTCAAATTGGAGCAACAGCACAGGAGACGGAAGACATTATAAGGCAAGCGGCAGTTTCACTCAGGCCTGATCTTGATGGCACAGGTTCTGGTTCCTTGCTGGAACTAGATGTACGTTCACATCTTTGAAAGTTCCGGAATTGAAGGTTCATAGGTAGGGGACTTTGTCACAGAACAAAGGACTGACTAGAGCTACATGAAAAGCCCTAACCCTGGTGCTGGCTGCAACGGACCACACAGAAGTGTGGCTGAGAGGAGCTACCCCTCGCCCAAGGTCAGGGCAGCAGCTGGGAGGAGCTACTCTATGTCCAAGGTCAGGGTCTGCAGCTGGGAGGAGCAACCCCCATCCAAGGTCAGGAGGGGCTGCAGTGAGGAGATACCCCACGTCCAAGGTAAGGAGCAGCGGCCGTGCTTTGCTGGAGCAGCCATGAAGAGATAACCCATGTCCAAGGTAAGAGAAACCCAAGTAAGATGGTAGGTGTTGCAAGAGGGCATCAGAGAGCAGATACGCTGAAACCATAATCAAAGAAAACTAGTCAATCTAATCACATGGACCACAGCCTTGTCTAACTCAGTGAAACTAATCCATGCCATGTGGGGCCACCCAAGATGGGCTGGTCATGGTGGAGAGGTCTGACAGAATGTGGTCCACTGGAGAAGGGAATGACAAACCACTTCAGTATTCTTGCCTTGAGAACCCCATGAACAGTATGAAAAGGCAAAATGATAGGATACTGAAAGAGGAGCTCCCCAGGTTGGCAGGTGCTCAATATGCTACTGGAGATCAGTGGAGAAATCACTCCAGAAAGAATGAAGGGATGGAGCCAAAGCAAAAACAGTACCCAGCTGTGGATGTGACTGGTGAAAGAAGCAAGATCCGACGCTGTAAAGAGCAATTTCCTGGTTAGTCAGTGTTTATTTTGTGTTGAATATAAGTTGAAACCTGTAACCCAGTCCCGTAAAAGACTGGTGGGTATGCCGCTCCTGACATTTATTCTGCCCTTTACAGTGCTGGTCAAGCCCTATTTGTGTGAATAGAACCCTTCCCCTAACCATGGTTGTGTGCTTACAGCTTCCATCACCATGAAAGCCTCTGATTAACAACAGCAAGAGCAGGTGGGTGGATCACAGCCAATTCATCCGCAGTGTGAGTGAGTAGCTTGGAGGATCATGATTTTAATACACAATGGACAATGACTTTATCATCATCACACCATCATGTGCTTTCTTTCTGTCTCGGGGCCAGCGCTGTGGGCAGGTCAGGATGAGGCAGTCAAAGAATGTGGGTTTTGTCCGCAGGGGATATAATTTCAAATCCAATGCCACCAATTGCTAGTGATTGAAACTTAAGTAAGTAATCAACCTGAATACTCACTGGAAGGACTGATACTGAAGCTGAAGCTCCAATACTTTGGCCACATGATGCAAACAGACAACTCATTTGAAAAGATCTTGATGCTGGGAAAGAATGAAGGTAGAAGGAAAAGAGGGTGACAGAGGATGAGATGGTTGGACAGCATCACCAATGCAATGGACATGACCTTGGGCAAACTCTGGAAAATGGTGAGGGACAGGGAAGCCTGGTGTGCTTCAGTCCATGAGGTCACAAAGAGCTGGACATGACTTGGTGACTGAATAACAATCACTTCAGTCGCTCAGTCATGTCCGACTCTTCAAGGCCCCATGGACCACAGCATGCCAGGCCTCCTTGTCCATCACCAACTCCCAGAGTTTACCCAAACTCATGTCCATTGAGTCAGTGATGCCATCCAACCATCTCATCCTCTGTTGTCCCCTTCTCCTCTTGCCTTCAATTTTTCCCATCATCAGGGTCTTTTCAAATGAGTCAGCTCTTCGCATCAGGTGGCCGAAGTATGGGAGTTTCAGCTTCAACATCAGTCCTTCCAATGAACACCCAGGACTGATCTCCTTTAAGATTGTCTGGTTGGATCTCCTTGCAATCCAACGGACTCTCAAAAGTCTTCTCCAATACCACAGTTCTGAAAAAGCATCAATTCTTCAGTGATCGGCTTTCTTTATATTCCAACTCTCACATCCATATGTGACTACTGGAAAAACCATAACCTTGATGAGATAGACCTTTGTTGGTAAAGTAATGTCTCTCCTTTTTAATATGCTGTCTAGGTTGGTCATAACTTTTCTTCCAAGGAGCAAGCGTCTTTTAATTTCATGGCTGCAGTCACCATCTGCAGCGATTTTGGAGCCCCCAAAAATACCGTCAGCCACTGTTTCCCCATCTATTTGCCATGAAGTGATGGGACCAGATGCCATGATCTTAGTTTTCTGAATGTTGAGTTTTAAGCCAACTTTTTCACTGTCCTCTTTCGCTTTCATCAAGAGGCTCTTTAGTTCTTCTTCACTTTCTGCCATAAGGGTGGTGTTATCTGCATATCTGAGGTGATTGATATTTCTCCCAGCAAACTTGTTTCCAGCTTGTGCTTCTTATAGCCCAGCATTTCTCATGATGTACTCTGCATAGAAGTTAAATAAGCAGGGTGACAATATACAGCCTTGACGTACTCCTTTTCCTACTTGGAACCAGTCTGTTGTTCCATGTCTGATTCTAACTGTTGCTTCCTGACCTGCATATAGGATTCTCAAGAGGCAGGTCAGGTGGTCTGGTATTCCCATCTCTCTCAGAATTTTCCACAGCTTGTGGTGATCCACACAGTCAAAGGCTTTGTCATAGTCAATAAAGCAGAAATAGATGTTTTTCTGGAACTCTCTTGCTTTTTTGATGGTCCAGCAGATGTTGGCAATTTGATCTCTGGTTCCTCTGCCTTTTCTAAAACCAGCATGAACATCTGAAATTTCACGGTTCATGTACTGCTGAAGCCTGGCTTGGAGAATTTTGAGCAATAGACTTGAGCAAATTACCCTTTCTGAGCCCCAGATTTTCATATTTCTTGTTCTTAAAATGTAGATAATGCCACTCTGTATTGTTTGATTAGGAAATGAAATAATAAAGGTGAAAAGGCACTGAGGAGAATAACTTAGTAGATATTGACTCAATAAACATTAATTGTTTCTTTTTTTCCAGAAGATTGAGTCCATTCAATGGATATTAGCGAGTATCTATATCCCTGGGTGCTGTTCAATAGTGGAAGTTGGGGGATAGTCTCTGATGGCAAAATGACTTTTGGCAGCCATTAGACTGGCCCAGGGATTAGTCCTTTACAGGGTTTTATTGGCCTCTTTCCTGGGCAAAGTCTGATCTTGCTGTTCCTGCCTTAATTGTCCTCTGCATCTGTCCAGCCTCTTTCTGATGACTCCTGTTTCCCGAGTTAATGTTACAACTGGTGAAAGTGTACTTATCTGTAGCCTGGCTAGAAAGAGGTCAGAAGTATCGAGGGAAAGGTAAGGGACCTGGGCTTTTCAATAGCTTAGATGGGAAATAGATAGGTGGGACTGAATCTCATTTAGTCTCTGATTGTTCAGCCCTAAAGGGGAAAGGTCATCATTTTGTCTCCCAGGTGAGAGCTTGGGGAATGTCTTATCTGGGTTTCCACTTAGACATAGTTCACTCTTTAGAAGAGCTTCTCAGAAGAGGTGTCTAAGGATGGTGCTGGATGCCTTTGGAGACACCATCATAATATATACCACCATACAAGGTGCTCAAGATTAGAAGGAATATTTGAAGATATTGTTGAAAAGAGCTTGTCAAATTTTGAGTGGGCATCAGAATTTCCTGGCAGGCTTGTTAAAACACAGATTGCTGTGTTTCTAATTAAGTAGGTCTGGGGTGGGGCCAAAGAATTTGCATGTCTAACTGGCTCCTGGGTGATGCTGTAAATATGGGGGTGATTATAGGGGATATTCAAGCATCAGATAGAAGTTATCTTTAAATGTGGGGCCACCTCTGAAATGCTGTGTTGGGAAGATCCCTGGGAGAAGGGAATGGATACCGACCCGTGTTCTTCCCTGGAGAATTCCGTGGACAGAGGAGCCTGGTGGGTTACAGTCTATGGGGTTGCAAAGAGTCAAGACATGATTCAGCAACTAACACTTTCACTTTCTGAAAGTCGATGTTCCTATAAATTCTTGAGTGTCATATTAACTGAAATCTTAGCTTTTCTCCTGAAACCTTTTTATTACTTTAGCCTTTTCCATCTGAGTATATGGCTGTTCACCCAGTTACTTGAGGCAGAAACCTTGGTATTGTCCTTAATTTTCCCCTCTTCCTCTGCTCTCTGACACCAGGAAGATGTTTGAGAACACCTGATCTTTAGGAACAATTGTTCTAACCCATTGGCATGGAAACTTTTGGAAGCTAGTGGCCATTGTGGATAACAGTATTTAAATTAATGTGTGCATCTAGAAGTTATGAAGGTACAGTCATTTCATACAGGAATTTGTCCCTGTCCTTTTATACATAAAGATGTACTAGCCTCATAGCTTTGTAAGCTATCATAAGACAATGTTGACTCTTGAGCTCTATTGCATCAGTTATAACAGCAAAGAAAAGGGATTGATCATTTTAGTGGATAACTCATTCTTTCCAAAGATCTTCCCAACACTTTCTTATTGCACTAAAAATTTTGCTTCCTCAACTTTCCTTGTTCTCTGCTTTCCTCATTCCTTTTATTATTTTTAATTAAAAAAATTTTTTGGAGTATAGTTAATGTACAATGTTGTGTTAGTTTCAGGTATACAGCAAAGTGAATCAGTTATACATACACACGTATTCATCCTTTTTACAGATTCTTTCCTCATATAGGTTATCACAGAGTATTGAGTAGAGTTCTCTGTGCTACACAGTAGGTCCTTGCTGGTTATCTATTTATATGTAGTAGTGTGTGAATGTTCACCCCAAGCTCCTGATTTATCTCCCCCTGCCACGTTTCCCCTTTGGTTACCAAAAGTTTGTTTTTGATATCTGTAAGTCTGTTTCTGTTTTGTAAATAAATTCATTTGTATCAATTTTTAAAATCATATTCCACATATGAGCAATATATGATATTTGTCTTTCTCTGTCTGACTTCTTCACTTAATATGATCATTTTTAGTTCCCTACATGTTGCTGCAATCAATGCTTTCCACATTCCTTTTTGATTCACTACCAGACTAAATCAGATCCCTGTCTGTTCTCTCGCTTCATATCCCCACATTTCTTCTCCAAGTCAGAGAAAATTGCTTGTATATTGTCCTCTGTTCTGAGGCCAGAATTTCCTTGAGGTCAAGGACAGTTGTGTTCCCCAGTGTTCACCCTCCTTTTGCTGTGACTAGAGCCTTAAACATATCAAATCCTCAGTGCATTTTTATTAAATGAATGAATAATTGAAAGAATGAAGGTTGGGTTGTCTAGACATGTGTGGCACAAAGACACCCGTGCATGGATGCCCTAGGGAGGACCATTTCTTATTAAGATCCATTTTAAATTCCCGTCTACTCTTTGAAAGAAGAGCAGCACAACTACCAGGCTGAATGGAATGAAGTCCAGGAACGCACGCTATTGGAGAGATGTTTCCTTTAGATTGTCAGGGAAGGAAGAATCTGGTTTCAGGAGCCCAGACAGGGGAGGTATTCTTTTGGGTTCCAGTGAAAAATGCTTCTAGAACATGTGGGTTTGCTTATTTGTCACCCTGGACCTCAGAATAATTTGGTGGCGAGTTCTCTGGTTCTGGGTTGACCACTGGGTTTGTTACATAGACGTTTGGGATGACCACGCCCACCTGGAAAACACAGGAAAACAGAAAGTGTACCAGTGACGAAGCAAGAAGGACTGGGCATGCCTTTAGGTACCAAGGGAGCCCTCCTGTTCCTGGGCAGGAAGGGGAGTAGGATGAACCCTCTAGTCTCCACCCTCTTTAGGACCTCTTCCCATCCTCCAAGGAGCCTCTGGGACTCACGTTGTTGGTTCGGTAGCAGGTCAGCTGGCAGCCAAAGTGGGCAGATGCACTTGCAACACACACCTCCAGGAGGCAGAAGATGAGCAGCAAACCAGAAATGGCCATCCCAGGGGCCTGGAACCAGAATGGACCAGGAGGACCTGAGTGCATGTCTGGGAGTCTTGAGCTCTGACTCTGCAGTGACCATCTCTATGGCTTTGATGAAGTCCCCTAACCTCATCTCAGCTTCGTGGGGAAAATACCTCACTGGGTTTTTGTGAAGGCCAAGTGTGTTTGTGAAACAAATTTTATCTTAACACTTACTAGCAATGCTGCCCTAAAAGACAGGATAGTCACTATCTAGGGAAACCCCTTGACACTTTGCTTCAGATATCAGGGACCTGAGGGTATGGTCTGGAGTCAGACAGTGAAACAGTGGAACTGTCCTGTGTAGGAAGTGAATAGAAATTTGGGAGTATGGACAAGCCACAGAGAGAAGCAGTATCAGAAGAGGAGAAAGATGGGACTGAGCAAGGTAGTGGGAAGGTGGCAGCTGCAGAAAAAGGCATCTCATGAAAGGATGACACTTCACACAGCAGGAATATCTAATCTTCAGGAATCAATAGTTTCCTAGGTTCTGATGTAAACCTCTACCATTTCTCTGAACTTTTAGAGAAAGTCAGCTACTGAGGTCATTCTCTTGGCTGTGACAGTGCCATTTTGTAGGGGGAAGTAATTGGGGCTTATTTGTATATATACCAAATATACGTTATTGATTATAATTTAAAATGACATAAGTGAGAGTCAGCTGCTCAGAGAATTCTCCCTTTTGGAGAGGCCCCATCTTTCCTTCTTTCCTTTGCCTCCCTCTCAATTTAGCAAGTATTTACTAAAGATCTGTTTGGTACAAAGGGCTCAGAGAAGCATCCCAAGAGGCACAGTTGAATGAGGGAGACAGATACGGATGTGGATAATTACAATCCACATCAAACAGAGTAAGAGCTATAAAAGAGTCGGGAAAAGGTGCCTCAAGGGCACTGAGGATAGCGAGAGATGGAATTCACCCTACATGAGTTAGAGAGGGTGGGGGTACAAAAAGGTGGTCCAAGCAAATGGGAAGGTGCGATGATGAGGCTTAGTCAAAGAATCACAGAGTTTCAGGAAGGAAGTGTTTTCAAATGATTCTGGTCCTTTCTAAAGTTGTTTTTAACACAATTCTTTTACAAAGAAAACTCTTCATGGAAAAGGGGTCCTTCAAGCAGCTTAGATGGATTTCCCAGGTGGTTCAGTGGTAAAGAATCTGCCAATGCCTGCCAATGAAGGAGACTCAAGAGATGTGAGTTTGATCCCTGGGTTGGGAAGATTCTCCAGGAGTAGGAAATGGCAACCCACTCTAGTAGTCTTGCCTGGGAAATCCCATGGAGACAGGAGCCTGGTGGGCTACAGCTCATGGAGTCACAAAGAGTCAGACATGACTGCGCTACTGAGTACACACACAGAGAATTTAGACATGTATCATTTGATGGGCATTAATTCATGCTTGTCGAGCTCCTGGAGCACCCCATCCCTTGGGTCATCATTTACAAAGATCAGATGAAGTCCAGCTCTTCTTGTCCAGATGCCAAGCCTGAGGTCTGAGGGTGGGGTGGGCAACTGGGGTGGGAGGAGTTCTCCTTCTGAGATCAGACATGGGCAGAACCAAGATTAGAAGCCACGTTTTCTGACTTAAAGTTACTGCAGCCTCCACTCCAGGGCATTGGCAGTGCTGCGTGGTTTAGTCTTTCCTGAGCCTCTTCCCCTCCCACCCATCCCACCCCCTCAGCTCTTCAACCTGCACCTGCCTCCTCATTTCTTACAATGAATACTCCATGCCTCCTATTTCCTAGAAGAAAAGACACAAACGTTCTTCAGTGCCTGCCTCTCAGGGTGACGGATGGGGGTCGGGGATGGGGGGGTGGTGGGAGGAGCTGGAGCGGGGCAGCAAGGGATTGGAAGGGAAGTGAGCAGCAGGGCACACAGAGTTGGAGCCAGGTCTCTGGGCAGCAATAAATACCTGGCCGAGGAATTTAGACTTTAATCCTAAAGCAACTGGGAGCCATAAAGTGTTTCCAGAAGGGGATAAACTCAAGGTACTTTTGATAAAAGACATGGGCATGGTCGATAGGTTCTCTGGGGCGAGGCTCTTCTCACAAATCTTGGAGACAAAAGTCTTGGGAAGGACTTCTGATCAAAATAAATAACAATTAATGGTTTCTATTTACCGAGTATAAGCCATGCCAGGCACATTTATTTCATTTGACAAATGGTTATGAGCTGTCAATCATGTTCCAGACATGGGCCTGGGTATTTAAGACAGGACAGTGAATGAAACAGAAAAATGTCCCTGCCCTTATGAAACTTATATTCTAGTGGAAGGAGACAATTAGTAAGCATGAAATATAACAGACAAGTAAATTGCAGAGTTTGTCAGATGATGGTTAAGGCTACTGGGAAGTAAATTGGGGATGTGGGGGAGAAGGATCCTGGGAGTACAGTGGTTCTGTCATTCAGGTGGGTCTCTTTGAGAAGGTGGTTACTAAGAAACAGCCTGAAGGACCAAGGGGGCTGGGGGAGTAGCCGAGAGAACTTTCCAAGCCTGAAGATGGAAACATGCCTGGTGTGCTTGCAGAAACATCAAGGAGGTTAGTGTGGTTCAAGTGGAGAAAGCCAGACGGTGGGGTCAGGGGCCACAGAGGCCAGCATCTTTAGGCTCCTGTAAGGACGTTGGCCTTTATGTATTTATTTATTTATTTTGGTGTGTGTGAGTAAAATGGGAGCAGTGGCAGGTTTTAAGCAGAGAAGTGGTGTGATGTTACATCTCAGAAAGGCTCACTCTTGCTCTAGTTGCTGTCCTTACAGCTGTAAGGAGACAAGGGAGGAGCAGGGAGAGCGGGTAGTGAAACAGGCTGAGATCTGGGACCCTCTGCAGCAATGCTGCAATGCTTGTCCCCGGAGGCACCTCATCTTGAACAACAAAATACAAAGAAACTATATGGGACTAAAAATAACTGTGTGCTTATTCAGTTGGGGAGAAATTATGGACAAAAGGTACAAAGAAACCGAAAATCCCAACTGCCACTTCTGAAGAGCCTGGAGCAAAACCAGGGTGTTAGGAGCAAAAGCAGCATGCTGCTCATGTTCAAGGCACACAACACCACCTGGCGGGGGGGGGGGGGGGCGGGGAGGGGGGGCGGTGGGCAAAACACCAAAGCCACCCCTCTGGCCCAACCCCTGGGCACACTCCTGCTGTTGTTTAGTCGCTAAGTCATGTCTGACTCTTTTGCCATCCCATGGACTGTAGCCCACTAAGCTTCTCTGTTCATGAGATTTTCTAGGCAAAAGTACTGGAATGGGTTGCATTTCCTTCTCTGGGGCATCTTCCTGAACAAGGGATGGAACCCATATCTCCTGCACTGGGAAGTGGGTTCTTTACCACTGAGCCACGTGGGAAGCCCTACCCTCACCTTATGCAAGGAACAAGCTCACCGCTCCACCCCCCAACCCTCCCGCCCTTCCAGGTAGTGAGCAAGCAGGGGAATCTCTTGTTTGTCCTCGTTCACCCCCTGCTACAACAGGGGCACCTATAAAGCCTTGTCTGACCTCTGGTCAATTTCGATTGATTGGGGAAGGCCAAGAGCCCTAGTTGGTATCATTAGGAAGCTGAGAGGTCATGGTGACTCTGGCCAGAGAGGAACTGGAGGAACTGGTGAAAATGGTTGGATGCTGGATGCATTTTAAAGGTAGAGGCTACAGGATTCCCTGAGGAATTGGCAAGGAGGCGTGAGAGAAAGAGAGGGTCAATGATTACTCCAAGGTTTATCCTGAATAACTGGAAAGATGCAGTTGTCATCAACCGGGATAAGGAAATCCAAGGGAAGGTTTGGGAAGTAAAATCTGGAGATGAGAGTTGGATACGTTCATTTCAAGATGTTGTGTGGACAGTTGGTCACAAGAGACTGGAGTATGGGAGAGAGATTTGGGTTGGTGCTCTTTACTCTGGAGAAGGTGTTTGTGGTTACCATCAGATGAGATTGCCAAGGTAGTGCAAGCATGGGGGAAAAAGAGGACCAAGGACAGCCTAGGAGACTGGGAAAAAGAGCAGAACCTGCAAAGGAGAGGGAGGAGGGAGAGTACAGGAGGACCAGCTGCAGGGTGCAGCCTGGACACCGTGAGACATCCATCACAGAGGACTCCTGACTGGGGACTTAGACCATAGGAAGTTTTTGGAGAAGTGAAGCAGAAAGTCTGATTTAGAGTTGGCTCAAGAACAAATGTAAGAGGAGAGAGAGTTGGAGACAGTGAGGTGGACAAATCTTTTTAGGATTTTTCTGCAAAGAGGACCAGAGAGATAGATTGGTATCTGGCCCAAGAGATAGAGTGGTATCTGGTATCAGGTTGGTTGGTTTTTTACAATGGAGGGAACAAAAGCCTGTTCATATGCTGATGGGAAAGCTCCAGTCAAAGGGGAGAATGGCTGATATAGAAGAAAGGCCGTGAGGAGGGGGAGGAGATGAACTCTGTTGTACAGATGGAGAGGTTGAATTTACACGAGGCTCATCTATAGCTGGTTTCTTGTATCCAGCAGCCATGAGCCCTGTGTGGCTGTTGAACACTTGAGATGTGGCTAGGCTGCAAGTGCAAAATACACAGTGGATTTCAAACACTTCATATCTCAAATACGAAATATAAAGATAATTTTTTGCATGAATTACATGTTGAAATGACATTTGAATCTATTGGATTAAATAAAATTCATTGGATTATTAAAATTCATTTCATTTATTCCCCCCTTTCAGGATGATGACTAGAAAATTCAAAACCATATACATGGCTCATGTCTTATTTCTATTGGATGGCACTGGTGTAGAGCACAGGTTGGCTGCATCCTGCCTGTTGCCTATTTTTGTCAATAAAGTTTTATCAGCACATAGTCAAGCTCATTTGTTTCTGTATTTTCTATGGCTGCACTCCCACTACCACATAGGGTGGAGTAGTTGCAACAGAGACCAGATGGCCTGCAAAGACTTAGATATTTACTCTCTCACCCTTTACAGAAAATCTTTACTGACTCCTTGTCCCTAGTGATGGGGAGGAAGGCAGAAAAGTGAGTGGAGGCAGGTTGGCAGGTACACATGCATTAAATATATAATTACATAAATGAAATTATAAATTTAAAAATTTCCTAACAGTGTCATATGGTAGATACTGTTTTACAAAAGTAGAAACTAAGAATGATCAGAGACTTTAAACTCTGTTGCAATTCTTACCGCACTTGGAGAAGGTTGGTTGTTGGGCCCTTTCTTCTTTTTTTATTGAAATATAATTGCTTTACAATGCTGTGTTAGTTTCTGCTGTACAACAAAGTGAATCAGCTATAAACATACACATATCCCCTCCTTGCTGGGCATCCCTCCCCCACACCTCACCCATCTAGCTCATCACAGAGCACTGAACTGAGCTCTCTGCTATACTGCAGGTTTCCACTAGCTAACTATTTTATACATGGTAGTGTATTGCTATCGGGAAGTCCAGTATATTTATAGCAAACTGGTCTCCTAATTCATTTCACCCTCCCTTTCCTTCCCAGTGCCCACACATCCATTCTCTACATCTGCATCTGTATGCCTGCCCTGGGAACTAGATTGATATGTACCATTTTTCTAGGTTCCATATATATGTGTTAATATCTGATATGCATTTTTCTCTCTCTGACTTACTTTACTCTGTAAGACAGACTCTAGGTCCATCCATATCTCTACAAATGACTCAAGTTCATTCTTTTTCACGGCTGAGTAATATTCTATTGTGTAAATGCACCATGTCTTCTTTATTCATTCATCTGTCAGTGGACACTTAGGTTGTTTTCATATCCTGGCTATTGTAAACAGTGCTATAATGAACACTGAGATACATGTATCTTTTTAAACAGAGCTGGAGGAATCAGGCTCCTTGACTTCAGACTATACTACAAAGCTACAGTAATCAAGACAGTATAGCACTGGCACAAACCCCAGAAATATAGATCAATGGTATAGGACAGAAAGCCCAGAGATAAACCTACATACCTATGGCCACCTAATCTATTACAAAAGAAGAAAGAACATAAAATGGAGACAAGAGAGTCTCTTCAATAAGTGGTGCTTGGAAAACTGGATAGCTGCATATAAAAGAATGAAATTAGAACACTACCTAACACCATACACAAAAATA
The DNA here is from genome assembly GCF_042477335.2 of Ovis canadensis. Classification (NCBI taxonomy): domain Eukaryota; kingdom Metazoa; phylum Chordata; class Mammalia; order Artiodactyla; family Bovidae; genus Ovis; species Ovis canadensis. The sequence continues at coordinate 52,787,047 of NC_091265.1, read as the reverse complement.
AACTCAAAATGGATTAAAGGCCTAAATGTAAGACTGGACACTATAAAGCTTTTAGAGGAAAGCATAGGAAAAACACTCTTTGATGTAAATTACAGCAAGATCTTTTTTGACCCACCTCCTAGAGGAATGAAAATAAAAACAAAAATAAACAAATGGGACCTAATTAAACTTAAAGTTTGCATAGCAAAGGAAACTGTAAATAAGCCAAAAAGACAACCTTCTGAATGGGAGAAAATATTTGCAAGTGAAGCAATGGTCAAAGGCTTAATCTCAAAAATATACAAACAGCTCATGCAGCTTAATGAAAAAAAAATGAATAACCCAATCAAAAAATAGGTAGAAGGCCTAAATAGATATTTCTCCAAAGAAGACTCACAGATGGTCAAGAGGCACTTGAAAAGATGTTCAACATCATTAATTATTAGAGAAATGCAAATCAAAACTACCATCAGGTATCACCTCCCACCATTCAGAATGACCATCATCAAAAAATCTACAAATAAATGCTAGAGAAGGTATGGAGAAAAGGGAATCCTTTTGCACTGTTGGTAGGAATATAAATAAGTATGGAGGGTCCTTAAAAAATTAAAACTAGAACAACCAAATGACCCAGCAATCCCACTATTGGGCATGTACCCTGGGAAAACCATATTTCAAAAACACGTCAGGCCCTTTCCAACAATTTCTAAACCAAACTAAGGTGGAACCGAGGGGGGCACTGGTCAGGAAGGATACTCACCCCGCCCCAGGGGGCATAGTGAGGATTATAGACAGGGTAGCTGTAGGGAGCGGTGATAATTAAATCTACGATCAAGAGTGCGATTCCAATCATGGAGAAGACTGCACTGACGATGTTGAAACCCACGCTGCTATTCAGCTGAAAAAGATACAAAAGGTCAGAGTGGGAGAGGAAAACAATTGTAACTGAGATGAGCAACAACTCAACAGGTATTTCTTAACAGGATTTCCCGGAATCTTAGTTCTGCCTCAAACAAGGCAGTGTTTTGTGCAGAAAGGAGTGTGGCTGGGGTTTCCCTGGTGGCTCAGTGGTAAAAGAATCCACCTGCCAATGCAAGAGATGGGTTCTATCCCTGGTCTGGGAAGATCCCATGTGTCGCAGAGTAACTAAGCCCATGCACCACAACTACTGAAGCCTGTGAGCCTAGAGCCCGGTGCTCTGCAACAAGAGAAGCCCCTGCAGTGAGAAGGCCTTGCGCTGCAACCAGAGAGCAGCCCTCACTCGCTGCAGCTAGGGAAAAAGCCTTGCAAGGTAACAAAGACCCGGGGAAACCGAAAGTAAATAAATATTTTTAAAGTTTTTTAATTTAATTTTTTTAACAGAAAGTTTTGGGGCTGAATTAACTTTGAAACAAAGTTAAGTTAAAATTAAACAGGTCTTTGCTGCAGGACCTATAAGAGCCTTTAACAAGGATTACGGATCTTCGGGTGGGGGGATGCTAATAAATAGAAATCTCTCCAAGTTTACCTACCCATCTTCACAGAGTATGTCATTGCACAAGTGTCCCCAAGAATAATCTTTGGGAAACACTCCATCCTTTTATCCCATAGGAGATGGGCAGGAGGACCAACCTCTGGTGTCTTGGAATGTGACAGGCTCTGGTGGCCCATGATTCTGGGCCACATGCAGAAAGTTGTTGTTTAGTCGCTTCAGTCATGTCTGACTCTTTGTGACTCCATGGACTGTAGCCCCCCAGGCTCCTCTGTCCATGGGAATTCCCAGGCAAGAATACTGGAGTGAGTTGCCATTTCCTTCTCCAGGGGATCTTTCTGACACAGGAATCGAACCCATGTCTTCTGCTTTGATAGGCAAATTCTTTACAGCTGAGCTACTTAGGGAAGCCCAGGTGCAAATAGATATGCCCATAATTTTGAACTTTCCTTTGGAGATTTTCAAATAGATTTCCTCTGGTGTAGAGACCTGGCTATCTCGAAGCCTCTTAGGCTAGATAACCTGATTGTGAGAGGAACCAGGATACTTTCTGGGCATGCTGCTAGGGGACCATGAAGCCTTGTCCATGCTGATTTACAGAGCTCCTTTGGCTGGATTCCTTAGAGAGGCAGGTGCCTGAGCCTCCTTGGCTGTCCTGAAAAAACGGGGGCCTGCTCTGTGTGCTGCTCAGCTGTGGGGGAGCCCTGGGTCCCTGGGAGCTCTGTGCCTCCTGTAAAAACATCCTTGGGAAGCTATTCTTTCTCTCCACTCTCTGATGCCCTAACTAATGTGGCGGTGTTGCCCTCCCCTCCCCCAAGTCCTCTAGATATTTTCCTTTTTGGAATTCTGTCCAGGTTCATGTGGCCCTGTGATTATGTGTGAGCAAGTATCAGAAGAATTGATGCTTTTGAACTGTGGTGCTGGAGAAGACTCTTGAGAGTCCCTTGGACTGCAAGAAGATCAAACCTGTCAATCCTAAAGAAAATCAACTCTGAATACTCACTGGAAGGACTGATACTGAAGCTGAAACTCCAATACTTTGGCCAAAGAGCCAACTAATTGGAAAAAAACCCTGATGCTGGGAAAGACTGTGGGCAGGAGGAGAAGGGGGCAACAAAGGATGAGATGGTTGGATAGCATCATCAACTCAGGGGACATGAGTCTGAGCAAACTCCGGGAGATAGAGAAGGACAGGGAAGCCTGGCATGCTGCAGTCCACGGGGATCACAAAGAGTCAGACACAACTGAGTGACTGAACAACAATGTGTCAGAGCCCCATGTCTGGTTATGAGTAGGTGCATGGATGAGGGAGGGATTAATCTTCTTTTCCCCCTGGTGTGTCTTTCCTATAGGTCCCCAGCTGGGAGAGTCAGTCCCAGGATGTGACTTACCAGACAAGAAGATGGTGAGTGCTTTTCTGCCAATACCGAGAGGGATCCTGAAATGATGAACTGGCAAGGAAGAGAGGTTGGTTTAGAAAGAGGTCAGGGGTTAGGGCCCCCGTCTTCAGGTTTCCATCCTTCTGTTTACACACACATTCTCTCATACACACTATGTTCCGCTGCTGAGACCCTAGCTCAACATGAGGGGAAAGAAAGAGTGAATGGGTGAATGTGTTTTGCACCACGTCACAGGGCAGTGAAGTGGGATCCAGCAGATTAGTTGTAAATTCTGGCTTGAAACTCATGTGATCTTGGTTAAGTTACTCATTTCTCAAATATTCATTTCCTCATTTGAAAAGGGGGAAAAGGACATGCCTTCCTAAGTGTCATTGTCACCAGAAAATTTATGCCCCTCATCTGGCATTTAGTGTATCTTGCACATAGTAGATCCTATACAGAGTAAATGTTGTTTATTTCTTTTGCTTTTGCTTTTCCACACGCAATATCTTGTTGGTTTCCTACCCATATCTCAGGATTCAGTTGGGCGTGAGGGCTCAGGATGGGGAGAAGGAAAGGCTACCAGCTGTACTGCTTTGAGATGTCTTAACCCAACCTCAGTCCTTGCCTGTCTGCACACCTAGGTGAGTACCTTTTAGCGACTCAGAAACGTGTCACATGTCTACAAAACTGAACGTCCAATGTGAGAATTGCAAGGTAGATTGTGTGCATTTATTTCAGCACTGGTATTCTGAAGGCACAGTGGCTGGACAGATTACCCAGTATGGCATTTGCCCAATATGGCAGCAACAGTGGTCTGAAAGGGCATCAGCCACTGTTTAGGAAAAGCTTTGCTGAGCACTACATGAAGTGTTTCTTATAACTTTACCTTATTTAACTGCATGATGTCCCATCAGGCACTATTATTATTCCCATTTTATAGATGGTGGACTGAGGCTTAGAGATTTATTTATTTACATCCTGCTTTTTATTTTATTTATTTTATTTTTATTTTTTTGCCACCCTGTACAGCATGCAGGATCTTAGTTCCTCGACCGTGGATTGAACCCGCTGCACCCCTGCAGTGGAAGTGAGGATTCTTAACCACTGGACCGCCGGGGAAGTCCTGTGGCTTAGAGATTTAAAATAATGCATCCAAGACCACCCAGAAAGTAGCAGAGTTGAGAGTCAGATCCAAAGAGTTGACTCCAGATCCCGTGGTATTAACCGCCACTGTCTACCTGCTCCCAGTCAGGGTGGATGCATGTGCCTGGGAATGTAAATGGTGATTTACAATGAAAACTTACTCGAGTTGCTTATGCCTTCTAAGGGGCATGCCATTTTTCCTAGAAGTGTAAAAACAAATCTCAGTTGTACACCCTTCTGTTTGTACAGAATTGATGAAGAAGAAAGGGAACAAAAGCCTGGATTTCTGATGTTCCTGCTGGCCCTTTAGAGATACCAAGGGAGATGAGCCTTTGTTTTAGAAGGGGGCATTAGTGATCTTTAAGAAATAGAAAGACAGTCCTGGAGTCAAGAAGGCAGCTAAGAACAAAACTGCCGAAAAATGGGAGGAGGGCTGAAGGTCACTGAGCATTCTGGCGGAAAAGGAGAAAGCCAGTGAGGCATTTGAAATGTCAGGGCAGTCACTGGGCACTTAATACTCAGTGGAGGCTAATGCTCAGTAGCAAGGTGTTCTTTGTCTGGCCTGCTAGTCCTTTCTGCCACCCCAAACTCCATTAAAGTTACTGATACCGAACAGGTTCCCTGTGAGTGCTTGGGGGCAGGAAGAGGGGGTGGTTCCAAGTTAGGTCTGTGTAGAGAAGAGAGAGGACCAAAATCTCAGGAGACGAGACAGATGGGAGCAAGAGAGAGAGAGAGAGAGGGAGCAGTGATGCAAAGAAAGACATTCCCTAGAGCACAAACCCTGCCATTTTGCAGATATTGTGTGGGAATGAGGGTGGGGGCTAACTCTAGGCCATTTTATTTTATTTATTTATTGTGAAATTTATTATAGTAGTCCTTAAATTTTTGAGGCCTGTTCCCTTTAATTTCATTTATTTATTCATTTTATTTTTGACCGTACTGGGTCTTTGTTGCTGTGCTAGCCTTTCTCTAGTTGCAAAGAGTGGGGACTACTGTCTAGTTGGGATGCACAGGCTTCTCACTGCAGTAGTTTCTCTTGTTGCAGAGCATGGGCTCTAGGGCTCGTGAGCTTCAGTAGTTGTGGTTCCCCGGCTCTGGAGCACAGGCTCAATAACTGTGGTGCATGGGCTCAGTTGCTCTGAGGCTTGTAGGATCTTCCTGGCTTGTTTCCTGCATTGCCAGGTGGATTTTTTTTTAATCCCTGAGCCACCAGGGAAGCCCCAGGCTATTTTATTTAAATCTCATGGGATAAGGTGACTTTGGCTGACATCTAGGTTACTCTAGAATTTTGTTGTTTGTCAGAAAAGTTGAATTTGAGTCATAGACAGGTGTGTGAGTTGAGGGACAGACTATAACAGCAGGCAGGAAAAGGAGACTGGTGGGTGGAGGGGGAAGGAGTATGTGTGTATGTATGCACGTATGTGCGTGTGTGTGTGTGTGTGTGTGTGTGTGTGTGTGTGTGTAGGAGGAGGACACTAGAGAGAATGCAAACCAATCTTAAAGACAGTGCCTTGGAGAAGAGAAAGGACTTGTACTCCTTAACCTTTTCAGTTCAGTTCAGGTGCTCAGTCATGTCCAACTCTTTGTGACCCCATGGACTGCAGCATGCCAGGCTTCCCTGTCTATCATCAACTCCCAGAGTTTACCCAAACTCATGTCCATTGAGTCAGTGATACCATCCAGCCATCTCATCCTCTGTCATCCCCTTCTCCTCCCGCCTTCAGTCCTTCCCAGCATCAGGGTCTTTTCCAATGAGTTAGTTTTTCACATCAGGTGGCTAAAGTATTGGAGTTTCAGCTTCAGCACCAGTCCTTCCAATGAATATTCAGGACTGATTTCCTTTAGGATGGACTTGTTGGATCTCCTTGCAGTCCAAGGGACTCTCAAGAGTCTTCTCCAACACCACAGTTCAAAAGCATCAGTTCTTCGGCACTCAGCTTTCTTTATAGTCCAACTCACATACATACACGACTACTGGAAAAACCAAAGCTTTGACTAGATGGATATTTGTTGGCAAAGTAAGGTCTCTGCTTTTTAATATGCTGTCTAGGTTGGTCATAACTTTTAATATCATGGCCACAGTCACCATCTGCAGTGATTTTGGAGCCCAAAAAAAGAAAGTCTGTCACTGTTTCTACTGTTTTCCCATCTATTTGCCATGAAGTGATGGGACCAGATGGCATGATCTTTGTTTTTTGAATGTTGAGTTTTAAGCCAGCTTTTTCCCTCTCCTCTTTCACTTTCATCAGGAGGCTCTTTAGTTCTTCTTCGCTTTCTGCCATCAGGGTAGTGTCATTTGCGTAACTGAGGTTATTAATATTTCTTCTAGCAATCATGATTCCAGCTTGTGCTTCCTCTAGCCCAGTGTTTCTTATGATGTACTCTGCATATAAGTTAAATAACCTTCTAGGGAGTCACGAATCATTCTGAGAATCTGATGAAAGCTACGGACTTTGACAGAAAACACCCCCCAAGTATTTTACCAGAATGGGGACTCAGAAGCCCTTCCATGGACTCTAATCTGAGTCCCCATTTTTTTTTAATGGCTTATTGACCCTTGAGCATGGGTGGAAATGCTTTTCTCTTGGAGTTCAGGCTGTGGGTCTACATTGAACAACACTTGAGGGCTGTTCCCAGTGTATATTTTTATACATGGGTGCTTTTGTGGGAATTAGAAAATGGTAGCTCCTCTGGGCTGATAAACTAGAAAAATATTCCCTGCCCTCTGGGGTGGGTGGATTAGGAAAGTGGCCTTTCTGGGTGAATGCTGCCTTGCATGGTCTTGTAACCATTGGTGTTATGGATGAATTATGTCCCCTCAAAATATATCTTTTGAAGCCCTAACCTATAGTACCTCTGCATGTGACTCTCTTTGGAGACAGGGCCTTTAAATAGATGATTAAGGTGGGATTTTCATGGAATCTGCCTTGCAATGCAAGGGATGTGGGTTCGATACATGGTCAGGGAACTAAGATCCCATCTGCCACAGGGCAACTAAGCCCATGCACACAGCTACTGAGCCTGCATACGGCAACTAAGTTGCAGCACAGCCAAATAAAAAAATAAATAAATGAAAAAATCAACCAAACACCAACCAAAAAATCTGACTTAAAAAAGAGCTGACTAAGGTTAAAGGGGATCATCAGGGTTGAACTTCGACCTAAACCAATACGACTTATGTTCTTATGAAACGAGGAGATTAGTGACAATGATAATGGCCTTGGTAGGGAGGCCAGAGGTCCCCAAGCAGCAAGAGGAAATAAAATTACAAGTGGCAGACATTTTTTTTCTTTTCTCTTCTAATCCTGTGTTGTCATGGTGATACCTGGTTCTGTCTGAACTTAACTTTATCTCAAACCTTGGGCTAACCAATGTGTTTTTCTCGTGGAAATCTCTTCCTAAGCTATGTTAATGAACTATGTGTATTTGCTTGGAAGTCTGCCTTTCTTCAAGATTCATGTCAATTGTTTTATGGCTGAGGATGACTCACCTTGTGCCAATGCTATCTCAACACACATGTTGTGGGTGAAGGGCCTGGTGCAACTCTCCCAGTTTTGAGGTGTTCCCTTTCTCTAATTAGCAGCTTGCTAATAGGTATATAATTCCTTGCTAAAAACTAACCAGGGGGCACTCTTTCTGTCCCCTTCTGATGTCTATGTCAGAAGCTTTCTCTACCTCTTTTATACTTTAATAAAACTTTATTACACAAAAAGCTCTGAGCAATCAAGCCTTGTCACTCGCCCCAGATCAAATTCCTCTTCCTCGGAGGCCAAAAATCCCAGCGTTGTTCACAGCTCAGCTTGTAGCAGCAACCTTTCATTAGGGTACACACACACACACACACACATTTTCATTAGGGTATACACACACACACATACACATTTTCATTAGGGTACACACACACACACACACATTTTCATTAGGGTATACACACACACACATACACATTTTCATTAGGGTACACACACACACACACACACACACACAACTATGCAAAGACTCAGGGGAAGAGATAGCTGTTTACTAGCCAAGGTGAGAGGCCTCAGAAGAAACCAAACCTGCTGGCACTTTGATCTCAGATCTCTGCCCTCTAGAACTGTGAGATACCACATTTCTGTTGTGCAAGTCACCCAGTCAGTGGTACTCATTAGGGCAGCCCAAGCAAAGTAGTTCATTTGGTGAACAAGACCTGAGCTGGGTTTCCATCCAGCCTGCCCCTTTGGCTGGGAACCTGCAGGGCACAACTTGACACGGTGGCCCAGAGTGTGCTGGCACTTTGGGAGAACTTGGTTGCGAGATGACTTGTATTACTCACCCAGATGCCTCCCCAGAAGGGAAAGCCTCCGTAGAATGAAACAGCAGTATAGCCCCTCAGGAGGACAGTCCCCATGACGCAACCGAGGCCGAGGTTAATCAGGCCGATCAGGATCTGGATGGCCTGTCAGGAAAGCCACAAACGGAAGTCTTTGTTTCTGAGTCTGGATTCTGCCCCCTTTTTATTTTAATAAATCTTTTGTTTCCCTGGTCTAAAACATAATATGGAAAAATATAAAATTGAAATAAAAACTGCCCACCATTCCCCCCTCACTCAGAGAAAACAATGGTTTACATTTTGTTGGATAAACTTCCATTATTCTTTTCAGATATATACATGGATAAGTCACAATGTCTCTATACATTTAACATTTCATCATGAACATGTCCCCATAGAATTAAATATCCTTCAAACTTATGTTTTTAAGAGCTGCCCAGATTCTGTCGTGGGGATGTTCTGTGGAGTCATTGGAGCAGAGAGCTTGTACGGGTGAAAAAGACTGTTTCTATTTTTTTCATATTATAAATAACACTGTGATGAACATCTTTGTAGATAAATCTTTGTGCTCATCACTTATGTCTTTAGGATATTGTTATGGATTGAATTGTGACTGCCTCTCTCCCATCAGATTTGTGTGCTGACATTCTGATCCCCAGCACCTCAGATTATAGCTTTGTTTGGAAATACTGTCACTGCAGATAAAACTAGGTCATATAAGGTGTACTGGACCCTAATCCTATATGTGCGTGCGTGCTTAGTTGTGTCTGACTCTTTACGACCACGTAGCCTGTAGCCCGCCAGACTCCTCTGTCCATGGGATTCTCCAGGCAAGAATACTGGAGTGGATTTACATTCACTTCTCCAGGGGATCTTTCTGATCCATGGGAAAAAATTGCGTCTCCTGCATTTTCTGCATTGGCAGGCAGATTCTTTACCACGGCGCCACCTAGGAAACCCTTAATCTTATACTGCTGTCCTTTTTAAATTTTTTGGCCATGCCATGTGACGCACAGGATCTTAGTTCCTCAGCCATCAAACCCATAACCCTTGCAGTGGATGTGCTGAGCACTGACCACTGGACCACCAGGGAAGTCCCTGACTGCTGTCCTTTGAAAGAGAATGCCATGTAGAGAGACACATTCATGAACACAGGAACACTCCATGGGTGTCAGGATTGAAGTTATGCTGCCACAAGCCAAGGAACTATTACTAGGAGAGAGGCCTGGAACAGACCCTTCCCTGGTAGCTCCTCCTCTGAAGGACCTATCCTTCAGAGAAAGCATGGCCCTGTGAATAGTTTGATTGTGTTTGGCCTTAGAACTATGAGAATAAAATTCTGTTGTTTGAAGCCACCCAGTTTATGGCAATTTGTGATGGCAGCCCTTGGAAACTCATGCAGGTATGTTCTCACACAAATACTGTACATACTAATGGTATATAGATGACAAAATGGCAGCAGATATGAACATATTATTTCCTTAAATTTGCACAATAATAAACTATATGCAATATCTGTCTCTGTTTTTTTTTCATTCATGTCACATCTTGGGGTTATGTCCACATTGTTGCACAAAGAGCTTCCTTGTTTTTTTAAAGCTTCACTACATTTCATTCTTTGGAGGTATGATACATGGCTTTAACCAGGATTTTGTTATGGATATTTTGGTTGTTTCCATTCTTTTGTGATCACTAGCTGTGCTGCCATGGGTAAGCTCATACCTGTCACATTTCTTGCATGTGCAGGTATACCTGCTGGACAGTCTCAGAAATGGAACGACTGGGTATTTTGTAAATATGGCAGATACAAATTGGCCTACAGATTGTATTTATTGACATTCCCATGGACAGTGAATGGGGGTTGGGGCTAGGATTTGAGCTCCAGACAGTCTGGATCAGAATCCAGATGCCGCAATGAAATGGGCTTCTCCTTGAACTACCCGGGACAACCTCTTAGGGGGAAAGTTGTTGGGATCTCTTATTTTGTTAGTTCTCTATTGTGCTTTTTATCTTCTTGGGCAGATAGTCCATTCAAGCTCTTTCAGAATTCACCTCATGGCCTGCTGAACCCACTTTCTTCCAGAGGCCACATGGATCAACACAGGTGTCAGTTTACTGCTTTTTTTTCCCCATTGCTTTTCTTCTTCTTTCCTAAAATGCCTGAGTCAAAAAATACAGGGCCCTGCACAGAGGCCCTAGTGATGCTGCACAGCTGAGCTTTCTCATAGATCTGAGTTTGGCGAGGCCGGGTCAGCTCCAACCCCACTTACTAGATTTGGAGTGTCCGTATTTCCGAAACTGCCTCCTCCTCCAACTCCAGGCATGTGACCCCCTCCCTGTAGAGTGAAGTTTCACTTACCCCTAAGGCTTTGCCTTCTTTTAGAGTTCTCTCGGTGGGTTGCTGACTCACAGATGGCCACACAGGTGGGTTCCCGTGAATTACTTGGACTTGGGACTGGTAGTTTGGATATACAGGCACCTGAGACATGCCCCCAGGGAACACTGTATATCCATTTGGGGGTGTCACCACAAACACAGAGTTGGCCATGGGGCCTGCTGAAGTTGTTGGATTCATGCTGCTGAAAAACAAGTGCAATAAAATAAACAACAAGGGCCTACTGTATAGCACAGGGAACTATACTCAATGTCTTGTAATAACCTATGGTGAAAAAGAATCTGAAAAATTGTGTGTATGTACACACACACACACACACACACACTCACAGGTTACTGGTGAATTCTGGTCTGGTTTAAAATTTTCTTTTCTTTTTCTACTCTTTTTTGGAGCAGACCCCCAAAAGCTGGTACAGTAAACCCTGCCACATGTTCCACCCCACACCCAGGTTCATTCAAATCTCATTCGGCAGCAAACCTTATCACTGCCCCTCAGTTATCCACAGAAACTATTAGATCAAGGGTACTCACTTTGCTCTGCCAGTGGTGAAGTCTCTCTCACTTCTTTCTGTCTATTCCCAGTTCTTTGCTCTAAGTAGCTTGTTTTTCCTTAGAGAGTGGACACACTGGGTTGGGTTTGGGGATGTGTTTAAAAAGATCCAAAGTCCACTCTGCTTTCCTCCCAGATACAGACTTGGTTACCAGTTACGCAGAGCTCAGCTTCCACACCCATATTAACTTCCTGATTTGGTCAAAGAACCACTTAATTGCAATTCAGTATTTACTGGAAAAGGAAGAGTTGTGTGTGGCGCCGTGAGAAACACAGGAAGGAGGTGGGTGTACGGTGGTCACATCTCAGCTGTAACGCAAGACAGTCAGTCAGTTCAGTCAGTTCAGTCGCTCAGTCGTGTCCGACTCTTTGAGCAAGACAGAGCAAAATAAACAACCCAGTAGAGAAACAAGAGACCCTCACAGGAGAATGAAGGAGAAACTGATTCACTGGATATGAAGAGATTAGGAAATACTTCAAACAAAAAGTGGAATTTGAAATCAATAAACTGCATGAGAAAAGGGGAGCCACAGCCTGTAAAATAAGAATTGCAATGAACTTAAGTCATAAGCTCTACATCAGAGTCTGCAGACAAGCAGAAAATGCCCAAGAGTGGGCAGGCATATTGGTGCATCCATGATGAACATCTCATGAATTACACAGGCAAAGCGTATAAAAACTGTTGTACTAGACTTTGAGGATCTGATGGAATAGTCCATGACACACTCACCTTTGTATTCCTACTGACATATAATAGGCACTAAGGAAATGCTTGCTGAGTGAATAGATGAAACTGATCAGATGGCTAGAATTTGGTAAAGTGGTCAGTGTAAGAACATTATCACAGGCAGAGGGAACCAAGGAGGGCAAAGGCATGAAGAGAGAAGATGTAGGACATATTTTGGGTATGGCAAGGTTTATATATTCAAAGTTATGATTTTTCCAGTAATCATGTATGGATGTGAGAATTGGACCATAAAAAGCCCGAGCACCAAAGAATAGTTGCTTTTGAATTGTGGTGCTGGAGAAGACTCTTGAGAGTCCCTTGGACTACACGGAGATCCAAACCAGTAAATCCTAAAGGAAATCAACTCTTAATATTCATGGCAAGGACTGATGTGCTGTGCTGTGCTTAGTCGCTCATTTGTGTCCAACTCTGTGACCCCAGTGGACTGTAGCCCTCCAGGCTCCTCCACGGGAATTCCAGGCAAGAATACTTAAGTAGGTTGCCATGCCCTCTTCCAGGGGATATTCTCAACCCAGGGATCAAACCCAGGTCTCTGGCATTGCAGGCAGATTCTTTACCAGCTGAGCTACCTGAGAAGCCCCTAAGAAGGACTGCGGCTGAAGCTGAAGCTCCAATACTTCGGCCACCTGATGCAAAGAACTGACTCACTGGGGAAAAGACCCTCATGCTGGGAAATACTGAGGGCAAAAGGAGAAGAGGGAAGCAGAGGATGAGATGGTTAGATAGCATCACTGACTCAATGGACATGAATTTGAGCAAACTCGGGGAGAAAGTGAAGGACAGGGAAGTCTGGCATGCTACAGTCCATGGGATTGCAAGACTTGGACATGACTCGGTGACTGAACAAGAACAAAACTAGAGGCTAAAGCAACCAACTAAACCATGCAGAAGGAATCAATGTGCAAACAAAGCCTGCACTTGGAGGAAGAATAATACTCAGTCAAGCTAGTAAAAAAAGGACAAAGAGGCAAACTTCTTGACATCATTCTTTTTAATTTACATTGCATAATGATTGGCTAGTCATGAGGAAGTTTTTTCAAAGTCTCAGAATATCCCTTGGGTTTTGTTTCTTTGAAATTATTTTAAAAAATATGATATATTAACAGGAAGCATTTTTAAAAAATTTGAAGTGTCATCAAATTTTTTTCCTATTTAAATGGCAAGTACACTCACTAATTTCAACATTTCCTGTCATTACACAAGATATCCTCATAAGATGTAAAAGTTAAAAGCACATATATCCACACAAAATAAACCATTACTCTATGAAATCATTTCAGGAAGACTGGTTAGTGTAACTCTTTTAATACTTCTTATTTGTTACTCAAAAGACTACTTTACCTGTTCAAATTATTTATTATAGTCCTCAAAATGTTGAATATATGGTATTATATAACCCAACAATTCTACTCCTATATATATACTTTCCCAGGTAGGAAAGAACCCACCTGCCAATGCAGGAGATATAAGAGATGTGGATTCGATCCCTGGGTCGGGAAGATCCCCTGGAGAAGGGCATGGCAACCCACTCCAGTATTCTTGCTTAGAGAATTCCGTGGACAGAGGAGCCTGGTGAGCCACAGTCCATGGGGTTGCACAGAGTTGGACATGACTGAAGAGACTTAGCATATATATAATATATATATATATATAAAATGAAAATATAAGTCCACATGCAAACATATACAGAAATGTTAAAAACAGTCCAAAAGTGGCAACCACTGAAATGTCCTTAATTTGATGAAAGGATAAACAAAAATGGTATAGACATCCATGGATATCACTCTACAACAAGAAAAAATAATGAAGTACTTAATACCTGCTACAACACAGATGGACTGAGCTAAGTGAAAGAAGCCACACACAAGTCCACATGTTCTGAGCTTTCATGTCTATGGTATGTCCAAAACAGGAGAGTCCATAGAGATAGAAAGTGGATTAGTGGTTTTCTATGGCTCAAAGCAGGTGGAGAAGTGGGTGACTGCTATGAGTATAAAGTTCGTTTGGGGATAAAAAAAAAATTCTAAAATTAGATAGTAGTGAAGGCTACAGAGCTCTGAACAGTCTAAAAGCCATTGCCTTGTACACTTAACTTCTTTCGTTTAAAACTTTTTAATTATATGTTGGAGTACAGATGATTAACCATGTGTGTTACTTTCAGGTATACAGCCAAGTGGTTCAGTTATGCATATACATATATCTATTCTTTTTCTAATTCTTTTCCCATTTAGGTTATTATGCCTTGTATACTTTGAGCTGTGCTGTGCTTAGTCGTCCAGTCGTGTCTGATTCTTTGCGACCCCATGGATTGTAGCCCATCAGGCACCTCTGTTGGTGGGGATTCTCCAGGCAAGAATACTGGAGTGGGTTGCCATGCCTTCCTCCAGGGAATCTTCCCAACCCAGGAATCAAACCCAGGTCTCCTGCATTGTAGGCAGATTTTTGACTGTCTGAGCTACCAGGGAAGTCCCTTGTATACTTTTAATGGCTCAATTATATGGTATGTGAATTATATCTCAAAACAAAGCACTTAATTAGCTGGGAGATTACCAAGACATGAATAACTCTAACCAACCATTCCCTGGAGCTCATGAATGCTAAAGGGAAAAAGAAACTATGAGAATAACAGCCACCTCAGAAATTATAGACAAGAGCCTGTACAAGTGAAGCCAGAGAATAGAAGGACCAAAACAGAATGAAATCACAGAACAAGAGAAAGATCAGACAGAAATACTTCAAAATATATTTTGATCTTCAGCATCTCTGTCAGTGCTAAACACTTCTGGGAGTTGAGAACTCATTGCTACTCTTGTCCTCTAGTTAGGGGAAGGTAACCAATGGGTTATCTTCCCTTAGTGACCTAGAGAGAACTGAGTATCCCCCAAAAATGCAGTCTCTACATTGATCCCGCTCATTCTGGGCCTGCTGATGGCTTATGCAAACTTTTGTACATTACTGTATCACTCGGGATCCTGGAAGAAAACGGAAGTCGGTCTTAAAATGTTTAACTAAAGGAAGATTAATGAAGAAACTGTTTATAGAACTATGAGCAGAGTCATGGGAACGGAAAGTGATGTTGACACATTTGGGAACCAATATTGGAGGGAAGCTATTACTTCCCCTAAGCCTTAAGGGGCAAGGTGCAGCAACCATGTAACCACAGCAGTAACAGTTGCAGCTCTGTAGCTGAGGAAGTGTGATGCCTCATAACCGAGGCTTTACATAGAAGAACCCAGTTACTGTCAAAACTATGACCAGAAAGAGAGACTTGTTTTCTCCTGACTTCCAGTTTGATTGGATGAACACCATGCGAAGGATAAAACCAAGGCGTGAGATGTTGCAGTCCATGTGGGCTAGCCTCCCAAGGTCCAGAGCAGGGCACCTGCTTCCTGAATCTCCCCTCCCCACTTTTCCATTGTGTCCCTGGGGGCTGATCTTTATATTAATTTCCTCAACAGGCACCCTTGCTCTCCTACTCCAGCTGGTTGCAAATAGCAGGACACCCTATTAGGAGATTGCAGGAGAGAAAGGGCAAGTTATTTAATTCTCTCACTTTCCCCCTCTGTGATGTTTCAAGGGCTGGTGGGCTTCTTGACCAAAGGTCAAAGTGGCTTCTCTGCTTAGATCTGTCTCCTGAGGAACCACTACTTGCTTCATCAGGCTTGGAAGATTATGATTTGCTTCTGTTCTTAAACAACTTGTGATATTATTCTATCACTGTGGTTTCTCTACATCCCACCCACATTTTGCAAAAAGCTCTTGTATTAACTATCCCTCAGATGAGCCCATTTGAACATTCCTTCTTAGTCTGATCAGTTACCTGACTATTCTAAGGATAGAAAATGGATCCTCCCTTAGAACAGTTTGAACGGGCAAGTGGAGACTTGTCTCTCTCTCTGGTCTTCCTGACCCTGCCCCAAATGGAAGCAAACATGATCCCTATGACTTTGGTTTTCATCTCAAGGAAGAATCTGGAGTCCTACTTATTCAAATTAATACAGGGGTTCCAATGAGTCCATGACAACTATCCTCCCCTGGAAGAGGCCTGGTTCATGAAAAGTTTAGAGCAACTGTAGGTATCATTTTTTTTTCTACCTAACGGATATATTTTTTTCTACTTTCTCTTTGGAAAAAAGAGTATGTAACCTCCAACTCACTCAACAATTAAAAATTATTTTTCCATTATTAGAACGCATTCTTTTCCCTGTTGTGGAAAAGTCCTTGGGGAGTAAGAGCTAGGAGTGGGGAATCCATGAACCTGCTAGGATACCGGTCGAGACTTCAGTCTTTTCGATTTGAAGCATTGTACCTGTAGGACCAGCATGTTTTGCAAGAAAGAAACACTGAGGAAAATCAAAGTGTACAGAGGTAAATCAGTTTAATATTTCTAGAATTCTCAACTTTAAACGCCTAGATTCTCCTTTCCCCCAAATAAATGCAAGAATGTCTAACCCTGAAACAGTACAGTTGTGTAAAGTGTCAGTTCCTCAAGTTCAAGACATTTCTGAACAATGAAGAAGAAAATATTTCCCTCAGAAGTTTTCCTCTAAATTGAACTGACAGTCTGTCCTTGGAGGGCAGGAAAGAATAAAGACTGTAAAGTCTCTTGAAACAGTGGAGTTCTATTTTGATCTGTTTCAAGAAACTGTTTAGCCCTTATATACAAATACAAGGTAAAGATTTTCAAAAACTCCTAAGAAGAAAAACAAGAAGAAGTTATACAAGAAAAATCTCTCCATGCCTAGGTAAAGTTAAAATGTAGGCTCCACAGTCACTGTTTACAAAGAAAGCCAAATAATGAATTATATTCTGTAAGTTGTATAAATATGAGTGAGTGAGTGAAGTCGCTCAGTTATGTCCGACTCTTTGCAACCACGTGGACTGTAGCCCACAAGGCTCCTCCATCCATGGGATTCTCCAGGCAAGAATACTGGAGTGGGTTGCCATTTCCTTCTCTAGGGGATCTTCCCAACCCAGGGATCAAACCCAGGTCTCCTGCATTGCAGGCAGACATTTTAACCTCTGAGCCACCAGGGAAGCCCAGTGTATAAATATATTAGATATTAAAAATAAGTTGTCAATTAACTGAATTTTATGACGAATTTCTATTTGGAAAAAAATATTTCTCAAGTGAAAAAACTAAATAACAAAACTGTGTTTAAAAGTATTCAGTTTAGTTCAGTCGCTCAGTTGTGTCTGACTCTTTGTTACCCCATGAATTGCAGCACGCCAGGCCTCCCTGTCCATCACCAACTCACGGAGTTCACTCAGACTCACGTCCATCAAGTTGGTGATGCCATCCAGCCATCTCATCCTCTGTCGTCCCCTTCTCCTGCCTCCAATCCCTCCCAGTATCAGAGTCTTTTCCAATGAGTCAACTCTTAGCATGAGGTGGCCAAAGTACTGGAGTTTCAGCTTTAGCATCATTCCTTCCAAAGGACACCCAGGACTGATCTCCTTTAAGATGGATTGGTTGGATCTCCTTGCAGTCCAAGGGACTCTCAAGAGTCTTCTCCAACATCACAGTTCAAAAGCATCAATTCTTCAATGCTCAGTTTTCTTCACAGTCCAACTCTCACATCCACACATGACCACTGGAAAAACCATAGCCTTGACTAGACGGACCTTTGTTGGCAAAGTAATGTCTCTTTTGAATAGGCTATCTAGGTTGGTTGCGTCTTTTAATTTCATGGCTGCGGTCACCATCTGCAGTGATTATGGAGCCTCCAAAAATAAAGTCTGACACTGTTTCCCCATCTATTTCCCATGAAGTGATGGGACCAGATGCCATGATCTTCGTTTTCTGAATGTTGAGTTTTAAGCCAACTTTTTCACTCTCCTCTTTCATTTTATCAAGAGGCTCTTTAGTTCCTCTTCAATTTCTGCTATAAGGGTGGTGTCATCTGCATATCTGAGGTTATTGAGATTTCTCCCCGCAATCTTGATTCCAGCTTGTGCTTCTTCCAGCCCAGTATTTCTCATGATGTACTCTGCATAGAAGTTAAATAAGCAGGGTGACAATATACAGCCTTGATGTTCTCCTTTCCCGATTTGGAACCAGTCTGTTGTTCCATGTCCAGTTCTAACTGCTGCTTCCTGACCTGCATATAGGTTTCTCAAGAGGCAGATCAGGTGGTCTGGTATTCCCATCTCTTTCAGAATTTTCCACAGTTTATTATGGTCCATACAGTCAAAGGCTTTGGCATAATCAATAAAGCAGAAATAGATGTTTTTCTGGAACTCTCTTGCTTTTCCCATGATCCAGCTGATGTTGGCAATTTGATTTCTGGTTTTTCTGCCTTTTCTAAAACCAGCTTAAAAATATTATACTTGGAAATAGTAAAATGAGAAAATGTATAAATACTAGATGAAATAAAATTTTAAATAGGATTCAGTTTATTGAAGTATAAGCCCCTTATAAGTTTTTCTCTCTTTTTTTAGGGAGAAAAAGAGACAATTTAACCTTGTGTGTAATGGCCTCACATTCTATGCTAGCTGCACCACGAAAACAAAAGTTTGTAAATTGACAACAAGCTAACAATTAGTAGTCATAAAAATGTGAATAGAAGAAAGCAAAAACATACAGGTGACTGCAGCCTACTATTTCTTTTGTTGTTGTTGTTACTGAATGTGGTTTTACAACATGAAATTAAATCTCAAATATTGGGTTTTATAGCCCACTTTATTTTTCATATTCTTGAAAACAATGATGTACTTTCTCTTGTGTGTGAATTCATAGAGATAGTTTTAATTTAAAATGCTTTCCTTCCAGTAGATTAACTCCTTCTTTGTATACGTGTAGAAGAAACTTCTAATGTTAATTGTTAGATAGTCTCTAGCAATTCAGATATTCCTGTGGCTTCTACCAACTCAGTCTATATTTAATGCTTTCTTCATAGTTTGACATTTATGCAATGATTGAATTATAGCTGGGAAACACAGTGTTTACACTATGGAGGGGAAATTATTGTATAATTAGTATGATGCACACCTCTTCTTTCAAAGTCTGTGGACCAGTACACTGCATCAAAAATGCTGGTTAGAAAACGAGTTTAGATAAGGCGATGGGAGATTGAGCACTGTACATAAAACAGTGATATTTGGTAGAAAACATAATTTATTCAGTCTTGCATTCTCACTTTACACGTGAAGTAATTGACACTTGCTTACCACCTATAGCTGCTGCTGCTGCTGCTGCTGCTGCTGCTGCTGCTAAGTCGCTTCAGTCGTGTCCAACTCTGAGCGACCCCTTAGACGGCAGCCCACCAGGCTCCTCTGTCCATGGGATTTTCCAGGCAAGAGTACTGGAGTGGGTTGCCATTGCCTTCTCCAGCACCTACAGCTACTTAGTGGCAAAACAAGGGTTGTTCTGCTATCTTCCAGCCCAGCATAGATAGTACCTTCACTGTAATATAAAGGGCAAGAATATATATAATAAAGTATCTATTTCATTGTGTAAAATTTCAGGCCTGGATATATTAATTATATGTCTGTACTTTTTTATAATAATGAGTTGGTATTTGAGAGAAATAAGAAAATTGGAAGCCATCTGTTTAAGAAACACACACACACGTGCAAGAGCAGAGGTATGAGTAAGAATTACTACTGTAAGTAATAAAGAACAGAATAAAGTAATAAAAGAACAGATTTGTTACTCTAAGGAAGGAAAAAGAAGGATAAAATGTTAATCTTTAAAATGTAGGCAGACCACGTCAAGGCCAATTACAAAATGCTGAAATAGAGAAAATGAAGAATGTTATCATAGTTAACCAGGGCAAATACAGTACTAATTTCCTGTGATGTGACATGGGTTAGGGGACTGGAAAATACCCTGGAGAATGCATGCCTATGTGTGTTAGTCACTCAGTTATGTCTGACTCTTTGTGACCCCATGGACTGTAGCCTACCAGGCTTCTCTATCCGTGGAGTTTTCCAGGCAAGAATACTGGAGTAGGTGGCCATTCCCTTCTCCAGGGGATCTTCCCAACCGAGGGATTGAACCCAGGTCTCCTGCGTTGCAGGTGGTTTCTTTACCAACTGAGCCACCAAGGAAGACATATGTTCATGTGATGATCTCAGCATAATCTTGGGTGCTACCATTGTCACAAGGCAATGGGATAATCCAGGATTGCTTGGAAGGATGGTTATAAAAGCAGCTTGGCAGGAGCTACATGGTGAACCCATGGGGATAGTATCAGAGTAAGACAGAAAAAACCCAGCAAACCCCCAAATATATAACTTCAATGTATAATGTTCACAGCAGAGATTTTTTTAATTGATATGCTATAAAATATTAAAATATGCATATTGGAGAGACTGTCTTTTCTCCATTGTTTATTCTCGCCTCCTTTGTTGTAGATTAAAAGACCATAAGTGGGTGGATTTATTTCTGAATTACCCTCTTCCATTGATCTATGTGTCTGTTTTTGTGCCAGTACCACACTGTTTTGATTACTGTAGCTTTATAAAAATAATCTGAAGTCAAGAAGCATGATTCCTCCAGCTCTGTTCTTTCCGGATTATTTTCACTTTTCAGGGTCATTGGTGTTTCCATACAAAATTTAAAATTATTTGATCCAGTTCTGTGAAAAAATGCCATTGGTATTTAGATAAGTATTGCATTGCATAAGAATTATTTTTAAAATAACCTTTGCTACATTTTTAATTAAATGAGCTTCTTGTATTTCACGTATTTACTGCAGTTTACTGCAAGGAGATCCAACCAATCCATTCTAAAGGAGATCAGCCCTGTTTTTCTTTGGAAGGAATGATGCTAAAGCTGAAACTCCAGTACTTTGGCCACCTCATGTGAAGAGTTGACTCATTGGAAAAGACTCTGATGCTGGGAGGGATTAGGGGCAGGAGGAGAAGGGGATGACAGAGGATGAGATGGCTGGATGGCATCACTGACTCGATGGACGTGAGTCTGAGTGAACTTTGGGAGTTGGTGATGGACAGGGAGGCCTGGCGTGCTGTGATTCATGGGGTCACAAAGAGTCGGACACGACTGAGCAATTGAACTGAACTGAACTGAATAATGATTTTATGTGAAAGGTGTCTTAGATCCCGTCTGTTACATAATTGCATGAGATAGTTACAAATGTAGGTTTCAGTGGGATGGTTGGTGCCAGGGCCTCTATTTGTAGTATGGTTACCAAGGGAATCCCTGAAACATGACTATTCATGGTCAGGTGACTTTCTTGCTTGCTTGCCATGAGTATCATTCCCTAAGTGTATAACCCCATGTAAGGATATGTCCAGTTTCTATGAAGATTTTCTATTGAAGATTCTATCTTCAATTTCAGTGGGTACATGAAGGATTCTACTGGCCATAACAGAGAGACGCTCAATTCTGAGCAGTTCTCTTAGGCATTGGTGGCATTGAGTCATTGGTGGCCTCATCTTCCTACTGATCCTCAATTGGCAGCATTTAAGCTGAAGGCTTTGCTATGCATTGCTCTCCATGCTGCAATCTTCAGAAAGCCTGAAGCTTCCTGTCTCATCTCTCTCCAGTGTCCCAGGGTGGGTCCTGCAGGCAGTGATGGGACCCTTCTTTTCTACCTCTTGCAAATTCTGAACTCCAGGTTCACAGCCCCCGGTCACACAGTCATGCCTTCTCTTAACATTGGTAGCTCTTTCTCCAGATGTTTTAGGGCAGCCCATACAATCCTACCTGGGTCTCAGAGATTGTATCAGGGGAGAATGCAATTCATCCTGTAGACACCCACAAACCTGACTGCTGCCTCTCCTCTCCCTCACCCTCAGAGAGCAGATACACTCAAATGCCACACTCTTGCTGAGTGATGCTAGGTAAGAGGAAAACCCCTCTTCATAAATCTGACACCTTCCAGGGTGGGGGGCGGAGGGAGGTTATATGGTGCCCACTATAGAGAAAAGTCACCTATATTAGTCTTCTAAGGCTCCTGTAACAAAGTGTTGCAAATTGGGTGGTTTAGAACAACACAAGTTTATTTCTTATTCTTCTGAAGGTCAGAAGTCCCAAATCAAGATCACCTCCCTCTGAAATCTATTCAAGAAGGACCCTTCTTTAGCTCTTCCTTACTCCTGCTGATTTTCCAATAATCTTTGGTATTGCCATTTCATAGCTAGTGGATATATCACTCCAACCCTCTGTCTTCATATGATGTCTTCCCTGTGAGTCGTCACATAAACTTGCCTATGTGTATGTCTCTCTCAGTGTGCAAATTTCCCCTCTTTATAAGGACACCAGTCGTAGTTTATAAAGGGCCCACTCTAATGACCTCATTTGAACTTGATTACTTCCATAAAGACAGTATTTTCAAATATGGTCCCATGATCAGGTGCTGGGGATTAGGACTCTACCATTGCTTTTCTGGAGGCTTCCCTAGTAGATCCCCTGGAGAAGGAAATGGCAACCTGCTCCGGTATTCATGCCTGGAGAATCCCATGGACAGAAGAACCTGGCTAGCCCCAGTCCATGGGATCACAGAGAGTTGGACACGCCTGAGTGACTAACACACACTTCACTTCCTTGGTGAATCAGATGGTAAAGAATCTGCCTGAAATGCAGGAGACCTGCATTCGATTTCTAGGCCAGGAAGATCCCCTGGAGAAGGGAATGGCTACCCACTCTAGTATTCTCGCCTGGAGAACTCCACAGATGGAGGAGCCTGGTGGGCTACAGTCCATGGGGTCGCAAAGAGTCAGACACAATTGAGCGACTAACACTTTCACTTTTCACTTTCTTCTTCATTGCTTTTCTGAGAGATACAATTCAGCCCATAGTAGCACCTCTTAGCAAGTTCTCAATTGATCTTTTGGGCTTAGAATATTGAGTATACCTTCTGCTTTCAGAAGTGGACTCTGATCACCAATTCTTGGGAAATGGGAAGGATTCCACATAGCCTCTAACATCATCATGCTACAGCTATAATAAGAACTAATAAATGATGAAAAATAATAATTTACTGAGGGATTACCATAAACTAGGCACTGTTGTAAATCCTTTTTTGGTGATGTATTGTTATTAATCCTTATATCTGCTCTGTGGGCTAGGGGCTATATTTCTGTTCTGTAAGTGTGTTAGCTAGTCATGTCTGACTCTTCGTGACACCATGGACTGTAGCCGCCCAGGCTCCTCTATCCACGAACTTCTTCAGACAAGACGACTGGAGTGGGTTGCCATTCCCTTCTCGAGGTGATCTTCCCAACCCAGAGATTGAACCCACATTTCCTGCACTGCAGGCAGATTCTTTACCATCTGAGCTACCATGGGTGAGAAATAAAAACATAGGGTCTTGCTATTGCTACATCGACATCTGCCTGCTTCCAAAGTTAGAGCCTCCTTCTTTCAGATGAAGGAGTCCCTTCACTCAGGCCAGTCTCCTCCAATGTGAGATAAAGTGGGCATTCAACATGACTTTCCTATATTCCCCAGACTGACTCCATTTTTTCCATGTCAACTCAGATTGGCTTTTATGAAAGGAACAGTCAACTTGTGATCAAATTGCATCCTTTATTGAAGAGGTAGGAAAAAAGAGTACTGGAAAAGACTTCATTAGAATGCATTTTCCATGAGGTTTCTTAAAAAAAAATTATGGAGTTCTTCACTAATTCACAATTAATCTTTTCTTGCCTGGAGTCACACTGGTTCTTTGCAAATTGCAAAAACACAAAAGATTCAGACAGTGTGTAACCTGGGGTGAGTTGAGTGATAGCAGATTCCTCATTGTTATACTATAAAATAATAGCCTTATCCTTAGCCACTGAGTCTAAACAAGATAAAACAATAGCAATAACAAACAAGTAAACCTATGCGACCAGTTGAAACCATACAAAGAGAACAGCATCTACTCTGTCCTGGAGCAGGTTCAAGGACACATCAGACCTATGGCCCATCAGAAACTGGTGGTTTCAATGGATTACAAACAAGCGTGTTAAACTAAATTATGACTCTTTGCAAAACAGCTTTCACCTTCAACTGGACTCTCGTGGCCAAAAGATTCCTTCTGGATCCTCTACTTCACGTTCTGGGTAAGAAAGAGAAATATCCTTCTGGAATGGGGAGCTATCTGGCTCAGATTACAGGATTTGGGGGAGGCACGATAGTTGCAGAAGGCATTCTGAGGCTAATAGCCCCAGTAAAACGTTGGTGTTTTTGCATTTTAAGTTTGTAGCAGAATATTGTTACATTAACACAGACACAAAAAACTGAAAACAATGAACATTCTGAACAGTTTTAATTCAAGTGAAATACAGATCAGCATTTAAAGCTAAGCTCAATGGTTACTGAGGAGCATTGGAATTAGAAATAAAGCATAAGCAGTTTATGTAACTAATCTACTACTCTTGTATCTAACTACTAATTTTAGCTACTGAGCACCACTGAGTGTGAGCCTAACTAATATATGAAACATTGATAAAATTCCTAAATACCTTTCAAGTTTACCCTCTTTCATTCTCTACAGTTCAAATTTAGGAATTCATCATTTGGCTCTACTGTGGCCTCTGTTGGAGCAATCATCTAATTATCCTTCTCTCTAGGCTGTTCTTCTTCAATTCTATCTCCATTCTTCAGGTGAGTGACTTCTTCAAAATCATGCTTGCTCCTACACCTTTATCTAAATTCATCATGGCAATTCCATCCCCTTTGCTATTATTCAGTTCAGAGAGGAGCTGGACTAAAGCAACTGGGCCAGTGTGAGGTAAAGAAAGGCTTCCCTTCGGCTTCTGAGAGAGAGAAACCGTTTTCTCCTGCTGGATGTGAACCAGGAAGTATGCATCTTACAACTTGAGAATTAAGATTCCAGAGGAAGACAGAAAGAATCTGGGTCACTGATACTGTCACTGAGCTGTTGAATCAATTGATCCAGAAGTCCCTTACTTGGGAACTTGTTATAAGACATGTTTTCTGATCGATTAAGCAGTTTGAGTTAGGAGATCTGTAATTTGCTGCAGAAAATACTCTCATGGAAATAATGATATAATCATAAAGTTTCATAAAGAAACACTGCTGTGTAAAACCCTTCAATAGCATGCTGTTACTTACAGACTAAATTCCAAACTCTTTTGTAAGCTGGTTTAGCTGTATGAGAAATTGGTCCCAATTTGCTTCTCTGCCTTCATTTTCCAATTATCTCCTCTACACACTTATCCTATGCATGCCTGTGTGCTCGGTCATGTCTGACTCCTTGTGACCTCATGGACTGTAGCTCGCCAGGCTCCTCTGTCCACGGGATTCTCCAAGCAAGAATACTGAAGTGGGTTGCCATGCCCTCCTCCAGGGCATCTTCCCCACCCAGTGATCAAACCTGCATCTCCTGCATCTCCTGCGTTGCAGGCAGATTCTTTACCACTGAGCCACCCTGGAAGCCCACATTATCCTCCAGCAATCCCACAAATATCTATTCTCCTGGATCCAGGCATAGTTTTAGGTTGCCTTATTAATATGCAGTTTTTTGGAGGGATTAATGATTGATTTTTATCTTGAAAGAATTTAGAGGTAAGGAGATAAGACTATTGGCCATTACAATCTATTAATATTTCCTTCGATCGCTCTTCAGTGATTGTTTCTTTTATTCTATTGATGCAGTATACTATTAACATATTGATTGATTTTTTCCATTTAAAAAATTGTGCTAAAATAATGTAATATTTAACATCTTATTTTAAAAATTGATTTAAATTGTTTTAAAAGTGGTTTTAAATATGTACATTATATTGTACAACCATCACCACTATATATCTCCATAGTTTTTCCATAGTTTTTTTTTCATTTTGTAAAACTGAAACTCTATATCCATTAAACAGTAACGTCACACTGGCCATTCTCCAGTCTCTAGCAACTATCCTTTCACTTTCTCCCTTATAATTTCGATTATTCTAAGCCTCTCTTATAAGTGGAATGGAATGATACAATATTTGTCTTTTTGTGATTGGCTTATTTCATTTAGCGTAACATTGCCAAGGTTTATTTAAGTTGTAGCATGTGTCAGAATCCTTCCCTTTTAAGTCTGAGTAGTGGTCCATTGTATGGATATGCTACATTTGGCTTACGCATTTATCTGTCAGTGGAAACTTAGATTGCTATATTTTGGCTATTGTAAATAATGCTGCTATTGAACATGAGTGTACAAACATCTCTTTGAGACCCTGTTTTCAATTTTTTGCAGTATGTATCCAGAAAGGTCTGTCTAGTCAAGGCTATGGTTTTTCCAATAGTCATGTATAAATGTGAGAGTTGGGCTGTGAAGAAAGCTGAGCATTGAAGAATTGATGCTTTTGAACTGTGATGTTGGAGAAGACTCTTGAGAGTCCCTTGGACTGCAAGGAGACCCAACCAGTCCATTTTAAAGGAGATCAGTCCTGGGTGTTCTTTGGAGGGAATGATGCTAAAGCTGAAACTCCAGTACTTTGGCCACCTCATGTGAAGAGTTGACTCATTGGAAAAGACTCTGATGCTGGGAGGGATTGGGGGCATGAGGAGAAGGGGACGACAGAGGATGAGATGGCTGGATGGCATCACTGACTCGATGGACATGAGTCTGAGTGAATTCCGGGAGTTGGTGATGGACAGGGAGGCCTGGCATGCTGCGATTCATGGGGTCGCAGAGTCGGACACGACTGAGCAACTGAACTGAACTGAACTGATCCAGAAGTATAATCGCTATTACATATGATAATTCTATTTTTATTTTTTGGGTAACCACTGTATTGTTTTCCATAAAGGTTGTGCCATTTCACATTCTCAGTAACAGCATACAAGGGTTTCAATTTTTTCACATCCTCACCAACAATTATTTTCTGCTTAAAAAATATATTAGCCATTCTAATGGGTGTGAGATAGTATCTCATTGTGTATTTTTTTAACTCTTATTTATTATTGTTTTTGTTGCACTGGTCTTCACTTCCTTATCTGCTTTCAACAAATAAAATTTTCAGTCGTTGCTGAGAAGCTGTGTGTGCACATGTGCGTGTGTGTGTGTGTGTTAGGGGATAAGTCTTTAAAGCTCTGGGACACAGTTGGCAACTCTGCCTTAGCCATTGGTCCTTGCTTGCAGACAGCCATAGGTCAACCAGAGCTGGGAGACTAGGGCATTCTCAGGTTTTCCCTCGGCATGTATCCAACCCTGCTTATGCACGTGGCCTTTATTATTTCCAAATATTGTCACAGTTTTAAAGTCCCTTATGGATATTGTGTGTGTGTGTGTCAGTCACTCAATCATGTCCAACTCTTTGTGATTCCATGGCCTGTAGCCTGCCAGGCTCCTCTATCCAGTCCATGGAATTCTCCAGGTAAGAACAGTGGAGTGAGTACCCATTCCTTCCTCCAGGAGATCTTCCCTATCAAAGGATCGAACCCCAGGTCTTCTGTACTGCAAGTAGATTCGTTACCATCTGAACCACCAGGGAATCCATGGACATTGTACTCTACAGTTTTTTGGGTTTTTTTTAAAGTTCTTTGATCAGCCTTTTGTATTCCCCAACTGTCATCCTTGGTTTAAGCAGACATGATGTTAAGTTCCACTGTCTGTTCAAACACCCCAGGGAGAAAGCTGTTCACAGTGACTGAGCTTTAAGTGAGGTCAGATTAAGACAAGGCTTGCCAGTGGAGGTTTCCAGGGAGCTGCCAGACAAATTAATAAGAATTCTCTAGGAACAGGGCTTTTTTTGAGAGAACTCCAATACCACTCTCGCTTTTGTAGTTGTTAGGCGGGTGTTTTTCACAAGTACTGTGGTTGCCAGGTTGTTTAATGCTACTCTGGAGATGGGGCAAGGAGAATGGGAATGTGACAAATTAAAACACCACAAACCTCACTGTTCTTGCCAACATGCAGCCATTTTTCTTGAATAAGTGGTTCTTGGATTATTGCAAGTTTTTAAGTAATTTCCAGATTTCTGAAAAAGTTGATTTTGACAACTTTTGCCAATGCTGCCATTTATTTTATGGAAGAATGGATTTTAGAGATTCTTATTCTTTTATTCCAGTATTCTCTGAAGTGACCTCTAAAATCTTCATCTTCTGAAGGCATTTGTGCTCCCGTGTGCTCAGTCGTGTGAGCCCTTGGACTGTAGCCCATCAGGCTCCTCTGCCCATGGAATTTTCCAGGCAAAAATACTGGAGTGGATTGCCATTTCCTTCTCCAGGGGATCTCCAATCCTTCTCCAAGGACTGAAACTGAATATCCTGCATTCCAGGCAGATTCTTTACCTGCCGAGCCATCTGGGAAGGCATTTGAAGATCCCAACTTTTAGAAACCAATATTTTATAACTAAATTTGAACCTCTGAATCTATAGCATTCAGTGTTCCTATATTTGGTATGACCCGTGAAACCTCTTCAGTCTGTTTCCTCTTTGAATCGGGAGATGCCAGTTCTAAAAGACATAATTCTCCCATTTAACTTTGTCCCAGAGAAGTTGTTCAGCTTCCGTTCTGCACAGTACCAAACAAGTGATGTTTTAGCGTATTTTCTGTTGCCATTGACCTCAGTTTAGAAGCAACACTTCTGTTCCTTGAGTCTAGCTAAACTTTGGTCCCTCAGAGAGGGGTTTTAGCAAAAGCTGTTTTATCTTGATCTGTCAGCCAGAAACAAAACTGCTTACTTTCTTCTTTGGGTTCTGGATGATACAATGCTCACACAATCCAGGAGATGGTTATGACTACAGCGATCAGTTCTGTGATGCTGCTGAAGAGTAAATATTGTAAAAGCATACCACCAGCTAACTGAATTAAAAAGAAAAGAAATATTCCTCTTGTTAACTAACCATTTAAAACAGGAACAATGTTCAGAAAATAGGGTAAAAATCATTCATCCCAACAGTCTCACATACCTATGATGATTTGGGGGGTATTTTTCATAGCAATAAAATATGTTTCAAATTTTACTGAGTACTTATATATGTGTCACATATTATATTAAGCACTTCATTTGAAGAACAATCCTACAAGTTGGATGCTTTTATTTCTATTTCACACATGAAAAGAAGACTCAGTAGCAGAGAGATGACATATAGGACCATATGCTATACTGGTGCCCATCTTTTTCTCTCTTTATAGGCTCTCATTTGATGAGAGTGACTACGTGATCTGTGTTTTATTGCTTTTCCCCCAGTGCACGAGTAATTTGCATGCTCTATTTTCTTTTAACTTATGTATCATGAGCATTATGACATGTATAAGGTAGAATCATTCTCCCTCTTCTTCCACATTGCTAATGGCTTCTGCTGCTTTTCAATGCTCTTCACATACAATTCCCCACACGAGAAGCAGAGATTTATCTAATTGTTGATTTTTGAGAGAAGGAAGCCAGCTCCTTCGAGAACAACCTGTGCTCACAGCTACGAGTTCCTCTCCTCAACATCTGGAACTTGTCTAGGGCCAGTGTAGGGAGACTGGTGGTCTATCTGTAACTAGTGGGATGAGTTTAATTCCTGAGAGGAGGTATCAGTACATTAGCAGGTTAATTTTGGCCAAAGATTTAAAACTTTTTCTCCAACTGTGGTGGTGGTGGTGGTGGTGGTGGTATTGTTCAGTCACTAAGTTATGTTCAACTCTTTGCAACCCCATGGACTGCAGTACACCAAGCTCTCGTTTCCTCCACGATTTCCCGGAGTTTGCTCAAATTCATGTCCATGGAGTCAGTGATACTATCTAACCATCTTATCCTCTGTTGTCCCCTTCTCCTCCTGTCCTCAATCTTTCCCAGCATCAGGGTCTTTTCTGAGGAGTCAGTTCTTCGCCAAAGCATTGGAGCTTCAGCTTCAGCATCAGTCTTTCCAATGAATATCCAGGACAGATTTCCTTTATGAATGACTAGTTTGATCTCCTTGTATTCTAAGGGACTTTCAAGAGTCTTCTCTACACCACAGTTCAAAAGCATCAATTCTTCGGTGCTCATCTATGGTAATCAACAATAAAGCTGATCATTTCGTCTACATCTGCTTGATTCTGTCTTTGCTCCTTTGGTTCAGAACATGAGAGAAGAAGGGTGGATGGCTGCTTAACTGGGCTCCCAGGCTGGCTTTAGGGCTGCTGTAATGAAGTATCACAACTCAATGGCTTAACACAACTGAAATGTATTTTCTCACAGGCCTGGAAGGTAAAAGTCCAAAAGGAATGTATTGGTCTGACAATGTTCCTTCCAAAGCCCCCCTGGGGGGAGGATTCTTCCTTGCCTCTTCCAGCCCTGGTAGCCCCAGGTGTTCCTCTTTCTCTGAGGTTTCTACCTTTTCCAAATACTGAAGGAAAACTGATTTTAAAAACATTTCCATGACAAAACTTTGGAGGAAATTCAGCTTTTTTTCTTTTTAAATATTTCTCTGCCAAAGATGTTTGATAACTCTGGTTGTCTTTTGCATACCTTGATCATTGCAAACATACACCGTTCATCATAGTTTTTTTCAGTTATATCTAGAATTTTGATCCAGTTATTAACTTTGGTACTTACCTATGACCAAACATAGTCTTGCATTTCTGCAGCATAAGAGAAACACACAATGCATAATATAATTGTATCAAATGCAGAAAAGCAGGCTCTAAAGCTGCTCATGACACTGGTAGAAGTAAGCTGTAACGACACAGAGAAAACTGGTCAGGAGCAGCAGAAGCAGATTCTGATGAAGCAATCAGTCAAGCAATCAGCTAGAGAACATTCCAGCTGAATTTTTTTTTTAATTGCACATCACTCCTTTATTTTATACTGATCTGGAAAAAAAGATATTTTTAGTACAGTTATGCTCAAATGAGTACTGGGCCAAGCAACTGGAACCTGATTCAGAAGTCAGGTACAGTGAGAGACACACTTGGACATGATCAAGAGGCATTCTGCTGCCGCAAAACAGTTAAGGCAGGGGAGGGATTCTAAAACACACAGCAAGATGAACTCCTACACCTTAGAAGTCAAGGAGCTTATCCCATGATGGTGTAAGGAATGACTTATTTGCTGATGACCACATGTGGGAATATTTCAACCACCACTGAAAACCCCAGAAGGGTTGGTTTTTTTTTTTAATATATAATTTTTTTTAAGTAAATGCAACATAAAAACATTCAGGATTGATCCAGCCTTTTAGAGTCAGGGAGGAATATTTGATTGAGTCACCATGCAGGTTACATTCATCTTCCACGGGAATGACTAGAGCCCCGAGTCACCTAACAACAGTGCCCGGCTGGCCTCTGGGGACACGAACAGGCTCTTACTTCTCCTCATTGGTCACGCCTCAGCATGGTTTTCTCCCTGTTCCCTACTCAAGCAGCTCCTTAGTAATAAACCACCACCACCCCCCCCAGGGATGACCTCTCAGCACTTCTGGATAAGTCTTCCCTCGGCTTGGACTGAGGACCATGCCCCAGACGTGCCATTCTGACTAGACTGTATGAAGGGAGTGGGTGCAAGAGATAAAATGGCTACTGTGGAATTGGGAGCCACTGGTCCCCACCTGCAGCTACAACTTATAATGCCTACAGATGTCATCAGTGGGACATGTGCCAGGGAGAGGTGCAGAGGAATAGGGTGGGCCAGGGCAGGGGAGGAGGGTAATCCTTGGGAAAGTAATCTGCTGCTTGCCCTCACTTCTTGGCCTTGCCCTGGGCAGACACAGCCTCCATGGCTTTACGCACGGTCTCCTCATCCCCCAGGAACTGCATGGGCTTGATGGGCTTCAAGTTCTTGTCCAATTCATAGACCATGGGAATGCCAGTCGGCAGGTTCAGCTCCATGATAGCCTCTTCAGAGAGACCCTCCAGATGCTTGAGGATGCCCCAAAGGCTGTTGCCATGGGCTGCAATTAGTACCCATTTCCCCTCCTTGATCTGGGGGACAATTTCTTCATTCCAAAAGGGCAGGGCTCTGGCAGTTGTGTCCTTCAGACTCTCACAGGTGGGAGCTGGTCTTCAGTGAGGTCTGCCTACCTGTGATCCTTACTGATGTTGCTGTAGAAGGGATGGTCGGGCTCCATGGGAGGTGGTGGGACATCATAGGAGCGCCTCCAGACCTTTACCTGGGCCTCACCATGCTTGGCCGCAGTTTCTGCCTTATTGAGGTCAGTCAGACCCCCATAGTGTCGCTCATTAAGGCGCCAAGTCCTCACCACTGGCAGCCACATTTGGTCAATGGCATCCAGCGCTGTCCAGAGGGTCCGGATTGCTCTCTTCTGCACTGAGGTGAAGCAGATGTCACACTCATAGCCAGCATCTCAGCGCCTGCCCGCCTTGCTTCACCTCCTCGCGCCCGGCTGGGCTCAGGTCCGTGTCGTACCAGCCGCTGAAATGGTTCTCCAGGTTCCATGCGCTCTCACCGTGCCGGATCAGCACCATCTTGTAGGCGGCCATGGCTGTGGTTCGGGATACTGCGCAGACTCCCGGCTGAAATTTTTAATCTGATTTTCTGGAATTTTACTGCACTTGCTTGCAGGACTCTGAGTTAAATTTGTCTAGTACCCAATTTGGATAATTTTTTCTCCAGAAAATATATTTATTTATTCAACAAATAATTATACACTGCCTACAACATGCTAAACATTGTGTTAAGGATAAACTCAGACTTCAACTCGAGAATCTTATAATCAAATGGGGGACACAAAATGATACAACTTCATGTGGTAAAATTCAATAAATGATGAGCTTAAGTCTAGAATCTGTCAATGTCATCCTCCTTCAGTAATGCCACTTCAGTACTTAAAACCTTCCATAGTCCTGGCATCCTTCCAGACAGCGAGGAGGACCTTGCGTGAGCTGTGAAGAGAGGCTATGCCCCTTTCCAAAGATGCTGCATGCATTTTTGTATATGTGAGGATAGTTACATTTTAAAGAGGATTTTTTAAAAACTAATAATGGGAAGAAGGATGTGTTTTGATGCTGGTTAACCAAAGGAAAGGATGTTGGTGGTAACATTAATTTTTGGTTGTCCAGTTGGCAACCCCTTTCCTATCTTAAGGGCTCTCCTCATTGTTCTAGTCTTTATGAGAGATGCTTATCAAACTTCTATGAAAGTCAGAGGGAGGTCCTTCCTCTCTTCAATCTCTAAGAGCCAGCATCAGGCCGCAGCCAGTGAAATGCTCCTCTTAGGGACTGTAAACCTTGAGCAAGTAACTTAAAGATGAACGAAAGACTAGGATTCATTCCTAGAGGAGAGAGCTGTGATGTTACGCAAGGGGAGCAATGGGAACCTGGAGTGCTAGATACCTAATGCCAGTTAACAACGTGGCTGGATACTCCTCGCTAAAAGGAGTACTTCTATTGTACTACCGTGCTTTCTGTTTCTGGGTCTCTGGGATTCCCTCAGATCCTGTTTATTTTCTAAGCCTATTCCTTCATCTCCTGTAGATGCTATAGGCCTGGCACCTTCTCAATATTTCTCATTTTTCCTTGGATAGCCAGACTCAGTTCACAGTGGCAGACAAAGTTGAGAAAGTGTATTGTGAGAAAAAGAACAGTGTATATGCAGTTTCAGAAACATGGGGAAACAGGAGTTCTGGAAAACTCCTGGCATTTGATGCGGCTAAAATGTGAAATGCTGAAGGGGAGTTGGATTACATGTGACCAGAGAAGTGGATGAGAGATGGATTATGAAGAATCTAGTTTCTGTACTGAGGAGTTTTAAATTTTATCTTTATGTATATGTAGAGCTATGCTGCTGGGAATATCAGCTAGGACTCTTCCTTAGTAAAGATCAGTAAAGCTGGGCAGATGAAGAGAGCCCCCTTCTCTAGGGAGGAAGGAGAACAGTGATTCACCCTTATGAACCAGGATCACCTAAAGAAAGATATTTATATTCCAAAAAAGGCTAATTGAACATTTGAATTAAATACACAAGATCATTACTTTTGAGGGATCCTGTTTCTAGCATGAGAGTCTGTGGAGGAACTTCAAGAACCAACTTCCCACTGAAATTCGTGAATGTTACTAAAAATAAACCCAGTCACATAAAAATCTCTGGAAATAGTCCTCGGGACATATAGCAAATGAAGAAACATTTATTCAAAAAAATCTACTAAAACTCAGTACAAACTGTAGGAGTCTGCGGTATCTGAACTGAGGTCTGCACCCTCTTGTCTCCTCTCAGCATGGCAAGGCCACTCCAAGTCTTTCCCGTCATCCCCTAGTCAGAGTTTTATCTAGTGCTACCTTCCCTGGAGGGACAGGTCATTTAATTAGCATGTCTAATCCTGCTCCCAGCCACCTGTTGCCCAGGTGTGTGCAACCTAGAGAAGGGGGCTCTCTTCATATGCCCAACCCCCACTTATAGGATGGGGGGATACCTTGGATGTAGTATCAGTATCCTGGGCTCTGATCACCCCTGCACTGGATTATGGGGTAAGGGTTCCACAACATAAGAGGCAAACAGAGGAGGCCTGGGGCTGCTGCCCCTCTTCACCAAGCCCTCAGCTCTTAAAGTGGAGGTGTCACTCAGAGAGAAGCACCCCAGTGTCCTTGACCCCCAGCACATTCTAGCACCCGAGCCCTGGCTCAGAGAATTTGTCCAGGGGAGAAGGAGGCTATAGAACAGAAGGCTTTAATCTCCCCAAAAGAGGTGACTTCATTTGCAACAGAGTACGTAGAAATCTAGGTCTACGGGTATTCTCAAAAATCGTAGAAGTGTTAAGGGAAACACTGAGTGAAACCACCCACCCACACTGGCTAGAGAAGGTAGTAGCCACTTGCATGAGTTAGAACAACAGAAGGTCCTGGTAAGGAACGTGGAACTAACAAGCCCACCACCAACCGGAAGAATTTGAGAAAGGTCAAAAAGAGAGAGGAGACACCAGTCCAGATGCCCTACCAACCTCCCAGAATCCTCCTGGTTGGAGTATCTTGGCTGAGTGATGTGTGCACCACCAGAAAGGACCCTGAGTCAGAATGATTGGCCAGAGACCATCTGGAAACTAACCGCATTACCACGAGACCCAAGACTGTGAGCCACATGGCACAGCGGTCCTCTTGGGTTCCCTTACCCTCCTGCTCTCCACCTGGGTGTCCCTTTCCAGTAAAGTCTCTTGCTAACTTCTGTGTGTATCCTTGGACAATTCATTTCTGAATGTTAGACAAGAGACCACTCTCAGGCCCTAGAAGGGGACCCCTTTCCTGCAACAGAAGTTGTAGTGAAAGGCAACTGGAAGGGATTGATAAGATGCATATAGGAGATCTAAGCTTTAACTGTAGACCAGCTAGTTTGCCAGAGAAACAAACAGCTAGGAAGAGCTTTCCTGGGTTCAGAACAAATCTCTCCCTCAAGCTTTGCTCAGATGCTATCTTCTCATGAGATGAATTTGGATCAGCTTATTTAAATACACAATCTCTCCCTGATGTTGGGAAAGATTGAGGGCAGAAGAAGAGGGCATCAGAGGGTGAGATGGTTAGATGCAACACCAGTGCAATGCATATGAACTTGGGCAAACTTTGGGAGATGGTGAGGGACTCCAGGGAGGCCTGTCGTGCTGTAGTCCATGGAGTTGCAAAGAATCGGACACAACTGGGCAACTAAACAACAATATCACTTAAACACACAGCCTCCCAAGGGCAGCCCTGCAAGTGTTTCCCCCGCTCCCACGGCTATTCTCACCTTCTCACATGTTACTATTTCCTTATCTGCCATGTTTAATTTCTTTACCCTCCTATTACAATATAAGTGTCACAGGGGCAATAAATCTTTGTCCATTTGTTCACTGAGGCATCCTACATACCCAGAACATGTCTGATGCTCAAGATGTTTTTTAAACTGAATTACTGGAATTTAGGAACATTAGGAGTACATAAGGTATATTATAGTACCTCAGTATAATAGAATATTATGCTGCCATTTGAGTAATTTTTCCAAGGCATTTTCCTGACTTGATAAGTAATTATAATTGATTTCCTTTTGTGGAATTGAGCCAAACTGATTTGGAAAATTTCTGGACTAGCATCCTAGGGGCAGAGGAGTCTTGGTGTTTCTGTGAAGAATGATGTCATGTGTTTCTAGAGAAGGAAATAGAACTACGCTGGATGAGACGAAAAGAAAAGTTTATTTTTGCTTCTTGAGGTTGGGGGAAGAATGATAAGTGGAGCCAGAAAGTGGCTGGAACTCAGAAATTACAGCCATCATCCTCTCCCACCATCCTTCTGGTAAAAAGAAAAAAGCAAAAACAAAAACATTTTTGGTGAGTTTTTGTGAAAACCAGTCAAGTGAAGTGAAAGTCGCTCAGCTGTGTCCGACCGTTTGTGACCCCATGGACTATATATAGTCTGCAGAATTTTCCAGGCCAGAATACTGGAGGTAGCCTTTCCCTTCTCCAGGGGATCTTCTCAACCTAAAGATCAAACCCAGGTCTCCCACATTTTAAATTTATTCACACCTGTTTCCTTGGATGTGGTGAAGAAAAATGGAAACCGTCTGTGCAAATATGAAGCTGAACTACAAGAATGTCAGTTGCCGATTAGAAATGGGCAATTGCTGTCTGCCTCTGACAAGGATTAAATCACAAACTGCTTCAATCCCTAACCTTCGACACCGCCTGCAAGGAGTTCAGGGTGGAGATCAGGAATGAGGCACTCTGTGCTCTGAGAAAAACTAGCCAAACAAGTCTTCAGATACTTAGATATTTTCAGAAGATTTTGAGTCCAATTCTTGCATCTCCTCGTATCTAGAAAAATACTAAAATCCTTCACGGTGATGTCTGCTCCTTGTGACCAGCAGTAACCTTTATGAAACTAGCAGCAACCTTCTGCAAAAAAGGCTTGATTGCAAGTACTCTTCCTCCACCAAAATCATATATACACTGACCTTCCCTCCTGCCTGTTTTGAGCAGTTTCTCAGAGCTGTCTGGCTATCTGAAATGCTGTCTCCTGGGCTATAATCTTCATTTTGTCCCCCAATAAAGCCTACATTGGGGCTGTCCAGGTGGCGCTAGTGGTAAAGAACCCTCTTGCCAATGCAGGAGACATAAGAGACCTGGGTTCGATCCCTGGGTCAGGAAGACCCCCTAGGGGAAGCATGGCAACCCACTACAATATTCTTGCCTGGAGAATCCCATAGACAGAGGAGCCTGGTGGGCTATGGTCTATAGGGCCACAAAGAGTTGGACATGACTGAAGCAACTTAGCACAGCACAAAGCTTAACTTTCAACTCTCATATTGGGCTTTTTTTCCCCCCAGCTGACAGTTTCAGGGATTTGCAAAATCACAAGGGCGTTCATAGCCTTCGAGGCCAGCTCTATTTCTATCTCTGGGGCAAAAGTAACGCCATATCACATCTAGGTCATCATGGGTACATGCTGTGTGTAACTGTCCTTTATATTTGCGTGCTTGCCTTGCTAAGTCACTCAGTCGTGTCCAGTTCTTTGCGAGCCTATGGACTGTAGCCCTCCAGGCTTCTCTCTCCATGGGATTCTCCAGGCAAGAATATTGGAGTGGGTTGCCATGCCCTCCTCCAGAGGATCTTCCTGACCCAGGGATTGAATATGCATCCCTTGTGTCTCCTGCATTGGTAGGCAGGTTCTTTACCACTATTGCCACTTGGGAAGCCCCATCCTTCATGCTTATTTACTCTTTTAAACCTCACAACCATCCTTTGAAATAAGTAACCTTATAGGTCACATTTTTTTTTTTTCAGATAAGGAGAGTGAAGCACAGAGTAATTTGCCCAAGTTCATGCAGCCAACTGACAACCCACCTCCAGAGCTGTGATCCCAGTCACAGTGGGGGAGGTTCTACAGAGGAAAGTGACTATCCTTTGGTGGATGCACTTTAATCGTATCTGATTTGTATTCCAGTGTTATTCTCTAGACCTGAGTTTGCTGAAGGCAATTCTCTTTTCAAACATCATTTTGTCTTATCCCCTTCCCACTACTTTGACTGCTAGGTCAGAGTTCTATTTGGTTATATATACCCCTCTGGGCCTCCCTGGTGGCTCAGTGGTAAAGAATCTGCTTGTCTATGCAGGAAATGCGGGTTTGATCCCTGGATCGGGAAGATCCCCTGGAGAAGAAAGTGGCAACTCATGCCAGTATTCTTGCCTGGGAAATCCCATGGACAGAGGAGCCTGTAGGGTACAGTCCATGGGGTTGCAAAAATGTCAGACACGACTTAGCAACTAAACAATATTTTTCCCATCAGAACCCTCACATCTGACACCTTATAAAACTAATTTCCTTACACTGCGCCCTCCTCAACACCCATATACCCTGTACACAAAAAGATGCACTAGAAGGCATCCTTATAAAAAATGTTTTTTTTTCCTGTACAAACATTTGGAAAAGTATTTTTTCCTCCTAGAAAAATTTACTCAAAAGCAATAATTTCTTCTCAGTTTGTTCCAAGCATCTTTATATCTTTGGTATTGCTCCAAATGTTTCAACATACCTTATATCATGTGGGTTTCTTCTGTACACTGACGGTCATGGATCCTGAGATGAGGAACTGGGGGTAGAAGCGTGGATCTGTAAACACTCATTCCTGATGACAGACCCCCAAACACTTTTCCTAACACCAGTGGCATTCCTGAGCTCTAAAGTATCACTGAATTCTCTGAAGAAGGTGGTTTTAACTATGTATTTCAGCTTTGTGTTGACCACTGGTAGACTCTAAGAAATGGATTCACCCTTTCTCCATTAGAGAGAAGAAATGACTTTTTTAAGTCTTTGTTCATTAATGAAACCTTTGAACTGGTGATGGGGCTTAGGGATCTCACAAAGACTATGAGAGACAAGGAGGATTTACTTCACTAGTTTTGACTGCCATTTATTTGAGAGAATCCGCCCCCTCACCCCATCACGCTGTAGAAAAAAAATATTTCGTCAATCACAAATAGTTTCAGAAAGCATTTGATCTGAAGAATTAGAGGTTGACTTCCATACATTCTGTCGTAAGAATTGTTGCTGCTGGCATATCAGGAATATTGTTGTTGTTTTTTTAATGGTTTGTCTTATACCTGATCTGCATCTGCTCACAGCAGTTACAAAAATGACTTATTTGAAGGGGGCCGGGGACTTTGCTGTCCAGGAAAATGAGACCCTGTCATGAAAGCGGAAGCAGAACCCTTGGCTTGATTTAAAAAAAAAAACAAAAAAACAACCTGACACTTTTGCTGGGTCACTCTGCAAAATTTCCTTACACTTTCCAGATCTTGGTTTCCTCATTTGTTAAATGGGAATCAATAACATTCTCTCATGGGTTTGGTTTTTCCATCATATGAAACAGACCTGAAGCACCTTTTGGAACATGCCTGATAGGCAACAGAAAATTGAATAATTGAATAATTACTATCTGTGACTAATTTCTTCTGTAAGCTTCTCTTCTACATCATGGACTTAGGCATCCTTCTGGATGTCTTGTATTGGGTGATTCACTTTCACTGTATTCTATCAGTGTAAAGCATTTCTCCTTATGACATAGGGCCCTTTCCAGAAAGTTCTGGTGCTGGTAAATGGCCTTCACTTGAGGACCAGCCCTAAAGGAGAGTCTCTGAGGGAATGCCTCTCATCCAGGGCACTGGTAACCAGACCCTTCCAAGGATAAAACTGCTATAGTATCATGTTTCAGGAGGCTTTCTTGGTGGTGCTAATGGTAAAGAATCTGCCTGCCAGTGCAGGAGGCATCAGTTCAGTCGCTTAGTCGTGTCTGACTCTTTGCAACCTCATGGACTGCAGTATGCCAAGCTTCCCAGTCCATCACCAACTCCCAGAGCTTGCTCAAACTCATGTCCATCAAGTCAGTGATGCCATCCAATCGTCTCATCCTCTGTCATCCCCTTCTCCTCCTGCCTTCAATCTTTCCCAGCTTCAGGGTCTTTATCAATGAGTCAGTTCTTCGTATCAGGTGGCCAAAGTATTGGAGTTTCAGCTTCAGCACCAGTCCTTCCAATGAATATTCAGGACTGATTTCCTTTAGAATTGACTGCTTTGATCTCCTTGCAGTCCAAGGAACTCTCAAGAGTCTTCTCCAACACCACAGTTTAAAAGCATCAATTCTTTGGCATTCAGCTTTCTTTATAGTCCAACTCTCACATCCATACATGACTACTGGAAAAACCATAGCTTTGACTAAATGGACCTTTGATGGAAAAGTAATGTCTCTGCTTTTTAATATGCTATCTAACACTAGGTTGGTCACAGCTTTTCTGCCAAGGAGCAAGAGTCTTTTAACTTCATGGCCACAGTCACCATCTGCAGTGATTTTAGAGCCCAAGAAAACAAAGTCTATCACTGTTTCCATTGTTTCCCCATCTATTTGCCATGAAGTGAGGGGTCCAGATGCCATGATCTTCATTTTTTTGAATGTTGAGTTTTAAGCCAGCTTTTTCATTCTCCTATTTCACTTTCATCAAGAGACTCTTTAGTTCCTCTTCTCTTTCTGCCATAAGGGTGGTGTCATTTGCATATCTGATGATGTACCTGATGACTTATCTCTTGCATATCATAGGAGGCATAAGAGATGCGTGTTCAATCCCTGGGTCAGGAAGATGCCCTGGAGAAGGGAAATGCAACCCACTCCAGTGTTCTTGCCTGGAGAATCCCATGGACAGAGGAGCCTGGTGGGCTGCAGGGGTTGCAAAGAGTTGGACATGACCGAAGAGATTTCGCATGCATGCAGCATGATTCAGTCCTTTTCACAAAGCATAGGGACTGTGTTATATTCAAATCTCCTCTCCCAAAGCCTTGTTTTTGGTTGAGGAGTGCAAAGGGAATTGGTCAGTGTTATATTCAAATCTCCTCTCCCAAAGCCTTGTTTTTCATTGAGGAGTGCAAAGGGAATTGGTCAGGGGCTAA
This sequence comes from Ovis canadensis, assembly GCF_042477335.2. Classification (NCBI taxonomy): domain Eukaryota; kingdom Metazoa; phylum Chordata; class Mammalia; order Artiodactyla; family Bovidae; genus Ovis; species Ovis canadensis. The sequence continues at coordinate 52,746,344 of NC_091265.1, read as the reverse complement.
TAAAACCCCTTCTCCTCTAAGGAGAAGTTTGGCCTTGGTTTAGCTCTGATACACTAGGAATATTAGTTGTGTTATTATGCCGCATCACTTATGAATAAAAGGATCCTTGACCATTTTCTGGATTATTTCTGGATTGGATGCAGCTCTGAGCCTAAATTAACTTGTGGGAGATCACAGCTTCGGGCTTCCCTGAATACAGTGTCTTGTAATTAATTTTGCATGTCTCTGGCAGGTACCTTGGCAACTATGCTTATGGAATTATTACAATATCCTTCCTTACTCAAAACATCCATTTTAGAAACCTGTTTTAATTTCTTCTCCACCCTATGTTTCTTCTTTTCTCTTTCCTTATGTAGTCTCTCTATAAATCTCTAAAAATCATTAAGCTCAGGCCTTTGGATTTTCACTCTGCAAAGAAGAGCCTTAGAGTTTCCCAAACAGCCACTCTCTTTATTATTCTTCAAACATACCCTTCAATATTGTTTATACATACACATGCCATTCTCTTAAAGGATTTGCCAAACATACGACAAACATAAAAATGATTTCCCTAAGCATACACTCCCCAGCCCAGCCCAAATCCCACCCTCCACTTTGCTAAGGCTGTTTCCACAGTAAAATTTGCTGTTTAGAGTCAGATACTGGGTCTTTAGTCATTGCTTGATCTCATGAGTAATTCACGATACATTAGAATAAAAAGATGAATTGAAATTAAAAATACCATGGTTTACTCACAAGTGGCTATGACCATACTATGCACCCTAGTGTAAACAATACAGGGATATAGTCAGTGTTTTTTTATATCTTCTTCTCTGAGAAACAAGGAAGCACAGAGAACACCCAGTGCATAGTGAAACAGGGTTAGAATTATTTACACAGCCTGTGAGAAGAGAGAGTCATCATCGTTACTCAAGTAAAGTCTATCCCAGATGCATACAAGCTGAGTGACTGAAAGGTCGTGGGAATGTCCACCTTACCCTGGTATTTCTGAAGCAGTGATGAAAGACTTACATGTCAGGGAGGAACCAAGGTGGATAAGGTGGCCACAGTGGGGGTATTTAATGAAACTGGGAGTATTTGTCTTTGTTTTATAATTTCTTTGGAGATAATTAATTTTAATCTAGTTGGTTCTAGCTAAGCAAAGAGCAGAGACCTATTTGTTTGGTTCAGGCAGACATACAACCAAAAGGAGATGTCTGGCTCTGGGGACGTTGCAGGCTCTTCCTTGACACCGATCTCCTTCCTGTGGTTGGTTCTCTGAGGCCACCTTCAGCACATACTTGGTACTTTTGGACTTGCCTCCTTTCTTTCATCTTTTCTTGTTTGGGACTTGGACTTGGGTTTCCCTTTGCTCTGCCCCACATCCATACCCTGTGCTGACTTTTGTAACTACAAGCTGGACAAGAGCCCTAGGAAAAAAACCATGTGGAGGGATGCTCTCTAATGACCCCTGGTTTTCTATAACTCTCATGTGAAGTGTGATGTGCTGGGACATATTCTCCAGCTTGCATAGAGCCATCCTGTCAGGTGGGGAAGGAGGCAGATGGGGAAGGTCAGTCTTGTTCTAGCCAGGCCTTCAACTGATTGGACGAGGCCCACCCACACATGGAGGGCAATCTGCCTTACTCAAAGTTCACTTATTTAATTGTTAATCTCATCCAAAAGACATCCTCAAGGACATACCCAAAACAATGAGACCAAATATCTGGGCACCCTGTGGCCCAGATAAGTTGACACATTAAATTATCGCAGAAAGTCAAGTGGTGATAGCACTCCTCTCCCTTAAAGGTTACCTTGACCTTGAGGTAACACATAATCATGCATTTATTGGTGACTTCTGCCTCTATCTCCCATATGGATGATGCCAATTTGGATTGGGATCAGATGGACTTTCCCACTAATGCCTCACTCTTCAGTTTTTGCTCCTTTCTGGGTTATAAATCTACTGACTGACTCTGATTTCAGTGAAGGACCCAGGAGAGTTTAGTAAAAGAAACTAAATAGAAAATCGTAAGCCCTCATCCTCTCTTGAGGTGATGGATGTTACTGGTAGGTCAGGGGGCGGCCAGTGACAGGTTTATAGCTTCTCCACATTGCAATTACTGCCTTCCTGGCCAGATAAGGGAATAAGGAACAAGCAATCCAGACCTAAAACACCATGGCAAGGCAGGGTGTGGTAGAGAAAACACACCTCCCCCCCTTACCCTCCCCTATATGAGACTGCTGCGCTAAGGTACATTTCCTTTCTGGAGGTGGGCCAAGTAGCTACCAACCAGCTGAAAGAAGTCATTGACTTGATATGTTGGGAATTTTCCTAGCACACACTTCCGTCTTGCTGCCTTCGATCAAAATGTGTTTCAAGCCCCCACAAATATTAGTGGATAACAGAAAAGGTAATAACCTTTCATTAACCTATTAAAAAACCTAAAGCATTCTAAGGCTGAGGACAGGTGAGCTGGAGGACACCAACGCAGAATATGACCTCCTTGATCGGACTATATGGGGAACATAGTGAGATCATAAGGTTATTGAGTGATCACACGCCACAGAGCCCCACTGTCTACAGGCCCTTCTGGTTTGGAGCCCATTGCTGGACCACCTCATCTATGATCTATAAGCTTGTTTCAAATTGCTTACAAACAAAGGCAGAAAATGGACCTTCTCGTTGCTGATGAAACTTGTAAGTAATCTCAGAGTATATTTTCTAGAACCCTGGGTAGGTTGTGATGATGGTGAACTATTCAGAAATGGTTTGTGGATTCATAATTTGCTCCCAATTAGCTCTAGCCTGATTGGCACCACTCCACAACACTTTCTGCAGCTTTCCTTCTTTAGGGGAGTGCATTGCAGATATGGTCAGTGTCTCTTCCTTTTTCTATTAGGCAGATACAACACATCATTTATTTACCCAAGTAGCACTTAGTTCTTACCCCTAATGCTCTGGCCTCCATTCTTAAAGGATATCTTCTCACTTTTAATTAAGATATGGTCTAGATCTTCTCAATTTTAATTAAGATATGGTCTAGAAATTATAGAGAATAAATGGGCTCCTTTTATGTAGAGAAATATAGAGAAAAAATAATACTAATTATTTTTGAGATAAGGCACTTAATATTGCAGCTTGTGGTTTTCTACTACTTTCCTTGAGGGGCGCATCTTGCATCAACCCACTGATGTCACTCTTTGTTATGTAGCTAATAACTTCCTGTCAAAAACCAAGAGCTACTGCTCAGATTTTATGCTTTCATCAGAGTCTCTAAATGAGACTGAGTAAATGCCTTTTGAGGTAGGTTTCCCACTCCTATTATTCTCACCTTTTCTGAGAAGTGCCCACTACCATAAATGCCCAGGGTTACCCAGGTTTGAGCTCCTGGTTACCATCTTTGGTCTTTACACAAATACCTGTCAATCTAGCTATAGCTGCTTGGACAAGGTGTGAACATGTGAATTTAATTGAGTCAGTCACAATTTCCTTCCCAGAAAACTGTACAGGCATGCCTTGGAGATACTGCAGGTTTTTTATAGACCACTGCAATAAACTAAATCACATGAAATTTTTGACTTCCAATGCAAAGTTATGTTTATGCTATATTGTAGTCTATTGTGTGAAATAGCGTTGTCTAAAAAATGTACACACTTTAATTAAAAAGTACTTTTAGATGACATACAGATGGCCAAGAGGCTTGTGAGAAGATGCTCAACATCACTAATCATTAGAGATGCAAGTCAAAACTACAATGAGATACCACCTCACGCCAGTTAGAATGGCCATCAAAATGTCTACAAACAGTAAATGCTGGAGAGGGTGTGGAGTAAAGGGAACCCTCCTACACTGTTAGTGGGAATGTAAGTTGGTACAGCCACTATGGAGAACAGTATGGAGGTTCCTTAAGAAACTAAAAATAGAGCTACCATATGATTCAGCAATCCCACTCCCGGGCATATACCCAGAGAAAAGCATGGTTTGATAGCATACATGCACCCCAGTGTTCATTGCAGATGTGTTTACAATAGCCAAGACATGGAAGTAGCCTAAATATCCATTGACAGACGAATGGATAAGGAAATGTTACATATATACAATAGAATATTACTCAGCCATTAAAAAAAAAAACTTAAATGATGCCATTTGTAGCAACATAGAAGACCTAGGGATTATCAGACTAAGGAAACTAAGTCAGACAAGGACAAATATCATATGATATTGCCTATATGTGGAATCTAAAAAAATGATACAAATGAACTTATTTACAAAACAAACCCACAGACTTACAGAAAAAACTCATGGCTACCATGAGGTAAGGGGCAGAGGATAGATAGATTGGGAGTTTGGGACTGAGAGGTACACACTGTTATATCTATTCAATAAAGATATAGTTACATCTTTGTTGTTATATCTAATAAAGCAAAACAATCAACAAAGATCACTGTATAGCACAGGGAACTCTGCTCAATACTCTGTAATAACCTAAACAGGAAAAGAGTTTGAAAATAATAGATACATGTATATGTATAACTAAAGCTAAAGGCAAAGGAGAAGAGGAAAGATATACCCATCTGAATGCAGAGTTCCAAAGAATAGCAAGAAGAGATAAGAAAGCATTCCTCAGTGATCAATGCAAAGAAATAGAGGAAAATAATAGAATGGGAAGGATAAGATATCTCTTTAAGAAAATTAGAGATATCAAAGGAACATTTCATGCAAAGATGGGCTCAATAAAGGACAGAAATGGTATGGACCTAACAGAAGCAAAAGATATTAAGAGGTGGCAAGAATACACAGAAGAACTGTACAAAAAAGATCTTCATGACCCAGATAATTGTGATGCTGTGATCATTCACCTAGAGCCAGACATTCTGGAATGTGAAGTCAAGTGGGCCTTAGAAAGTATCACTATGAACAAAGCTAGTGGAGGTGATGGAATTCCAGTTGAGCTATTTCAAATCCTGAAATGATGCTCTGAAAGTGCTGCACTCAATATGCCAGCAAATTTGGAAAACTCAGCAGTGGCCACAGGACTGGAAAAGGTCAGTTTTCATTTCAATCCCAAAGAAAGGCAATGCCAAAGAATGTTCAAATTACCACACACTTGCACTCATCTCATATGCTAGTAAAGTGATGCTTAAAATCCTCCAAGCCAGGCTTCAGCAATATGTGAACCGTGAACTTCCAGATGTTCAAGCTGGTTTTAGAAAAGGTAGAGGAACCAGAGATCCACTGGATCATGGAAAAGAGAGTTCCAGAACAACATCTATGTTTGCTTTATTGACTATGCCAAAGCCTTTGACTGTGTGGACCACAATAAACTGTGAAAAATTCTGAAAGAGATGGGAATACCAGAGCATCTAACCTGCCTCTTGAGAAACCTATATACAGGTCAGGCAGCAACAGTTAGAACTGGACATGGAACAACAGACTGGTTCCAAATAGGAAAAGGAGTACGTCAAGGCTGTATATTGTCACCCTGCTTATTTAACTTACATGCAGAGTACATCATGACTGGAGTACAACGCTGGACTGGAGGAAGCACAAGCTGGAATCAAGATTGCCAGGAGAAATATCAATAACCTCAGATATGCAGATGACACCACCCTTATGGTAGAAAGTGAAGAAGAACTAAAGAGCCTCCTGAAGAAAGTGAAGAGGAGAGTGAAAAATTTGGCTTAAAGCTCAACATTCAGAAAACGAAGATCATGGCATCTCGTCCCATCACCTCACGGGAAATAGATGGGAAAACAGTGGAAACAGTGGCTGACTTTATTTTTCTGGGCTCCAAAATCACTGCAGATGGTGATTGCAGACATGAAATTAAAAGACACTTACTCCTTGGAAGGAAAGTTATGACCAACCTAGATAGTATATTAAAAAGCGGAGACATTACTTTGTCAACAAAGGTCCATCTAGTCAAGGCTATGGTTTTTCCAGTGATCATGTATGGATGGAAGAATTGGACTATAAAGAAAGTTGAGCGCCAAAGAACTGATGCTTTTGAGCTGTAGTGTTGGAGAAGACTCTTGAGAGTCCCTTGGACTGCAAGGAGATCCAACCAGTTCATCCTAAAGGAGATCAGTCCTGGGTGTTCATTGGAAGGACTAATGTTGAAGCTGAAACTCCAATACTTTGGCTACCTGATGCAAAGAACTGACTCATTTGAAAAGACCCTGATGCTGGGAAAGATTGAGGGCAGGAAGAAAAGGGGACGACAGAGGATGAGATGGTAGGATGGCATCACCGACTCAATGGACATGGGTTTGGGTGGACTCTGGGAGTTGGTGATGGACAGGGAGGCCTGGTGTGCTGCAGTTCATGGGGTTGCAAAGAGTCGGACATGACTGAGCAGCTGAACTGAACTGAACTTAGAGAGTAGTGCACATTTGTGCACAAACACACACTATACCATCTACATGATTTACATATATACACACAAAAGAACACTATGCATTTAAAAAATATTTACAAACAAAAGAAATACATACTAAACAGCAGGGAATGCTTCCTTATGAAGGGAAATAACTGAGAATTGAGTATAGCAATAAAAGAAAATACATAACAAAAACAGGGTAGGAAATTAACAGATATAGTGAGGTAATTACAATGTTTTATAAGGTTCATATTGTGATAAAGCTATATGATGCCCTTATTTGTGGTTAGTAGAGTATCTGGTGATACTTTGGGAGCTGGACCTTTTGGGAAACTAAGGGTATTGTTGCCCTAATGGTCTGGGAGAAAGTGAAGAGAATGAAGACAGAACGCAAAATCTGGTGTAATGGGTCAGGGGACTGCAGCCTGCTTTGGACTGAGGTGCAGAGTCCTCTCTGAGTCCAGCTTTTATCCCTAATTACAGACTGCAAGACTTTCTTTGATCTTATCTTTCCCAAGACGCTACACTGACATAGCCCAGATCTCCTTGTTTTTACCCTAGTCCATTCCCTTCTGGGCTAGTCTCGGAACAAGTGCATAGGCAACATGCATGCCTGAGGCTAACCCAGTGTTCCAAGGTCCATGCTTTCAAGATCCCAGTCATACTCCCTTCTGGGTCTGGCTTTGGGGTTTGTAACAAGGCTATTATTGTAAGAAAAGCATGAAAGATAATCATTAACATAGTTTCTTAATATACGCTGTTTTTACAGGTGCTATTTCTGTGAAATTTCTCAAGGTTGTGAAAGTACATTATTGAGAATTCCCATTACATCTCCCCCTTTTTGTTTTTGCAGGAGTAAATACATTGACCGAGCAACTTGTTTCTTTGTCAGTTCTCGGATGGTTTCTCTCATGCATCTGAGGACTAGACACAAAACAGTCAAAACTATACATCCTGATATTATGATACCAAGCAATCCTTCTCTTAAAGTTTTAATCCACATCATGGGGTTAAGTTTATGTAGGCTTTTCTCAATTTCTTCAAATAAATCAGTTTCTGGGAGTAGCTGTAAGTGAGCATTCTGTATATTAGAAATAGCAGCCTGTAATTGGAAACTATCTAAGAATAGATTATTATGATAATCTCAAATGTTTAGATAATTGATCCCAAGTATATGCACTTTGATTGTACTTACGAGGTATGACACAAGATGAAGAGATATTCCAACCACACAAGATGAATTCATAATTTAAAACTTTGTACTTCGTCCCCTGGTAGGAGAACTGCATTTTCTAAATCAACCAACTGTTCATTAATTTCTTGGTCTATGTGGGTTTGCTTTCCCCAGGCAGAACATGCATTCTGGTGCCATTGCTGTACAAATGTAGTCGTTTGTATAGTTTGAAGAAGTGCCCCTTCAGCTACTGCTGTGGTCACGGCTATAGCAACAATTCCCGTAATAGCTGCTATAAGGAGTCCAATAAACTTTTTGAAACCTTGCAGTACTTTCTTTATAAACTTTAAAAGACCATGTGTTTCAGGGGAGCCTTCCCAAGGTCTGTTTTGACTTACTGGAAGCCATATTCCCAATCTCCTTCTTCTTATAACAAATGAGTGATTAGAATTATAAAGTGAAGAATTTAGGCAGGTATATAATTTGCAACCCTGGCAAGAAAGTTCTTGTACACTTTCCTTGATAGAAATTGTTCCTTTCAAGAGTACATAAGGATTCCTCACCTAAGCTTGGAAATAAAATATCCAGTCTGTTCTGGTATTAAATGTCAATTAATAATTGGTTTAATCGGAATAACATCTATCCCAAATTTGGAGTTTTTTAAGACTTAAAGCCAATTTCCAAATCCCTCCTTGCCCTCTTCCTTGATCTAATTGTGGGAAGCAGGGAGTGACATGCCACTACCATGCCATGGAATTGGATGATCTGACTGAGTGATAATATTAGTATGGTTAAAGGCTTTATGTACCTGCCAACGCAGCCTTTTGTGAGGATTGCAGGACTGATTTTGATGAGAGCAATTAGACATTGCATACCCCTTAGGGGACCAGTCCCATACACTTCCAGAGGAGCCATTCATAAATTACTCCCTCAGTCCCACAGCAATTATCCCACTGAATTCGATCTTGTTTTTCAGTCCACAGCTTGTGATGCTCATATAAAGGTCTGTCTGATTTGGTGTCATTATTGGGTTCTAAGTCATTATAAGCAAAACTCAGACCAGAGAAAAGATGAAGCTGAACTTTAGTATAGTTATGATTTAAAGGATTAGTGGACAGCCAGGCTTGCATAGATCATTTAAGACGTCCTGTAGCTATTCCTACACAAGTTGGCCAGGATTTATACCCATAAGTAACATTGAAGGGAGTCCCTTCCTCTTGTTTAAAAAGAGGAAGGCATGTATCTTCAGATCCCGGTATCCAGGAAGAATCATTAACATAAACAAGGATCATAGAATCCTCCCAATCAAAGGGTTTTAGTAATGGGGGGTTAGGTATATATGCCCAATAAGTATAATTTTTAGATTCAGCTGTTTTTAGGGGTATACACACTGTGGTGATGATAAGAGCAAACATGGAAACAGCCAGATTGTTAGGAGTGACAGGTTTCCCTTCATTTTCCAAGATCCCCTCTGATTTCTGTGTTAACCTTTTAATTTGTCCACAAGTGGGGATCTTCCGATGCGTCGACGGGATAGGAATCATTATCTTTGTCTGTTTCAGACTCAGGCCTTCAAAACTCATTACTGGGGGCTCTATGTTTCGTGTGAAGAGTCTCTTCCGTGGGAGTTTGCGCATGATACGGTTTTAGATGGCACAAGGGAATCCAAACCGGTGTTTCTGAATCACCTGGCGAAACCCCTTCCCAGGTTATCAGATTCCCCCTATGCCATGAGTAGGATACCGCCTAACACCACCAAACAGGTGGTTTGGGGTGGATTTTTTTGTTGCTGTTGTTCCTTTGTAAAATGTCGTTCTGCTGCAGTGAAATCTGGATGCAAAAAACTAAAAGTAAATAATACTTTATATAAGTTTGCTGTGGGGGAAGTGACATTCTATCTCCCCCTTTTTGTTTTTGTAACATCTCTTTAAGAGATTTGTTAGCTTGTTCTACAATAGCCTGTCCTTGGGGATTATATGGGATTCCTGTATGATGCTTTATAGACCAAGCTTTTTAAAAATCCCTAAAAGCAGAACTAGTGTAAGTTGGGCCATTGTCTGTTTTTATAATCTGTGAGAGGCCCATAGTAGCAAAGCAGCTATGCAAATGTGAAATAACATGTTTTGTAGATTCTCTAGAGCAAGTAGTTGCCCATATAAACTTAGAGTTAATATCAACTGTGACATGTACATAAGAAAGCTTTCCAAAGGATGGAATGTGAGTTACATCCATCTGCCAAATCTGATTTGGCTTCAGGCCACAGGGATTAATTTCCAAGGCTTCTGTTGGAGACGTGGTTATTGCAACCTTCTGGCATGTAGGACAAGTCCACACCATCTGTTTAGCTTGAGTCCAAATGATATGAAACTTGGTTTTTAAACATTTTGAATTACAACGTGTCAGATTATGAAAGGCTGATGCCACTGTAAAGGCTGGAAATAAAAGGATATCAGCTTGAGCATTTCCTTCTGTTAAGAGTCCTGGTAAATTAGTATGAGTCCGAATATGAGTAATGTAGAATGGAAACTGTTGGTGTCTGCTGCTGCTGCTAAGTTGCTTCAGTCATGTCCAACTCTGCACGACCCCATAGACAGCAGCCCACCATGCGCCGCCTTCCCTGGGATTCTCCAGGCAAGAACACTGGAGTGGGTTGCCATTTCCTTCTCCAATGCATGAAAGTGAAAAGTGAAAGGGAAGTCACTCAGTCATGTCCGACTTTTCGCGACCCCATGGACTGCAGCCTCCAGGCAAGAGTACTGGAGTGGGTTGCCATTGCCTTTTCTGGTTGGTGTCTAATCACCTGTTGTAAATCGGTAAAGTGTATACAATGTGGATGAGAACAGTTCAGTCAGTTCAGTCTCAGACATGTCTGACTCTTTGCGACCCCATGGACTGCAGCGTGCCTGGCCTCCCTCTCCATCACCAACTCCAGGAGTTTACTCAAACTCATGTCCACTGAGTTGGTGATGCCATCCAACCATCTCATCCTCTGTTGTCCCCTTTTCCTGCCTTCAATCTTTCCCAGCATAAGGATCTTTTCAAATGAGTCAGTTCTTTGAATCAAGTGGCCAAAGTATTGGAGTTTCAGCTTCAATATCAGTCCTTCCAATGAATATTCAGGACTGATCTCCTTTTGAATGGACTGGTTGGATCTCCTTGCAGTCCAAGGGACTCTCAAGACTTCTCCAACACCACAGTTCAAACGCATCAATTCTTCGGTGCTCAGCTTTCTTTATAGTCCAACTCACATCCGTACATGACTACTGGAAAAACCATAGCCTTGACTAGAAGGAACTTTTTTGGCAAAGTAATATCTCTGCTTTTTAATATGCTGTCTAGGTTGGTCATAACTTTTCTTCCAAGGAGCAGCCTCTTTTAATTTCCTGGCTGCAGTAACCATCTGAAGTGATTCTGGAGCCCCCCAAAATAAAGTCTGTCACTGTTTCCACTGTTTTCCCATCTATTTGCCATGAAGTGATGGGACCTGATGCCATGATCTTAGCTTTCTGAATGCTGAGTTTTAGGCCAACGTTTTCTTTTTTTTTTTTTTTTTTTTTTTTTTTTTTTTTTTTAATTTTTAGTTTTTTATTTTTTAAATTTTAAAATCTTTAATTCTTACATGCATTCCCAAACATGACCCCCCCTCCCACCTCCCTCCCCAGAACATCTTTCTGGGTCATCCCCATGCACCAGCCCCAAGCATGCTGCATCCTGCGTCAGACATAGACTGGCGATTCAATTCACATGATAGTATACATGTTAGAATGTCTAGGCCAACGTTTTCACTCTCCTCTTACATCTTCATTGAGAGGTTCTTTAGTTCCTCTTCACTTTCTGCCATAAGGGTGGTGTCATCTGCGTATCAGAGGTTATTGATATTTCTCCTGGCAATCTTGATTCCAGCTTGCGCTTCCTCCAGCCCACCCTTTCGCATGATGTACTCTGCATATAAGTTAAATAAGCAGGGTGGCAATATACAGCCTTGACTTACTCCTTTCCCAATTTGGAACCAGTCTGTTGTTCCATGTCCAGTTCTAATTGTTGCTTCTTGACCTGCATATAAGTTTCTAAGGAGGCAGGTAAGGTGGTCTGGGACTCCCATCTCTTGAAGAATTTTCCACAGTTTGTTGTGATCCACACAGTCAAAGGCTTTAGCATAATCAATGAAGCAGAAGTAGATGTTTTTCTGGACTTCTCTTGCTTTTTTATGATCCAGTGGATGTTGGCAATTTGATTCTGGTTTCTCTGCCTTTTCTAAATCCAGATATACTATTGAATCCTAGCTTGAAGGATTTTGAGCATTACCTTGCTAGCAAGTGAAATGAGTACAATTATGTAGTAGTTTGAACATCCTTTGGCCTTCCCCTTTCTGGGGATTGGAATGAAAACTGAACCTTCCCAGTCCTGTCACCACTGCTGAGTTATCCAAATTTGTTGGCATATTGAGTGCAGCACTTTAACAGCATCATCTTTTAGGATTTGAAACAGTTCAGCAGGAATTCCATAAACTCCACTAGCTTTGTTTATAGTGATGCTTCTTAAGGCTCACTTGACTTCAGATTCCAGAATGTCTGGCTCTAGGTGAGTGATCACACCATCGTGGTTATCTGGGTCATTGAGACCTTTTTTTGTGCAGTTCTTCTGTGTCCTTAGTGGCTCAGATAGTAAAGAATTTGCCTGCGATGCAGGAGACCCAGTTTTAATCCCTGGGTCGAGAAGTTCCGCCTGGAGAAGGGAATGGCAACCCACTCCAGTATTCTTGCCTGGAGAAACCCATGGACAGAGGAGCCTGGCACACTATAGTCCATGGGGTTGCAAAGAGTTGGACATGACTGAGTGACTAACGCTTCACTTCACTCTATAGCCCAGGAAACTATATTCAGTATTTGTAATAGCTTAATAATCTGAAATCTGACAAAACATGGTCCACTGGAGGAGGGAATGGCAAACCACCCCAGTATACGTGCTGTGAGCACCTCATGAACTGTATAAAAGGAGAAAAACCTATGACACTGAATGATGAGTCCCCCAGGTCTGAAATATGCTACTGAGGAGGAGCAGAGGAGAGCTACTAGTAGCCCCAGAAAGAATGAAGTGGCTGAGCCAAAGCAGAAATGACACTCAGTTGTGGATTTTCTGGTGATGAAAGTAAAATTCGATGCTGCAAAGAACAGTATTGCATAGGAGTCTGGAATGTTAGACCCATGAATCAAGGTAAATTGGACGTGGTCAAGCAGGAGATGGTAAGAAAGAACATCAATATCTTAGGAATCATTGAACTAAAGTGTATGGAAATGGGTGAATTTAATTCAGATGGCCATTATATCTACTACTTTGGGCAAGAATCCCATCAAAGAAATGGAGTAGCCCTCATAATCAACAAAAGAGTTCAAAATGCAGTACTTGGGAGCAAGTTCAAGAGTGACAGAATGATCTTGTTTTGTTTTCAAGGCAAACCATTCAAATTCACAGTAATCCAAGTCTGTGCCCCGATGACTACTGCCAAAGAAGCTGAAGTTGTTCAGTTCCGTGAAGACCTAGAAAACCTCCTAGAACCATCACCAAAAAACAGATGTTTTAGTCATCATTGGGGTTTGGAATGTAAAAGTAGGAAGTCAAGAGATACCTGGAGTAACAGGCAAGTTTGGCCTTGGAGAGCAAAACGAAGCAGGGCAAATGCTAACTGAATTCTGCCAAGAGAAGGCACTGGTCATAGCAAATACCTTTTGCAACAACACAAGAGACGACTTTACATGTGGACATCACCAAGTGATCAATACTGAAATGAAATTGATTGCATTCTTTGTAGCTAAAGATGGAGAAGCTATACACAGTCAGTAAAGGCAAGACCTGGAGCTGTGGCTCAGATCCTCAGCTTCTCATGGCAAAATTCAGGCTTAAACTAAAGAAAGTGGGGAAAACCACTAGGCCAGCCAGGTACAACTTAAATCAAATTCCCTATGAATATGCAGTGGAGGTGATGAATAGATTCAAGGGATTAGATCTAGTAAACAGTGTGCCTGAAGAACTATGGATTCCGTGATACTGTACAGGAGGCAGTGACAAACCTATCCCAAAGAAAAAGAAAAGCAGGAAGGCAAAGTGGGTATCTGAGGAGGCCTTACAAACAGCTGAAGAAAGAAGAGAAGCAAAAAGCAAGGGAGAGGTCTATCCAACTAAACACAGATTTCCAAAGAACAGCACGGAGAGACAAGAAGACCTTCTTCAATGAACAGTGAATAAAACTAGAAGAAAATAACAGAAGGGGAAAGATTAGAGGTCTCTTCAGGAAAATTGGAGATATCAAGGGAACATTTTGCCCAAAGATGGGCACAATAAAGGACAGAAACAGTAGAGACATAGTAGATACTGAAGAGGTCAAAAAGAGATGGAAAGAATACATGAAGAACTGTACAAAGGAGATCTTCATGAACTGGATTACTACAATGATTTGGTCAGCCACCTAGAGCCAGACATGCTGGAGAGAGAAGTCAAGTGGGCCTTAGGAAGCACTGCTGTTAATAAAGTGAGTGGATGTGATGGAATTCCAGTAGAACTATTCAAAACCTTAAAGGATGATGCCATCAAGGTGTTGCATTCAATATGTCAGCAAATCTGGAAGACCCAGCAGTGGCCACAGGGCTGGAAAAGGTCAATCTTCATCCCAATTCCCGAGAAGGGTAGTACTAAAGAATGCGCTAACCACTGGACAACTGCACTCATCTCCCATGCTGGTATAAGGTCATGCTTAAAATATTGCATGTTAGCCTTCAGCATTTTCTGAATCAAGAACCTCTAGATGTCCAAGCTGGGTTTAGAAAAGGAAGAGGAACCAGAGACCAAATTGCCAACATCCACTGGATCATAGAGAAAGCTACGAAATTCTAGAAAAACATCTACATCTGTTTCTCCAACTACACCAACGTCTTTAACTGTGTGGATCATGACAAACTGTGGAAAACTCTTAAAGAGAAGGGAATACCAGACCATCTTACCTGTCTCCTGAGAAACCTTTATGTGGGTCAAGAAGCAACAGTTAGAACCCTGTATGGAACAACTGACTGGTTTAAAATTGAGAAAGGGGAATGACAGGACTGTCTGCCGTCACCCTGTTTGTTTAATCTATATACGCTGAGCACATCATGAGAAATGCCGGGTTGAATGAGTTACAAGCTGGGATCAAGATAGCGGGAGAAACATCAACAACCTCAGATATGCAGATACTACCACTCTACTGGCAGAAAGCAAAAGGAACTAAAGAGCCTCTTGATGAGGGTGATGGAGGAGAGAGAGAGATCTGGCTTAAATCTAAATATTAAAAAAACTAAGATCTTGGCACCCAGTCCTACTGCTCATGGCAAATAGGAGGGGAAAATGTGGAAGTAGTGACAGATTTCCTCCTCTCAGGCTCTAAAATCACCGTGGATGGTGACTGCAGTCATGAAATCAAAAGGTGTTTGCTTCTCGGCAGGAAAGCTATGACAAACCTAGGCAGCGTGTTGAAAGGCAGAGACATTGGACTGCCGACAAAGGTCAGTATAGTCAAGGTCATGGTCTTCCCAGTGGTCACATATGGTTTTGAGAGCTAAACTGTAAAGAAGGCAGAATGCCAAAGAATTGATGCCTTTGAATTGTGGCGCTGGAGAAGACTCCTGAAAGTCTCTCAGACAGCAAGGAGATCAAATCAATCAATCTTAAGGGAGAGTGACCCTGAATATTCACTGGAAGGACTGATGCTAAAGCTGAAGCTTCAGTATTTTGGTCATCTGATGAGAAGAGCCAACTCATTGGAAAAGTCCCTGATGCTGGGAAAGATTGAGGGTAGAAGGAAGAGGACATCAGAGGATGAGATGGCTGGATGGCATCACCAATGCAAGGGACATGAACTTGGGCAAACTTCGGGAGATGGTGAGGGACAGGGAAGCCTGGTGTGCTGCAGTCCATGGGGTCACAAAGAGTCAGACACAACTGGGCGACTGAACAACAAAAACAACTGAAATCTAATAATCTGAGAGAATGTTTGTGGGTGTGTTTATATATATATATATATATATGCTCATAGTATAATGTATATTATATAGTATATATATGTAATATATATATAACTGAATCCCTTCGCTATCCACCTGGAACTAACACAATATAAAACACTACTCTTCAATTAAAAATGTCCCAATTTTCAATAGAAAAAGGAGTCCACATATCCCTGATACAAATGTTTGGAGTTATAAATCCATTTAACACACCACTGCACAAAATTGGCTCTATGGAAACAGAAGCCTTGTCTGGGCCTGTCTTCATGGACACACACCCCGCACAGTGTCGGGGGCTCCTGCACTTAGAAGGGCTCTGTGCTTGGTTTAAGGCTGTGCTGTCAGCATCCACATTCTTGGTAATTCTTACACAAGGATTCCTGCATCTTCATTCTGCCCTGAGCCCTGCCAACGATGTAGCTCATCCAGTCTCTGGCAATTGTGCTGTCATAAAACCGGGGAAGGGGCCCTGATGTCAGAACAGAAAAATCCGTAGAAACTCCCTTAGGCTCATGGTGTGACCCCCATGTGCTGGTGTAACTTTAAAACATAGATTTTGCTATTAGAGGGCTGGTAATCCTATAGAATCCTAAATTTAATCCTAAATTATTAACAATTGACCTAGACATACAGAAAGAGGTCAAGCTGTATCACCAAGGCAAACTGTTCCACCTCAGATGGAATGGTCAAACTGAGGCCTGAGATGTGGGAAGTATCAGGTGACATGGTGGTCTCACCATGTGCCCCCTGGGCAGTGACTGAATTTGCTCAAGGAACAGCTTTCATTGGGAGGTGGACCTTGGTTCCAGCACAAGCCTTCCCTTGAATGGAGCAATGCATGGCTTTGAAACTGCTCAAAGATGCATAATGGAGCTCATCACCTTGAGTAACATGATAACGTATGTTCCTATAGTCAACTAAGAGAAAGGAAATAACCAAATATTTAATAAATCCTTATCTGTGAAAAAATTGTCAAGTTGATATGTTACACTTAGTGGACTTTACAAATCTAAAGTGTAAGGAATCATCCTATAATGCTCCTCATTGTTAATTATTTGAGAAATGCACATCAAAACTACAATGAGGTACCACCTCACACTGGTAGAATGGCCATCATAAAGAAATCTCCAAATAACAAGTGTTTCAGAGGGTGTGGAGGAAAAGGAACCCTTGGACATTGTTGGTGGGGATTTAAATTGGTGAAGACACTGTAGAGAACAGCATGGTGTTTCCTCAAAAAACTAAAATAGAGTTACCATATGATCCAGCAATCCCACTCCTAGCCATGCATTAAGGCAAAGCTATAATTCTAAAAGATACATGCAATATTCTAAAGAATCCGTGCATACCGGCTGCAGATCTGACAAGAAACCTTTACTCTCCCTTGAGAGATATCAAATTTGCCTTCACACATTGCCTGCTATACGTTGACCCTTGGTTCATACTCCATGTAACCACACACTGTCATAATTAAGTCCAACTTGAATTTTAGCCTTAATTTTAGGATGTAGTTTCCCTCCAGCGGTGTAGGAGCATTCCCTTTTCTCCAGAGCCTGTTTTCCTGGTATGACATATCAAACCTCAAAGACTGTTACTTGTTGATATGAGTGTCAACTTCATTTAGCTCAGTTTGATCAGAGAAGCAAAAAATCTGGGGGAGAGTGGCAATTTTTTCTGTTTTCTTCATGAGGAGAAATGAAACTGTTAGAAGAAAAAGTACCTGCGGCTCATGTGCTCTGAGTCACTCAATGTTCGCAGTAATTTGCTTTTATTTTCTTTCAAGTGTGACCTTTCATTCGATGGTAACAAATAACAGAATTAGAAGAAACTAGTTTGAAATGATGGCTTGTTTCTACCTAGAAAATCTGAACCAAAGGAACTAATGCGACTGCAAAAATCAGGGTGCCAAGCTTTTAAGAATATGTTAGATTGCAAATAATAACTAGTATGGTTGAAATTTCAACAACACATTTTTATTCCGATAAAGAATATACTTTTCCAAAATGTTTCCAGAGTGGCCACCTCCTGCTGGAAGCCGGGGATGCTCTTATCATGCCACATCCTGTGTGTCTTTACACCACACTGGGCTGCACTATAAAAAGTTCCTGCCTCTCCCATGGATCCTGAAGGTAGGAAAAAAGCAAATTAGCCAAGACGGACAGGTCAGGCTCTCTCGCCCCACAGCCTCTCGCTCTGGCCTCATGTTCTGTAAATACATGGTTACGTATCAGCTGAGCGCACTTACAGTACAGCGCATGCGCTTCACGAGGTACCGGCTTGGCCGGAGACCGCTTTTGCTTTGTAAACATCAGTAAGATCCACCAGAAGAGCGGCTGTGTTATGGCTGCGTCCGCTGGATCACCACGAGACCAGAGAATACAGCGAGTCTGCTGTTACAGCGCTGCGCCCGTCAGGAGAGATTAAACGAGTCTGCAGCTCCTGCGGCTCCCCACGTTTTCTTGCAGCTTCCCTGCTCGCGCCTTGCCTACCTTGGATTCTACGAACAGTGAGATACTCTGAGACACTGACCGTCACAGGGCCAAAGCAATTGGTAACACTTTGTTTTGCGTGTCGGAATGTTCAGTGACACAGATTCTTTCAGTTTCACCCTGCCCTGATGTGAGTGAAGGGTGAGCTCGCAAATTATTTCCTCTTCTATAAATGTACATCCTAGTTCCCACGCGAGGGGGAGCTCCCTGTCCAAAGATGAAAGACGCTGCATGTGTGTGACCTGTGCTTCCCGGGAGAGCAGCTTTAAGCTAGTTTAAACCTGACCAAGGCCTGTCTACATGGTAGATTTAGACCTCTCCAAGTCCTGTCCACACTGATGATGTTTACACGTGACCGTGTGCTTCTATAATGAGCTCATTTAGACCTGGCCCTCTGTCTACACCAGGACTGGAGACCTGGGTGGGACCTGGCCTGCCTCTGTCCTGGAAAACTCCGCGCCTGCGTCTGAATGTCAGCGCTGAGATGTCTGGGGTCTGGAGCTGAGGTGGCTGCTCTGGGCAGCGTGCTCTTCTCTGAGGGGGCTCCGTGGTCCTCCCGGGGTCGGGGCTGCGGTGGGCTCTGAGTCTCTCCCCCTGCCAGGTTCCCCCTCCCTGGGGCATGGAGGCGCCTCAGGTGGCTCCCTCGTAAGTATTCCAATTTTCCAGCGCATGCAGGTTGAGTAGGGAGGCAGGTTCATCTGCTGAACTGATTCCAGGGATCGGGCAAGAAGTCAGCGGGCAGCAGGTGAGGTTGCTGCTGTGATCTCCTTCCGGTCACCTCTCCTCAGAAGAGAACAGGGCTGCCCCCCGGCCTTCAGCCCAGCTCTCCTGTTTTCTCACCACCTCAGCAGGACAGGAAAGACAGAGGCTGCCAGAACCAAGGTAAGTGTTCAACTCAAGCACGAGCTTTCAAACCAGCAGAAAATCGCACAGAACCAAAGTGAAGACAGGAGGGGCCTGGCTTCTCAGGGACCACTGCGGGGAGGGGCGAGGACCCTTCCCTTCTTTCCAGGGTCCCAGGAGGCCCCAGGGCCCTGGCTGGTTTACACACCGGGGGCCCGCTGGCCACAGCCATGGTGTCCTGACCGAGGGGACGTATGACCTCAGTGGGGGGTCTGGGGACTGTGTGAGTCTCACCCCCTCTGCAAGGTCAGGATCATGTGTGGGGAGACCCCACACACAAACCTAAGAAATGCCGGGAGCCAGCGTGAGGAATCCCACCCGTGGCAAAGGTCATGAGGAAGGAGGCCTGACATACGCAAAGGCGGGATCAGGCCTCAGGGGTCCCTCTGGACTTTCTTGAGCATCTACCCCCAAAACCAGAGTCTGCCTGCCTTACTGCATTATGCTTTTCGCTTACGTTTCTAACATTAACAGGGGCTATCCCCGACCCCCTTTCTCTGGAGAAAATCAACTTAGGGCTCTAGCTAATAAGTCTCCTGGACATGAGAGGAGTATTTCAAATCAAACCCCCTCTGTAAGCATTCTAGCTTGCTTGGCAGGTTTATCCAGACTCTTGCAGCTACGCATATGATTGTTCACAGCCTCCCAACTGTGAGAGGCACGGGAAGCCTAAAACATAGAGCCTTTCAAAGAGTTAAAAGTTAGTAGAGTAGTGCTGGTGTAGGATTTCATTATTGGGCCAATGCTTGTTGCTAAGTTCCCATATCTCTTATCCACTGTGCACCTGGGAGTACATTATTTAACATAGTTGGAATGTAAAAAACAAAACAAAACAAAATAGTAGCCTTGAAATTAACCACATCAGATTTTTGAGCTAATTGGTTCTTTCTTTGTTGTAACTTACTGCACCTTTTACTCTGTGAGAAATGTAACTTTGTTTGATACTTTCTGAGGCTGACATAGATTAGAAATATAAAGAAAAAACACTTTGAGAGAAAATAAGTTTTCTGGTTGAGCAGCTTTTATCAAAAGAGGGTCATAAAATGTCCACAGGCCTCCAAGGCCAGAAGATAATGTACACAACATCATTTATGGAAAAGGTTTACAGAAAAATCCCGGTTTCGATAAGGGCAAAACTGCTGGAATGTTTGGGCTGACTCTGTATGACCTTGTATCTTTCATTCCCTTCTATGTACAAATTAAGGTATAAAAGTCCCTTTTAAAAATAAAGTAATGGGCCTTGCTCGAAGAAGCTTTGTCACCCTGTGTCTTTTCTTCTTTCTTTCTCTCTCTTACTCTCTTTTTCAGGCTGATCCCTTGGAGCATAGAGGCTCCCTGTGTTCACTTATCTGCCCGGGTTTCAAAGACCTGAACAGGAAGACGTTCTGCGTCTTCACTCCCTCGGGAGACCGGGAGGGCACCTGTGGCCTCTGTGAACAGGGCAAACTCGTTGTCTTGGGGTTTTATTGGCTTTCTATGTAAACCAAAAAATATCAGCGTCTTTCTCTCCTCTATTTTCTTATCTACAACATTCTTTCCTTATCTCTCTCTAAATCAGTCGCCAACTCTGTCCCCATTTCTAATTACCCTGGATTCACTGGGGCTGGACCCAGCAAAGAAAGAGGGAAGAACACGTGAGAGCTTCACTTGTGTTTAGGAATGAATACTTTAGTGTATTCACTTTACACAGGCCTGTACCTGTTTGCCTCTTTACCCCTGCGAGGTTCACCCTCCCTGGGGATCCTGGGGACTCCTCAGGTGGGCTACCTGGTAATTATTCCAGCATGAGCATGGGGAGAAGGGGGGCAGGTTCACCCAGTGGATTGATTGCAGGGCACATGGATCAGACAAAAAGCCAGTAGGATCAGGTGAGGTTGCGGCCGTGACCTCCTTCAGGTCGACTGTCCTACTCAGCAGAGACCAGACCTGCCCCCCGACTTCCAGCCCTGCTTCTGGTGTGTTTTCTCAGCTCCTCGGCGGGACAAGAAAGGACCGAGCCTGCCAGAAGCAAGATAGTGCCTTCAACAATATCATGACAGCTATTCAGTTCAGTTCAGTTCAGTCACTCAGTCGTGTCCGACTCTTTGTGACCCCATGAATCACAGCACACCAGGCCTCCCTGTCCATCACCAACTCCCAGAGTTCACTCAGGTTCACGTCTATCGAGTCAGTGATGCCATCCAGCCATCTCATCCTCTGTCGTCCCCCTCTCCTCCTGCCTCCAATCCCTCCCAGCATCAGAGTCTTTTCCAATGAGTCAACTCTTCACACGAGGTAGCCAAAGTAGTGGAGCTTCAGCTTTAGCATCATTCCTTCCAAAGAAATCCCAGGGCTGATCTCCTTCAGAATGGACTGGTTGGATCTCCTTGCAGTCCAAGGGACTCTCAAGAGTCTTCTCCAACACCACAGTTCAAACGCATCAATTCTTCAGTGCTCAGCCTTCTTCACAGTCCAACTCTCACATCCATACATGACTACTAGAAAAACCGTAGTCTTGACTAGACGGACCTTAGTTGGCAAAATAATGTCTCTGCTTTTGAATATGCTATCTAGGTTGGTCATAACTTTTCTTTCAAGGAGTAAGCGTTTTTTAATTTCATGGCTGCAGTCACCATCTGCAGTGATTTTGGAGCCCCCCAAAATAAAGAATGACACTGTTTCCACTGTTTCCCCATCTATTTCCCATGAAGTGATGGGACCGGGTGCCATGATCTTCATTTTCTGAATGTTGAGCTTAAGCCAACTTTTTCACTCTCCACTTTAACTTTCATCAAGAGGCTTTTTAGTTCCTCTTCACTTTCTGCCACAAGGGTGGTGTTATCTGCATATCTGAGGTGATTGATATTTCTCCCAGCAATCTTGATTCCAGCTTATGTTTCTTCCAGTCCAACGTTTCTCATGAGGTACTCTGCATAGAAGTTAAATAAGCAGGGTGACAATATACAGCTGTGATGTACTCCTTTTCCTATTTGGAACCAGTCTGTTGTTCCATGTCCAGTTCTAACTGTTGCTTCCTTACCTGCATACAGATTTCTCAAGAGGCAGGTTAGATGCTCTGGTATTCCCATCTCTTTCAGAATTTTCCACATTTTATTGTGATCCACACAGTCAAAGGCTTTGGCATAGTCAATAAAGCAGAAATAGATGTTTTGCTGGAACTTTCTTGCTTTTTCCATGATCCAGCAGATGTTGGCAATTTGATCTCTGGTTCCTCTGCCTTTTCTAAAACCAGCTTGAACATCTGGAAGTTCACGGTTCACATATTGCTGAAGCCTGGCTTGGAGAATTTTGAGCATTGCTTTACTAGCATGTGAGATGAGTGCAATTGTGCACTAGTTTGAGCATTCTTTGGCATGGCCTTTCTTTGGGATTGAAATGAAAACTGACCTTTTCCAGTCCTGTGGCCACTGCTGAGTTTTCCAAATTTGCTGGCATATTGAGTGCAGTACTTTCACAGCATCATCTTTCAGGATTTGAAATAGCTCCACTGGAATTCCATCACCTCCACTAGCTTTGTTGGTAGTGATGCTTTCTAAGGCCCACTTGACTTCACATTCCAGGATGTCTGGCTCTAGATGAGTGATCACACCATCATGATTATCTGGGTCATAAAGATCTTTTTTGTACTGTTCTTCTGTGTATTCTTGCCACCTCTTCTTAATATCTTTTGCTTCTGTTAGGTCCATACCATTTCTGTCCTTTATTGAGCTCATCTTTGCATGAAATGTTCCCTTGATAGCTCTAATTTTCTTGAAGAGCTCTCTAGTTTTTCCCATTCTGTTGTTTTCCTCTATTTCTTTGCTTTGATCTTTGAAAAAGGCTTTCTTATCTCTTCTTGCTATTCTCTGGAACTCTGCATTCAGATGCTTATATCTTTCCTTTTCTCCTCTGCTTTTCACCTCTCTTCTTTTCACAGATATTTGTAAGGCCTCCCCAGACAGCCATTTTGCTTTTTTGCATTTCTTTTCCATGGGAATGGCCTTGATCCCTGTCTCCTGTACAATGTCAAGAACCTCATTCCATAGTTCATCAGGCACTCTATCTATCAGATCTAGTCCCTTAAATCTATTTCTCACTTCCACTCAGTATCACAGTAATCCAAGTCTATGTCCCAACCAGTAATGCTGAAGAAGCTGAAGTTGAATCGTTCTATGAAGACCTACAAGACCTTTTAGAACTAACACCTAAAAAAGATGTCCTTTTCATTATAGGGGACTGGAATGCAAAAGTAGGAAGTCAAGAAACACCTGGAGTAACCGGCAAATTTGGCCTTGGAATGCAGAATGAAGCAGGGCAAAGACTAACAGAGTCTTGCCAAGAAAATGCACGGGTCATAGCAAACACCCTCTTCCAACAACACAAGAGAAGACTCTACACATGGACATCACCCGATGGTCAACACTGAAATCAGATCGATTATATTCTTTGCAGCCAAAGATGGAGAAGCTCTATACAGTCAACAGAAACAAGACCAGGACCTGACTGTGGCTCAGATCATGAACTCCTTATTACCAAATTCAGACTTAAATTGAAGAAAGTAGGGAAAACCGCTAGACCATTCAGGTATGACCTAAATCAAATCCCTTATGACAGCTGTAGAAACAGTTAATATCACAGAACCAAAGGGAAAGGGGAGGACTTCTCTGGGACAATGTGGGGAGCAGAGACCGACCGTACCCTTCTTTCTACCATTCCAGGAGGTTACAGGAACCCCCTTGTTTCTGCCTTAGGGGTCCAACCAGCAGAGACCTCGTGTTCTAACCAAGGGTCGTGGGGCCCCAGGTGCAGGGACTGGGGAGGAGGTGTCACCTTGGAGACTGAGGACCTGTGTCCCTGGTTCAGTCCTGGGGATTGTGTGAGCTCACCCCACCCACATGGGTCAGGATCCTGTACCTGGAGACCCCCTGGCTGTTCTTTACCTGCAGTGTGAATTGTCCTCTCTGAGATTCCCATCCTCTGAACTGAGGGTGTTGCCCTCATGAACCTGTGGTCCCTTTTCTTGTCTTCATCTTGTCGCATTCACCCGCTTCCAGTGGGTTCCTGCTGTCTGTTCTGCTGAGTGAGGGCATCTTGGGATGTCATTTACGATCGTAACGCATCACACACCTAATCACTGGGGTCACCGCTGTCTGGTTTCCCCTACACCAAGCTAAGGTAATTTAATTTTTATTTTTTATTGGAACAGAGTTAATTTCCATTGTTAGTTTCAGGTGTACAGGAACTTGATTAGATTTTACCTGGGGGGTGTATCTATTCTTCTCTGGTTTTGCCCTCATATAGGTTATTACAGCTTGTTCAGGAGAGTTCCCTGTTCTATTCTGTAGGTCCTAGTTGATTATCAATTTGATATTAGTGGGTACATTTTAATTCAAAACTCTTAACTTATCTCTCCCTTTTAACTTTTCTTTTGATAACCATAATTTGGTTTTCTCAGTGTGAGAGTCTTTTTCTGGTTTGTAAATTAGTTCATTGGTGTGAACTGATGGTTCCACTTGTGTGTGATATGATATTTACCGTTTACTTTCCCACCAAGCTTGTGCGAGGATTCCCTTTCCTGTACGTCCTCTGCAGTGTTTATTTTCTGTAGGTCTTTTTCCTTGATGATGGCCATTGTGACTAGTGTGAGGTGATACCTCATTGTCGTTTGATTGGCATTAATTTGATCATTATCGATGTGGAGTGTCTTTCCATGTGCTTTTATTATTTTACACCTTCTGAACACAATTTACCTCTTGAATCTGACTTCTCGGAACTTGGCCCTTTCTGGAATTTGGAATTCTTTTCTGATGGTTTGCCCCAGGACATTTCTTGAGGGCAGGTGTCATTTACAGCCCTGTCGGTCTTGTTACTATTAGAAGCCCTTCAGCACCTGTTTTGAGACATGTATATAAAGATGACACAGCTAATTGCCCCCTGCCCCCTCTAAACTTTCTCTTTTGGTAACCATGAGATTCTTTTCCAAGTCTGTGAGACCATTTCTTTTGTAATGACGTTCTTTGTATCCATTTTTAGATTCCACTAGAAATGATATCCTATGGTGCTTTCCCTTTCTCATTTATTTCACTTAGTATGATCGCCTCTAGTTTCTTCCCAGGAACTGAATATGTCATTATTTTATTCTTGCTTATTTCTGAGTAACATTGTATTGTGTATAACTCCATCTTCTGTATCCATTTCTCTGTCCTTGTACACTTAAGTTGCTTCCTTGTCTTGGCTATTGAACCTAGTGCTACCATGTATTGTTGGGGTGAAAATATCTTTTCAACTTTTGGGTTTTTTTCAATCTATGCCTAGACATGTATGGGATTGCTGAGTCACTTGGTACTTCAATGCTCAGTTTTTTTAAAAAACCTCCATGATGTTCTCCCTAGTGGATGTATCCATTTACATTCCCACCCATAGTGGGAGGGTTTTCTTCTCTTAACACCTTCTGCAGAGTTTATTGCTGAGATTTTCTGAGAGGGTCATTCTGATCGATGTGAGATGATACCTCTTTGGACAACTGATTTGTCTTTCTCTAAGAATTAGTGATGCTAAGCACCGTTTCATGTGCATTACGGCCATCTCCACGCCTTCTTTGGAGAAAGTGCATAGAGATCCTTGGCTGATTTTATACTGGAGTGTTTGTATTTTGATATTGTTGTGTGGGAGTTGTTTGTATGTGGTAGAGACAAATTCCCTGTGGGTATCTTCATTTGCAAGAATTTTTTACATTTTGAGGATTGTCTTTTTCTTTCACTGCACATGTCCTTTGTTGTGCAAATACTTTAAACGTTTATTAAGTCTCATTTGTTTACTTCTGTTTTATTTATCCTGATTCTAAGAAATTGGTCAAAAAAGAACTTGCTGCATTCATGTCAGTGTGTGTTCTGCTTTTTTCCTTAAGAGTTTCGTTGTATCTGTGCATTTCTTTGGGCCCTTAATCTGTTTGAAGTTTATTTTTGTGCGCGGCATCAGGAGTATTCTAATTTTATTCTCATTTTCTTCTGCCCAATGTCCTCCACAGTGGCTGCTCCCATTTTTCATTCCCAGCATCAGTGTAGGAGGACTCTCTCCTCTTTAATGCCTTTTTCAATAGGCATGAAGCCATGATTTGATCCACAGATTTCTGAACACTGACACCCTCTGCAGCATTTATTGTTTGTAGAGTATCTGCCTGGGGCCATTCTGGCCAGTGTGAGGTGATAACGCGTTGAAGTTTTGATTTGCATTTCTCTCATATTTAGCAATGTTGACATCTTTTCATGTGGTTTTTTGAAACTGTGTGAGTTAAACTTACTTATTGAAATGGCTTCTTGAAATCCTGCCCTGTTTTGAATATCTTTCCAATGACCTCCCCTAAGACGTTTCTTGAGGGCAGGTCTCTTTTACTTACAGCCCTGCAGGCCCTGTAAGTGCCCATCAGCAATGGCTTCAGCGTTGCTGCCATGGGAAATGGTTTGGTTACTGGGGGCACCAGAGCCTCAGGGAAAGGCCTGTTCCTGGACTGTCGGAGGGGAAAGTGCCAGCAGAAACACCCAAGGCCTGTGTCCCGTTCCTTCTTCCTTCCCCATCCCCTGGACAAATCCCAGTTCCTGCAACCCCACTCTGTGGAGGGTGCTTTCATCCATAGGTGGGGCAACCCTAAGGAAGGGGCTGGAGGTGGGAACCCCACCACCAGGAGACATGGAGCCCTTGGGGCTTTTCAAAGCTCTTCTAGCCCAGAGGCCCCACATCCTTTGGGTGCAGTACGCGTAGTTCCACTGCAGGAGGACCCCCTGGATCTGGAGGTCGTGGGCCCCTGCAGAGGGGAGCAGGCACGCCAGGTCCATGGGGCAGGGCTCATTGGCTGGCACATCCTCCCCAGCTCCATCAGCCCCATGACAGTCCATCCTTGGGAACCGAGCCTGCCCAGGCTTCAGGGATGCAGCAGCAGCCCAGGGCACCAAGGCCCGAGGGGAATAGAGTCGGCATTCTCTTCCTGTGATTTGTATTTCATATTGGTGTATAGGTGACTTACAGTGTTGTAGGATGTGGCTTTTTTGGTGGGGGGGAATCTTTGTTTTAGGTGTACAGCAACATGATTCCCTTTGCATAGATGTGGACATGTCCTTTTCTGGGTTTCCTACCCATATAGTCTATTATGCGGTGTTGATTAAGGGTCCTCACTGACTATTTTATAAAGAGTGGTATGTGTATGTTCATTTACACCTGCTCATTTCTCACCCCACCACCTTTCCTTAACCATAAGGTGCTTGGCTATGTCCCGAGGCCCTTTCTATTTGGTAAAAAAGTTCACCTGTATCTGTTTTTAGACGCCGCCTCTAAGTGATACCATGTGATAGTTGCCCCGCTTCCTCTGACTTCGCTTTTTATGATCCTCTCTACTTCCTTGTTGCTGGACATGGCGTGATGTCATCCTCTTTATGGCTGAGGGATATTGCCTTGTGTGTGCACCCGATCTTCTGTATCCACTCATCTGTCCTTCTCTGATTAGCCTGCTTTCTTGTCTTGGCTAGTAGAACCGAGATCGACGGTTACCCATGCTTTTAAATTTTAGGTTTTCTCTGGATTCATTTCCAGGTATTGGATTGCTGGGTCCTAAGGTACTTCTCGGAGAAGGCAATGGCACCCCACTCCAGTACTCTTGTCTGGAAAATCCCATGGATGGAGGAACCTGGTGGGCTGCAGTCCATGGGGTCGCTAAGAGTCGGACATGACTGAGTGACTTCACTTTGACTTCTCACTTTCATGCATTGGAGAAGGAAATGGCAACCCACTCCAGTGTTTTTGCCTGGAGAATCCCAGGGATGGGAGAGCCTGGTGGGCTACCGTCTATGGGGTCGCACAGAGTCGGACACGACTGAAGCGACTTAGCAGCAGCAGCAGCAAGGTACTTCTGTGTTATTTTTCATGTGAACATCCATACTATTCTTCCTGTTGGACGTACTATGTGATTGTGAAGGACACTGCAGGAGGGTCCCCTTCTCTCCACACCCTCTCTGGCATTGTTTGTTTATAGAGTGTTTGGCCACGGCCATTCTGACCAGTGTGATGTGATATTTTGCTGTAGCTTGGATTTGCATTTCTCTAATGTTTAGTGATGTTGACATTTTTTTAATGTGATTTTTTAAAAGACTGTGAATTAAACTTACATCTTGAAATTGGCTCAACGCCTGCCTTCTTTTGGATTCTTTTTCGATGACAACCCCTAGGACATATTTCGAGGGCAGCTGTGTTTTACTTACAGTCCCTGGATCCTTGTGAGTGTTAAACGCCCAGCGGCTCGGCTCTTCATGGTGTTATTAGAGAAAATGGCCACAAGGCGGCAGCATTCCTGCCGGATGCTTTTTCTTTCTTTCTTTTTTTCCCCGTAAATTCTTTGTTATTTTCTGTTGGAATAGAGTGGATTTCTGATGTTGTTTGTTTCAGGTGTACAGGAACTTGGTTCAGTTATTCATAGACGTTTATTCTCTTTGGGGTTCTTTTTTGCGTATCGGCGATTATAGTATGTTCAGTAAACTACCCTCTGCAGTTCAGTAGGTACTTTTAATCCTCTATTTGATATATATACATAAATGTGTATATGTTACTTCCAATCTCTTAGTTTATTCTGCTGTATCTGGAGGTGGGGTCTCTCCAGAGGGAAACAGGAACTCCAGGTTCATTTTGGGGACGCACCCCCTGCTACATGCTCCCAGCTCACTCTGCCCTAGGACCCTCCAGCCTTGGCACCCAAACCAGTCGGGCTCCAGGGGTGTGACACCGCAAGTCACTATGCCCTGAGGGGAATAGAGTCGGAATATCCTTTCTGTTTTATCTATTTTCACCCATCATTTGAACTGGAGCATACAGGTGAATTTCAATCTCATGAGGGTTTTGATTTTTCCTTTTCCTTCTACCACAAACTGTTTCACTTCTACATGGTTGTATGTAGGATTTGTTTGGTTTTTTTCTTTATAGGTTAATACAGAGTGTGGAGGATGTTTCCTTCTGTTACATGGTGGGTCCTGGTCCCTTGTTTTATCAATAGTAGTCTGCATATATTAGTCTGAAGCAGCTCTTTTCTCCCTGTCTCACATCTTTATATTTTGATAACCAGCAGTTTATTTTCTAAGCCGGTGAGCCCGTGTCTCCAGGCAGTAAGTTCACTTGCATCCATCCTTAGATTTCACCTAGAAGTGATATAGTGTGGTATTGGTCTCTCCCTGTCTCTCTTACTTCACGTGGAATGATCATCTCTGCCTTCTTTCCTGGCGCGGACTTGGCACTTTGTCCTGCTTCTTTATGCTTGAGAAACATCCCGTTGTGCACGTGTTCCCTGCCCCACTGTGCATCCCTTCACCTGTGCGTCTGTAGTTAACTGGCTTTTCTGTCTTGGCTGATGTACATAGTGGAGCCAAAATTGCAGGCATGTCCATCTCTATTAAACTTTTGGTGTCTCAACCCTTCTGCCTTGAACCCAGATGAGTCCGGACATGAGACCCAAGCCTGCTCAGGCTCCCGGAATGGGAGAGCAGCCCAAGTCTGGGAGGCTGTGGGGAATAAGCTAGGCACTGATCTTCTGTTTATTTTCTCTAGTCTCATGCCTGTGCTGTGTTGGAGTATAGTCAATTTGCAGTTTTGTGCTTGTCTTCAGGGTACAGCCACATGATTAACTAATGACATATACATACAGCTTATCTGTTCTTTTTTGGATTCTTTTCCCACAGAGGTTATTGCAGAAGGTTGAGCAAAGTACCCTGTGTTGAATATCAGGTTCTTCCTGAGAACCTATTAGAGATACAGATTTCTGTGTATATGTGGTGGGAAGGAAGGAAAAAATGATTTTGCATTATCCATTACAGATAGAGGTTTCTCTGTATTGTTAGAGGTACAAATTTCTGTCTATTTGGAAGAAAGAAAGGACAGAGATTTGTTGCTACAGGTACAGATTACTGGGTATATGTTAGCCCTGACCTACTAATTCAGCCTTGTTCGTTCACGTTTTCTTGGAACCTTCTGTTTCTGTTTGAATTCTGAGTCGCTTTTGTGGTGTAAATTTGTTCCTTTGTATCTCTTTTTTTATTTTGCCTAGAAGGGACATCATATGTTTTTTCTTTCTCTGTCTGGCCAAGTTCGCCTAGACTATATTCCTCCAAGGTCCATCCTTGTGATTATCACTGGGATAATTTCGTAATTTCAGTGGCCGTTTTTCATGGCTGATACTCCATTGTATATATGCACCACTTCTTTAACTTTTATCTGTTCAGAGATATCTTGCAGGTTCTGTGTCTCAGCTATTGTAAGTAGTGCTGCTGTGAATGTGGGGTGCACGTGTCTTTCTGAAAATGATGGTTTTCTCGGGATATAGGCCCAGGTGTGGGTATGCCAAATCATAGGCTGCCCTCTCTTGAAATCTTATTTTCTGGCATGCGGACAAACAAACTTTCTAGCGGCTGTTGCTAATGTCCTCTCCAATGACCATGTTAGGGGGGTTTGCTCTTCTAGCCGTTGCCCTCATTTATTGTTTGTAGAATTGTGAGTTGGCCATTCTGAGGTGAGATTGATCTCTTGCTGTCACTGAGATTAGCACTTACCCTGTCATATTTAGGGATATAGAACATCTTGTTCTCTGGCCATTTGGGGATTTTTATTCTTTTTTTCTTTACCTTAAAGGATGTATGGAAAATGTACCTTGTAATTGGCCTCTTCAAAGCCAGTTGTGTTTGCAGTCGATTTCCGCAGTACTCACCCAGGTCCTTTCCTGAGGGCAGCTGTCATTAACAGCCCTACAGGTTTTGTGACTTGGAGGTGCCAATAAGCGCAGGTGCTAAAGTTGTAGTTACAGGTAATGTCCACAAGGCGGCAGCACTTCTTCATGCCCATCTCTGCTTCCACCTGGAACCAGAGCCTTAGGGAAAGCCAGCTTCCTGGGCTGTGAATGAGTGTGGAATGTGCTGAGCAAACACCCAAGGCCTTGTGTCTCACTACTTCTTCCCCCCAGAAGCTTCACCTCTCCCCTCCAGAATCATGCGTACCTGAGACACCCCTCCCTGCTGAGGTGCCTAGGAAGCTGCATTCTCAGGAAGGAAGCTTCAGCTGGGGACCCCAGCCCCGTGGATCTGGGTACTTGGTGAATTGACCCTGGTTCTCGTGGCCAGACGGTCGTGTCATCGTTGATTGGGCTCCCAGGGGAAATTGGTGCAAGTTTAAAAGGGGTCTCAATACAGGGCATCTTGCCAGGCTGTTTCTACCCCTCCCAAGTGCAGCCTTGGGACTCAAACCTACTCTGGTTCCAGAGATCAGATAGCATCCCAGGTCAGGGAGGTCAGAGGTAATAAACTAGGCATAACATTTCTTTCGTTTTATTTTCCTTTAATCTCATGCCGATGCTATGTTGATGTATAGCCCAGTGTGTTTTGTGCTTGTCCTCAGTATACAACGGTCTGATTCAGTTATGAAGTATGTACCCGCAGATTTCTATTCCTTTTTATTCTTTTAACATAGAGGTTATTGAACAAGGCAGAGTGATGTTCTCTATGGTGAACATCAAGTCCACAGGAAGGAGAAAATCCTTGTGAATGATTTAATACAGATACAGATTTCAGTGCATATTTAGAAGGAAGAAAGGAAATAATCTATGTGGTTTATTTATTATACATACACATTTCTATGTATAGATTAGTACCAACTTTTAATTTATAGCCTGTTTTTTGTTCTTTTATTTGATTTGTGTTTGAATCTCAGAGTCTCTAGTGATTCCCAGGTGGCTCAGTAGGAAAGAAACCGCCTAACAATGCAGGAGACATGGGTTCAATCCCTGGGTCAGAAGGATGCCCTGGAGGAGGACGTGACAACCCTTTCCAGTACGTGCCTGGAAAATCCCATGGAGAGGGCCCTGGCCGACTAAGTCCATGGGGGTCATAAAGGGTCAGACACGACTGAGCACGCATGCGTAAAAAAACACCTCAGAGTCTTTGTGTTTTAAATTACTGCCCATGTATCTTTTTGTTTTTTTAATTTTTCCTAAAAGGGACACTGATGATGGTCTCAATGAAGAGCACCTTGCCAGGCTGTGTCTAACCCACCGCAGTCCAGCCCTGGGAATCAAGCCTTTTCAGAGTTCAGTGATCAGATGGCATCACAGGTTAAGGTGGTTGGAGAGAATAAACTAGGCATTATTTTTTCCCCTTTCTTTTCTTTAAGCTCATGCCAATGCTACGCTGAAGTATAGTCAATTTTCAGATTTTGCTCGTCCTCAGAATACAATGGACTGATTCAGTTAATATTTATACATACAGCATATGTGTGCCCTTTGATTCTTTTGCTTCATAAGTGGCTGAACAGGTGGAGTAAAGTTCTCTGTGCTGAACTTCAGGTTCCTGGAGTAACTATTAGAGACACTGAATTTTTGTGTACATCTAAGGAACAAAGGCAGGAGATAGTCCCTGTGGATTACAGATTACAGCAACAGATTTCAGAGAGAAAATTGTTAGAGACAATATTTGTTAGAGACAAATATTTCTGTGTCTACTTGCATGGAAGGAAGGAAGGAGATAATCCTTGTGGATTACATAACACAGATACAGGGTTCTGTGTGTGTATTAGGATGGATTTCTAATCCACCCCTGGCCATTTGCCGCCTCTTTGTAGTTAGAGGAAATGTCCACAAGGGGGCAGCACTTCTCCATGCCATCTCTTGTTCCAACATAACCAGAGTCTTAGAGAAAGTCACCTTCCTGGGCTGTGAATTAGTGTGGAATGTGCCTGATCAAACGCCTAAGTGCTTGTTTCTCATTCTTTCTTTCCCCTGAAACTCAATGAAATATGTTTGCATGGAAGGAAGAAAGGAAAGAAGGAAGGAAGGAAGGCAGGCGGAAGATAAACCTTTCGGGTTACATAAAACAGACAGAGTTCTGTCTAACATAAAACAGAGTTCTGTCTATACGTTAGACATCACAACGATTCCTAAAGATCCTTGGTCATTTCTCCTTTTTAATAAAAGAATTCTTTGTTTGTGTTTGACTCTCAGAGTGCCTATTTTTACTTTGATGACTTGCAGTGCCTCTCTTCCTTACGTATTGACCGGAAGGGACAGCATCTGCTTTCTCCTCCTCTGTTACTGATTTCACCAAGGTGTAATCCTCCCAGGTCCAGTCCTGTGGGGTTGAGTCTCATGATTCTTTCATTTCAGTGTCAGTATCTCATGTCTCAGTATGCCTTTGTATATTTTTAGTGAATTAATCTGTTAATCAATGCTCTCTGGAGTCTGTGTCTTGGCAACTGGAAGTAGCACTGAAGTGAGCGTTGGGTGCATGTGTCAATTTCAGAAATAGTTTTTCATAGAATTGGCCCAGGTGTGGATCTGAAAATCCCAGGTTTACCCCTCTTGAACGTTTCTTTCAGGCATATGAAGACTGCCCTTTCTAGGGGTTATGGCCAATGTCCACTCCTGCAGAACACATAGGGGGTTTGCATAGTCTCCCAGCTGTCTCCCCCATTTACTGATTGCAGGCACTCAGGATGGCCGTTCTATCAGATTGGATTTGATTTTTTTCTGTTTGTTTTCATTGCCATTCCTCTTATAATAATTAGGGATGCTGAGCATCTTGTCCTGTGGCCGTTTGGATGGTTCCAATGTCGTATTTCCTTTCTTTTTCCTTTAAAGTGTGAATAAGTCGACCTGTTGCAGTTGGCTTCTTGAAAGACAGTTGAGTTTGAAATTTATTTCGACAATCCTGCCATTTGACCTTTCCTGATGGCAGCATTCATTAACAACACCTCAGGCCTTGTGAATTGGAGGTGCTAGTAAGCACCAGTGGGCTTCCCTGAAGCTGAGTTGGTAAAGAATCCACCTGCAATGCAGGAGACCAGGGTTCAATTCCTGTGTCTAGAAGATCCTCTAGAGAAGGGATACGCTACTCACGCCAGGATTCTTGGGCTTCCCTTGTGGCTCAGCTGGTAAATAATCCACTTGCAATGTGGGAAAACTAGGTTCAATCCTTGGGTTGGGAAGATCCCGTGGAGAAGGGAAAGGCTATACCCACTCCAGTATTCTGGAGAATTCCATAGACGACAGTGCATGGGGTCACAAAGCGTCGGACAGGACTGCGTGACTTTCATTTTACTTTTCCACTTTCAGTAAGCGCCAATAGTCAGGTTGTAGTTACAGAAAATGTCCACAGGGCGGCAGCACTTCATGCCCGACTCTGGTGCGAACTGCAATCAGAGCCTTAGAGAAAGTCAGCTTCCTGGGCTGTGAACTCCAGTGGAATGTGCCTGAACCAACACCCAAGGGTTGGATTCTCACCACTTCCTCCCCCTAAAGAATCACCCCTCCCCTCCAGACTCGGGGTAACCTGGGGACTGCTCTGTGCTGAGGTTCCTTGGAGGCTGCCTTCTGAGGAAGGAGGCTTCAGCCGGGGACCCCTGTAGCATGGGACCTGAATTCTTGGTGTCTTGCCCCAGGCATTTAACACCAGAGGGTCAGACCACCATGGTCTGTGGACACTAGGGATTCTAAGGATGGCCAGGGCACAGCAGTCAGTCCATGTTTCAGAGGGGTCTCAGTGAAGGGTACCCTGCTGGCTTGTGTCGACCCCAGCCCATTCCAGCCATGGGCTACAAGCCTACTTTGATTCCAGGGGTGGGATAGCATCCCCAGTGAGAGAGGTCAGAGGGAGTAAACTAGGCATTACTTCCATTCCTTTTCTTGTCTTTAATCTCTTGCTGATGCTATGTTGAAGTGTATTGGATTTGCACTTCCAGGCTTGTCCTCAGTGTGCAACAGGCAAATTCAGTTATGACTATGCACAGAGCGTATCTGTACTCTTCTTTTCATAGAAGTTATTGAACAAGGTGGAGTCAGTTCTCTGTGGTGAACCTCACATTCCTGTGGATAACTATTAAAAACGCAGAATGTATACATGCAAGGAGCAAAGGAAAGGACATACTCCTTGTGGATTACCTATTTCAAGGACAGACTTCTATGTATATGTTAGAGATAAATAGTTCTGTGTATATTTGCATGAAAGAAAGGAAGAAAGGAAAGCAGGCAGGAGATGAGCCTTGTGGATTCCATAACACAAATACACAGCTCTTGTATATGTTAGGACCGACCCTAGTCCATCCCTGGCTGTTTCGCCCCCATCTCGCCCCCAGTTTGTTTTTCCTAATACTTGATTTCTGCCTGAATCTCAGTCTCTGTTTCGTGATTTTAATTACTTCCCATGTATCTGTTTTTTAAATATGGCCTAGGAGGAACATTATCTGGACTTCCTTCCTCTGTCTCACCTCACTTCGTGTACAGTCCTTCAAGGTCCTTTCTTGGGGGGACCAGCGTCATAATTTCATCACTTGAGTGGTAGTCATTTATGTCTGAGGAATAGCCCCGTTGTATCTATGTGCCACGTTTCTTCAAGATTCAATCTGGTGAGGGATATTTTTTTGGTTCTGTGTCACGACTGGCAGAAGTGGCACTGCCGTGAATGTTGGGGAGCGTGTGTTGTTTTGAAAGTTTTTCATGATGTAACCCAGGTACAGGTGTGAAAGTCCTAGGCTTAGCTCTTGAAATATTCTCTCTGGCCGGGGAAGGCGCCCCTGTCTAGGGTTTATGGCCAGCGTCCATTCCTGCTGAGCACACAGGGGGCTTGCATAGTCTCCCGGCTCTCTCCCCTGTTTACTGTTGCAGGCAGTCGGGACGGCAGATTGGATTTGATTTTTCTGTGTTTTCGTTGCCATTCCTTTTGTTATAATTAGGGATGCTGAGCATCTCATCCCGTGGCCGTTTGGGTGTTTCTTATATAGTTTTTCCTTTTCCCCTCCCCCCTTAAAGTGTGTGAATAAAGTTGACCTGCTGCAGTTGGCTTCTTGAAAGTCTGTTGTGTTTGAAATTTATTTAGGCAAACTCCGCCGCTTGACCTTTCCTGATATCATTTGCCCTTAACAGCTTCCCTGGTGGCTCATACAATAAAGCGTCTGCCTGCAATGCAGGAGACCCGGGTTTGATCCCTGGGTTGGGAAGATCCCCTGGACAAGGAAATGGCAGCCCACTCCAGTAGTCTTGTCTGGAAAATCCCATGGACCGCGGAGCCTGGTAGGCTACCCCTCATGGGGTCGCAAAGAGTCAGACACGGCTGAGCGACTTCACTTTGACTAAGCACCAGCGGTCAACTTGTAGTTACAGATAATGTCCACAAGGGGCAGCACTTCTTCACGCCCAGCTCTGTTCCCAGCTGCAACCAGAGCCTTAGGGAAAGTCATCTTCCTAGGCTGTGAATTCCAGTGGAATGAGCAACCCTCCAAGGGCTTATGTCACACTACCTCTTCCTCCTAAAGCTTCACCCTCCCCTCTGGACTTCAGGGACCTGCAGCACTGCTCCATGCTGTGGTTCCTAAGAGGCTGCACTCAGGAAGGAGGCTTCAGCTGGGTACCCCAGCAACGGGGACCTAGATTCTTGGTGACTTTAACCTGGCCCCGGAAGCCAGAAGGTCGGGCCACCATCACTGGGCTGCTCCAGGGATTCTGGCCCCAGCTAGAGCCGACCAGACGGTACAGGCTGAAGAGACAGCTCAGTGAAGAGCACCCTCCAGGCTGTATCCACCCCAGCCCAGCCCTGGCTCTCAAGCCCACTCAGTTTCCAGGGATGGGACATCAGCCCAAGTTAAGGAGGCGGTGGAGCATAAACTAGTAATTCCTTTTCTCTTCTTTCCTTTTCTTTAATCTCCTGGGATGCTGTGCTGGCATATGGTTGAATTTCAGTTTTGTGCTTGTTGTCAGCGTACAGCCACTTGAGTCAGTAACATCAGATCCTAGGGTTATCTATCTCAAGGCACCCTCTCTATCCCACCCTAGTCCTTCTTTCCCTATTTGCTGTTTATCTTTCTTTCCCAGGTATGCATATCAATCCTTACCAAATTGTAGTGGAGCTGTTTGGTATAATTTGAGTGCAGATCAGTTATCTGATATGTGTTTTGAAAATAGTCTCTTGCAGTTTCTGGTTCATTTTTCAATTTTTCTTAAAAGATGTTTCATAGAGTAGAAGATTTTAATATTAAAAGTAATTTTATAATTTTAATTTTCTGAGAAAGGTTTTAATTTTCTGAGGAAGGTTTCAGTTGTATGAAAGTAAGTGAATGTTATTGATTGTATAAAAGTTATTAATTTTATGAGTTATTCAATTTATGGAAGTTATTAACTTTATGCAAGTTTTAATTTTAGAGAAATTTTCCATTTTATGGACGTTACTAATTTTATGGAATTTATGAATTTTATTGATGAAATATCTATGTAGAAATAATTATGTAGGACATTTTCAATTCTTTGTTGTTGTTCAGAGGCTAACTCATGTCCAATTCCTTGTGACCCCATGGACTGCAGCACGCTAGGCCTCCCAGTCTTTCACTGTCTCCTGGAATTTGCTCAAACTCATGTCCATTGAATCACTGATGCCATCCAACCAGCACATCCTCTGTTGCCCCCTTCTACTCCTGCTCTCAATCTTTCCCAGCATCAGAGTCTTTTCCAATGAGTTGGCTCTGTGCATCCGGTGGCCAATATTCAGGGTTAATTTCCTTTAGGATTGACTGGTTTGATCTTGCTGTCCAAGGGACTCTCAACAGTCTTCTCCAGCACCACAACTCAAAAGCATCAACTCTTTGGTGCTCAGTTTTCTTTATAATGCAACTCTCACATCCGTACATGACTATTAGAAAAACCATAGCTTTGGCTCTCTGGACCTTTGCTGGCAAAGTGATGTCTCTGCTTTTTAATACACTGTGTAGCTTTGTCATAGCTTTTCTTCCAAGGAGGAAGCATTGCATGTCCAGCTCTAACTGTTGCTCCTTCACCTGTATACAGGTCTCTCAGGAGTCAGGTAAGGTGGTCTAGTAGTCACATCTCTCTAAGAAGTTCCCACCTTGTTGTGATCTACACAATCAAAGGCTTTAATTCTTTGAAAGTTTTAAATTTTATGTAAGTTTTAAATTGCATGATATAAAAATATGTACCTGTATTTTCATTTGTAAGGTATGTACCACTGTTTTCATATATGTGATATGTACATTTATTGTCATATAAGAGATACTGATATTTTATATGACATATATAACTATATTGCCATATGTGAAACATATCTCTATTTTCATATATGAAATGTAAATGGAATACTATTCAAAATAGCAAACTAAAAATGGGAAATTTTTAAAAGTTCCACCAAGAAGCTAATTTAAATGAATTTTTTTAAAGTCACATTAAAGTAGTTTGACTCTTTTAATTTGCTTTACAAAGAATGTATCAGTCAAGTCAAGCCAATCAATCTAGCTACAGGATAAATACGTTTTCTTTTTTAACTTAAGTTGCTTCTGTCAGTGTTCTCTGACAGAACATTTTATTTTTCATTATTTTTGATGTCTACAGGTTGATTTCAGTTCACAATGCCTTATAAATAGTAGGCACTTAGAATATTCTTGTTTCAAATTAATACTTTTGTATAAAGATGCAAGACAGTATTCCTAAGTTAGAAGAGTCATCTTAAATCTCTAAAAGCATTACGCAAAAGGCACAGGGATCTTCATCATGGTCCGTAGACTGATATTTGCAAATCTACTAATTCAGGAGCTCTGGAACTGCAGCTTGACAATTGGAGTTAATAAGACCTTCAGGTGATTCTGAAACACTGAAATTTGAGAACTATTGCCCTTTAAGTCCTGGTGAAATGCACATTTTACCAAGCCCAAGTTGTAAGAATTAGTATCATTATAAATTACAGTAGAATTTTTATTCTTTTGGTTGAAGGACAATAGCAAAGGAGTCCACTCTGCAAATACATATACCTATATTTTCATATGTGAAATATACACCTATATGTAATATGTGGGATCTATACCTATGTATTCATATGTGACCTGTATGCCTAGGCTTTCATATGTGAAATATATACCTAGGCTTTCATATATGAACTATATGCTGAATACTACTCAGCTATAAAATAGATTAAAATAATGGCACTTTCAGCAATGCAGTCCTAGAGATTATCTGAATAAGTGATGTGAGTCAGGAAAACAATGAGAAACACCATGTGTAATCACCTGTATATAAAATATAAAATATGACACCAATGCGCTTACCAATGAAGCAGAAAGACTCACAGATGCAGAGAACTAGCGGCCACCACTGGGGACAGGGAGGTGGGAGGGGCGAGATA
The DNA here is from genome assembly GCF_042477335.2 of Ovis canadensis. Lineage (NCBI taxonomy): Eukaryota > Metazoa > Chordata > Mammalia > Artiodactyla > Bovidae > Ovis > Ovis canadensis. The sequence goes on along the minus strand of NC_091265.1, from coordinate 52,707,218 downwards.
GGTGTGGGGCATTCAGTCAGTTCAGCTCTGTCGCTCAGTCGTGTCCGACTCATTGCGGCCCCGTGGACTGCAGCACACCAGGCTCCCCTGTCCTTCACCAACTCCTGGAGTTTACTCAAACTCATGTCCATTGAGTCAGTGATGTCATCTAACCATCTCATCTTCTGTCGTCCCCCTCTCCTCCCGCCTTCAATCTTTCCCAGCATCAGGGTCTTTTCCAATGAGTCAGTTCTTTGCATCAGGTGGCCAAAGTATTGGAGTTTCAGCTTCAACATCAGTCCTTCCAATGAATATTCAGGACTGATCTCCTTTAGAATGGACGGGTTTGATCTCTTTGCTGTCCAAGAGACTTTCAAGAGTCTTCTCCAACACCACAGTTCAGAAGCATCAATTCTTCAGTGCTCAGCTTTCTTTATAGTCCAACTCTCACATCCATACATGACTACTGGAAAAACCATAGCTTTGACTATGCAGACCTTTGTTGGCAAAGTAATATCTCTGCTTTTTAATATGCTGTCTAGGTTAGTCATAACTTTCCTTCCAAGGAGTAAGCGTCTTTTAATTTCATGGCTGCAATCACCATCCACAGTGATTTTGGAGCCCCCAAAATAAAATCTGTCCTTGTTTTTACCGTTTCCCATCTATTTGCCATGAAGTGATAGGACTGGATGCCATGATCTTCATTTTTTGAATGCTGAGTTTTAAGCCAACTTTCTCACTCTCCTCTTTCACTTTCATGAAGAGGCTCTTTAGTTCCTCTTCACTTTTTGCTATAAGGGTGGTGTCATCTGTGTATATGAGGTTATTGATATTCCTCCCAGCAGTCTTGATTCCAGCTTATGCTTCATCCAGCCTGGCATTTTGCATGATGTACACTGCATATAAGTTAAATAAGAAGGATGACAATATACTGCCTTGACATATTCCTTTCCCAATTTGGAACCAGTCTGTTGTTCCATGTCCAGTTCTAACTGTTGCTTCTTTTCCTGCATACAGGTTCCTCAGGAGGCAGGTCAGGTGGACTGGTACTCCCATCTCTTGAAGAATTTTCCAGTTTGTTGTGATCCTCACGATCAAAGGCTGTGTAGTTCTAAGTGTCCAAAACATGCTCTTCAGTTTTAAAGACACAAGGCAATGGCACCCCACTCCAGTACTCTTGCCTGGCAAATCCCATGGATGGAGGAGCCTGGTAGGCTGCAGTCCGTGGGGTCGCTGGGAGTCGGACACGACTGAGCGACTTCACTTTCACTTTTCACTTTCATGCATTGGAGAAGGAAATGGCAACCCACTCCAGTGTTCTTGCCTGGAGAATCCCAGGGACAGGGGAGCCTGGTGGGCTACCATCTATGGGGTCGCACAGAGTCGGACACAACTGAAGCGACTTAGCAGCAGCATATGTGTTCACATTTGGACTTTCCCTGTATTATTTCCGATATTGTCAGTAGAAATCTTTTGGTATACCTAGGTCCTTATTGATTTTCCTCTTTATATGGAATGAATATATTTGTTGCATCTAAGGCTCTGAATTTATTCTTGCACCACTCTATCTCCTTTACTAAGAGGAAGTTTGCTTTCTAAGTCTCTGAATCGATTCTCTGTTAGTTCATTGGTGTGTATATTTAGACTCTAACGTAAGTGATATGAGGTTTTTCTTTCTGTGGCTGACTTCTTCACTAGTTACCCCTAGTTTTGTCTGTGTCTTCAGGTCTCACTGTTTCCTTCTTTCTTGGCTGAGCGCATTGCACTGTGTACTGGAGTCACATATTCATTGTCTATTCACTTCTCCCAAAATCCAACTGCATACTCCATTTGTTGGATGTTGTAAATCTAGCCCAGTGCAACTTGGCTGCATGGATTTTTTCGTTTTGCTTTCCCCTCAAGCACTCTGTTGTGGTTCTGCAGGATTTTCTGGTGGGCCTGTTTTATCTTCTGCAGGCAGGTCTGTGCTTCTCTCTACAGTGACCTTTACCGTTCACATGCGACGAGGACCTTTGAGTTAGTTGCTCTGTTGTGTCTGACTCTTTGCAACTCCATGGGCGGAGCCCACCAGGCTCCCCTGTCCGTGGGATCCTCCAGGCAAGAACACTGGAGTGGGCAGCTATTACTGATCCAATTGAGCCTGGTCTCCAGCATTGCTTTACAGGATACCATTTTCTCCATGCCTTTTCCACCATTGATTCTTTGTGGATTTTTCATGACGGCCTTTCAGGTTGACGGGGAGAGATCCCTCCTTGTAGTTAGGATTTGCATGTCTGTCACGAGTCACCGGGTTCAGCAGCTTTTCATGGACTATTTTATTAAACAGTGTATGAGTTGAAGTTACTTTAGAAATTTTCTTCTTGATTGCTTGCCCAGTGTGTATTATTTTCAATTGGTTTCCCTTAAAAATATTTCAAGTGCAAGAATCAGTTAATGCCCAGTAGTCCTAGTGACTATGGAGTAACCATGAACAATAGTTAGAATGTTGATTTTGCGGAAAGGACCACTCGTGACAGAATTTCTTCTTGCCCTACACTTGTTACTATGGTAACCGGAGACTTAGGCTTAGTCCTGGTTCCTGGTTGAAAATCCATTTGGAATGTGACAGCTTGTGTGTCATTACTTCATCTTTTTTTTTCTTTTAGTAGAGGTAATGTGTAGTTTTATTACAGTAAATTTGACTTACATTGTTCTTTTTCCTCTAAAGTTTTGAAATTTTGTCCTTTTATCCCCATGCATGTGTCTATCCATGTATGTTTGCTGTTCCACATACAGGTTATTTCAGTGTTTAATATGCCTCCCTTGGTAGTGTAGGTCCATGTAGGTTATGTATTTTACATGTTTTTTTTGGGTATAAGTTGATCCCAACCTCCTAATTTAACCCTTCTACCACCATTTTTTTTTTCTGGTGGATAATTATGATTTCCTAAGATGTGTGGTTATTTGGAATATAAATGAGCTTATTGGGAACAATTTCTCAATCCTACCTGCGAGTGATATCATATATTTCTATTTTCCTAGTGAATGACTTCTCTTACTAAGATTATCTCTCTGCAAATGACAGATGTCTGCAAACGACGTTATTTCCGTTTTTTCATGCTGAGTCACACTCCACTGTGGAGATGCCTGCTTCTCCTGTATCCATCCGTCTGTGCCTGTGCAGTTTCTCTCATTCCCGGTCTTTCTGATCGTGTGTCCTCGTGCGGTGCACCCTTTGGTGCCCGGGTTTTTCAGATCAGGCTTTCTCGGTGTATGTTCATAGGAGTGGGACTGTGGCGTCTTAATGCCCTTTCATTTTTACCTTAAAAGTGCACTTCCATGTTAGTTTTTCTAAGGCTGTTACCAATGACATCCCACCAGCATGAGAAAGGGGTCCTGTTGTCTTAACCCACTGCAGCATTTCTGGAATGTAGATGTTTTGATAGTGGCCTTTTTGCCTTCAATAAGGTGGTACATCATTGTCATTCAGATTTTCAGTGTCTCATGATTTGCCTTATTGTGTAAATTTTCGTGTGCTATATTTTAAACATTGTAAATTTATTAACCTTTTTATATTTTGTTGTGATAGTTTTCCCTGTTACATTTTTTCTATTATATTCCTTTTTTTTTTTTTTGAGTGTAGATAGAATTTAAGTTCCCTAACGGAGAGGAAAGCCTGCGCTGCTGCAGTCCATGGGATCACAAAAGAGTCAGACATGACTTAGTGGCTGAACAACAAAGCAATTATTTATAGGTTGCTCTGTGGTGGCAGGATTCCCACATGCCCAATGGATGTTACTGATGCAATGAGAGCCTGAGTGAAATTTTTGGTTTGGGATTGTAAATTAGAATGGAGTATACCAGAACAGACACCCAGAGGCTTGTGTCTCCTTCCTACACTTCAAAAGCATCAGTTCTTTGGTGCTCAGCTTTCTTTATACTCCAGCTCTCACATCCATACATGACTACTGGAAAAACCGTAGCTTTGACTGGATGGACCTCTGTTGGCAAAGTAATGTCTCTGCTTTTTAATATGCATTGCTTTAATAAGCAATGCAGAAAAACGTTTGTCCTTTGCTCCTCCTTGAGAGCCCCGGACCCCTTTCTCCTTTTCAAGGGCCCCGGATTCCTTATCTGTCGGGGGCCAGCGTGAGGAATCCCGCCCGTGACAAGGTCATGCAGAAGGAAGCCTGACAAAACGAAGGATGTGAGCAAGCTTCAGGGGTTCCCCCTAGAATTTCCTGAGCATCCACCCCCAAAAAATAAGAATCTGCCTGCTTTTCCACTCTTCTGATATTCTCTGGAAAAAGTCAACTCAGGGCTTTAGTCTTCTGCATTTGAAAGGGATGTTTCAGTTAAACCCCCTCTGATAGCTCTCTAGCTTGCCTAACAGGTTTCCCCAGACCTCTTACAGCTTGTGAATTGCTTACAACCCCCCAACCACGAGAGGCACAAAGCTTAAAAGCATCTTAAAGATACAGAGCCTTTTCTAGAGAGTTAAAAATCATATTGGTGACGGGTTTTCACTGTTGATTCAATGATTGCTGCCAGACCTTCATATTCTTTATCTTTTAGGCACCTGGGAGGATGTTAATCAATGTAATCAGGATGTAGAAAAAGATATATAGTAGTTTTGATGTTAGCAACATTAGACTTTTGAGTTAATTACTTTTCTTTTGTTGTAAATCACTGTACTCCTTTTACTTGTTATAAATTGCTGTATATTTGCTATGTAAGAATGTAACTTTATTTAGTGCTTTCTGAGAGTGGCACCAGACTTTGGGAAGATCAACACAAATAAGTCTTCTGGTTGACAAACCCTTCTCAGAAAAAAGGCTGTAAAATGTTAATTGGCCCTTTTGGGCGGAAGATGATGTAAATTACCTAAGACTTGTGTATACAACTAGGTATGCAGAGAGAAAAGCCTGGTTTTGATAAGAGCCTGGACTGCTAACGCTGCATAACTTTGTGTTACCCATTGATCTCCATGTTTTATCAAAAGTATAAAAGGCCTTCTGAACAATAGAGGACGGGTTTCCTCCGTGTCTCCTCTCTAATTTCTTGCTGAATTCCCATCTGGGGTGTGGAGGTTCACCATGTCTACTTACTTGTCCCGGCTTTTAAGATCCACACGAGGGGGAGCCCAAGGCGGGGCACCCCCCGATATTCAAGAGGACGCCGGTGGCCTAACGTAGATGGTGCAAGCTCCTTGTCTGGAACTTTATTGGCTTCCCACATAAACCAAGTTATTCAGCCTTCTTTCTCCACTTAATTTTCCTACTACACTATTTCTTTATAATCTAATCTTATATTAATAAATAAGTTTTCCTCACCGACTCCGTCCACCTTTCGAATTCCCTGGATCATCCAGGGCTGGACCCCAGCATTTATCAACCTTTTAATATGAGTCTCATTACTTCATCTTTTTTTAAAAGAGTTAATGTCTATCTTTTTATTAGAGTAAATTTGATTACAATGTTGTTTTTTCCTCTAAACATCCCAAACTTTGTTCATATCTTACCATGTGTGTATGTATTCATTGTTGGGTTTTTTTTTTTTTCACAAATAGATTATTTCAGAGTGTTTAATATTCCTCCCTTGGTAATGAAAGTCCATGTTATATATTTTATATCCTTCATTGTATACATTAATCCCAATCTAATATAAATTTAAACTCACCATTTATTTTTGTGATTACAAATTCATTTCCTACGATGTATGGTTATTTCAAAGGTAAATATGCTTCTTGGGAACAATTTCTCAGTCCCACCTGTGAGTGATAGAATATGACATTTCTATTTTCTCTCTGACTGACTTCTTTTACTATGTTATCTCTGGATCTGTGTTCCTCACTTTTCACAGCAGAGTCATATTCCATCGTGCAGATGTCTGCCTTGCTCCTCAGCTCTGCACGTGTATTTCCTTTCACGTCTGATGTAAGTGTGCACCCTGTGGCAGCGCACTCTTGGGTGCATTTATTTATCAATCTGTTTTCCTCTGCACCTATCTGTATGAGTTAGAATACCAGAGCATAGTGCCCTGTGTTTTTACAGTTACTACACACTTCCACATTGGCCTTTATAGATGGATTTGCCAGTTACATCCCACAAGCATCCTAAAGGGACCACTTTAATTATCCCCACTGTATCATTTCGTCAGTGTAGATTTATAGACACTGGCCTTCTGATTTCTCTGTCTTGATCTTGTTGTTTTTTGATTTTAGTGCCTCTAATGAGTTGCATTATGGTGAACTTTTATACGTGTTATTTTTTTAAACATTGCAGTTGTATTCACTTTTTGATATTTTCTCTGATAGTTTCCCTATTTTACATTTTTTATTCGTTATCTCTTGTATCTATTTTTAAGGGTGGGGTCACTAGGGCATGAAAAATCTTGTGAATATTAATTGCTCATTACCCATAATTGTCAGGTTGCAATAGCGGGAAGTGCCACAAGATGGCAGAAGTTCCTCGTGTTAACTGTGGCCACACAGGCTCTGAGAGCCTAAGGGAAGGTCCTGATTTGGGGTTATAATTCAGAGTGGAGCATACCAGAGCAATTGCTGAAAGCTTGTGTCTTACCTTTTTTTTTTTTTTTAATTAAATATGCCTTTAGTTACAGTTGAGGGCTTCCCTCATAGCTCCGTTGGTAAAGAATCCACCTGCAATGCAGGAGACCCCAGTTCAACTCCTGGGTCGGGAAGATCTGCTGGAGAAGGGATAGGGTACCCACTCCAGTATTCTTGGACTTCCTGGTAGCTCAGCTGGTAAAGAATCCACCTGCAGTGTGGGAGACCTGGGTTCAATCCCTGGGTTGAGAAGATCCCCTGGAGAAGGGAAAGGCTATCCACTCTAGTGTTCTGGCCTGGAGAATTCCATGGACTGTATAGTCCATGGGGTCTAAGGGAAAGTCCTGATTTGGGATTATAATTCAGAATGGAGCATACGAGAGCAATTGCTAAAAACATGTGTCTCCTTTTTTTTTTTTTCTATTAAATATGCCTTTAGTTATAAATGAAGTAACATTGACAGACAAGGCGATATGGGTTATAGTGTATAAGTGTTTATTTAATTTTAAATATACACATATAGATTCATAATCAGGTATTTTAATATAATTTATTACTATAGAATACAGATAGATTATAGATAGTATACCTAGGTGTTATAGGACACTGGACACAAAGGAGCTGAGAGACTATGAGAGGCTTCATAACGTACACAACTGGAGAGTCACCAAGAGGCTCACAGACCACAGGAGCTGAGTGTCTGCACAGGGCCTCACAGCTATACACAAGGTGAGCGTCTGCCTGGGGGCTTCCTTGGAACACCAGTGAGTGAAAGCCTAGAGGCCCCAAAGGCTCACAAAAGATGTCTTACTAGAAGCCATATAGCTATAAACAAGCTCAGCTTCTGCCTAAAGGCCTCCTAGTAAGACAGAGCTGAGCATCCGCCTAGAGCCCTCAGTTATACAGGAGCTGAGCTTCTGCTTAGAGGCTCGTAGTTACACGCGAGCTGAGCATATGCCTACAGGCCTCAAGTTATACAGGAGCTGAGGGTCTGCCTTGAGGCCTCCTGACAGACATGAGGTGCACACCTGCCTAGAGGCCTCATAGGAACACAGAAGATGAGCGTCTCCCTAGAGGCCTCAAAGTTACACACCAGCTGAGAGTCTGCCCTCAGGCCCCACAGTTATACGGGAGCTGAGCATCTTCCTTGAAGCTGCAGACAGGCACATGAGAGCTTCTGCCTAGAGGCCTCTTTTTATTCACGAGCGAGATTCTGTCTGAGGCCTCTAGACAGACGTGAGCTGGGCATCAGCCTAGAGCCCTCATAGACACACAGGAGCTGAGTGTCTGACCTGAGTCCTCACGGTTACACACAAGCTGAGCGTCTGCCCAGAAGCCTCACTGGCCCACAGGATCTCAGAGTCTGCCTAGAGGCCTCACAGGAACACGAGACGAGCCTCTGTGTAGAGGCCTTATAATTATACAGGAGATGAGGCCTCTAGACAGAAACAAGCTGAGCATCTAGAGGCCTCTTAGACCCATCAGTGGCTGAGTGTTGGCTCTAGGCTTCGTAGATCCTCAATAGCTGAGCGTCTGCCTAGAGGCCTCATAATGGTACACGAGCTGAGTGTCTGCATTGAGGCCTCATATTTATACACGATTATGTGTCTTTGCCGGGAGCCAGCGTGAGGAACTCCGCCCAGGGCAAAGGTCATGAGGAAGGCGTGATCAAGCCTCAGGAAACCCCCTGTTCCCGAGCATCTACCCTCAAAACCAGAGTCTGTTTTATGTTTTCCCCCATCACCATTTCTCTCGGAGAAGGAGTTAACTTGCAGCCCCAGTTAATAAAAATTCCTGGGCGTGACAAGAGTGTTTCAACTTACAAACTCCTCTGAAGGTTCTCCAGCCTACCGGGGCAGGTTCGTCCGGCCGCATGTGATTGTTTACAGCCTCCCAACAATGAGAGGCACGAGATGCTTTAAAACTTTCTAAATACAGACTCTTTTGAGAAGTTAGAAAATTATTAGTATAGTATAGTGGGTTGATTAGAAATTATATTGGTGAAGGGTTTTTTCATTTGTTGTGCCAATGATTACTACTAATTCCCTGCCCTGACAAGGGTGTCTCAGGTCAAACCTCTCTGATGACAGACTAGCTTGTGTGACAACCTCTCAACCATAAACAGCACAGAGAGTTTGGAGTATTTTGAAAGTCTTAATTAGCACAGGGCTTTTCTCATTGTTGAGTCAATGACTGCTGCCAGGCCTCCATATCCTTAGGCACCTGGGAATATATTAATCAATGCATTTGGGATATAGAAAAGGAAATATAGTAGTTTTTTATGTTAGCAATACTAGACTTTTTGAGTTAACGAATTTTCTCTTTTGTTATAGATCACTGTACTTTGTTATAAATCACTGTGTCCTTGCTATGCAAAAATGTAACTTTATCACTATCTTAAGACTAAACAGATCTTAAGGGGAACATTGGTGAAGGGTTCTCATTTGTTGAGCCAATATTTGCTGCTAAATCTCCATATTCCCTGCCCTTATAATGAATACAACTAGCATATAGGAAAAATAAGTATTAACCTTTAAGATTAATCATGTTAAACCTTAGGCTAAGTAAGTTCCTTTCTTGATTGTAACCCGCTACACCCTCACCCTATAGGAATGCAACTTTATCTGCTACCTTCAGAGGGTGGCGCCTGGTTTAAGAAAAAACACCCTTGGAAAAAATAAGTTTTTTGGTTATCAGAAAGAAAGGATCATAAAATGTCAGCAGGCCTCATGGCCAGAAGTTGATGTAAAACCCCTAAGAACTTTGTATAATTTTATATGAAGCACCTGATTGTGACAAGGGTCAGGTCTGCTGACCCCTGCGTGACTCTGTATTCATCCTTATGTATAACAAAAGCTATATAAGCAAACCTGAAAAATAAAGAAATTGGATCAGTTTCTGGAAAGACTGATTCCCCCATGTCATTTTCTCCCCTTCTGGCTGAATTCCCATCTGGTACGTGGGTACTCACCAAGCCTACTTATTTTGCCAGGGCTTCTAAGATCGGACCGGGGAGGCCTCAGTGCCTCCTCTCCTTTGGGAGAATGGAAAGACGCCTGTGGCCTACGTAGGTATTCCTACGTAGGTGATTGGTATTCCATGTAAACCAAGTTAATCAGCCTCCTTTTTCTCCACTAATTTTCCTACTACACTATCCGTTTCTAATCTCTCTCTATATCTGTAATTAAATAAGTTTTTTCCTAGGACGCTGATTCCGTCCCCACCTTCGAATTACCCTGGATCCACTGGGGCTGGACCCTGGCATGTCTTGAAGCCTCTAGACAGATATGAGCGAGTGTCTGCACAGAGGCTTCATAGACCCAAAAGAGCCAAGTGTCTGCCTAGAGGCCTCATAGTTACACACCAGCCGAGACTCTTCCTTAGGGCTCGTAGTTATACACCAGCCAAGCATTTCATAGAGGCTTCATAGTTATACAGGAGCTGAGCATCTTCATAGAGGCCTCATAGTTATACAGGAGCTGAGCGTCTTCATAGAGGCCTCATAGTTATACAGGAGCTGAGCGTCTTCATAGAGGCCTCATATTTATACAGGAGCTGAGCGTCTTCATAGAGGCCTCATAGTTATACAGGAGCTGAGCGTCTTCATAGAGGCCTCATAGTTATACAGGAGCTGAGCGTCTTCATAGAGGCCTCATAGTTATACAGGAGCTGAGCACCAGCCTGAGTCCTCATAGTTGTATACAATCTGAGCATCCGCCTGAGACCTCCTGGTTATACACCATCTTAGCATCTTCTTTGTGGCCTCGTATTTATACACGAGCTGAGGATATGCCTAGTAGCCTCATAGTAATACACAAGCTGAAATTCTGCCTAGAAGCCTCATTGGACAGATGATCTGAGGGTGTGCCTAGAGGCCTCACACTTATACATGAGCTGACAGTCTGAATAAAGCATCATTGTTATCCACAAGCTGAGAGTCTACCTACAGACCTCATAGATATAAACGAGCTGAACCTTTAACTAGAGGCCTCCTATTTGTTCACAAAGTGAGCATATGCCTGGAAGCTTCAAGGTATAACATGAGCAGTTCTAAATTCCAAGAAAACCACCATTCATAGAGAGACATACACACCACTATTCACTGCAGCAAAGCTTCCAATAGGCAAGGCAGGAACCATAAAATTTCCACCCACAGCTAAAGCATAAACAAGATGTGGTACATATACACAGTGGACTAGTACTCAGCCATAAAAAGCGTTACTGAAAGTATGGTACTTTCCACTCTTCTCTACAAGGCTGGACCTTGAAGGATCACGTGCTAAGTGAAATCTGCTAGACAAAGAAAGAAACTAGCAGATAAAGAACATTCCTGGCAAAATTTAAACGAGATAAAAGGAGCTGAGAAATCAAAGAATTATATATTTTAAAAAAGTAAAGGGTCAGTATGATATGCAGAAGGCTGGGACTAACATATACAAACAAATCCATTACTGCAACGTATACACCAAGATCTATATATGTATGGATAATCCACAAGAATAATCTCACTTCCTCCTTCCTTCCACATTCACATAAAATCTGTATTTCTGATAGATACTACAGAAGATTCTGATGTTCAGCACAGGGAACTTTTCTTGACCTTCTGCAATAAGCTCTATGGAAAAAGATTCCAAAAAGGAAAGATATCCTGTGTGTATACGTCATAACTGATTCAAGCAGCTGTATACTGATGAAAAGTACAAAACTGCAAATCAACTATATCTAGCTTAGCATCTAAATGAGATTAAAGAAAATAAAAAGAAATACAAGAAATATCTATTTCATTCCCTGTGGCCTCCCTGATTTGGCCTGCTAACCCATCCCTGGAGCCTGAGGAGGCTTTGTTCCCATGGCTGAACTGTGTTTGGTCATGATACTAGAAATCTGAAAGTAAAAGTGTTAGTCTCAATAGTGTTAGACTCTTTGAAACTCTGAGGACTGCAGTCCGCCAGGCTCCTCTCTCCATGGAATTCTGTTGGCATGAATAATGGATTGAGTAGCCATTCCCTTCTCCAGGGGTTCTTCCCAACCAACATATCGAACCCTGGTATCCTACATTACAGACAGATGCATTAACATCTGAGCTACCAGGGAAGCCCCCACCAGGGATGTGGTCATGAGACTGGGAAGGGGGGCCCCTAGTTTAGAGCCCTGGTACCCCTCCACACTCCCCACTGCAACCAAAGGATGGGGGCACACCCTTTGACTTCGAGGACTTCAGAAAACACACCTAGTTGCCAGGGGTCCTGCTGATGGGGTCCCCAGTTCAAGTCTCCATCCTGAGACGGCAGCCTCCTAGGCAACTCAGCAGAGCTGTGTCCCAGGACATGCGTTTCAGCATGTTCATGGTGAGCATGGTTCAGCCTTCTGCAATAACCTCTATGGCAAAGAATCCCCCAAAAGAAGAGAGCTGCTGTACGGACATGTCATAATGGAATGAGGCAACTGGATACTGACAAACACAAAATTGGAGATTCAAGAAAAGTAAAAGAAAAGGAATGCCTATTGTGTTCCCTCCAGTCTCCCTGACTTGGGCTGCACACCCATCCCTGGAGCCCGAGCAGGCTCGGGTCCCATGGCTGCATGGGATGGGGTAGACAAAGTGGAACAGGCGCCCGTAAGCGAGCCTCCTCTTCAACCTGTCCTGTCTGGCTTGCTTGGCTGGGAACAAAGACCCCAGTATACCCAGCCCTCTGACCTCCAGCCCTTGGTAAAATTCACCTCTAGGTCACCTGGTGCCAGGGTTCCCATTTCAAGCCTCCTTCTTGAGAGTGCAGCCTCCTAGACCTGTTCAGCATGGCTTGTGGTTCAGGCTGGGAGCAGCCCGGAGCGGGTGGTGGTGAAGCTTTAGGGGGAAGAAGTAGTGAGACACAAACCCTTGAGTGTTTCCTCAGGCACATTCCACTTGAATTCACAGCTAGGCAATCCAATCTCCCCCAAGGACCTCACAGCCCCAGGAACGAGAGTTGGGCCTGAAGAAGGGCTGTCACCCTGTGCACATTTCCTGGAACTACAACTTGGCTACCAGTGCTGACTCACACCTGCAGCTCACAAGTCCTGGCGGGCTCTTAATGACAACTGCCCTCAGGAAACACCCCGGGGCTGGTATTTCAAACACAAATGCCAAACACAGCCAGCTTTCAAGAAGCCATCTGCAACAGGTAAATTGTCCTCGTACCCTTTAATGAAAAAACAATAAAATAACACCAAATGGCCATGGGACAAGATGCTCAGCATCCTTAATTAGTACAGGAAAATAGAAAAATGACAACCAAGGTCAAACCATACTACTCAGAACGGCCATTACCAAACGTCTACTAGCAATAAATGCAGGAGAGAGCTGGGAGGGGTGGGAACCCCCCACACAGTCGGTGGAAAGGGACATCGGCAAGAGTCAGTGGAAAGGACACTCTGAATGCTAGGGGTAAAAAAAACACCTCTCAAGAGACCAGAGCTAGGATCTGACATTCCCACACCTGGGCCTTTAGCCCAAGGAAACCAGTCTTCAAAAAGACAAATGCACCCCAGCACTCACTGTACCACTACTTACAGTAGCCAAGACACAGAACCATAGAATTGCCACCAACAGCTGAGAGCTCACACAAGATGTGGTGTATATGTATGTGTGTCTGTGTGTACACACACACACAACAGGGACTATTACTCAGCCACAAAAAAGCACCACTGAAATGATGAAATTATGCCACTGATGCCCAGAAGGGTGGACCTTGGAGGTTCATACTCTAAGTGAAATCAACCAGATGAACAAAACTGCAGATGATGAGCCTTTGAGGCAGAATAAAAAAAGAGAGAAAAAGAGAACTAATTTACAACACAAAAGGATCCTCTGAGGAGCATTAACCCAGTTCATGTCAGTTGCTCAGTTGTGTCCAACTCTTTGTGACCCCATGGACTGCAGTAAGCCAGGCCTCCCTGTCCATCACCAATTCAATTAACCCAAGCAAGGAATTAAAGAAAACAAAAAACAGTACTGGGTCAGGATGAATTAGGAGACTGGAACCAACAAATACATGGAAAGCCCTTACACAGAAGTCTGTCTATACTAATCCACAAAGATTTCCTCTTTCCTTCCTTTGACATAGATACTGCACAAGGCTCTGATCTTCAGCACAGGGAATTTTTCTCTACCTTCTACAATCACCTCTATGGAATAAGAATCCGAAAAAGAATAGCTGCGCTGCATGTATATGTCACAACCAAATCAAGCATCTGTGCACTGAAGACAAGCTCAAACTGCAGATCAGCTCTACTCAAACATAGCACTAGCATGAGATTCAAGAAAACGAAAAGAAATAACAGCAATATCTGTTTCATCCCTTCCAGCCTCCCTGACGGGCTGCTACCCCTTCCCTGGAACCTGAGAGGCTTGGTTCCCGTGACTGGGGTGGGGGCGTGGCACAGGAGAGGGGCCCTTAATTTAGAGACCGAGCACACCTGCACGGTCTGGTTTGCTCGGTCTGGGGCCACACTCCCTCGAGCACGCAAAGGATGGGGGCACACCCTCTGCCTTCGAGGACCTTGGAAAGCTCACCTAGTCACCAGGGGTCCTGGTGATGGGGTCCCCAATTCAAGTCTCCATCCTGAGAGTGCAGCCTCCCAGGCACCTCAGCAGGGGTTGTGGTCCAGGCTGGAATGAGTCTGGAGAGGAGGGAAGAAACTTTAAGGAGAAGAAGCAGTGACACACAAGCCCTGGAGTGTTCCTCAGGCTCATTCCACTCAAATTGCCAGCCCAGGAAGCTGACTCTCCTTAAGGCTCTGTCAGGAGGCCCAGAGTTGAGAATGAAGAAGTGCTGCCGCCTAATGGACATTTCCTGTAACTACAGCTTGATCACCTGGGCTGAGGGACACTTTAAATTCACAAGGCCTGTGGGCCTACTCTTTTCCACTGGTCATGTATGGATGTGAGAGTTGGACTATAAAGAAAGCTGAGCACTGAGGAATTGATGCTTTTGAACTGTGGTGTTGGAGAAGACCCTTGAGAGTTCCTTGGACTGCAAGGACATCCAACCAGTCCATCCTAAAGGAAATCAGTCCTGACTATTCATTGGAAGGACTGATGTTGAAGCTGAAACTCCAATACTTTGCCCACCTGATGCGAAGAACTGACTCACTTGAAAAGACCCTAATGCTGGGAAAGACTGAAGACGGAAGGAGAAGGGGACAACAGAGGATGAGATGGTTGGGTGGCATCACTAACTCAATGGACATGAGTTTGAGCAAGCTCTGGGAGACGGTGTAGGACAGGGGAGCCTGGCGTGCTGCAGTCCATGGGGTCGCAAAGAGTCGGACATGACTGAGCAACTCAACAACTACAAACAGTAAGTGCTGGAGAGGGTGTGCAGACAAGGGAACCATCCTCCACGGATGTTTGGGATGAACGTTGGTAACAGCCACTATGGAGGACACTGGGAAGGTTCCTTCGACCATGAAAATGAAACTAGAAAACTTCCTAACACCATGCACAAAATAAACTTCAAATAGTATAAATATCGAAATGTAATGATGGATATTATGAAAACCTTGAGAAGAATATAAGCAGGACACAATTTGACATAAAATGTAGCAAGTTTGTGGAGGATCTACCTCCTAGAATAATGAAAAATAAACCACAAATCAGAAAATGGGCCCTCTTTAACCACAAAACCATTTGGATTCCAAAGGAAACCCTAAACAAGAGACACAATCTTCCAAATAGGAAGAAAGATTTGCAAAGGAAGATACCCACAAGGGATTCATCTCTAAAACAGACAGCTCGTGCAACTCAATAGCAAAAATAAATACAACCCAAGAACAAAATGGACCAAAGATTGAAATGGATATTTCCCTGAGGAAGGCCTGCAGATTGCACTTAGGCACATGAAAAGATGCTCAGCATCACTAAGTATTGGAAAGACGCAAATCAAATGAGTCCAGTGAGGCAATGACTCACATTGGTCAGAATGGCCATCTCAAAACATCTTTAAGAATAAATGCTAGGACTTCCCTGGTGGTGCAGTGGTTCAGAATCTGTCTGCAAATGCAAGACTCACAATTTCAGCCCCTGGTCTGGGAAGATTCCACATCTGCGGGACAGCCAAGCTCTTGAACCACCACTAGTGAGCCCTCGTGCCGGAACTACTGAAGCCTGGCACTCGAGAGCCTGCGTTCTGCGATCAGAAGCCCCCGCAATGAGAAGCCTGCACCGTGAAACTAGAGAGCAGCCTCTGCTCGCCGCAGATAGAGAAAGTCTGTACTCAGCAACCAAGCCCCAGTGCAACCAAAGACAAAGAAATAAATAAGAAAGAATAAATGCTGGAGAGGGTATGGAGACAAGAGAACCCTCCTGCACTGGTGGTCGCAATCCACACATGAACATCCAGCAAGGAGAACAGTATGGAGGTTCATTTAAAAAATACCATCGAAATACTTTAGGACTCAGCAGTCCCACGCCTGGGTATAAACCTGAAGAAAATAAAAAATTTAAAAGACACAGGAACCTCAGCAATCTCGGCCCCACAGGGTACAATAGACAAGGCTGGGAAGCAAGCTAACTAGAAATCACAGCTGAATGGATGCATGATAGGATACACGTACACAATGCAGTATTTCTCAACCATAAAGAAGCAGCAAATAATGTCAAGTCCAGCTTCAGAAAAGAAGCTTCAGATGATTATTCCAAGTGAAGTAAGGGAGACAGGGACAGACACGTGTCATATGATGTCACTTCTAGGTGTAATCGAAAAAATGCATACAAATGAACTTCATTACAAAGGAGAAACAGCTTCACAGACTTAGAAAAAGAAACTTACAGTTGCCAACAAAGAAATGCGGAGGGTGTGGAGGGAGTAAAGAGCTGGCTCAGAACAATAATGCACCTTATAGACACCTTATACACCTTAAAACAGGCGCCGTTGTTTTCTCACTCAGTCCTGCCTGACTCTTTGCAACCCCATGGACTGTAGCCCACCAGGCCCCTCTGTCTATGAGATTCCCAAGCAAGCCTATTGGAGTGGGTTACCATTTTCTACTCCACGGGATCCTCCCGACCCAGGGGTTGAACCCATGTCTCCTGCAAGTCTCCTGCGTTGCAGGCAGATTCTTTACCACTGAGCCAGCAGGGAAGCCATGAAACAGATGCTGAAGGGCTCCTGATGGTCACAAGTCCACCAGGGCTTTCAATGACACCTGCCCTCAAGAGATGTCCTGGGATAAATCATCAGAAAAGAATTCCAAATGGGGCCAAGTTTCAGGAAGCCAGTTTCAAGAGGCAAATTGTACTCACAAGGCATAAAATAATAAAAATACATGGAAAGGTACTCCACATCAATAATTATCAAATCAATGCCAGTCAAAACTACAGGTGGTATCACCTCACACTGGTCACAATGGCCATCATCAAAAAGATCTACAAAGAATAAATACCGCAGAGGATGTGCAGATCCTCCTGCAATCCTGGGGGAAATGTAAATGGCGAGGCCACTATGGAAAACAGCACGGAGGTTCCTTGAAACACTAAGCACAGAGATGACATATGATCCTGCAGTCTCGCTCCTCTGCTGCTGCTGCTGCTGCTGCGTCGCTTCAGTCGTGTCCGACTCTGTGCGACCCCATGGACTGCAGCCTACCGGGCTCCTCTGTCCATGGGATTCTCTAGGCAAGAGTACTGCAGTGGGGTGCCATTGCCTTCTCCGGTTCCTCTGCTTAGGTCCAGAGAAAAATCACCTTTCAAAGTGACACATGTACCTTGATTTTCAGGGCAGCACTATTTACAATAATCAAGACACAGAATCCACCGAAACATCCACTGACAGAAAAATGAAGACTCGGTGGTACGTCTACGCACTGGAATACTACTCAGCCATAGAACAGAATAATCATACTGGCAGCAGTGTGGATGAACCAAGAAGTTCTTCTATGCAAGGTAAGTCAGAGAGAAACAGACAAATACACTAAGACATCACGTACAGGTGGAATCTATAAATTCATACCAATGAACTAATGCACAAAACAGAAACAGACTCACAGGCTGAGAAAACCAAATTATGATTATTTCATCAAAAGAGAGTTTGAAGGGAGGGATGAATTAAGAGTTTGGGATGAAAATAGACATACTAATACATATCAAGTCAATAATGAAAAAGGGCCTACTGGATAGAACAGGGACCTCTCCTGAACAAGCTGTAATAACCTACATGAAAAAAACAGAATAGATATATGTCTATGTATAAATGAATCAAATTCATGTACACCTAAAACTAAACATCAGAAATCAAACTTTACTCCAATATAACATAACAATTCAATTACAAATTAAATTACCTGGGCTTGGTCTAGGGGAAGCCGGACTGTGATGACCCCTATGAACTGGATCTGTGATGTGCTGTGATATTAACATGACCCACGCGAAGCTGCCTGACCTCATGCGAATGCAACAAGATGAAGAGAAGAGAAAGTATCACAGGTTCATCAGGGCAACACCCTCAGTTCAGAGGATGGGAATATCAGAGGGGACAATTCACACTGCAGGTAAAGAGCAGCCAGGGGGTCCCCAGGTACAGGATCCTGACCCATGTGGGTGGGGTGAGCTCACACAATCCCCAGGACTGAACCGGAGACACAGGTCCTCAGTTTCCAAGGCGACACCTTCTCCCCAGTCCCTGCACCTGGGGCCCAACGACCCTTGGTTAGGACACCAGGCCTCTGCTGGTTGGACCTCTAAGGCAGAAACGAGGGGGTTCCTGTAACCTCCTGGGACGGTAAAAAGAAGGGTAGGGTCGGTCTCCTCTCCCGACGTTGCCCCAGAGAAGTCCTCCCCTTTCCCTTCGGTTCTGATAGTAACTGTTTCTACGGCTGTCATGGTAATGTGTGCACCACCTTGGTTCTGGCAGGCTCGGTCCTTTCTTGTCCCGCTGAGGAGCTGAGAAAACACACCAGACGCAGGACTGGAAGACGAGGGGCAGGTCTGGTCTCTGCTGAGTAGGACGGTCGACCTGAAGGAGGTCATGGCAGCAACCTCACCTGCTGCCCACTGGCTGTTTGCCTGATCCATGTGCCCTGCAGTCAATCCGCCAGGTGCCTGCCCCCCTTCTCCCCATGCTCATGCTGGAGTAATTACCAGGGAGAAGGCAGTGGCCCCCCACTCCAGTCCTCTTGCCTGGAAAATCCCATGGATGGAGGAGCCTGGTAGGCTGTGGTCCATGGGGTCGCTAAGAGTCAGACGCGACTGAGCGACTTCACTGTCACTTTTCACTTTCATGTGTTGGAGAAGGAAATAGCAACCCACTCCAGTGTTCTTGCCTGGAGAATCCCAGGGACGGGGGAGCCTGGTGAGCTGCCATCTATGGGGTCACACAGAATTGGACACGACTGAAGCGACTTACCAGCAGCAGCAGCAAGCTGAGGAGTCCCCAGGAGCCCCAGGGAGCTCTCACAGGTAAAGAGGCAAACAGGTACAGGCCTGTGTAAAGTGAATATCATAAAGTCATAAATCCTAAACACAACGGGGGCTCTCACATGTTCTTCCCTCTTTCTTAGCTTTGTGTGTGGGGTCTCCCCGCACACGATCCTGACCTTGCAGAGGGGGTGAGACTCACACAGTCCCCAGACCCCCCACTGAGGTCACACGTCCCCTCAGCCAGGACACCATGGCTGTGGCCAGCGGGCCCCCGGTGTGTAAACCAGCCAGGACCCTGGGGCCTCCTGGGACCCTGGAAAGAAGGGAAGGGTCCTCGCCCCTCCCCGCAGTGGTCCCTGAGAAGCCAGGCCCCTCCTGTCTTCACTTTGGTTCTGTGCGATTTTCTGCTGGTTTGAAAGCTCGTGCTTGAGTTGAACACTTACCTTGGTTCTGGCAGCCTCTGTCTTTCCTGTCCTGCTGAGGTGGTGAGAAAACAGGAGAGCTGGGCTGAAGGCCGGGGAGCAGCCCTGTTCTCTTCTGAGGAGAGGCGACTGGAAGGATATCACAGCAGCAACCTCACCTGCTGCCCGCTGACTTCTTGCCCGATCCCTGGAATCAGTTCAGCAGGTGAACCTGCCTCCCTACTCAACCTGAATGTGCTGGAAAATTGGAATGATTGCCAGGTAGCTACCTGAGGTGCCTCCATGAGCCCCAGGGAGGGGGAACCTGGCAGGGGGAGACACTCAGAGCCCACCACAGCCCCGACCCCGGGAGGACCACGGAGCCCCTCAGAGAAGAGCACGCTGCCCAGAGCAGCCACCTCAGCTCCAGACCCCAGGCATCTGAGCGCTGACATTGAGATGCAGGCGCGGAGCTTTCCAGGACAGAGGCAGGCCAGGTCCTACCCAGGTCTCCAGTCCTGGTGTAGACAGAGGGTCAGGTCAGGTCTAAATGTTCTCATTGTAGAAGCACACGGTCACGGGTAAACATCATCAGTGTGGACGGGACTTGGAGAGGTCTAAGTCTACCATGTAGACAGACCTTGGTCAGGCTTAGACTATCTTAAAGCTGCTCTCCCCAGAGGCGCAGGTCATACACATGCAGGGTGTCTCACTGTTGGAGGAGGCTCACTCTTGTGTGGACTAGGATGTAGGTTTCTTGAATAAGAAATCATCGCTGGGCTCCATACTTCACCTACATCAGGAAACTGAAAGAACCTGTGTCATTAAACATTTCAACTGGCAAAACAAAAATGTTACCATTTCTGTAGCCACGTGATGGTCAGGATCCAGGGGAGAGCCAGGAATTTCTTAGAGTCCTGTAAAGACAGACAGGAAGTGGCCTGATTCCAGCATCCAAGGCTCACAGCAGGAGAGGACCACACTGGAAGACTTCTGGAAAAGTATATTATCAGAGAAAAATGTATTGTTGAGATTACAAGTATACTATTATTTGCAAACTTAAACTATTCTTAAAACCTTGGCACCCTGATCTTTGTGGTTTCCGTTGGTTCCACTGTATTCAGATTTTCCCATGTAGAAACAAGCCATCATTTTGAATTAGTTTCTTCTAATTCTGTATTGCTTATCATATGAATGAATGGTCACACTTGAAAAAAAATTCCTGCAAACAATTAGTGACTCATGGAGCCCATTAACTGCACACACTTTGTCTTCTAATTTCATTTTTCTCCCTGAAGAAACCTGAAAAAATAGTCCCCCTGATGTTTTTGCCTCTCTGTTTAAACTGAGCTAAAATGAAACTGATATTTATAGCAACAGATAACAGTTTCTGAGGTTTGATATGTCATACCAGGGTAACAGGGGCTGGAGAAGCTGGAGCCCTTCTATGCTGTTGGTAGGCAGACAGCATCCTTAAAATAAAGTTCTTGGGTGTTGGTTCAAGTATGTGCCAGAATATTGTACAGACCCAAATTAAAACTGTCATAAAGTTTTCATTGGCAGGGTCACCACTTTTGGGCTTGAGGGTGTCCAGCAGTCCTGTGGAAATTCCCCACAAGAGCAACCTTAAAGGTTTTCCTTCTAGTACTTAATATTCACAAACATTGCTGGGCTCCATATGACACTCGCTCTCATGAAATCTCCAGAGATAAAGAATGAAAATGCAAAGTAGGTCAAACTATCAGAAGAAAATATCACAAGGTAAATACAATCTATAATTTTTTTAAAAAAAAGTGCAAGAAAAGGTTCTCAATTAGGTGAATAGTTAGACACAGGACAATCAGAATGACAATCTATCACCATAGAGAAGTCCAAAAGACCACTCTCAAAAAAATCTAGACAAAAAATGCTGCAGTGGGGTAAAGAAAAAAGACTCATATAGTGTTGGTGAAATTTTACTGGTAATTGTTGCTGGAGGGGACATATCTAGCTGTGCATTTTAATGGTTGAAACAGATGAACCATATGATCTGGCAGTGCAACTTCTGAGAGCGAATGTGGAGAAAATCAGACTTTGGAAAACTCATGCACACAATTATGCACCACAGCAATTCACAAAATAGCCCAGATATGGAAATAAGCAAATGTACATGGACAGGTGAATGGATAAAGAAAAAGTAATACATTCATACAACGAAATACTGTGACTTTAAACAATGTCAACTGCAGGGACACAGATAAATCAGGAGGTAAAGTTAGATGGAGAGAGGAAATTATTACATGATTTTTTTCATATGTATATTCAGGTATATGTATTTTTCAGGTACAGGTGGGAAAGAGTACTCATTATGTGTGTGTGCCCTAAGTTGCTTCAGTACTATGGACTGGAGCCTGCCAGGCTTCTCTGTTCACGGGATTCTCCAGGCAAGAATACTGGAATGGTGCCATGCCCTGCTCCAGGGGATCTTCGTGACCCAGGGGATTGAGCCTGCGTCTCCTGCATCTCTTCCATTGGCAGGCGGGTTCTTTACCTCCAGCACCACCTGGGAAGCCTTATGAAGAGTACATCATGCGAAACACTGGGCTGGAGGAAGCACAAACTGGAATCAAGATTGCCAGGAGAAATATCAATCACCTCAGATATGCAGATGACACCACCCTTATGGCAGAAAGTGAAGAGGAACTAAAGAACCTCTTGATAAAGGTGAAAGAGGAGAGTAAAAAAGTTGGCTTAAAACTCAACATTCAAAAAACTAAGATCATGGCATCTGGTTCCATCAATTCATAGCAAATAGATGGGGAAACAGTGACAGATTTTATTTTCTTGGGCTCCAAAATCATTGCAGATGGTGACTGCTACCATGAAATTATGGAGAAGGCAATGGCACCCCACTCCAGTACTCTTGCCTGAAAAATCCCATGGACGGAGGAGCCTGGTGTGCTGCAATCCATGGGGTGGCTAAGAGTCAGACACGACTGAGTGACTTCACTTTCACTTTTCACTTTCATACGTTGGAGAAGGAAATGGCAACCCACTCCAGTGTTCTTGCCTGGAGAATCCCAGGGACGGGGGAGCCTGGTGGACTGCCGTCTGCGGGGTCACACAGAGTCGGACACGACTGAAGTGACTTAGCAGCAGCAACCATGAAATTAAAAGACGCTTGCTCCTTGGAAGAAAAGTCGTAACAAACCTAGACAGCATATTAAAAAACAGAGACATTACTTTGCTGACAAAGGTCCATCTAGTCAAAGCTATGGTTTCTCCAGTACTCATGTATGGATGTACATGAGAGCTGGACCATAAAGAAGGCTGAGCGCTGAAGAATTGATGCTTTTGAACTGTGGTATTAAAGAAGACTCTTGAGAGCCCCTTGGACTGAAAGGAGATCAAACTAATCAATCCTAAAGGAAATCAGTCCTGAATATTCATTGGAAGGCCTAATGCTGAAACCGAAGCTTCAATACTTTGGTCACCTGATACGAAGAGCTGACTCATTAGAAAAGACCTTGATGCTGGGCAAGATTGAAGGCAGGAGGAGAAGGGGATGACAGAGGACAAGATGGTTGGATGGCACCACCGACTGAATGGACACGAGTTTGAGCAAGTTCTGGGAGATGGTGAAGGACAGGGAAGCCTGGCGTGCTGCAGTCTATGGGGTCGCAGAGAATTGGACAGGACTGTTGATCAGTTGCTGAACAACAATTCAGGTGAACAACACGCTTGAAGAGGCAGTAGAAAGCATCAGTTCTTTGTGAAGTTCCCCTTCACTGCTACAAACCACTGTATAATAATTAGCAACCCTCATGCATATAATAATTTGTATTTCACCATATCCCATACTGAATTGTTATTAAATATTCACTTGGGACCCAAGAACTCATCTCCTCAGTTATTTGCAAGGTTTTTGAGGACCCTTCACCACTTCTGTTCCTCCACACCACCTATCACAGGGACTGAACAAAGATAATCAAACGATTTGATTGCTCGCGGTAAAGCTGCTGACGAATAACCCAAATCACAAAAATGATTTTGTTGTATAGTATTATGAAATTTTAGGAATACATCTATCTCTGTATTAATGTTTTATGCCTTGTATTCTGCAATTCCTGAGTTCAAGTTTGGTTAGTTGAGCTTTGGGAATGAGAGAGGGGCGTTTTGGAATGTGGGGTGAATGTTAAAGTGTATCAGGCCACCGAAAAAATGCCCATTTGAGATTAAAACAAACTGGATTACTGAGTTTGCCTAAACGGTAGAAAGTCTTTGCAGAGTTCATTTAAACACTGCAGCTCGCACTGACTCTCAGAGGGGCATGACCTGCAAGACTGCTCGCAGGTCCGCACCGCTAGGAATGAGGCACCGGTTTGGCGAGCTAGTGCTCTGCAAGATCTCAGGGCCCATACCTGTTCGCGCTGTCCAGTCACGGCGCCTCCTCACCACCAGGCGGCGCCATGCAGCGCCGAGCAGAGCAGGGGAGCTGATCGCACGGCGCTCTCCCCGCACGCCCCGCTCCGACTGACGTCGACCCGGAAGTAGTCGCCGGCGCCCGGCCGGCCGGCAGCCTTAACAGCAGCAGGGCTGCGGGGGTTAGGTGCCCGGCTTCCCTATCAAGGCGAGGCACCCTCCGAGGCGGCGAAGGAGACGCCACAGCGTTCACTAGCGCCGGGGCTCAGCCAGGAGGTGCGTGAGCCGGTTGCGGGCACCTCGATGGTAGACTCCCTAAATACTCGGTGGGCCCACGGCCCTGCCCGGTCTCCGAAGCCGCAGGTCGCCTACCCCGCACCATGAAGGACGCAGGGTCTTCCTCGAGGGCAGCGTCCCGGCCGGAAGGGGCTGCGGCGATGCCGAGCCTCCGAGCTGCCCCTGTCGCCCGGCCTTGCCTGTAGGACGTCAGGGCCCGCGACCCGGCCCAGGCCTGACCGGCACCCGGCTCTTGTGTCCGCGCCACATTCGGCGACCCCATCCCTGGCTTTGACGTGAGGGAGGGAGGCTGTGGTCCGGGGAGCCCGCGCCCGCCCGCCATGAAGACAGAGACGGAGATCCTGGCGCCGGAGCGCCCGGCCGGGCCCGGCGTCAGTCACCTGCTGAGTAGCCGGAAGCTGGTGGCCCTGGGGGCCGTGCTCGGCTGGCTCCTGGTCATCCACCTCCTGGTCAACGTGTGGCTTCTGTGCCTTCTGTCTGCGTTGCTGCTGGTGCTGGGAGGATGGCTGGGCTCTGACGCCATCGTGGGGGCTTCAGGGCGGCTGCACCTGGAGCGCTTCATCCCAATGGCCGTCTGCCCCCCAAACCCCGAGGCCGAGAGGCAGCTGGAGCAGGAAATCGACCGCACCATCCGGATGATCATGCGGGACTTCGTGTCGTCCTGGTACCACACGGTGAGCAAGGAGCCAGCCTTCGAGGAGGAGATGGAGGCAGCCATGCGAGGGCTGGTCCAGGAGCTCCGGAGGAGGATGGCCAGGGTGGACAGCCATGCTCTTGCCCAGAGGGTTCTGACTCTCTGCGGTTGTCACCTGCAGAGCTATATTCAGGCGAAGGAGGCCGCAGGGAAACAGAGTGGCCCAGGAGAGCCCTCCCAGCTCTGGGAGGCTTACTGCCGGGCCAGCGCTCCACACCCCGCAGTGCAGAGCCCCAGCGCTGAGGTCACCTACACACGTGGCATCGTGAATGTGTTGCTTCAGGGACTAGTGCCGAAGCCGCACTTGGAGACCCGGACCGGTAGGCACATAGTGGTAGAACTCATTACTTGCAATGTCATCTTACCACTGATCAGCAAGCTCTCGGATCCGGACTGGATCCACCTTGTACTCGTGGGCATCTTCTCCAAGGCCAGAACTAACCCGGCAGGAGTGGCTAATCCACTCTGCCCAGCCAGTGCCCTGGAACAGCCCTCAGTGCCCACATCTCTGCCGCTGATTGTTGAGGTCCAGGGTCTCGCAGAAGCCCCTTCACCAACAGCAGCCCCAGTGCTCCTAAGCTGTAGTGAGCCAGACGGGCCTTCACACCCCTCCCCAGACGTTGAAGAAGGCCATGAAGCGCTGGAGGGAGATATGGGGGGAGTGCTTGAGGAGAGAAAAGTCGAAAACAGCTCTTCTCATTTCCTGCAGCCTCTGTTCTTGTCTGAAGATGCAGAGCTGGGGTCTCCGTTGTCTGAACTGGGCAAAGAAACCATCATGCTCATGACCCCAGGCCCCTTCCTCTCAGCGACGATTCAGGATGCCCTGCGTGCCCTTGGGGGCTCCCAGCCTCTGGAGCCTAAGGATGGCAAGGGACCCGAAGGAATAGAAGGAGCAGAAGCTGAGGAGGGTCCAGGAACAGAAACAGAGCCGGGCCTGCTTGCCTCCATGCTGAATTCCTGCCCAGAGATCCAGATTGACACAGCAGACAAGGAGGGAGAGCAGGGAAATGACACCTCTCTCACAACTTTGCTGCCCAGTCCAGAGAGGATATGCCCCCCACGCCCCTCGTGTTTAGAGAAGGATCTCACCGATGGTGGGAGCTCCCTGGATTCCAGTCTGCCACAGGTCCTGCTCTCCTCCTCTCCACCTGGACCCCTCAGCTCAGCCACCTTCAACTTCGAGTCCCTGGGCAGTCCAGACGGCCCCGTGGTCATCCAAAACCTTCGCATCACTGGCACCATTACTGCTCGAGAGCACAGTGGCACCGGTTTCCACCCCTACACGCTCTACACGGTGAAGGTACTTGGTGCACGGTCACCACTCTGATCTGGGAATGGATTTGGAAAGCAGTCAGTGAAGCCAGTGTTTGGAAGGAGGAAGTCTGCTCTTACTTAGTTTGCTCTGGTTAATTCAACCAGTATTGATATGGAGGGTCTGAAGCTCATGAGTGAAGCAGAGTAGGCTTCCATGACCCTCTCACAGACCGTCCTAGAATCTCAGGGCTGTCACTGTGCTGGGAATCATACTTTTCAGTGGATACAGCCCAGAAATCCTTTCCAGACTTCTTCCTTGCTAATTTTTTAAGTACTAATATCCTTTATACTTTGTTTTAGAAAGGAAGGCTGTTTACCTGTATATACCTCAAAAGGTAGCGAGCTCCTCTCCCTGGAGATGTTTAAGTGTCGTAGTAGGAACTGCTTGGCAGAAGTGATAGGAAGGGGGTTCCTGTATCAGGTGACTGGTTTGATTCAAGCAGCAGCTCCCTAAAGCTGATTTTGATAGAGTGAAAGTCACTTAGTTGTGTCTGACTCTTTGCGACCCCGTGCGCTATACAGTCCATGGAATTCTCCAGGCCAGAATACTGGAGTGGGTAGCCTTTCCCTTCTCCAGGGGATCTTCCCAACCCAGGGATCAAACCCAGGTCTCCCAGATTGCAGGCGGATTCTTTGCCAGCTGAGCTATCAGGTTTTGATATAGGCTACCTCCAAGTTTCCCAGAAAGTTGTATTCTTAAAAAGTAAGGAATCCTGGGAGAATTCTTGGGAAATTCTCATTCAGAATCCATTAGCACCTGTCAGAATCCATATTCTGACAGCAGGTTCTGCAGCCCAAGAGATTCTGAGACCTAGCCAAGTTTGGAGACGTATCATACAGTGTCCCACATGGAGCAGAATAGCTACAGAGAGCATCATAGCTCCCAGGGGCTCTGGATGTGAGAGCCCTCACCTGAATTCCACATGCATGTCTTATCTAGGCCTTTCCTTCTCAGTACTGGCCTGAGGGACTGCTTTGCTCATTCCAACTCATAATGAACACCTCTGTCTGCCACTAGACAAGCTTTCGACACCAGCCTCAGTCTCACCTCTCTTCCATTGCTAGTCCACAGAATACCTTAACCAAACAGGAACACTAACCTCCTGATGAGAACAAGCACGTGTATCGTTCTCCCACAGCATTCGCTGTATCCTACACAGTCTCCCTCTGTAGGTACGAAGCTGCAGCTTTCATGCCGTTTGGGGCGTTCTCTCTGGGGGGACATTCAGCACTGCTGTCTTTTCCCACGTGCCAGCCCTCCTCACATATGAAGACAGCCAACTGTAACCCCATAAAACATCTCCAGTCTTCACATCTTCCCATTATACAGACAGACGATCTGTCCTTGGGAAGAAAGATTCAGTGTTGCTCCAAGAATAAGAATTAATCAGCCCCAAGCAGAACAAAAACACATGTTCCTTTAGTGTAGTCCAGGCAAACAAATGATTGTTGTTCCTCAGCTGTTTTCGATTATTTGTTCTTCCCTCAAGTAGTATAGATAATCACTGGTTTGAGGATGATGACAAGATGGTTATCTCCCCATATGAGGCATCCAGCCTCATAATTTAGGGGTAAGACATTATCAGTGTTGTACCTTCTGTTTTATCCTCTGTCTTTGGGATTTGAAAGTGGTTATGAGTAAACAGTGTTTGCAGGGAGAACTTTGAGATGGAAGGAGGAGTGAAAGGCGGTGGAACTTCGTTTCCCACCGCCTGGGCCGCCTCTGTTGGGAAGGGCATCGCATTGCGTACTGCAGCCCCCTCTGGGATTTGGGCTGTTGGTTAGAGCTTGGAGCGGCAGTGAGGCCTGAGAGGCCAGGGACAGAACAGGAGCAGTGTGCTCCCTTGACCCTGCCCTGTGCTTACTGTCTGCCAGTAAGCTGGTGCAGCCAACAGACCTTCTCTCGACAGTATGAGACGGCCCTCGACGGCGAGAGCAGCGGCGGCCTGCAGCAGGTGGCCTACCACACCGTGAACCGCCGCTACCGCGAGTTCCTGAACCTGCAGACCCGTCTGGAGGAGAAATCAGATCTGCGAAAGTTCATCAAAAGTCAGGAGCTCCCCAGCCCCGGAATGCCTGCTTGCCTTTCACATCCAGCCACCCTGATCTGAAAGGCTGGAGGCCTGTTGTCTGTGAAGAGGGTGGAAAGGGAGAACGTGGCCTTGAGGGTCCCGTGCTCCCTCCGTTTGCTTTTAGGTGTTTGGGGTTTTAGTGCTGAGCAGCACTCATGACAGGCTTTCTGGCATACTGCTTTGCCTCTGAATGCTTTGTTCTGGGGCCCCATCTAGTTTAAGCTTAAGAAAGAAACTTTCGTATCTCCACCTGTGCCTGTGAGGCGTTAAACAGGTTCATAGACTGGTTGCTGTTAAATATGAAACTGTTATCCAGAAGTCCTTGCTGCCTTTCCTTTAACAAAAGGCTTGGTGTGCCGTTTGGTTCTCATAAGGCACAGGAACAATAAGAAGACATAAAATTTAATTCAAACCATAAAAGCTAGTGAGCAGCTACTCTGTTTTTTAAGAAAATGCCAAGTGAAAGTGAAAGTCTCTGAGTCATGTCTGACCCTGACTATATAGCCCATGGAATTCTCCAGGCCAGAATATAGAGTGGGTAGCCATTCCCTTCTCCAGGGGATCTTCCCAACCCAGGGATCAAACCCAGGTCTCCCGCATTACAGGCTGATTATTAACCAGCTAAGCAACCAGGGAAGCTTGTCATCACTCAAATAAACATTTTTAATAAGTTGCTACGTAAATCATGGATTTCAGTTATAGGTTTTCTTTCTTAATTACAATAGTTAATACTGAAAATATATGTGCAGTTCTCTACTAAGCTCATTTAGTTCTCATAACAGTCTACAAGATGGATACTATCATTATCCTCATTCTACAGAAAAAAGCAAAGATTAAGCAGGTTGCCTAAGGCCATTATTACAGCAGAGATTGGAGCCAAAATTTTAACTTGGGCAGTTAGACTTCAGGGCTGTTATGCATCCCTACTCTAGTGACCTCTTATACCTTCTTATTATCATGAATAATGAAAGTAGGCTATCTGTATTATGTCCTTGGGTTATATCTCTTAACTCCTGAAATAAAAATCCCATGGAGGGGAGGTCCCAGGGGAGGGACTCTGAAGGGATGAGGCCCAGGTTTGGTACCCAGCTCCCACCCCAATCTCAGCTCACTTCTCAGCTCCGTTCATAGGTGAGGAGAAAAATCCCCAGGAAATACATTTGGCATTTCCGTGTCTTATATATGTGATGGGTAATAAATGGAATAGTTCTTGGTAAATGTTAATCAGTTAACTTTTTTTTTTAAAGATGTGAAGGGCCCTAAAAAGCTCTTTCCAGATCTTCCATTTGGAAACATGGACAGTGACAGGGTGGAAGCCCGCAAGAGCCTCTTGGAATCGTTTCTAAAGGTCAGCATCCTCTGCTGTCGCTGTAGCCACCAGACACCCAGGCCGAGGTGGAGAGACCTGGGGACCGGAGTTTCTCTCTGAAGTCCTTCTTGTGTCTTTTCAGCAACTCTGTGCCATTCCTGAGATCGCGAATAGTGAGGAGATGCAGGAGTTCCTTGCTCTCAACACAGATGCTCGTATTGCCTTTGTTAAGAAGCCCCTTGTGGTCTCCAGAATAGACAAGGTATGAGCGGGACTGCGTGCTCAGCCTTAGTTTCTCGCAGGGAAGTGGGGAGGCATGTTTGAAAGGCAAGGGAGCTGGGGGAAGGGAGAGCAGCACAGAGGAGTAAGTGGAACATGGACTGGGGTTTTCAAGACCTGTTACCAGTACTGGTGAGGCCATCATTGTTGAATGACCGTAAGCAACCATGAGCGTCAGTACTCCTGACGCTGTAAGTGTGCACAGGTCTCCTGGTAGTATCATGACGCTGTGATTCCAGGGCAAGGGTACAAGGGTCAGTCCACATCTCTACGGACAGGCGGGGGCAGGAAGGCCTCTTCTGGCGATGAAGGTCATTCCCAGCGTTGGTCACTCAGGATGGAGCCCTTAGGCAGGACACTGAGCTGGATTTAGATTTGTGTAGTGATTCTCTGCTGGAGAACAAGGTTCCAGATGGTATCTCGGAACCTTTGGAGATGGTAGCAGAGCCTTTGAGCACCACGCTGGAGCCTGTGAGCAGTGGTTGCTCACTGATTCTCGTGGCTCCAGGACAGAAGTCTGAGGTTTGTGCTGATCAAAAATGCATGTGTTGTAAGAGGTTAGAAAGCACTGACTCTTTGGCAGAAGAGGGGGTCTCCCTCTTCCAATCTAGACTTTAGGGGATAAAATGATAAAGTGGGACTTCAAGTGAGGGTGTTCGGAGACATTCACTGCTATGAGGAGAAGACTGCAAACTAGGAAGGGATAAACGAGGTGAAACCTCGGAGTTCCTTGCAGGTTTGTTCACCCGTGCTGATGTGTTCCTTTACTGATTTTTTTTCTTTTTACCTTCACTGATTTTTTTCAACACCTGTCCCCGGGGTGCCCACTCAAAGCCACGCACTGTACTCATTGCTCATGACATAAGAGTGAGCAGGTACGGACTCTCCCGGCAGACTACCATTCTGTGAGCCTGGAGAGTGAGCTGTATTTTCTCAGCTACGTTCTCCACATCCATGCAGTTCGCTGAGTTGCTGTCCCCTGGTCTCTACTGTGGTCCTCCTTGACCATGTCAGTCTTGCCTTGGCTGTGCTCCCCAAGGAGGACTAACACAGGATAAGACAAAGCAAGCAGCAGTGTTGATCAATAGCGAGAGTTACTAAGGGAAAAGTCAATGTTTCCTTCCATCTTGTTGATATTTTAGGGTTTCATTTGTTCTTTCTCTTTAGCAAGAATCTGTATGTCATTTTCTCACTCTGAGAAATAGAGATAGCTCTTACTCTTCAGCAAAGATTGTTTTATTTCATCTGTATAAATAGAGAAGTTTGTATGAGTTCCAGATCCTTAACTTTAACCTGAGTGGTTTTTGCCATTCTTTCTGTAAAGAAGAGGAATTGTTTGAACTAACTGGAAAACCAGTTTTTGTTGTTGTTTTTTTTTTACTGTGAATTGCTCTGCACATTTTTATGTCATAAATGTTTTTAGACTGTTCCTTATTTTGATAATCTTTTTCACTCTTCCTTTTCTTTGCATATTCTTACCTGTATCACTTCCCCTTTGTCACATCTTGGTGAAAGTATTATCAATTTGAAAACTAGAAATCATTCTTCTGTATGAAAAGAAAGAAATTGAAAGTGAAAAGCATTTCACCAGCCTGCAGAACTCCCAGATTTTTATTTGTCATGTTGTTTTGGCTTCTTTTCCCATGGAATCCATCATCTGTCTTAAATCTCTGAGGAAGAAGATTTTCATGGCTGTGGAGGGAAGGGGAGAGAGTTGCCACTGAGTCATTAGCTGGCATCTGACCATGTGCGTGGATAGGGCTCTGCTAGACAGGTCAGCTGGCTGCTTGTCCAGGGTGCAGAAAGCACCTTGAGATAGCTGCTGCTGCTCGGTGGTGCCTGTCTAACCCTACGTCTGTGACCCCTGCAGATGGTGGTGAGTGCTATCGTGGACACGCTGAAGACCGCGTTCCCTCGCTCTGAGCCCCAGAGCCCTACAGAGGAGCTGAGTGAGGCCGAGACAGAAAATAAGCCCCAGACAGAAGGCAAGAAGACTTCCAAGTGAGACACCGTTCCCAATTCTCAGGGGATCCCCAGTTTTCAGTCAAAGCCCATCCCTGGTCTTAGGTCCTAGAATAGAGGGGAGGGGTCACCTGTGCCTGTTTTGTGCAAAGTCAGACTGCGGACCAAGCCCAAGGTCCTGCAGAGGGAGCCTGGCTTCATGTTGGTCTTGCCTGGAAAGCCAGGGCCCAAACTGACCGGGGAATTTTGACTAGAAGGAAAACTCTAGAATATGGATGTTCTTTTTTTTTTCCCTTGGGGAATTGAAACGTTTCTTTTCTTTTAAGAATTAAGGCTTATAACTAATCTCTGTTTGTCATGGTTTTCTGGCTCAGGAGTCGAGTACACTAGCAGTAAACAGGAACGGGCTAGAAGGGACCCCTTCGGGGGGTCACTGATTATTGCTGCTGCTGCTGCAGCCTGCGTTGGCAGCTCTCACAGCCAGCAGGTGGGGAGGAAGGGCACCACACTTCCCTTCCCAGACACTTGCTGTATATACCTGGGCCGTTCCAGAGAGAGAGACAGAGCTGGTGGGAGGATGTTTATGTGTGCGTCTCACTGTCTTTTTCTCTGTGTTCATGTCTTATGGGCTGGCAATAACCCTCACAGTTCTTAGCCTTTTTTTCCCCCCTCACTGGGCCCATATTTTGAAGGGTAACCATGTGGCCTGTGCTTATAAGAACCCTATTTCTTGAAACATTGAGGTTAGCCCTCGTGATTCCCTCTCTGGTTTTATCTGGAACTCAAGGGGAATAGTGGATGTGCAAAAAGGTGTGAGGAGCAAGGGCAACCTTGATGTTTGGCGCTTGTCTATTTAACATTCAACAGATTTTTAACGAGTGCACAGTAAGTGCTAGCCACTCTCTAGCCTGTGGGACACAGCTGTGACGGACAAGTCCTTATTTTACATTAGCAAAAGCCCTTTCACAGGCGCATTGTAAGCATAGCTCAGTGCAAGAGTTGCAGTGTGTGTAAGAATATTTATTGTTTGGGGGATTTCAGAGTGAGGCATCTCTTGGCAACTCTGACCACCGTAAGCTTCCAAGAATAAGTGTGGACATGCCCGTTTTGAGGTAATAATACTTGTCAGCCCTCTGTATGGGGATCAAGACCATGAATTACACACTGTTTCTGCTCTTCATTTCTGTGCCAGATCCAGATTGAGGTTCTCATCCAGTAAAATTGCTCCAGCACTGAATATAACTGAGGCTCACGAGAAGGTTCTCTACTGTCTCCAGGACAGCGGTGTGGTGAGAATCCCTAGAGAATTCTTGGGATCATCAGTTAGGAGGTCAGTCCTGCCGTTATTGGCAGTTGGGATGTTCTGCAGAATCAGAAAGGACTTTGGTACCTTCCTAAGGGACTGAACCAACATCTGGGTCTCTGGTTTTTATTCTAGGAGTATTTTCTCAGACTGGTTTGGAATTCCTATGAGTTCTGGGCTGGCCAGTTGGCTTCTCAAGGGTGGTGGGCTTCTCAAGGGAAGTAGGCTTGGGATAATAGGTGATAGAATGAGAAAGCCAGCTCCTGGAAGGAAACACGATTTTTGTAGCAAACGACACTACAGAGGCATTGTTGTCCTTGCAGTTTAGGTTAAAACAAGCGCCTTTTCCTTAGGTGGTCACAGGGTCAGTGGGGTCCTCTACTTGAGACACGTGCAGGGAAGTGACGGGAGCTGCAGGTGCCCCCACTCCCTGCACCCTACCTGTGACACAGCTCCTGCTCTCTCCTCAGGAGTCAGAGACCCTCTCCGTGTCTGGGATGGAATCCTTTATTGAAAAACAGGCAAAGTTACTAGAAGTGCAGCCCGCAGATGCTCCTGGAAGAGATTCTGAAGAGACCCCTGAGGGCTGTGTGGACGGTCGCGTGTCAGATGCTGCTGCTCCAGCCCAAGGCCTCAGCAGCAGTGATCCAGGTGAGTGACAGCGGGGAGCCCAGTGTGTCCGCTAGCTTGTGACCGTTGGGTGGCTCTGTCAGGTGCCAGGGTACAGAAGGGCACAGTCCCAGGGCTGAGTGGATCAGAAGAACTCGGGGCATAAGCAGGGCGTCCAGTCCAGAAAGATAAGGTCCATGCTTCTATTAATTGTGGTGCGATTCTCTCAGTTGCTCCTAATGTACACTGGCATTATCTGTGGATTGCTCCCTTCCTTTAGAAGCTGTCTTCTCTGGTGTCTGTGGTGCCACTTTCTGGTCTTCCTGTCTCTCTTGTGGTCCCTCCTCTGTCCCTTCTGTCGGCTCCTCAGCCGTCCAGAGCTTCATTCTGTCCCTACTCTGTGCACTTGTCCTGTGAGCTCCTCTGCTGACCGGTGTCAGCCCTCACGTGTGCTGGTGATGCCTCAGTGCTGGAGGTGTGTTTCCACTTGCCTACCGAAGTCTCCAACTCAGTCGTGTCCGACTCTTTGCAACACAGTAGACTGTAGTCTGCCAGGCTCCTCTGTCCATGGGATTTCCCAGGCAGGAATCCTGGAGTGGGCTTGCCGTTTCCTACTCCAGGGGAATCTTCCTGACCCAGGGATTGAACCCGCATCTCGTGTGTCTCCTGTATTGGCAGTTGGATTCTTTACCACTAGTGCCTAGTTCCCTAGTCTGGGAAGCCCGGATGTACTGCAGGGCAGCTGAACTACAGCTCACACAAAATGGAATTTCTCTTTTCCTCTGGATCTGTTCCTTCTGTTATGTTTACTGCCGTGGCCAGCAGTGCCGCCTGGTTACCCAGGTAGAGCAGAGGCAGACGAGCTGAGGCCACCACTCTGTCTTCAGGAGCATTTGAGGCAGGGCAGTTGGGTTTCCCGGAGGTGCAGTGTTCTCTGCAGAGGGAGAATTAGGAGGCCTGGATACTAGTAGATTTGCTGTGCTAGAAATTATAGGAACAAAGTCTTTTAAATCCCACAAGACAAAGGCTTCCCTTGCAAATAAAAGATCACAAAATCCTGGGCCCAGAAGAGGAAAAAAGGCTGACTTCACCATTGTTTCTCAGGCGCCCACAGTCAGTCCGCACTGTGGACCTCAGCTCAACTCTGAAAAATGGAGTTTACAACCCCAGCTCTTCACACACGTCTCACTGGTTAAGTAAATGTGTTATGAGAGCAAAAGCATCAAGAGAACTATGAGAAATTATAGATAAGATGGGATGGGTAAGATAATATAATTCTAGCCAAAATCAAGTCTTTAAATGTGGTGCATTATCTTTCTAAAGGGATCATTTATTCCTGTGCCGTTCTTTGAGCCCTGAGAGACTCCACGTGCTCGCATGATAGATTATTTACACTTTCACCAAGAGGACCTGGGCCCTTGGTGCTTTCGCTCACTGTTACTGCTATGCTACTTGTCGCCACGTGGTGGCAGCTCTGCGTGTGTGCATGCTCAGTCTCCTCAGTGGTGTCCGACTCTGCAGCTGTGTGGACTGCAGCCCGCCAGGCTCCTCTGGCCATGGGATCCTCCAAGCAAGAATACTGGAGTGGGTTGCTGTGCAGCCCTAGGTAAATGCTAAACCTGCGAAGAAAAGAGAATTGAAGAGGGAGATTGAGGAATGCTGTTTTTCCAAGAACTGAATATCACATTTTGAGCAAATAACCAGAAAGCAGACACATCAGCTCCTGTGCCCCCTTGAAGTACAGGAAAAAAAGGAGAATATATACTGGATGGGATTAAGAAGAAAGTAAGCTTCAGTTCCAGCACATTTATCCGAGTTTGACATCGTTCACATTCTATAAGAACCTTTAAGTGAGCTGTGCTTGGGCACGCTTGCACAGAGAAAACCCACTGGTCCTAGACTAATACAATTACTGTCGATGATTAATTATAACTTTAATCACAGCTGTAGTACCAGATAGCAGAGGATTTTTTCAGGAACATTCTGTAGTTCTGGGGCAGTCTCCTGGAAGGCAAGTCAGAGGTGATGGGGGACCCCATGAACAGAGTTAGAGAACAGATGCTTCTATCCATAAAATACATCTGTTTAAAAAAGTTCTGCTTAGCATGGGTATGAGCGTGTTTGTGGCCCTTGCCGTCTATGAGACAGGAAAGAAGTGAGTAATCATCAGGGCCTTTTACCAAAAGTGCAGTGTTCTTCCCGGAACCACATGTTATCTCAAAATCAAACTGAGGTCTCCTGGATCCTAGCCCTCAGCTCTGTGTAATGGAGTTGCTTTCAGAGCCACTTGTTTGCGGAAAACGAGTCCCACGTCTGCGGCCCCGCACATTTCCTTGTGGAGGCGAGCGATGGAAGGGGACCGGCCCTTGCCAGTTCCAGTTAGTCACCAGTTGTGAGCACTTACTTGGAACAAAATGTGTTCAGCTACCTGGGGGAAATACAGAAGAACCAGAAGGAAAGTAGGCAAAATAGTTATATATAAAATCAAAGATTTTATAGATACAAAATTACTCTGACTTAGGAACATAAATTGTAAAGAAAGACAGAACCTATCACTGAGCTTTGTAGAGATGCAGTAAACATCTCTTGACTTGAATACAGATAGATTACACAAATGTGAGATGACTGACATAAAGGTGGAGCAGATCCAGGGCCCTGAAATGTGTCCTCGAGTGCAGGTCTCTTCCGAGTTACTCCAGATGCCCTTTCATCCCCAGGAACAGAGACCGAGTTGGCTGACACAGCCCTGGACCTGCTTGTCTTGCTGCTCATGGAACAGTGGCGATGGCTGTGTACAGAGAGTATGCAGAAAGTTCTTCATCTTGTCTTCGGGACCCTAATCCAGAGGTAGGCCTGCTGGGTGCCCTTTCAGGTAGAGTCTCAGGTTAGACGGAGGTTGGAGGTGGTTCTTGATTTCTGTCCTAGAGAGGGACAGCGTAGAGTCCAGGAGACCTGCAGCCAAAAGAGAAGAGAGAACCTGTGTCCAGGGCTGTGGGGTGACGAGCTGCAGAGCATCACGTGGTTGTCTGAGGTGTGGACAGACCCGCTCCTGCACGATCCCCGGCATCATACCCTGAATTCAGGCGCTGCCTCGGCTGAGCTCCTCCTCCACTAGGGTCCGTTCTCCCCCAGTTTACCCCCAGGCCCTGTACCTCTCACCTTGTTACAGAGGACGTGTCTCTTCACCAATAGTATACAGTCACCATGACTACCAACAACAAGGAAGAAAAGAGAAAACCATTGTGTGCTCTCCTAGTAAAGATTAGTTTCTCCAGAAAGGGTGGACATGGTCACAGCTGAAGAAGCACTGACACATGGTGGTGGGGAATAGGATACTGAGATTTAAAACTTGGGTTGTATAATTCCAGCACCAGTTGAATTTCCTGAAAAACTGATACGCAGGTGGAGTTTCTAGTGCTGGCTTTCTAACCATGAAACTGATGCAAGCTTTGCTCAACTGAAGGAGTCCAGGAACCCTGTCTCTGAACCAGACAGACACACTCAGCGCTTGAGCTCTGGCTGCTCATGCTTTGAACACTCCCGTGTGAGACATCCTGGCAGATCCCAAAGTCGGGAGCCAAATCCTGAACCTTCTGTTAGTGTGTGACTCATGCTAATAGGTCACTCCGAAACTAACAGTTTTATTAAAGAATTATGTATCTATTCTACAATAAGTAGGAAATCCATTAACGTTAACTTTCCTTCTGGGCAACTGTCTTGGTCATTTTCCTTTACTCATTGAGAAAATATTAAGGTTTGGTCAGTAGTAAACAAAAGAGACACGGTCCCTCCTTTCACATATTCTATGGTTTAATGAGGGTGAGAACTGAGGGCCTTGTCCATGTTCACCAGGTGAGAACTTGGCGGAGGCGCAAGCCTCCCTGGTGTTGCACAGCCCGCATTCTTATCTACCGCAGCATACTACTGCTCTGCTGTGTGTCATCTCTCTGAGCTTTGGAATCAGCATGGTGTCTGTCTGCAGGTGTCTGGGTGCATAGAAAGTGTTCCAGTAAATGTTAAGTCTTCGTACTTGCGATTCGGAAAAATGGAAGGATAAGAAGTGGATTCTGTGTCTGATTCCCCCAGCTTGTGGCCCCAGGTTCCCTCCCCATTGAGGGTGCCCCACCCAGGTCAGGCTCCAGCTGCAGCTTCCGCTGCTTCTGTTACTCTGTGTTCCCTGAGCCACACAGAACCCGTTCTTCTCAGCGGTACGACCTTGTGGGGCCTTCCCGGGTGACTTTGTGCCTGTGACCAGAGCGTCCGTGGGTCTGACAGCAGGAGGCGGCCCCCAGGCCCGCTGCAGCACAGGTTCTGTCCCGGGCGGCAGTGTTCTCCAGGCACTCCTGCTTCCCCGCGTGCAGAGCTCCTGGAGTCAGGGCTGCCCTTCCTCATGAGAAGAGCCTGGAGTCAGGCTCTGTTCCTCCCCTCTCCCCCACCGTGCCCTGACAGTGGCGCAGGAACCACACCTCGGGTTGGCTGGGTGGATGGCTATCTGGTGAATGTAGCTTGTGCCCTAAACAACATCCAAGAGAAAGCTTATGGCTGAATCCCGCTTGACCTGCTTCCACTTGAAAAAAAAAATGGATGACACCTTTTTTTGTTGTGAAGGGGAGAATTTTTGAATATTTTAGTGAATTTGAATGAAGGCAAAGTGAGGATTGCAGAACAGAGTTTTGTGTCTAGGTACTTCTGGGCAGTTCTCCATGACTGGTCTGTTAACCTTTGTTCACCTTAGATGTTTTCATGTGATGACATTTTGTACTTGTTGATTTGCCTCATATCTCTTCCTGTCAGAACTTTATTCTTAAGACCATTTAGTTTTGTATAAGCTGCAGCAGAGATAGGAACCCAGCTGTTCACACCTTCCTCACCCTAGGCCTCTACAAACTAGAGTTAAATGAAGAGCCTCATCCCTCTGTTCACGGTCTTTCATCTTCTCTATAAAGCATTATTCCCAGCTTTTTAATGGTACACTTGACCTTCTTCTCAAGTATCTTGTGCTGGGTCACACTGTTCTTGAAGCTTCCTTAAGACAGCAGTCAGGAGGTCATGGAGAAGGAATCTCTCCCAGCGCCCCCTCCAGAGGCTCAGAGGACCTGATGCCTGTGGCCCGTGGTCTCTACCAGCCAGTTCTGAGTGCCGGCTCACCAAGGAAGAGACGGCTTATTTCAGGTTCAGAGTGTAGACGATGATGGTCTTACTAGCTTCAGGATCCACCATCCAGCCAACATCTGTGGAGAGCTGACTTTGTGCAGACACTGTGCCAACATCATTTAATCCCCTCAGAAGCCCTGTGACAGAGGTCTTATAATCCCTACTTTAAAGGTGAGGCAGCTAAGGCTCGCAAATAATCATGATTGTTTGGTCAAGATCACAGAGCTAGTAAGTTTGTACAAGCAGTTCGAACCCAGGTTTGTCTGATGTTCAGCTGCAGGATCAGACGTTTGCCCTATGACTTGAAAAGATAAAAGCCAGCCCCCAAGTCTTTGACTCAGAGCAGTCCATATTCCCCAGGAGGAGACTGCCAGTCAGCT
This sequence comes from Ovis canadensis, assembly GCF_042477335.2. Classification (NCBI taxonomy): domain Eukaryota; kingdom Metazoa; phylum Chordata; class Mammalia; order Artiodactyla; family Bovidae; genus Ovis; species Ovis canadensis. Next base: position 52,668,123 of record NC_091265.1, on the reverse strand, counting down.
TGTAAAATGAAAATTGCATTTGAATGTGCATCCACTCACATATGACACACAGTCTCTGCGGCACACTAAAGCCAGTCTGTGTCGCTTGTCCCCTGGACAGCTTGCATTTTTATTTTTAAAGAGGCCAGCACAGTGCTGCATTCCTGGGCTCTCTTTGCTTTGGTAAGCACATACTCTGGAATGTGATACCTCCCCAAAGCTGCAGCACCCCTTCCACCTGTCCTCACTACCCTCAGAGAGGTGTGGTTGGTCCCTGCTGGGTCAGGGTGGACCTCTCCCAGTCTGTCCCCAGGACTGAGGCCCAGGAGGCAGCATAGTTGCTCTCTCTCTGAACTGCATGCTGCTAAGCTGCATCCATTTGCAGAGCACCTGGATTCTCTAAGTTCTAAAGAGGAGGAGAGTCGATGTTGATGTCACGGGACCTGCTGCCACTTTTCTGGTTGACCTGGACACACTGCCATCCTGGACGGCATCTAAAGTTAGACGCTTCTCCTTTTAAAAATGTCATCATTGTCCAACCTCCAGCATTATCATCTCCAAGAAGACAAGTTCATGTCTTCTGCTTCTAGCTTTCTGTATTCTCCTTGGTCCCTCTAAAGACCCATATACGTAACTTTCTAGGACGCCAGGGACTGCTCCCAGGTCCGAAGCATGCATGCTGTCACTTTTTCCCTCTCTTGCACATATTTAGTCTTCACGCCACCCTCCCCCAACACCCCCGCCCAATCCCTCTGTCCCCGGCCTGCGAGGGAAAAGAGTAAATTCAACCTCATGACCCCTCCTTCCAAGCCAAGGTTGGAGGAGTTTGAGCCAACTGCGTAAATCTCCCTTGATTGTTGATACTGTGGAGCGAGTGGGGGAAGGGAGCTGGGGAGAAGTTAGATGCCCAAAAAAGGCATTGTTAAGTCAAAGGCAAGTCTGCACGCATGCGCGCCTGACCTCATGTGTCAGCTTCTGTGCTGGGAACATCCAATTATGTAAGAGGGAATGCTCCTTATTTGGAGTTAAGAGTCAAAAGGAGGGGAGAGGGGTGGGGGAGCAGTCTAAGCCAAGGCGTGAATCCAGCTTATGCAGCCCACTCATTCAGAAAGCAGGAGAAGCTGACAGCGTCTCTGCGCGCGTCAGACTCAGGCTTAGGGACTGGAACACTCGGACACTAGCTGGGGGGGAGGGAGAGAGAGAGGAGAGACTACTGCTCCATTGACGGGAGAAGGTGTGGGGCAGGAGCATCCAGCCACGGTCAGGGGTGAGATTATTCTGGAGTCCTGATGTAGAGCGAAGGAATGAGAAGAAGCTGGCCCAGATCCCCGCCTGGGTGCCCAGAGCAAAGCCATGATAAAAATACAAGCCAGGCTAGCAGGAGAGTACACGAGTGCCCCCTCCCGTGGCCCTGCCCTCCCCATGGCCCCAGAGATGGCAGCAGACACATTCCTGGTGTCTGTGTCTGCGTCAGGGTTTCTTAAAGAGTGATTGAATGAGTGAGTGAGTAAGCGAATGAGCGTGTGTGTGTGTGTATTGAGGGCACGTGGGAACAGAGCAGTGTGGCAGAAGGATGGGGGAAAAAAAGAGAAAATTGTGTGACCTGTGGATGTAGGCGAGGAAGTAGATAGAGAAGAAGATGAAAAAGAATATGTCGGGTTATGTTGTTGAGCATGCTGTGGGTCCAGGAGAAAATTCAGTGGCAAGCTCCGAACCCTGTACCAGGCCATGGAATTGTCTTCCGAGGGGAGAGGTCTCTACGAGGCATCTCCCAGGGAAGGTCAGGAGAAGGCATATGGGTGGCGTGTGCGCCCATTGGAGAGGGCCATGCTGGCAGCGGGCAGTTACAAGTTGGATGACCAAGGATTCTCTTGTCATCCATTCTCTCTGGTCACTCCACGACTTTAGATGTTCTCTGAGTGGAATCCGTTCAAGGGCCTGTTTCTTGGTGGGCCTGTCTACATAGCAGATAGATAAACGGTCTTCCTGACGTTGGCCGTGTCTTACGGGCAGCTCCAGGCCCACCACTGAGAGGGCATGAGCAGCTGCAGCCAAAAAGGAACTGACATCGACTAAATACTACATCAGGTAAGCAGCCGGGGATTCTATATACTAAGGAGCAATTCAGTTCTCTGAGGTAGATGGGTATTTTTTAAGTGAGCAAAGTGTTATTTAGATTAAGTAACCTTCTCAGAATTATAAGGGCCACACCCAGGATTCCACCCAAGCCACCCTGGCCTTCAAGCCCATCCCCTTCCCACCACCACCTGCGGCCTCCCCACTGAGCAAGCTTCCCCATGAGGCAGTGGCCACAGGATTGACCTCACCTGAAAGTGCCATGTCCTATGTCTGTCCAAGAGACACACATATGTGATGGTAGCATATAAATTCATTCCCATTCGTGTTTTATTCTTAAAGACTCCTGGATCAGAAATTATGTAGTCTCCCTGTAGTACCTCTGTTCTGCGTCCTATTCCCAGTCAGAAAAAGGTTACCACAGTTGTGATTCAGAGTTTCTCAAGACACATAGATGATGGTTTTTTTCCTTTGCTCCATAAATTTCTCTTTCAGTTCAGCTCTGGTGCCTTGTGATGTCTTACACCTAATCTCTTTCTGTGCACAGCTTCTATAGAAAAATGCGTACATTTGCAAGAGCTCCAAAATGATCACAAGCCAAGTCTAGTTTTCCTGTCTGATTACATCCCTGCCCCCTCTAGTTCCAGCGCTGGCCTGGTTTTTAGGGGCTGAAGTCTTATGTTCTGCAGCCCTGGCTTTGCTCAGGTTGTTTCGTGCTTCCTTAGGGAGAGGAACACTACTTGTCCCCCAACTTTTCCACTAGACCTTGAAGAAGGGGAGCTCTGACTTGGGAGACTGGATCAGGATGGGCTTCAGTGGTCTCCAGTTATATGAGTGCCCTCCCTGCCATATTTCTCAGGCGTCTGTTATTCTACCCATCATGGGTTCAAAGCACCCAGCCTTTCCTGTTGTGTGCTGACAGTTTCTACCTGAATCCATCCTTACGGTTGTAACAGCTCACTGTGTATTTGCACTTCCATGTGTGGGATATGCTCTTACATTCTCGTACACTCACAGGTGCAGAATTGGCAGCAGTTAAAATCAGAGCATCATGACATATTTAAGCATCAAAACCTTTTTTCGAAGTCAAATTATTGCCATCTCTTGCCTATCTATAACTACAAAGAGGAGCCTGAAACAGGTTTTAGGACAGGTTCAGACTATAAGCATCTGGTGGGCAGGCACTGGGTCTTACCATCCTGTTGTAGGCATTTAGCTGTGTACATGGAAGGTACTTTGTAAGTTTTTGTCAAATGAATGAACGTCACTTGCCCTTCTGGTTGAATTGGTCTCTCTTCTCATCATTAGTGAGAATCTGGGGAGTTCCCCAGCACTGCTGGGATGAGAAACACAGATGTAAATGGAAACCCCCTTGCCTGCCTCCCCCACAGCTCTTTAGCTGGGCAGCTGCCCCCGATCCCCCAGAGTCATGGCTGGGCCTCAGGCTATCTCCCACCCCAGCGGCCTTCTCTTCTGCAGAGGAACAAAGTGCCCTCTGCCATCGTGGGCCTCCCGCCTAAGCTTGGACCTTCTGGAAGCTTCTTCTGCTTTGCCTTCTCACCCTCTGTCCTTCCATGTGTGAAACTAAGGATATGGGGCTTTGAAGTCACGCAGATCTGAATTCACATCTTCCCTTGAGGCTTGCTGTCTGTGACTCACCTTTGCTTCAGTTACTCTGAGTGGGGGTAACAGTGCCTTGCTTGTGAACTGATGACTTTGCATGCCTGCCATCCGGTGGCATCAGTAAATGTGGGTTCTTGTCCATCTCTACAAGCCCCACGTCCCGTTTCCTTGGGGACTCTTGTTCCCTAGGGCGGTCACACACCTGCTGTAGGATAGAGAATCTGTTTACATTGCGATGGTTTTTTGGTGAGGTCTTTGTAGTGAGCTCACTTTGTGATCTCTTAGGAGCAAACACCCTATGAGACACATGGCCTTTTCTGCATCCTTTCAAATTAGGGTGTCTTCCTCCATTTTAGCTGTCTATGAACTCTGTCCTGTCCTCCTCACATTCCTACTTAATATCTCCCCGAGTCATATCCAGTGTTTCAGAACCAGGGAACTACCTTTTAACCCAGGTACTCCCAACACTTTACTTTCTAGGAAACTAACTTTATTTAGTTCTTGTTATGGTGACCTCTTTATAAATAATTTTTGAAAAGTCTTTGTGAGATTTGATACTGTGTTGACTTGCTGACTGCTAGCTCTTGAGGCCTTTTCTCCAATAAGGTCCTTTCAGCCTAAGAAAATAAATAACCCATAAGAATCCGTTGGAAATAGTGAACAGTGTAAGGTCAAAGAACACAGTATAGACCATAAAGTTAGACCTTGCAAGACGAATCCCTTAGAATGGTTTAGGGTCAAGAATGTTCCAGACACTGGAACATTTTTAAAGAGGGAAATGGACATTATTTCTACTTTTAATAGTTGCCTTTAAACATGTTTTGCGTATTTTCAGCCAGCTTTCTGAGTGTGTGTGTGTGCGCGTGCGCGTGTGCGCAGAGAGTATGGAAAGCCTGCTGGGCTCTACTGCTTGGGGCAGTTAGGTGTGAATTCTTCATCTGGACTGCAGGTGGCACCACAGGATAAACAATCCCTGTTTGCAAGTCTTGGAGGGAGCTGCAGTTGTAGTCCTTACCCTGGGGGGCCAGTGATGCAGCTTGCCCCATGGTCCAGAGGTGGCTCGTGCACCCTCTCCTTTGTGCCCCTGACTCTGTCAGCCAGCTTCTTTCTTCCTTCACCCCCGCCCCTTCAGATGGTTCACTCTTCTGACACATCCCTGAGCCCGCCAGGAGAGTCAGTCTTACAGAAGGGGAAACTAAAACATGAAATGCAGAGTTCACTCCTTAGCCCCTTCGTTTAGTTCCCTAGACCTGGTAGGGCTTTGTAAGAGGATCCAGAGAAGCCTTTCTCTGACACACACACACACACACACACACACAAGCACTTTCACAAACACTTTAACTTTTTCTCCTTTGATCTCAGCAATTTTGTAAAGAAGGCAGGGCCAGAGTCAGTCCGTTAAGAAGGAATTCAGAACTCAGTTCTTTCCGCTTCTCTGTGGCCCCGCCAGCCTCCAGCCTGCGTGTGGCTTTGCAGTGTTGCTGTCCCTGGTTGCAGCACACTGCGAGAAGCCTCGTGGCTCTTCTGGCCGCTGGGCTTTGTTTCCCCGGAAGGGTGAGGATCAGTTTTATGTGTGCTATTGGGGTGAAAACTCTGATGGCCTCTTCCAGACAGGAGACTCTAGACTAGGAGAGATTCCAGGAAACATGGAGGGAGTAGCTGATTGTGCGGAACATGTCCTGCTGTTGTTCTTACTGGGGCCACACGAAGAACAGGCAGATATCAAAAATGTGTGGCTGATTTTTCCCAGCTTTGAGGCCTGTTAGCCCTGATCTCAGAGCTGGTTTATGGTGCATTGATGACAGCCTAGTGTGAGGCTGATAACAGTTGTCTTGAAGGCCTTCAGAGGGACATAGGTTTGTGTGATCACCTTTGAAACTGGAATCCTGAGTGTCCTGATGCTTGGTCTAGAACAGATTTCTAAAGATCTCCATATGTGATCAGACTCTATCCCATGAGCGCAGAGCCCCCAAGCAACTCCTTGTTCCATATTTTTTAGAAAGGTAGCCAGGCCTTTGCTGTTGGCCATTTTTTACGCAAGTATCCTGCTACATTATTCTCGCTAGCTTCAAGTGATGGGTTGGATTCAGCTCAGTGCTGTTCCATCCATCAGGGGCACTTCCCAAAATACACACATGACTCACAGTCCTCAAAACCCTTTTGCTTCTGTTTGACTTTTAGCCTCCTCTATCCTCTGGGCCTATTTGCCGGGAAAACTGACAAAAACCGAGACTGCTGGCAGCTGTCTGTCCTTTCTAGGATTTATGGAGCATGACTGACCCCCTTCTTTGCCCTCCCTCTCTTTTCTTCTAGTGAGTGCAGAACCAGTGTAATTGTGTGGATTCTTCATGATGAGTTCTGAGTTCTAGCACAGCTGACTTATATTACCCAGTATTCTTCATTTAATATCCACCCTACAGCTACTATTGGAGAAGGCAGTGGCACCCCACTCCAGCACTCTTGCCTGGAAAATCCCACGGACGGAGGAGCCTGGTGGGCCGCAGTCCATGGGGTCGCTAAGAGTCGGACACGACTGAGCGACTTCACTTTCACTTTTCACTTTCATGCATTGGAGAAGGAAATGGCAACCCATTTCCTTTGTTGGCAACACATTTCCAGTGTTCTTGCCTGGAGAATCCCAGGGACAGGGGAGCCTCATGGGCTGCCATCTGTGGGGTCGCACAGAGTCGGACACGACTGAAGCGACTTAGCAGCAGCATCAGTAGCAGCTACAGCTGCTATATTGGCACACAGCTTAATTTTAATATTAGCCTGACTAGAAAGTTCTTAGGAAGATAAATCTGCCCAACATTTATGTAGATGCATATAAAATGCCAGATACAAAGGATTTCTAAATTATCTACCTTTATTATTGTCCTCCATCAGCACAAATAACTAAGAGCTCAATATTGTTTTGCTGCTTTGAGTACTGGACGTTTGCCTTCTGCACAGCTTAATGTGAGCTGTGTGCCTTGCATTAAGATCAGTGTTTGTCCCACTTACAGCAGTGATTCACTTAGTAACTAGTACTTATTGATCACCTACTGTGTGCCAGACGCTGAGTTAAATGATCAAAATTTAAAAGACCCCAGGTTCCTACCCTGGGAAGTTTAGTATCCAGTCAGAGATGGCAATCTTATAAATAAGGAGTTATAGTATAAAGTTATGACTTTAAAAACAGCTCTGTTCATGATTAAGAGAAGGGACTAAGTAAATTATGAGAAATGCAGGGAGGGTTTTTAGAGGAGAATACCTCAGAGATAGAATTTAAAGGATAAAGGGAAATTGAGAGCTGGCGTTGGAGAACAGAGCGTTGAAGGCAGAACAGTGAAGCAAGACGGTGTATGTGTGGTACTCAGAGAAGTCTGGGACTGTTGGGATGTATGACATGTAGCCAGCGTGGCCAGAGATTCCACTGCAGAGCTCAGTAGGCACTGACCCATACAGAGCCCTGTCGCTGTTCAGAGAGCATGGGATTCACCTCTATTCATTAGCAAAACATGTACAGAATTAAACAGATGATGACATGATCAACTTAGTAACTTAGAAAAATCATTTACATAGTGCTGTTGAGGATTAATTGAAGGAAGCAATGTTCAAACCAGGGAGACAAATTGGGAAAGAGGTGATGAGGACCTAAGCAAAGATCGGTGCTGCAGAGATCATAAAGGGGTGATGAATTCATGGGGCCCTGAGTACTGAGGAGGTCGGCTTGACCGGTTTTAGTAACTGCTTCAGTAATTAGGTGATGTTGCAGGGGGCACGTGGGCTAGGGTTAGAGAAGAAGCAAAATCAAGAATGACTCTGGTTCTCCCTTGTGGATTGAGAAGCAACACTAGCAGATGGCATAGTAACCTTCCAAATAATATATCTGACTTGTGATGCTGAAAGTTCCTTGTTGCTTATTAAGTCAATGGATTATTACCTACTTTTTTGTGACGCTAGATGATGACACATGAGGAAGCATGGACTGTATCTCTAAAAAGTTTCAGATTTCCAATAGAAAACTTAAGGACCTCAAGGCCTAGATTTCTATCCTTCTACCTGTAAGCTCTGTCCTTGGAAGAAAGAGGAAGGAGTGGATTGAACAGTTAACTGTGTAGCTGGGACAGGGGGAAAGTTTGTAAACTTCCTTACTCTGGCACATGATGCCCACATGGTGGCCTCCTAACTGCAGCTGCAGTGAGAATGTAACTCGAGGACCACAGGAAGGGCTGACTTGGCAGGACACCCATCAACTCAGCGAAGAAGCAGCAGCTGCAAGGAAAACTGAGGTAAAACTAAAACTGAATAGAATGGGAAATAGCTCACAGAAAGGAAAGTAGTCGGAAGTGAACTAGAATTCACAGAAGAACGTAACAGAGAATCTGTCTTATATGCCACAATAACAAAAGGACTTAAAGTTTGTCATGGAGCATTTTGAATAAGGTTGATTCATTCAGTATATATTTGATGCCTTATTATGTGAATTGTACTAGTCCAGTAAATGCTAAGACACCAAAATGAACTGAGATCCCTGCCATCAAAACTTCACAATCTTGTTCTTTTGAAACTTTTAAGAAGCTCAACTGATATGTATTGAGTAAATGGAATAAACAGATTAAACATGACTCCAACAAGGAAGGAGAAAAATCAGCATCAGAGGAAACCATAGTAGTTAACTGGGATCAGATTATAGATGAACATATATGAAAAAACAGAGAAAAGGGACATGCACTGAGTAATGCAAACAGTAGAAATTAGAACTGGTAAGAACGGTGTCCAGTAAACTTGAACTCAGAAGGAGCTGACACTGTGGATACATGTTAGGGGGAAAGCTGTGTTTTAAAGAAAAGTTTGAAACAGGAACAACAAAGGTAAATTGGAACAGATCTTATAGTATTAACTGGCTACCTTGAGAAATCATTTATTTATTCATTTATTCAACAGCAAATTGGTGTACTTTTTGCCTGGGATAAATTTCTGTTTTTTGGTTTTTTTTTTACATAAAGGAAAGGGTCTAAGAAGAAGTGAGCAAGCATGATTAAACTAGAATTGAAGACCAAAATAGGAATGGAAATAACAAGAGAACATTCATCTGCCTTAAAACTCAGGTACCTGACCAGGTGAATTCTGTTCCATGGAACTGAAAGAATTTGCCTTTATCATTGAAGATCTAAAGTCATGAAGAAAATTTCTATATGGAGATGTGTTGCTCAGAGATGGACAAGTGACTAGCCTTTTAAAAAATGGATACAGGCTCCTGACCCTGACTTTTACCTCTGGAAACTTCTTAAGTGGATTATTAAATAGATGTTTTGTGAACTCTCAGGAAGAGAAACATGGGCCCCAGAACCCAGCGTGCATTCAGTGGGAATGCTAACCTTGTTAGCAAGGCTTTTTTTCTGTCTTAGCAGGATTGGTAGGCCATTAAATGACAGGAATGCATAGGTTGTTGCATTGTCTGCAGATTTCAACAGGATTGTGCCATATTTCCCTAATATCTATATGGACATACATGGTCTGAACTGTGGGACTTTTAAGTGGTTCATGGCTATCTGAGGATCTTTAGCCCAGGTAGCTAATAACTTGATAGCCTCGAGGGCACTTTCTAGTGAAAGCATAGAACTTATCCTGTTTGTCAGTGAATTTGCAAGTAACTCTGATCTTAGAGATATAATTAATACTCTGGGTGACAGAAATCAAGATTCAGAAGACTTTAGAAGAGTTAGTTCAGTTCAGTCACTCAGTCATGTCTGACTCTTTGCAACCCCGTGGACTGCAGCACGTCAGACTTTCCTGTCCATCACCAACTCCCAGAGCTCCCTCAAACTCATGTCCATCAAGTCAGTGATGCCATCCAACCATCTTATCCTCTGTCATCACCTTCTCCTGCCTTCAGTCTTACCCGGCATCAGGATCTTTTCCAATGTGTCAGTTCTTCACATCAGATGGCCAAAGTGTTGGAGTTTCAGCTTCACCATCAGTCCTTCCAATGAATATTCAAGACTGATTTCCTTTAGCATTGACTAGTTTGATCTCCTTGCAGAAGAGTTAAAATGGTAGTCTAAAGCAAACAAGATGGGATTTAACAGAAATAAATATTATAAAGCAGAATTTAGATTCTTTTTTTTTTTTTTAATTACACAAGTATAGTACCAAAGGACAAGCCTAGACTTAATAGGAGTCTGTGATTTCTGGTTAAAGCACATATGTGGACTCCGGGTTCTAGTTGGCTGCATACCCAGTGATGAGTCAGTGCTTTAGTGTGTGTGCCCCAAAGCCAGTACAGTCTTTGACTGTAGTAATACACAAGTATGGTATCTGGCTTGAGGAAGGCGCCATTCTCTGCATTCTTTGCTGGTCAGGGCACATTGTGAGGTTGTGTCTGGTTCTGGGCGCTCTGTCCATTGTAAGAGATGACAGCAGTGAAAACCCTAACCCTACCTGCCCTTCCCCCTACCACCATCAGCACTGCTCAGGCGTGTCTGATTCTTTGCAGCCCCATAGACTGTAGCCCACCAGGCTCCTCTCCATGGAATTTTCCAGGCAAGGATACTGGAGTGGGTTGCATGCCCTTCTCCAGGGGATCTTCCTGACCCAGGGAACAAACCTGCATCTCTTGTGTCTCCTGCATCAGCAGGTGGATTCTGCACCACTGTGCCACCTGGGAAGCCATGCCCCACCCCCCACCCCTCCAATGAAGCCATACTTTTCCAGGGCCTTCCTCTCTCAGCCATGGAGGCAGTCTTAGAAAAGACGTGATGGGAATTGGGTTAATTGGCTTAGATGTGGTCCCTTAAAGCTTTCTCCCCTTACTCTTGAGATTTGATTCTGCTCTTTTGATGGAAAACGACCTTCTGCTAACCTTGAAGTGCCATCTTGAGCCCTAGTATTAAACTGTCTCGTTTTCAGCCCCCGCTTCATTTCTCTGTGTGGAGCTATTTCAGACCAGGTCCCTTTGAATGCGGACTGGACGAGGACTCCCAGAGTAGTGGGTGCCCTGGTCTCTGCATCCCCTGTTCTTCCATGTCTGGCACCAGAGGCTCTTACATGTCTCAGTGTCCATCTGCTGTTGTTTTTTTCTCCTTTCGTTGCCTGTTCTGGGCCCCCTGGAACATCTTCTCTGTGCTCTGAGTCCTTCAGAGATCTGACAGAACAGTTGTGGTCTGGCTTTTTTTCCTTCTTTGGGGAGAAGCTAGAAGGTAGAAGAGGATATCTAAATCAAATATCAGAACTGGAATAGTAGTAGAAAATAAAACCAGTGCTATTTGAGGCTCTTCTCCTCCATATTTATTTTAGCATATTTACCTCATGCATCTTGTGTTACATCAACAATAACGTTTGTATTTAGTAAATGATTTCTTATAAATAATTTGTTAATAGTAAATAGTCCAAGGGATGTGTGTGTGTATCTCCACCTTGAAACTGGAGCTCTTAGCTTAACAGTGGTAGCAGCAGATTCCAGAACCTGATCCTGGAGGAGCTATTATGGCACACTGGACTGCAGACACAGATTCTGTTTCTTGTGCTTCAAGACACAGATTTCTCTTTACCCTTCCCACCCCTAAGTTAAGAACAGAAGGATGACATGTGGAATGGAGAGATGCAGGGAGCTAACGAGGCTTTCCAGGTGGCTTAGTAAGGAATCCACCTGCCAACGTAGGAGACGTGGGTTCAATCCCTGGGTCGGGAAGATCCCCTGGAGAAGGAACGGCAACCCACTCCAGTATTCTTTCCTGGAGGATTCCATGGACAAAGGAACCTGGCAGGCTATACAGTCCATGGGGTTGCAAAGAGATGAACATGACTTAGTGACTAAACAACAAGGGAGCTAAGGATTGGAGTCATGGTGTCGGTTGCTTAACACTCACCCCAGAGCCTCATCTGCTGGCTTCGTGTGCCTCAGCCCAGGTTCAAGGCTGAGGGAGTTCACAGTGTTAGATAAAGAAGGGTGGTGTGCATGGAGCTTCGCTCTGGAATAGAAGGAAGGGGAAATGGGTTAAAGGAGAGAAGCGATGGTTGGATGAAGAAATCCCTGTGCTCTTCCTCGTTTACCAAGTGCTGTTTCTGTGCAGCGTGTTGGGCAGACCATACAGATCCCTGGAGGCGCATTGTGTGTAGTAATGAAGCCTGCTTTCGAGGGGGGGCTCTGGCGCACAGGCGGTTTGTCCTGTCTGCGGGTGGGGCAGCAGCAGTGGTGGAGATTCTCTGGATTTGGACTTGATCGCTTTCCCCGCCAGACAGGGATGCTGTCGAGAGGCCGTACCTCTGACGTCCTGTGAGCAAAAGGTTGCCGCCTGTCTTCTCCACAGGCTGCCTTCTACCCCAGCTGGGAAACGAAAGCAGGCTCATCCCAGTGCCCAGGAGGCAGCCCCTTGTTTCCTTCGAGAGGAAGAGGAGGAACGGGTGGGAAGAGGACCCTGAAAAGGGAGGGAAGCGTCCGTGTGGTGGGCGCAGCTTGTCTGCTGCCCATGGGGCCTGAGCAGAGCAGGAGCACTGAACTTCGCAGCGCCCCCCTTCTGCAGTGGACCCCTCTCTTTAGATACTTGGTTTCATTTCATCTGGTTTACACAGGTCCTGCCTCTCCCATTCCCAGGACTGACTCTTCTAGGCCCTTCTGTTTATTAGTCCTGTGCCTCAGGGCTTAGGGCGCTTACCAAAGCCTTTGTTTTGTTCAGCAGCTGATGTTTTGCTTAGTGACCTCAAACGTCTTTGTCAATTAGTTCTGCTAAGCTCTGACAATTTTATTTGACTCACTGACTCATCCTCCTCATCGGGGGCTTATTCTTGCTTTTTCATACTGTGATTCTTCTTCCCAATATCCGCATTGAGAGTTTGATGGGTTACAGTCCAGTAGGTTTGCATAATTTGTATCTTGCCACATGTTAACATTTGTTCTGCATCCAGCATGTGTTCATGAGATGCTTGGTCACCACGGGAGGGAGCAGAGGGGACCTCCTTGCCCAAATGAAATTCGAGGTCCTGTTCCCATTGAGTGAATGGCCATTAAAGTAAAGCAGGCCCACAAGGGGGCCTGGTGCCCAGGACTGCTGTTGTTGTGCTCAGACAAGGAAGGGTTGAGTGGATGCTGAGGTCTCTCCAAAGAGTCGCAGGTGCTACGGCTCCAGAGGACAAACTGAAGGTCAAACAGAAGGGCAAGCCAGCCTGTTGTTTGCATCTGTGAACAAGAGGCTGAGCTAGAGCTAATGCTGGCTGAAAGGGAAAGTGTTAGTTGCTCAGTCGTGTCCAACTCTTTGTGACCCCACAGACTGTAGCCTGCCAGGCTCCTCTGTCCATGGGATTCTCCAGGCAAGAATACTGGAGTGGGTGGCCATTCCCTTCTCCAGGGGATCTTCCTGACCCAGGGACTGAACCCTGTGTTTCCTGCACTGGCAGGCAGATTCTTTACCACTAAACCACCTGGGAAGCCCAAATGGTGATGGCTGTTTCGGGCAAGCTTTGTGCCGTTCTTGATCTCCATCGATGTCTGCCGTTGCTGCCCTGCCGTTACCTTTCAGACTTCCTATTCTTAGACTCATCTGTGAGCCCTGGGCCTGGGGGAGTGCAGCCCCCAAAGCTGGAATGCCTAGCGTGAGCGGAATGCAGACTGTCTGGCAGGGTGGAGGTTAAATAAAGTTTGCCTTGGCAGCCCTTCCACTCTTGGATGGACGACAGGCCGCTCAGGTCTGGAGTGATGGCATGGGCTGTGTGGTGCGGCACCAAATAAAGTCTTCTTTGCGTGAGTGACGTTGCCAGCAATCCATTCATCCCCGTGACGGCCATGCCATTCTCAACACGGGCCCCACGAAGGAGGCCTCTGCAGTGTTGAACCTCAACAAGTGACCACACCGCTCTGGAAACCTGCAGAGACAGGGAGAGTTTCGGTGGAAGTGCCTCGCAGGCCCTGCAGATTGCAGTGCCTGCCCGCTCAGTTATTGACTCATTTGTGAAAGCAAGACAGAGGGGTACATTTTCACTGTAATAAGAGCAGTTGCCAGTCAGTCAACTGACATTTCACTGTGGGAAGATTTTGTGGTGGGGAACTCTTCCGGTGCTTATAATGTAGTTGGGAAAGGCGAGCTGTAAATGTATGAGGCAGCAATCAATATTCCAAACTGGAATACCAGTGCTTGGTCTCTGTTGTAGAAGTACCACCACAGGAGGCCTAAGGAATGAGCATTTCTGGGTGGAATGCTCAGGAAGGAATTTGTGGAGGATGTGGGGTTTGAACAGGTTTTGCCAGGACAGAGTTCTGCTGTTGGTAAGGAGAAGGCCTGGTCTGTCGGGAGCAATGGGTGATGTCAGGAGTCCTCAAGACAGCTTATGGGGACGTGAATGGGTGGCCATGGAGAGGGGTTTGTAAAAAGTCCCCAGACCCTGCACTGTGTACACGGCGCTGAGAAGTCCCGGAGCTTCTCACTGGAGGACGGTTGGAAAGGTGCAACCTCCCCAGAGCCAGCAGCCTGCAAATGCTCTGTTCTCAGCCCCTGACACGTGGGTGTTCGCACTCAGTGAATGACTGTAATCCTATCGTCGCTCATCTTCAGGTTCTGGGAGCCCACGCTGTCGACTGGCTTGGTCTCACCTGTGGGACCTGGTGCTGCCTTGGCATTGTTCTGTCCTCGTTGCCTGGAGGACTCCCCCTGGCTCTGGGTCCTCCACTTTGCCCTGACCCTTCTCTCTTCCCCTGCAGGTGGCTGGAGGTGCAGGTGGCTCATCTGACGTGTCCACAGCGCTGGGTGCAATACCTCCGGCTCCTCCAGGAGTCCATCTGGCCGGGTGGGGCTTTGCCCAAGTGTCCTCGGCCTGTGAGGACCCCGGAACAGAAGGCAGCGGCTGAGAAACAGGCTCTGCAGAGCCTGATGGGGGTCCTGCCAGGTGACTGCAGAGAGACTGATGGTGCCGTAGTCTTCCTCCCCACCCCGCTTTCCTGCCATTACCCCACGCCCTTCCCCTGTTTTCAAAGGGCCTTATCTGCGGCAGGACTCAGAAAATGCATTGACCTGCCATTTCTGAGGCCAATAGGAAAGTGATTGGGACTTCTGGGGAGGCTGAGGGAACGGGAAGCGTCCTCGGGGCAGGTGATGACTTCAGCCCTGTGGACCAGGGGGAAGCATTTCACACCTGCATAAGCCCAGCTTGGGGACCAGCGGCCGATGAGTAAAGTGCACGGTCCTCAGCTACATAGGCACAAACTCCGAAGAGGGCTTTTTCCTTCCCTTTATATGGTTTTTTTTGGAGGACAGGGAAGGCAGTTTGCTGCCTGTGGTTGTGCTGGGGAGAGGAGGGTACGGTGGTAGACTGTTAGCCCAGACTGTGTTATTTACTCTTGTTAACCTCCGTTCTTCAGCCTACCCCGTTGTATCAGAAGCAGCGACAGGTTACAGAATTGTCTCCTGGGGCCCATTCTTATTCAGATATCTAACTTAAGAACCATTTTTGTTGGCTTTTCCCTGTCTCCTGAGGATATAGTTTGTCTGTGTGGTTCAGAGATGTGCCAGAAATACCCAGTGTGAATAAAGACAGCAGACATCCTGAGGAGACAGTCCCCACAGAGGCTAAGGCTTCGTGGTGAACTAAAACCATGTCCACCTTTCCTCTTCAGATGTCATCGTAGAAATCCTTGGGGAGAACAAATGCCGGCTGAGCTGGAGTCTGGTCTTGGAGTCGCTGCAGCAGCCCCTCATCAACAGGTGGGCACGGCGGAAGCCGTCTCTGGTCTCAGAAGATCCCGGGTTTCTGGGTAAATGGCTGTACTGAGAAGACTGGGATCGCAGTGTCTCCCTGCCCTGGGCCCCGGCTGCAGGTGCAGCGACTGTTTCCCTGGCTCCTGAGCAGGGGTCAGTTGGTCGGGAGCTGGTGGGACCAGCCACTCTTTGCATTGGGAAGAACTCTATGCAGGCCCCTGTGGGAGCTCCTGAGAAGGCCCTGGCAGTTCTCAGCACAGAGAGGTCATGGTCCCCTGGCCGGTGTCCGGGGATGGAGAATTCCACTGGTGTTGAGAGCGCGTTCCCTCCCCTCTCAGCCCTGCCCTGAGCATGTTGTGTCCATGAACTCTGACTCCTTCTGTCGTGTCTCTGCCTCATCATAGATGACCTGAAGGTTCCTAGTAAGTTGTTACTACAGGGATTCCCCTCGCTCAGAGCTCTTCAGAGCAGTGCCAACATGCTAGATGTAAAGAAATAGGGAATTTCCTTAAATCCAGTCTCAAGTACCATTTCCACCTTTGTTGCAATCCTAGCCTTCCTTAGTTCAGCAGACTTTTATTTCGCAGCCGAGACGTTGCAGTCCACTGAGGATATCAGTAGCGGGCAGTGGGGAGGTGAGATAAATGTCATCAACAGGATCTGGTGTCCTGAGACCCAGCCAGACCTTCCCCCAAGTTGTCCTGTTCGTTTGTTTCAGGCATTTGATTTACTGCCTCTGGGACATCATCCTGGAATTGTTGGAGCTCAGTGCCTCTGCCGAGGAGTCTGCCGTAACCAGCTCCACCACAGACACCCCAGGAAGACGGGCATCTCCCCTTAGCCAGAGGCCATTGTCCCGTTTCTTCGAGGGTTAGGAAGGGCGGATCACTCTGCCACCCAGAGACCAAGCAAAAGACCATATCCTCTGGAACAGGACTACACTCAGAAGGCCTGGGGTCTCAGCAGCAACGTCCCCTCCCTCCCCGCTGCACACACACGCTTGGTCTGTGGCAGGCAGTGGGCGTCTATGCACCATTGCATGCACATCCATTTCCATGCCTCCTTGTGGTGTGTGGACTGTCGCTGGTGGGTGGAACCTGGTTCCTCTGGAAAAGGGAGCCGTGGGGGAGAGGAATGAGCCCCCTCCTTGCCCTCCTCCCTGACACTCTTTGCCAGGAGCCTGGCCTGTGCACACGTGCGCCTGATCCCCCCCAACCCTCCCCACACCCACCCCCATGCAGGCTCCAGGGAGACCGGGAAAAGCACCACAGCTGGGTTTTCTTGGAGGAGAAGACAGTCTTCTGAATTCCCTCTTCCCACCAGGAAACACAGTCCATCCAGGAGTACTCTTGAAAGCCAGAGCGCTGGTCTCTCGAGCGTCCCCACAGCCCACAGAGGGAGCCACTTCTCGGGGCCCTCCACGCTCACCGGTGTTGCCCAGCACCCCGGCCTGCAGAGGACATGACTTCGGCCGCTGCCCTAGGAAGCTGCTTCCCTGAAGGGCAGAAGCTCCGGGGGGCCCACCCCACCCCTCCATCCTTTCCTGAGAGAGGGCTGCACTGCAGACTGTACCAGCCCCTCCCCACGAGCAAGTGCATGCTGGCCTCCGTGGCCTTCCCTGTCTTCCTTCACCCACCCAGCACAGCAGCTCATTTCGGCCGTGACGAGTGAAGAACTGGACCTGCACTAGCCTGGAACATTCCTGCTTCTCCTGTCACCCTCCCCGCCCCTGCCCGTTCATTCCCAGCTTCCACTCCTTTGCTCATGGCGCCTGACAGCAGGTGTTAGGTCCTGGGCAGAGTAAAAACGTGTGTCAACATGGTCTCTGGCTCTATGGGTCAGGATGCTTTAGGCTGAAATCACTAAGAACATTTATTTTCTTCCATCAAGCCAGTCTCTGAGTAGGTGCGGCCCCGAGTTGGCGGAGGCAGCATCTCGGACCTCATCGAGGGCCCAGATTCTTCCCATCTTTTTGTTTTGCCTTGTAAACATTGTCTCATCTTCAGACCACCAACCTTCACAGTTGCTGCAGTTCAGGGCATCACATACACGTATGACAATATCCTCGAAAGAATGGGGGCGTCTCTCCCATGTTTTCTTTTTAAAAAAATGAGGAAACAGTTTCCCAGAAGCCCTTCAAGAGTCCTCAGGACTCATTGGCCAAAACCACCCGCTCTGAGCCAATCCATGACGTTGAGGATGCTTGAACACGATTGGCTCCTAGTAGAGTTTCCACCTGGGGAGGTCACTCGCCAGGAAGGTTAGATACCTCAGAAAATAGATGTTAGCAAGGAAGACGCAGAGGTCGGGTGTTGACGAACAGTGTCTGTTGCAGGGGTCATTCTGCCAAAACACCACCAAAGCCCCCCTGTGGTCAGCTAAGAGTGATGTTTGCCAAATGTGCCACCTGACACTTCACATGCGTCACCTTCCCTCACCCACACATCAGCCCCAGGAGGTGGTTCTGCTCTGTCCCCTCTTCACGGGCACATAAGGCACAGAGGTGGGGATGGCCACAGGCCCTTGAGGAGATGGCAGAGCCCACACGCAGGACCACTGTTCCAGTCTGTACCAGAGGGTGGGTTCTCACCTGTGAGGAGCCTGTGGGCTGGCAGACTCCTGGTCAGGGCCATGTGGCCACGCGGTGGTCTCTGCTGCAGCCACTCAGCTCTCCCACGGGGGCCTGGGCAGCCACAGCGCGTGCTCCTGTGATGGGCTCGGAGCCCCGAGCTCTGAGTGCCCCGGAGCTCTGTTCACATGCCACGGCAGCTGCTGGGTTTAGCCTGGGAGTAGACCACAGACCCCATCCTAGTGAGTCAGAGCAGTGCTCGCTGAAGTCAAGTGTGCGTGAGAATTACCTAGAGCTGGGATAGAGGCCTGGGGACCTGCGTGTTCATAAGCTCCCAGGGGTAGCCAGCAAGAATGCAGGCCTTTAGCCACACCTGGAGTGTCGAGGGGTTAGAACACAGCTCCACTTGGGTGCAGTTAATGCACCACTGAATATTAAAGTCACTTAATTGAGATTGTAATTCTGTCTGAACTGACTCCTAATGGATTAACAAGAGTTAGCCTGTGAAAGCATGGGGAGTTCAGATGCAACAGTGAACCATGGGTAAAGACATGGAGAGTAGCCCCACCGGAAGACACCTGTGTGACCCACTTCCCTGAGGTGCCCGGAATGGTCGGGCTTACAGGACAGGAGAAGGTGGTCATGGGGCAGTGGGGCGGGGGTGCAGTAGGGACAGAGCTTCAGCTGCTTGGGAGGAAGAGCTCTGGGGACCTGTTTTCACATATATGTAGTATATGTAGCACTGCTGAACTGTACACTGAACAAGGGTTACAATGCTGAATTTTATGTGTATTTTACTGCAGTGGAGAAATTTAAAAAATAAGCTGTGTGGCACTAGGCAAGCCCAGCGTGCAGGGAGGGTGAGGCTGGAGCCTCCTGGGCTGGGAGAGGGCGCAGTGTGCCTGGAACCTGGGGTCCATTCCAACAGCGTGGTGGGGGTCATGAAAGAATCCTAGGAGTGTTCATCAGCAGTCCTGGGCCTTGATCACGCACAGGATCAGCCCTGCTTGGTCCTGCCCCTGGAGACTTGACTCCCGCCTGCATCATTCTGACCCCTTGAGTGCTGCTAGCCCGTCCCCGCTGCTGCTGCTGCTGCTGACATACACAGTGACTTCAGGGTCTGTGGAGTGTAGTGAACTTCAGGTGATAAAACCCCGATCGGAATCCTCGCTCTGCCTCTTGGCAGAGGACGCAGATACGTTGGGAAGCTCACCTTCACGGAGACTCAGATTTCTCTTAGAAAAGGGGACAGAAAGAGCTCGGGTGTAATAGCAGGCACTGTGAAGCATGTGGCCCTGCTGTGCCGTGTCAGTGGCGTGGCTTCCCCGCTCCCCTGTGCCGGGGGAGCAGCGGAGATGCCAGACTTGGGGAGCCCCCTCGGAACCTGCTGCTTCTCGTCTTCCTGTGCTCCTCAGCAGGGTCTGTTTCCTTAGGATGAGGGAGGAAGGTGAGCCAGCCCTGCTAGATACAGATGACAATGGGAACCTGGGAGGAAGGGAAACCACAGCGCTGTGGGCGTGGAAGCCCCGCTGGGCAGGCTCTGCCATAACTTAGCACCTCTGTTTCCGCCAGGAGAGCCAGAAATCACAGGGCAGTGCCTGCTGACACTGCCTTTGTGGACCAGAGAATGAAACCACTGCAGGGTGAATTCCAGACAGCAAACCTGCCTCACTCCTCTGTGGTGTAAAGGGTGAGGGTGTGCTTCACAGAAAACAGAACCTCTCAGGAGACAGCCAGTGAGGGGAGGCACCCCAAATATGACGTCTAGACCCTCAGACTTGCCTGATACTTAGCAAAGGTGGCAGTGTCTGGTTTAAAGGTGGGGGCAGAAGAACAAACCCAGAAGAGTGTGTCCAGCCAGAAGCAAATGTGGATCGTCACACCTTTTTCCTGCTGTGACCAGCAACAGGGTTGGAGGCAGGGCAAGCTCAATGGGGTGGAGGAGGTGAGGGCACCGAGTCACCTGGACAGACACTCTGCATTTGTCTCAGCCTCGCTGAGCCCTCCTGTCACGTCCCTCTCGCTTCTCACCTGTCTCTGAGCTGAAAGTACTTTTGAACTCGGCTTTTTTGGAAATGAAAACAAACGTGACAGGATAGAGAGAACTACTCCTGGCTCTGATGTCTTCACCAGCCCGACAAAATCTGGTTTCTCCGCACATCTTGAGCCTTCAGACCTTACCTACAAGTGCTTCTGTATGAGTCGCTAGCACACCCTTTCCAGGATGTAGAGGGTTGTGAGGGGAAAAATGAAAGAAAACAGTAGAATCAAGACTCAAACTTAGAGAAGCGTTAAGTGACCTTGTCTACTTATTCTAATCCCAAACAGGACTCTCTGTCACCGGTCAGTGTTTAGGAGACGCAGACTAATTTTAACATTGAAGTGTTATAGGAATTAAGAAGGTAAATCTGCAGCTTTGACAAAAGCAGTCCACACTTTGACATTTTTTAAATTGAAGTATAGTTGGTTAACAATATTACTAGTTTCAGCTGTACAGCAAAATGATCTGGTTATATGAATACATCCATTTTTAAGGTTCTGATTCTTTTCATTATAGTTTATTACAAGACAATACAGTTCCCTGTGCTATTCAGTAAGGGCGTCTCTGGTGGCTCAGATGGTGAAGAATCTGCCTACAATTCAGGAGACCAGGTTCAATCCCTGAGTTGGAAAGATACCCTGGAGGAGGAAATGGCAACCCAGCCCAGTATTTTTACCTGAACAATTCCATGGACAGAAGAGCCTGGTGGGCTACAATCCTCCTTGTTGTTTATTTTTTATATGGCCACGTGCATACTTTTGACTTTTCCTTTCTTCCCTGTGTGTTCCATGTTACTGTTGCACTATATTATTATGAGCAAGAGAGAGTGGCAATCCAAGCGGGCCAGATACTTGGATTAATCCATGAGGGTGAAGACCAAGATAGACAAACACCAAAGTCTGAGATTGCAGATAAAGGCACTCACACGAACACAGAAGCTGTGATTTCTCTGTGCCTGGTAGCATTGCATGCTGATCCATCAGCCCGGGGCATCAGACCTTTTGCCTATGTCCCTTGATAAAGAACCATTCTGCCGCTCGTTGCTATCAAAAAGATGAGCCTTGATTTAGCAAAACATCTGCGTTTCATCTCATATCTTGCCATTAGGGAGGATAGACCTTATTAAGAAAAAAAGCAATCCTTTCTTTGGAGTTTTTGTCCTTTACGAAGACATGGAGTCCCAAGTCAACCCAGGGGTGGCAAGCCAGGTTCTTTCGAGAACCGTGAGGGTCCCTGTCATCAGGGATCAGTGTGGCTCTGGGAGAACTGTGTGGACGGGGTGGGTGGCAGGGCTTTTACTCGGGGACGGAATGTGTTGTGGAGTTGGTCTTTCAGAAGCCTAGGGGCCTGTGCTCTGCTCTTGCCTACTTCTGTCCTTTCTGTCCTCTGTCACATGCTCTTTGCTCAGGTGTGTTCCCTTCCTCACTCCAGCTCTGCACAGGTAGACACTTTCCATCGTGAGAGCTGATTCACATGCTACCTCCTCCTCGAAGCTTTATCTGATCGGGTAACTCAGAGTTACCTACACTGCCTCTCAGATCAATGTGCATAGATGTGGGGTCTTCAGCGACAGGTTACAATTCTTGCGGTCAAGGAGCATCATTCCTCTTCTGCTCCTGTTACACTCTGGTGCCTCCTCAACCCTCCTGTCTGCCTGGTCCACAATAGTCACTGATGCTCATTCAATTAAGGACATTGTACTCATCAACTTTTAGGAGGCAGAATATGTGAATAAGTTGAATGAAATAAGAATTTACTGGGGACAAAATAGGAATGAGGGGGAAGCAAATTTTCACTTTTAGAACCTTACATCTTTATTCTAAAGCAAGTATCACATGAAAGAAGTTCATTTTCCTATTTCCTGTGCCAAAACCCACACAGTTTTAAAACAGTACTGTTTGCGGTCTAAGTGTGTAGGCCATCATAAGGTTCTAAAGCGATATGCTTCTTCAAGAAAATTGGTCCTGATTTGAAAATGGTTTTTAAAATTAGCCAGCCACAGAAACACCCAGCATACCCTGTCTTCTTTCCAACTCCTCCACCTTCACCTGCTCTTTAACTTACTGGGATTGGAAGACAAAACAAAAATCTGCCTGCAAGAAATAGCCTCAGCTGCTTCCTGTCCCAGACGCAAATTTGTAAGGAGTGCAATTATGGTGAGGACAAACACAGCTTCCTCTTCCATTTGCTTTCTGGAAATCCTTTGGTCCAGACCTAAATTTTTTAATTTCATACCTTCTCTGATAGTTTAAGTCACGTCTAAGATGCTGCAAGGAAGACCCTTCAAAGATGCAATAATAACCACAAGAAAAGGAGGGCTGCGGGAATGCTGCGTCACTCTCACAGGTGTTTGCTGTCTTCCCCGCCACATTCACTGCTGTAACTGTGAGCCCAAGCACAAATCAAAACTGGGCAGCTGCCATCAGAATGAAAACTCAGGAATCTAAGACGTCTGGAGTAGCTGCAGGTCAGCGTGTCGGCCCTGGGGGATAAACTCGCCTGCTGTTGCTGGGCCCCAGCAGGAGCCTCTAGGCCATGACTTGAAAGAAGGCAACAGCAGGTGAAGGAGGAAGTTCAGCCTGAGGATTAAACAATGACGCATTTCAGGGAAAGGGGGAAACCCTAGACAACCTAGGGTCACGTGCTATCTCAGAGCAGGCCCATGGAAGGGGGCCCCCGTCTGCTGTGGAACCAAGTCTGCCCCTGGGCCAGTGCACATGTGCACAACATATGATGTGGGACAGTCTCAGGAGCCAGTCTGGTGTGTATCCACCCCAGGGCGGGTTGGGGAGCCTGCAGTGTAAACCTCCTCGGGATTAACCACTTACTCAGGGTAGAACCCTGGGTAATTGATACCAGATCTGTTCCCCACACTTCCTACATCCTGCATAAGGGTGAGGACCTGAGTGTTCCCTTTCCAGCGTTCCGTTTGGACGAGATGGAAGAAGCTGTTGTCCTAATGTTGGAGACATAAGTCATCCCCTCGCGCAGTGCCTCGTGCAGGTGTGGGCTTGTGAGCGGCACGTGGCATTTACTGGCCAGGCGAGAGCTTGTCTGGAGAGGTAAGGGGGCAGTAAGTATGTGTGTGTGGAGACGGCAGTAGTGTCCGTGGCCTGGAGGCCTGAAGTGCGGGGCTGTGCACTTCCCTGCAGCAGTCTGGAGAGGAGCGAGGCCAGAGCTGGTGTCTCAGCAGGCCTGCACTCTGGAGGAACGCCCACTTCTCGGGTGGACAGACCTGAGGGATCATAAGATTAGGGTTTCTATAGCGGTTTCCCAAGTGACAGGAATTTTCCTCATCTAGTCTTGCTCACGGAGAAGGCAATGGCACCCCACTCCAGTACTCTTGCCTGGAAAATCCCATGGGTGGAGGAACCTGGTAGGCTGCAGTCCATGGGGTCGCTAAGAGGCAGACACAACTGAGCGGCTTCACTTTCTCTTTTCACCTTCATACATTGGAGAAGGAAATGGCAACCCACTCCAGTATTCTTGCCTGGAGAATCCCAGGGATGGGGGAGCCTGGTGAGCTGCCGTCTATGGGGTCACACAGAGTCGGACACGACTGAAGCGACTTAGCAGCAGCAGCAGCAGCGGTCTTGCTCATAGCAGGCAGCCTGAACCAGCTGTTTGCCTCACCCAATTCCTTCCCTGTTTTTATTTCTGAAGCCCTTTCCTTAAAAACAAAACCAAGTAAATAATAATAGGGGAAAAAAAGGTTTAAAAAGACTTCATATCTCTGGCATTTTTCCTTTCTTATGCAACTCAAAAATTTCTTTCTCTTTAGTCCCTAAATTTTTCTTCTGTATCAGCTTACCAGTCTTTGTGGACCGATTGGCTGTCCCTAGTCTAATTGTCTCTTTGATCAATCAATGCAGACATCAACTTAAGATTACATGTAAACCTTAAATAGGTGATATTTCTTATCCTTGACTCCACATTTGATATTCTATGAGGAAGATTGGGGTGGGCTCCCCCAGTAGGGGACCACCATTCCTTCCCCTTGGTTGCAAGTTCAAGCGGTCCGAGAAATTGCCCAGATGGTGTTCAGCACCACAGGGCCTGAGACGGGGAGATGTTTAGGGGAGTTGTCCTGGGGGAGGGAAGAGCATTCTCCGCCTGCTCACACCAGGCCAGCAGCCACAAAGGCAGGCAGCCACAAAGCCTCAGAGCCCGGTGTGTGCCTCCATCCGAGCGGACGGCGTGTGCTCAAAAACCGCAGGCAAACCACAGCTCGGGAGCCAGACATGACCTTGTTCTTCAGTGAAAAACAAGTGAACGTCACCTGCCCCAGGGTCACTTGGCAGCGGAGCCCTGCGACAGAAGGGGCTCCACGGAAAGGGCAGCACAAATCCGGGCATTAAAATAACCCGAATGGTGTCGTTTTCTGATCAAGTGCCTTTCCCTCCCGGGTTTGTGAGTTTCGAGCCTGAGAATGTCTCCCCACAGCTCAGGTTTCTCTGCTGCCACCCTGGTCTCAGCCTGGAATGTGCGCCCCGGCCATCCAGGTCTGATGGAACTATGTCACAGTCCCGAAATGGAGAGACTTCATCTCACAGACGGTAGTGCTGGCAGGCCCGGCTCAGGCGGCCGGTCCTGGGCCCCGGGCAGCGTGACATGTCCCAGCTCTCGGTGGACAGATGGCCTGAGCTCCAATCTGTGCCCAGTAAACTGGGGTCTGTGAGCCCTCCCACTGGGAGCAGACGGGGAGCACAGGCCTGCGAGATGCCACAGGCTCACTTGGGGACAATCACGTCGGTTCGCAGACAGGCAGACCCTGGTGGGAGGCCCTTGAGTTTCTGGAAGGTTGGGTCGAAGGGCAGCGAGCAGCCAGTCACACAGTAGAAGACACGGCTCACGGCCGAGCTGAGCCGCTCTCCATTAGCAGGGGCCAGGGGCGATGGCGTCACCCGCAGGCCAGGTGGGGCCTGGGAGTCAAGGAGGAACCACCCATTTCTTGGTGAGGACTAGGCTTCAAGGGGGACCACCCACTGCTTGTGTGCAAGAAAGGGCAGCAGAGTGTGGCCATTTGGGCCTGGTGATCTCCTGGGTCGAGGAGCATCCCTTCCAGAACCCGGGTGGAGGGTGCCCGGGCCCTGTGCTCGGCCAGCCTCGCTCCCCACCTGCGCTGTGAGAACTGCAGCGATAGCCAAGCCATTGCCCCCACTCCTGCTTCAGCCCCTGCAGACTCCCAATGGACGTCCCCTCCAGCCTCTTCGTGGTCCAGGAGCCGTGCCTTCTGCTGGGCAAGGTGTAGGAAGCCTGGCCTCCAGGTCCCAGAGCTGCTCCTGTCTTGAGTGGCTGCTTCTATCCCACGCATCTCCTGGCACTTTCCTTTACCACCACCTGTGGGCACGAGGCCAGTTTTGAGGCCCTGCCCCGCGCAGGCTGTATTTTACCTCTCAGTGCCCCCAGTGCCACACAAGGCGCTCACAACACTGAAGAACGCACCAATGGCAGCCCATCACACCTGGCATTGAATCCTGAGGTGGGATCCAGGGATCAGCCTCATCTCCCCCCAAACCTCCTCCCCTCTGCCAGAGGCCCCATGCTCACATCAGGCCTCTGGCCCGTGTGTCTGCTGGGATATCTAGGGCTCATTCCCTTGTCCATTGTTTCTCTCGCCAAATGCCCCCTTCTCGTCTCAGACAGGACTTTCCTGAGCAGGCAGTCTGAAAAATAGCTGTCTTCACCGCATAATCCCATCCTGCTGTGTTGTTCTTCTTAGCACTTACTACCAACTGACAGTCATTGCATCAGCTCACACAATAGATTACTACACGACACTGCAAAGGTTTTGATTTTTTTGTTGTGTGACTGACCCCCATAAGACTGCAAGCTCCAGGAGGGCCAAGACCTGGCTTTCTCCCCAGCTAGTCCTCCGTGCTGGCCCACAGCAGTGCTGAAATGCTGTAGGTACTCACTCCTCGCTGAACAAATGGGTGGAAAAATGCATGAGCAGATGAATGTTTCTTTGTAAAGTAAGAACTGATATAAATTATCTCTTAATGTGATGGGTAATCAACCACCAAATGATCTAAGGCTTCCTTTTAAAGAACCAAAGAGCATAAGAACTATAAAGGTCTTTGAAAGCTGGTCAATCCCCAAATGTACAGATTAGGAAACTGAGTCCCAGGGAGAGAGAAGGACTGCGGTGAACACTCACAAAATCAGTGTCTTTGACTTCCAGCCATCAGCTCTTTCTAAAACAGGGTCTGATATGACAACTCTTCTGAACAGATTCTGACCTGTCAATTTTCTACTGGTTTTGCGTGCAAATAATTTTCACTAAGATGAAAAAACAGACAAGAGAACGAGGCCAGCGGCATCAAATTTCACCTCTAACGCCTCCAGGTATGTTGACTGAAAAGCAAGCCTCTGTACTGCCCAGAGTCCCTTCAGTAAGCTTTGTTGTTGATGAGTCACTCAGTCGTGTCCGACTCTTTGCGACCCCACAGACCGCAGCACACCAGGCTTCCCTGTCCTTCACCATCTCCCGGAGCTTGCTCAAACTCACGTCCATTGAGTTGGTGATGCCATCCAACCATTCATCCTCTGTCAACCCTTCTCCTCCTGCCCTCAGTCTTGTTTCTGCATTCTTCCCCACCTCTGTGTGTCCGGCAGGACCCTGCAAAATTGTCTGCAATTGGAACCGAAGAAATGCAGGCATGTGCCAAAAGCTAAGTTGTGCCTGGGACTCCACCCTCCGTCTACCCTTCTCCCCAGACACCCATGGAATCTCACTGTGGGCACTGTAGATGGACGAAAGCTGCTCAGTTCTGCAGTAAGGAGTGCATCTGCTCTGCTCATCGAACATCAGCCATTCCTGATGTTCCTTTTAAAGAAATTCTCTAGAGGCTTCTAAGAAACTCCCAGCCTGTCCAAAGCCTTCTCTCCCTGCTGGCCCTGGAGAGTGACTGCCCTCTCACGCTCTGCATGTAAAATTATGTTTGACAGCAATGAAAACCAACAGTTCAACAGCAATCATTTCTTGGCAGGACAGATTGGCATGAGACCGGCCCCAAAACAAAATAAGCCTTTCAGGGAAGTATTTTTCAAGCTGGGCCGGCCTTCTTAAGCCTCTTGGAGATTGTAATATGGCTGACTCGGGAGTCGAGGCCGAGCCCCAGCCAGAGCCATCAGTGACGGTCAATGACATGATGGCCAGGAGGGGAGACTTGAGGCTGAGTGTCTCCTGAACAGCTCAGACAAGGGTGACTGCTGTGGACCTCCCCCTGGGGAGAGGCCGTCTACACTGCGCCTGCTCTTCTCCAATGTCCCGTCAGTGATTTCAGTCCTGGAGGAGGGGTCAGACGAGCACCCCTTCCTTTCCCTCCTGCTCTTTTCACTTCCCAGCTCCTATGCATCATTCTCTACAGTTCTTAGCATCACCACCGTTCCCAAGGCTGTGTGTGCCACTCTGAGGGGACCTTCTGTCATCAGGGAGCATGCTGTGTTCCGTGTGCCTGAAATCTTGTTCCATCCCGTGCCTCTGGTCTCCTGCCTCCTAAGTTGCTATGAAGCCTTGCTTTCGAGGCTTGGTTCCAGAGCAGGCCCACAGCATAACGCAAACATCAAAGATGGCAAAGAGCCCAGGGACATCACGGTTCATTGTGCCCTGAGGATAGCCAAGCCACGTTTGCGCTGCTGTCTTCTGAACGCCCACCAGAGGTAGCCCGAGACCTCCAGAGTCAGGCCATGGCCTGGGCCTCGAGGCCAGCAGGTGGCACTGTTAGCTCAGCCACCAGCAGGGAGTGATCCCCACTGGGCAGGTGGGCAGCACCCTCTCTGGGCAAGTGGTGTCCCTGCGTGGGGAGGGCAGTCCCTGAGGAGACGCTGCCACGACCCGCCACATGCAGCTTCCCCGCCCCACAAGCACAGCCAGGCCCCATGAGCCTGCGTTGGTGGAAAGATCCAGATGAGGAACTGGGTTCTTGGGTTTGGGTTCTCACTGCACAGATGCTTTGCTGGGAGGCCTGGAAGGAGGTCATTCATCCTCTCTGCCCACAGCTTCCTCGACCTTGCATGTGTTTACCTAACATAAATTAAACCCATACTGTAGGACCAGATGGGCTCAGGACTCAGGAACAAAAAGGACAAGCCCTGTGTTGGACAATGTCACAGTGGGCAGGGTTGGGAGGGGCGTGGACCCCATAGAGGAGAAGCAACTTTGCTCTCATAGAAATTTTGCTACTATCAACTTGGGCTCCTCACAGGAGGTCCCTGTTTTCAGTGCTCTACGTAAATTAACTCATTTAATCCTCCCAAAGAGGGCATGAAGGATGAATTCTTCCCCGTATTTAAAGGTAGCATGATGGAAGCATGGAGGGGCTAACTGACTCTTGCTGGCTCATCTATCTGTAAGGGGCAGAGCTGGTTCAAATCCAGGCACTCCAGCCCCCAGCCCATCCCCACAATTATGTTGTTTAGTCATCTGGTCCCAAAACCAGCGCAAATCCGTAGCAGAACCAACGAAGCTCCTATACCTTGCCCCCAGTTCCTGTTCTCTCCACCACGGTGCTCCCCGCTGGTCCTGAAGCCCCTCCATCAAGGGTGCTCTTCACCCAGGTCTCCAAGGACCTGCTCCTTCGATTTCTTCTCTGCCCTCTGCACCCCAGACAAAGCGTGGCTGCGCACACTCCCATCCTGTGAACCCCTGCATGTCCGATACCCCTTTCTCTGCTTCTTCACAGATAACAGTTATCACCACTTACTTGCCATTCATGTGTCTTCTCTAAAGTGCAGTGTCTGAAGGCAAGCTCTATGGTCCTCAATGCCTGAGCCCTGGTGCCCGGCACATCAGAGCATTCAGTAAACAGTCAATGAATAAATAGACGAGCAAACAGCAGATCAATCCACAGGCTGGAAGCAAAGACCTGGGGTGCTCTGGGCCCCGTGCTTAGACACCACTCGCACACTCAGACCTGGCCAGACCCTGCCTCCTCTGGACACTTTCTGAATCTTTCCACTTCCTGGAGAGATTTGTTCCTTGAGGTTTAATATCACATCCCCAACAAATCTTCGCTTAAACTGTGGGTACTTCTGAAAGGGAGATTACAATACCTCAGTGAATTTTCAGCCATGAACACTCCTGAATATACTAAACAATACATATACAGCATTTTATATATAAAAGCCAAAGTGAAATAGAGCTGGCGTGGATGCCGTCCTTACAACATGCCCATCAGAGCACCTGCCGCTTTGCACGCTGCACTGATTTGCCTTCTGTTTCTGGCTCTCTGCTTTTCTGGCACCCATGAGAAGCGTTCTTCCCAGAGGCTTGGTGGTGGGTGGCTGGGTGGGTGATACCATGTGACTGGTCCTAGCCCATCACACCTAAGTGGATCTGTTACCCACTTAAAGTTCCAATGAGAGACTCACGGGCATTCTCTTTCCCTTTTGACTCGGCCACCTGCCAGCCTTAGCCCGAGTCCCCGAGTGATTGTGATGAGCAGAGGACCCCATCTCCCCAGTCTCCACACAGCACTCTTGTGAGGTGTCCTGTGCTGTCCTTGTTTTGCAGAGAAAGAGCAGGCTCTGAGTCATTTAACGATTTTCCTGAGATGACACAGGTAATGAGTGACAGCCGGGAATGGAAATCAGGGGTGTTTGACACTAAAACACATAACTTTCACTTACTCTTACTCTCTGCCAAATCTGTATTAAATAAAAAATGAATAGGAAAATGGGAATACCAGCCATTTCCTGGAAACGGAAGCTTTGTCAGGGTACCACAGCTTTGGGGAATAAAGAGGGCACTGGGGTCCTAAGAAACCCATGATCAGAGGGGGTATGAAGGAGATAATCTATGGACCATGTTGTCCTTGTTCATATTTTTGCATGTTGAAGAGTTAGAGTCCTTGGTCCGTAGCCTGATTCCTTCCACCTACAGACTCATTAGTGAGGTAAAGGAATATGTGGGTTTCCCAGGTGAAGAACCCGCCTGCCAGTGAAGGAGCCATAAGAGACGCAGGTTTGATCCCTGAGTCAGGAAGATTCCCTGGAGGAGGGCACAGCAACCCACTGCAATATTCTTGCCTGGAGAATCCCTTGGACAGAGGAGCCTGCTGGGCTACAGCCTATGGGGTTGAAAGAGTCAGATACCACTGAAGCCACTTAGCTTGCACGCACAACACGCATGTAAACAAATAAGCAGTGAGGTCTACCCATGTGCCAGGTCTTGTGCTGAGAGTACCCTGATGGGTGCTCTCCAGCTCCCTGCTGTCAGGGACCTACAGACTGTCCACAGAGCCCACTCCTTCCATGTTTCAGACAGAAGCAGCCACCCCTGTAGAGGCTAAGTGGCTAGTCGTTTGCTCTGAGAGTTCTCGAGAGTCAAATCTCAGCTCCCCCACGTGCTCTTGGGCACAACTTCTGAGACTCTCTGCTGTTCCATTTCTCATCTGCCCTAAGCTCCACTTGACCTTATGGAGTGATTGCCAAGGTGATGGGATAAGCATCTGCAAGGACAGCCCAGATGTCTCTTAAATGGAAAGTGGTACATGGACGAGAAACCGTCTTCTCCCAACCCTCACGTTTAGTTTTTAAAGAGAGAGGAGACAGATGTATTTCCACCAATTCTGAGGCTTTTTAAGAGGAAGGGGTGGGGACTCGGACACTGAAAAGGAGCCACTGTAAATACTGTGACCAGCGGAATTTTTGTGGCCTGATGGCTTTGAAAATAAACTCCAGGCTGGGTGTAATCGCACCTCCTGCCACAGGAGATTAGCTAATGTGGGTGAAGCACTTGGAGTACTGAAAGCAAAATACTGTCATGATTAGCAGGATTCTGATAGCTCCCTCTTGAGATTCTTAACCGACTTGCTCCGTGCCCGTTCGGCAAATCCTTGTATTGCTGCTTCCAGAACCGGGAACAAAATTTTCCAGATAAGATGGGCTCCTCCACTGCTCTTCAAAAGACCTGTTAGGCGGAAGGTCCTGGGGTCTCAAGGAGGAGACGGAGACTGGGAGAAGGAGGAATCAAGAGAAGCAAAGAGAGAAGGAAGGCCAACAGCAGCTCAATTCTCTCTTCCCATTAAGGCCTGCTCCAAAGCATTGCGTTTGTCTACAAGAGCAAATGAGGTGTGATTTGTTCCAGAAAGCAAATCTTGAAGCTCTCACTATAAAAAGCCTAAAATAAACAAAGCCCAGGGGAAAAGGGACCTAAAAAGAAGGAACACTGATGCACAGAACAGATGGTTATCATGAAAATGGGAGGGACCAACGTATGCCCTGCTGTGTCCCTCCCCGGATGGCCCCTGCTTGCCACCTGAGTCCATGCTAGCTGCAGAAGATCCCCTCAGCCCCCTCTCCCAGGCCGGCTGGTCACCCACCCCTGCGTGACACACCCCCTCCCACACCTCACCTCTCACCTTGCCTCTGGCAACGGTGTCAGCATACTTTTAAAATTCCTCCTGGAAGTTGCTCATGGCCCTGGAGCAGGCATGCTGTTTCCTCTGTTATATCACGGCAAGCTTGCATGATGCAGTCGCCTTTGTTAGAGCTGTACAGTGGTCCTTCGTTTGCCATTAAAATGTGTCTCTCTCTGACAGAGTTTAAACGCTTCAAGCGCAGGACTCTTATCTTACTTACATCTGAGTACATAAATGTGTGCCTTGATAAAACCACACTTTATTCACCACTAAACGTCGAACATTCCCCAAATTTGCCCACTGGCACCAAACTACATGGAAGTGGCAGAAAATTCTGAAGGTCTCCCTCCCAAGCTGGAGCCTCCTGCAGAGTCTTCCACTCTGCTAATATGGTATCTGAACTCTTCACTGCTGACAATCTCTTCCTGCAGGGACTTCCCTGGGGGTCTGGTGGTTTAGACTCTGCAGAGGCTTGACACCTGATTGGGGAACTATGATCCCTGTGAGGCACAGACAAAAACAACAACAAAAACCCTAAAAATCTCTTCCTTTGGATGAAGACAGGGTTCTCCTCCTCCCTGGGATATTCTCAGACTCTCAGATAAAGTCTGGTTTTGTCCTGCTTCCAAACGACTGGCCTGAGAACTCCTACCCTCACCCCAGCACTGAGGTCTGGCTGAAATACCTCAAAGAGCCTGGCAGTGATACGTATCTCAGTTACAAGAATTAATATGCTCTCCAAGGCTTTCTCTTCTTAAGTGGCATGGCCCCAAAGGAACTCATTGTTACTGTCTGTGTTTGGGGTTGGGGAAGGCCAGGGCCCCGTATTCTCAGGAAGACTAAGTGGGTAAAATAGATACTACCTTGGGCAGAAAGCAGATCCCCTTCAGAACACAGATCCCCTTCGGCAGGGTCTGTCATGGGCAGGCTGTGGGAGATGAATGCACCCCTAAGCGTCAATGCAGGTGGTTCTGTGAGAAGCGTATTCCCTTCTGAGGCTGAGCGGATTGTGGAGAGCTGGGGGTCATGAGGGCACCTTTATCAATAGAGACAGCTAAAGACCTGCAGAAGGATGAGTGATGGAAAGATATGGAAAGTGATATAGCCTGGAAGGGGAGGATTAAATGGCCAGAGGGAAAGAGGGGTTTCTTTGTGGATGAGGATGGAAGTGAGTCATCAAACCTCAAAGAGAGAATGACTTGAAGACAGATACCCAGAACCTCACTTAGAAAATCAGGGAGGTGTTAGGATGACTCCGAGCAACCCTGGAATGTATTTGTAGGCTTAACCCTGACGTGAAATTGCATAATTTGAGGCTAATTTGTTTTGAATTTCTGCCTTCTGGGTCTCTTTAGTTTTGATAATCCAAGAACATCTTGTGAAAAACTTTGAACCGGGGTTTAAGTTGAACACGCAACACAGCTGAGTGTGGAAAAGAACTGTGTACACATCTGAAAGAGAAATTGTTTAAAACCATTCCTTAAATCCCTAAGCAGAACAGCGTGTGACTGGGAAGAGCAGACTCTTTGCCCCCATGTTCCCTGAGGCATCCCTCCTTGCTCTGCGTGTTCTTGAGGCTGACCTGTGCTCAGCGTCTGTAGAGATGTCAGGTTACCTGTGGCGTTTTCCCACAAAGGAAGGATGAGCTCTGGGGTCACACACACCTAGGCGCTTACTCCTCTGGGACTGGCAGGTCAACTTCGGAGCCCCTCCCCTGCCCACCTCGGAGGCCTCCCCCAGAGCCTCTGTCCCCTACGGGTGACACAGGGTGGGCTCTGCCCATATGCCCTTCCTGTAGGCCTAGAGTATGGGTTGCATGTTGGGTGTCCAGCAGGACCTTGACCCACAGGAGGCACCCCATCTATCCCTCCGCTTCTCTGGGGACAGCAGTGGGTGGACAGACACAGTGGTCACCTGCTGACTGCAGCAAGTTCCCTCACCTCTGTGACCTCTCAGCTTCTCTGTCTCCTCCCACTCTGCCCTCTTCCCTCCCCTCCCTTGGCAGCCCCAGCGCTTTTACCAAATCTCAAATCTCACTTCAAAGCCCTATCGGGAACCCTCCTAGGGCTTCCTGTGCCCACACTCTCCGCAGAGATTTCCGAGGATTTTGGTGAACGGGTCCTGCTCCCCTGAAGTTCTCTCTCATAAACACATCTCACCCGCACATTCTCCCCCCACCCTGCCCGGCCCCACCACACACGCCCATCTTCCTGCCCCTCAGCGCACGCAGGACGCCCTTTCCCGAAGGACTCTCCTGTGAATACTTTGTCCCTCTGCCTGGATGGCCCCAGATCAAACGCTCATGGGCCTATCTTTTATTTGACCAACTCCAGTCTTCCGAGTTCAGCTTCGAAGTCACTTCCAGTGTGCTGTGATCCTCTTCGGTGCTGCTCTTCATAGAATGGTGTCTCTCTGTGTGTGTTACTCGCTCAGTTGCTAAGTCACATCTGACTCTTTGCTACCCCTCAGGCTGTAGCCTGGCAGACTCCACTGTCCATGGGATTCCCCAGGCAAGAATACTGGAGTGGGTTGCCATGCCCTTCTCCAGGGTATCTTCCCGACCCAGGGACTGAACCCACGTCTCCTGCATTGTAGGCAGATTATTTACTGTTATGCCACCAGGAAAGCCCGAGGTGTCTGTAGTCCTGTCTTATTGTCTCTACTAAAAAGACCTGCTTACTTGTCCTTCTGCAGACCAAGCGCCCAGCCTCCAGGGGAAGCCCCTGGTCTTGTTCACCAGGGTCTCCTTGGCCCAGAGAACAGTCCAGAATAGGTGCTTAGTGAATCTATGTTTTAAGCTTCTGTGCGGAATAATGATGGTAATAACTTTTCTCTCTAAGAGAGAAGGTGCAGAATGCCAAGTTCCCACACATCTTTCACCCAGCCTCCCTTTATGGAAAATCTTATAAAATCACGGTAAAATGACTGAAAGGATATTATCATTTGATCCAATACTCTTAACTAATCTACAGACCTTATTTGAATTTCACCTGTTTGGGGGCTGTAATATTGTGATTTATAATATGAAATATGTACTTGGTTCTTGTCCCCATTGCTAGCTCAGAGCTCCTAAAGCTCTCGGAATTTTCTATTAAGAAGGCAATCAAAGTGTCTTTTGTTATGTTAATGAGGTGACAGTTGGAAATCCCCAGGTCACCTCTGACCTCTGGATGGGGGTTGATTGGGGAGGGGGTTAGGGAACGACGAACCCTGTGATTAGAGGTTTGTCATTTTCAGCCCTTCCCCCAGCCCTAACTCCAGGGAGGGGGGTGGAGCTAGAGATTGAACTTAATCACCAGATGTCAGTGGACTGACTGAGCACGCAAGCAGGGCCAGTGGGCTGATCCATCACACCTACGTAATGAAGGCTCCAGAAAACCCAGAAGGATGGGGTTATGAGAGATCTGGGGAGAGCGGACACTCAGAGGGACTGCTCTGCCTCCCCACATCCTGCAGTGTCTCTCTTCTCTGTGCTGCTCCTGAGTCATTTCCTTCTTTAGTAACCTGGTAAACATAAGTGTGTGCCTGCTCAGCTGTGTCCAGGTCTTTGCAACCCCATGGACTGTTTAGCCAGGCTCCGTTAGCCCATGAAATCCCTTTCCTTATTTTTGGCTTCCCAGGTGGCCCAATGCAGGAGACACAGGTTCAATCCCCGGGTGGGGAAGATCCTCGGGAGAAGGAAGTAACTGCCCACTCCAGTATTCTTGCCTGGGGAATCCCATGGACAGAGGAGTCTGGTGCGCTACAGTCCATGGGATCACAAAGAGTTGGACATGACTGAGCAACTGTGCACACACACACACACACACACACACAAACAGGCACAAGGGGGTTCAGTTCAATTCAGTTCAGTCTCTCAGTCATGTCTGACTCTTTGCAACCCCATGCACTGCAGCATGCCAGGCTTTCCTGTCCATCACCAACTCCCAGAGCTTGCTCAAACTCATGTCCATTGAGTCAGTGATGCCATCCAACCATCTCATCCTCTGTTATTCCCTTCTCCTCCAGCCTTCAATCTTTCCCAGCATCAGGGTCTTTTCCAAGGAGTCAGTTCTTCACATCAGATGGCCAAAGTATGGAGCTTCGGCTTCAGCTTCAGCCCTTCCAATGAACATTCAGGACTGATTTCATTTAGGATGGACTGGTTGGATCTAATTGCAGTCCAAGGGACTCTTATGAGTCTCCTCCAACACCACAGTTCAAAAGCATCAATTCTTCCGTGCTCAGCTTTCTTTATAGTCCAGCTCTCACATCCATACATGACTACTGGAAAAACCATAGCTTTTGACTAGATGAGTCTTTGTCGGCAAAGTAATGTCTCTGCTTTTGAATATGCTGTCTAGGTTGGTCATAGCTTTTCTCCCAAGGAGCAAGCATTTTCTAATTTCATGGTTGCAAGGGGGTTAGGGCTTGAGAATTTGGGAGGACATCTCAGACCATAACAGCCCAGGCCTTCACAGGGCATTACTTGTGCAACAGGCTGTCAAAGTGGGGCATTTCTTATGGTCTCAGTTCCTGGCGATGATGGAAAAGTTTAAGAATTAAGGTGGGAGCAAGAAAGGTGGAGGTTTCTCTAAAAAAATAAAAATAAATTCTTTGTGCACATGCATCTTCCTATGCCAGCAAATTTGAAAAACTCAGCAGTGGCCACAGGACTGGAAAAGGTCAGTTTTCATTCCAATCCCAAAGAAAGGCAATGCCAAAGAATGCTCAGACTACCACACAATTGCACTCATCTCACACGCTAGTAAAGTAATTCTCAAAATTCTCCAAGCCAGGCTTCAGCAATACGTGAACCGTGAACTTCCAGATGTTCAAGCTGGTTTTAGAAAAGGCAGAGGAACCAGAGATCAAATTGCCAACATCTGCTGGATCATCGAAAAAGCAAGAGAGTTCCAGAAAAACATCTATTTCTGCTTTATTGACTATGCCAAAGCTTTTGACTGTGTGGATCACAATAAACTGTGGAAAATTCTGAAAGAGATGGGAATACCAGACCACCTAACCTGCCTCTTGAGAAACCTATATGCAGGTCAGGAAGCAACAGTTAGAACTGGACATGGAACAACAGACTGGTTTCAAATAGGAAAAGGAGTCTGTCAAGGCTGTATATTGTCACGCTGCTTATTTAACATCTATGCAGAGTACATCATGAGAAATACTGGGCTGGAAGAAGCACAAGCTGGAATCAAGATTGCTGGGAGAAATCTCAATCACCTCAGTTATGCAGATGACACCACCCTTATGGCAGAAAGTGAAGAGGAACTCAAAAGCCTCTTGATGAAAGTGAAAGAGGAGAGCGAAAAAGTTGGCTTAAAGCTTAACATTCAGAAAATGAAGATCATGGCATCTGGTCCCATCACTTCATGGGAAATAGATGGGGAAACGGTGTCAGACTTTATTTTGGGGGGCTCCAAAATCACTGCAGATGGTGACTGCAGCCATGAAATTAAAAGATGCTTACTTCTTGGAAGGAAAGTTATGACCAACCTAGATAGCATATTCAAAAGCAGAGACATAACTTTGCCAACAAAGGTCCATCTAGTCAAGGCTATGGTTTTTCCAGTGGTCATGTATGGATGTGAGAGTTGGACTGTGAAGAAAGCTGAGTGCCAAAGAACTGATGCTTTTGAACTGTGGTGTTGGAGAAGACTCTTGAGAGTCCCTTGAACTGCAATTAGATCCAACCAGTCCACTCTGAAGGAGATCAGCCCCAGGATTTCTTTGAAAGGAATGATGCTGAAGCTGAAACTCCAGTACTTTGGCCACCTCATGCAAAGAGTTGACTCATTGGAAAAGACTCTGATGCTGGGAGGGATTGGGCAGGAGGAGAAGGGGACGACAGAGGGTAAGATGGCTGGATAGCATCACGGACTCGATGGACATGAGTCTGAGTGAACTCCAGGAGTTGGTGATGGACTGGGAGGCCTGGCATGCTGCGATTCATGGGGTCGCAAAGAGTCGGACACGACTGAACGACTGAACTGAACTGATCCTCCTAACTCTGCTCAGGCCAACTGAGATAAGCTTAAAGGAAGTTCCCAGCAGCTTTGAAACACTCGCCTTGGATTAGGCAAGAATGTGGAAGAAGATCTGAAGGGAAGAGGCCATCCCTGGCTTGGGGATGGTGAGGGCCGAGTTGGGAGGATGAAGAGAAAGCTGCAGTGACCTGAGTGGTACCAGAGGCTGGACAAGAAGAAGAGTTTTCCAAGATCCAAATACAGATCCCAGGGCAGAGCCCAGCCTTGAAGCGGCTTGAAAGCCTCTCTACCCAACGGGGCCACCCATGTTAGGATGCTGGGAGGGTGACCTCAGCAGAAGAGCACTGAGCTGAACCACCAGCTACAGGCTGGGAGGATGTCATGAGCAGCAGCCAAGGCGGGTGACACCCACACCAGAAAGTGGCAGTGACGTGCCCAGTGGGAGGGGCTCAGAGGAATCCAGAAAAGCCCCATTGGAGAGAAAGGCAGCCTTGGGTCCTCAGCACAGAAGGCCCCATCACAGCTGTACCTGTCACATAGGGAATGTGCACCCCACCACTGCCTTGCACCCCCAAAAAGCTGGTGCGACAAGAAGCCTGAGAAGGACAGGAAGATCCGAGTGGGCAGTATGGTAGGGCTCAGATCTCTGCAGGCTTCCCAGCCCCCAGCCTGGCAGGAGAGGCAGAGGGAGCCATCAGAAGAGACTTTGATAAAAGAATGTAAATGACCTGAATATTCTATGGGATCTGCAGGAAAGAAGAGGGAACTGAGAAAGAATTCAACACAAAGTGCAGAAAAGTCCCCTCCTATTTGCACTCTGCCATGTTCAGTCCTTCAGAAATAAGGTAAGACAGTTACATACAGCTGTGCTTACCAATCCAACCATGTGGGGCTCAATGCTCTGTGGGCACCACCTTCAAATTCTTAATAATTTTTAACTGGAGGCCCCAAATTTTCAGACTTCCCTGGTGGCTCAGATAGTAAAGAATCTGCCTGCAAT
Organism: Ovis canadensis; assembly: GCF_042477335.2. NCBI lineage: Eukaryota > Metazoa > Chordata > Mammalia > Artiodactyla > Bovidae > Ovis > Ovis canadensis. The sequence continues at coordinate 52,629,819 of NC_091265.1, read as the reverse complement.
GCATGAGACCCAGGTTCCATCCCTGGGTGGGGAAGATCCCCTGGAGCAGGAAATGGCAACCCACTTCAATATTCTTGCCTGGAGAATTCCACGGACAGATGAGCCTGGTAGGCTACAGTCCATGGAGTCAAAAAGAGTTGGACACGACTGAGTGACTACCACTTTCACTCCGGTTTTCACTTTGCACTGAGCCTTGCAAATCAAATAGGTAGTTTTGGTTATACAGAGAGCAGGGACTTAGATGTGTTCTATGTAACCCCATAGGATACATTAGATCTGATCCAGGGGAAGTAAAAAGAAACAGCTTTTAGCCCAATATTAGGAAAAGTTCTCAAAACTTGTGGTTGCCCAAAATGGAACAGGCTATATAAATAGGAAGAGCTTCTGACACCAGCCTCCATAAAGCAGAGGAGGGTCAGCTACTTGGCAGGAATATTGGAGGCACAGTTTAAGCATTGGACTCTCTACCCTCCAAAATCCCTTCTAACCCTGGAATTATCTAATTCTTTGATTAATGAATCTCCTTCAAGGTGTCTTTACCCACTTCACCAGGAAATGAACTCACTAGTGCTGAGACGAGGTAAGAGTCTTGCCAAGTCCAGCCTCTAACCCTCCGTGGCTGGGAGTTTTGCTGACTCCCTGGGTTTCTGTCCAAGTTGTGAGCTGTTGTTTTCCTTGATGAGGACATTACTGCCATTACTCATGGTATTTTTGATCATCGTTAAGTTGGACGTTGTTATGGCTGGCACACTGTGACTTCCAGCTTCTAAGAAAAGGCCTAAAAAGACTCAGAAAGTTTCTTGGGCTTAAAGCCATGTTCATTAATCACCATTTTGACAACAAAGTGTAAACAGACCTAACAAATACTGATTAAATGCAACTTTAGACATCTATGCTTGTGTTTTGGTTCTTGACATCGGCATGATTATTAGTCTTAGGGAAGAGGTTTCTCAGAGAAGGAAAGAAAGTCCAAGGCTTGCTGAGATTTCCACAGGTAACCGCTCAGCCTCTACCTTCATGGGGCTGGTCTCTGAGGCTTCAACCTGAAGGACCAAAAAAGCCCCAGTACAGACACCATTGGGGACAGTCCTGGGTCAGGAACCCACAGGAAATGTGTGTACTTGGTCATGTCCAGTAAACTCATATTGGAAAACTTTGAGCTTCTTTCATACCACATTTTCGCCTTGACCTTTCTAGCATTTAGCCTCTCGACAATGGAGTCTGTGTGTCTCCACACCCTCCGCGCAGGCCCCCTAATTACCATCATCCGTTAAGCTGTCAGGAAGAAACCCCTAGCTCAATCCAGTCTTTATCAGACTCCGGCTGCCAGTGGGGTCAAGACAGGCGTCAAGTCTGACCCGCCAGGAGCCCCTGTCCTGTGCTGGTCCCCATGCTCACTGGGGCCTTTGTGATGGGGCTGGGGACAGCCACCTGGGGCCCCAGTTCAGTCCCCGCAGATGCACTGCAGACAGGGCGGAGCCAAGAGGAACAATGGGGCTGCCTCAGCGCGGGCCTCCTCTTTGGCTTCATCTTCGGGGAATTTTGCACACAGGAGTTATGCGGGGCTGTCAAAGCCCTAAACTGGAAATGGAGACTCTACTGAATAGGCAGGAATCTGGTGTCAGGGAAAAACAATTCCTCAGCTTGGACCTGCTGTCAGAGACCATGGAGTCATGGATGTTATCACTGCCAAGGAACTTAGTGGTCATCCGACTCACCCTTTATTTTACAGGTCAGTGTAAGTGTGGCCAAGGAAGTAGGGTTTGACTGTCATTGGTGGGCCTGGTTTTCTTGAGTTCTAGGTGAGTAATATTTTAGAGTGAGCTCTGTGTAATAAATGCAGGCTTGTTCCTATGTGGCCCCACGTTACTCGTTGTCTGTTTCATGCAAATATGTTTTCTTTCAAACAAAAGATCATAGAGTCTCTCCAGAACAATTATTTCTTCTCTATTCCCCACAGAAAAGTGCTAGCAAAGAAAGTGCTGGGGGTTCGTTCATGATCTTTTCTGTTTTTTTCTTGTTTTTCTGTCCAAGTGTGTTTCTGTGTGTCAATGTCTCCCTAGATATATGATAAAGGCCAGGTGCAAATTAAAATAGAACCTTCGCATCTTATTGCTCATCTTGCTACTCCATGTAAAAGATAAGAACACTGAGGTCCAGAGAAAGGAAGTTATTTGCACAGGAAAGTGAAGTCACTCAGTTGTGTCTGACTCTTTGCGACCCCGTGGGCAATAGCCTGCACCAGGCTCCTTCATCCATGGGATTTCTAAGCAAGAGTACTAGAGTGGGTTGCCATTTCCTTCTCCAGGGAATATTCCCGATGCAGGGAATCTTCCTGACCCAGGGATCGAACCCAGGTCTCCCACAGTGTAGACAGACGCTTTACCATCTGAGCCACCAGGGAAGTCCACAGGATCACTGTGGAAGTCCACAGTGATTTGCACAGGTTCACTCACCAATAGATGATCTAAACGCAGGTCCACAGCTTATGCAGGCTTCTTCCCATAACTCCAAGGTAGCTGCTTGTGATCACATATTAATAGATACAGGTTGAAGGGGACAAAGGAAATGAGGCATCAGTATAGACCCTCAGTACTTTCCTGACCAGTGGTTAAGACTCTGTGCTTTCATTGCAGGGGGCCCATGTTCAATTCCAGGTTGGAGAACTAAGATCCCATATGCCACACAGTGCTGGCAAAAAAGAAAAACAAAACAAAACCAACCAAACAACAACAACCAAAATTGACCCTTAACTGATAACATGATCATTGTTATTAGTAATAATACTTGAAGTGTGCAGAGCTATTAGTTTACAAAGATAAACACTGTTAACAGTTTCTTGTATATCACCTCAGTAAACCACGTGCGTTCTTATTTACACAAGGGGAAATTCTGCCATACCTGTTGCTCTGCACATTGCTTTTTTCACTTGAAAACATTTCTGAGGGATCCTCCCACACCAGCACATACAGGTCCACTTTATGCTTTTTCAAAGGCACTTCGGGTTGGATCGACCACAGCTTATTTCACCAGTCCTATACTGACAGACAGTTGTTTCCAGAGGTGTCTATTTTTCACACTCTGCCCTGGATAGTTTTAAGTAACTAGCTTGACATCAGATTAGCTGATCTTTAATAGTTTTATATCTTTATTTTAGTAGATGACAAAATTGAAGCCCAGAGAAGTATGGTAATTTCAACCACTAGGGGCAAAACCCTAATAAGTAGGACTTTGTATTCCTTCATCCTCTCCCACTGGTCACTGCAACATGCTTGGGCCACTTAAGGGCACTGGATCTGCTGGCCTTGACTACTTTTAGAGGCAGTCAAGAGCCACCGCCAACATCATCTCCAAGGAATATCCACAATCTGACCCAACAATCTTTGTTGAAAGAACTGATTCATCAAAAGACTCTCATCATGGTTTTAATTTTACTAGCCCAAAGATCACTGGATTAAACTTCCCATTTCAGTGGATGAACCCAACTGCTTTGAATAAAGATGTAATTCAATAAAAACTTAATACTCTCATAAAATTGAGTATTCTCCGGTTCCCCAATGAACTCCAAAACATATTAGATTTCTTCTGCAGATGATATGAGAAGAGTGGCTTTCCCTGACTAACCCTATTATGCCTTTTAAAAATACATTATTATTTAAATGTTCAAATTTCTTTTATCCTGCAAATCTATAGAAGAGCAATCACAGTGTTCCTGGAAAAGAAAGAGCTGGTGGAGGGGTTTTATCATGTGGGGAATTTTAGGACATTCCCTCAAGAATTAGAAACAAAAATCATGTTGGGGTTGTACATGTGTATCTCATGAATGGTCTCAAGCAGTGGCTCCTTCTGCAAATTGCCACATGAGGAGTTTATCACAGATTGAGAAAAAGAGAGAGCTTAAGGAGAAGGAAATGACAACCCACTCCAGTACTCTTGCCTGGAAAATCCCATGTATGGAGAAGCCTGGTAGGCTACAGTCAATGGGGTCGCAAAGAGCCGAACATGACTGAGCAGCTTCACTTCACTTGAGATTAGGACTTTCTAAGCATGAGAATCTGAAAGTTACACTGACTTTTTAGACAAGTGCTTTTTGCTTTCTTGCTATAAAGAAACAGAATGTCTTTATTAAACAGCAAAAACCAAAGTTTCTGGTTGGGTTTCAACAATGAAAATAACAAAAGCTACCATGCATGAGGCCCCTGCTCTGCAGGCACTGTAATCACGGCCATACACTTTAGAAAAATCTAAGAGAGAAAGAGAAATATCTGGGAACTTCTGGACACCAACTTCTGAATAACTTCCCAACAATCACCAAGCACCCACAGGGTATGTCCCAGTGTAGTCCTAGGTTTATGTAAGGTAGTTGGAAAAGAGACGAGCGAAAGTGCAGGGTGCTAATGATCGTCTATCATTCCTTCTGGATGATCAATGGGAAACAAGGTCACCTAACATAGCATCTTGGGCCAGAAGAAGGATATTCCCATAAAAAAGGATCCCAGCTCAACTCTTGTGTGGTTTCTGGGTCAGGAAGATTTCCTGGAGGAGGAGATGGCAGCCCACTCCAGTTTTCTTGCCTAGAGAATCCCATGGACAGAGGAGCCTGGCAGGCTACAGTCCATGGGATTGCAAAGAGTCAGACATGACCAAAGCAACTTAGCACTTAGCACAGCACCAGAGCGGGTACTGCAGGCAAGCTGAGGCTGGCCAATTTCTTGGTCTTAACCCTAATCCTGCTCTTGTGCTCCCTCCTGACCTGGGTCTCTTCTTTAGAGAGTCCTTAATCCCTGGGAAATCTTCTGTTCCTCCCTCTCTTTCAGCTGATTTTCCTGAAGCAGTTTTTCTCTAATCTTGCAGGTATCATTTCTGATCCTTTTTCATTCTCTTTCCAATCTGTTGCTCAGTTTCCAATTTTAGTCACTGCTTTCCTCCAAGTGAGTTTTCAGAGGATTTTCTCACCTATGAATCTAAAAAGAGAATTTTAGAAGACCAGGAATTCCACTATACTTGGTATTTGACTCAGATGTAAAGGGGGGAAAAAGATCACTGGGAACAAATACTCTATCTGTTATTATGTGCCAATACTTCCGTGCTATACCTGCTCTATGACTTTCTCCAAATTACACCTGTGGACTCAGAAACAGGAACTTCTATCTTAATAAAATAACTTAACACATGCTCAGTGCCCATTGAAACAATTATCCTCTAAGACAGTAGAAATTCTCTGCTTGCTTCTGCATTTTTTCTTTTAAGCTGAAAGATTCTACCTTTGTCTTTCCTCTTGGGTTAAAGTGTTCAAATGAAAAGGTCCCACCTTTCTCTCTTAGTGTTTCTTCATCTGTACCCTTTAGTATATTTTGGAAATCTATGAGGAAAACATAATATTCTGTTTTTTTATAGGCTCATTCATCTAGTTCCTCCCAACCAAAGCTACCCTGGTAAATTAAGATCAAGAAAAGCATGAACGCTTCCCCAGATATTTTTGCTTCTAGAGCAGGGGTCAGCAAAGTTTTTCTGCAAAGGGTCAGATGGTAAATATTTTAGACTTTGCCAGCCAAACAGTCTCTGCCACAATTACTCAGCTCTGCACCGTAATATGTATGCCCTGGGTAATGTGTAAACAAATGGACATGGCTGGGTTCTAATAAAACCATTTATAAAAACTGGCTGTAGGTCATAGTTTACTCATCCTTGTTCCAGGTGAGGAAGAAGAAAAGGAAGAGGAGGATATTGATGGCCAACTGCATTGAACATTGAGTGCCTTTTCTGTGCAAAATACTGTGTTAAGTATTCTATGAGAATTATCTCATTTAATCTCCATAATTCCACAGGGTACATGCAGTTATTGCATCCATTTTATAATCAATGAAACTAAGCTTTAAAGAAGCTAAACAAGTTTCCCCACAGTCAGACAACTAATAAATGGTGGAGCCAGAAGCTCAGCTCTGACACCAGTGAACATGCTTTCTATCCCTAAGTTGTGCCATAAAACATACACATTCACCGTTGGAAGCATTTTGATCAACTTCTCTTAAAAACTACCTTCGAACACAGTGGGTGGGAAAGCTTACTAAACTCACAGAATTCAACTTCAGTCATTATAATTTGCTTAATCCAAGTAGACTTTGAGCTATGGAGGTGTTTATTTGAACAAACATTTATGATGCCACTACTATAAGCCTCCAATTATAATAGTGACTTGAGGAGGAAAATAATAGAATATGGTTGTCTTATGCCAGACACACATGGGGTCTTTGGTGCAAAAGCCCTCCTCCCCTTTCTTCTCTTAGAGTCCTGTCTCACTTGGAGGAAAGCAAGCCCACAGCTGGCATTGCTTAAGGAAGGCGACCAAAATTTATTTTCTGTTGTCTTCAACCACAATGTGTTTGCCTTTCCAACCTCTGAAGACTAATGTTTTCACATGGATTATTTTTGTTCGTTTTATTATAGTGAAATAAGCAGTTTCTAGGGAATTTCAAGTGATCTTACAAGAAAAATCTTCTCCCAAGATTTACAGCCCCCAGTCTTGACAACCTTTCCCAGAACATCTTAGCCTTGATGTTTATGACTGAATATCCAACCCCAGTGAGCATCCCAAGTTCTCTGACCCAGTGTTCCCAGTTGTCTCGAGAACCCCCTTCCTCCTGACCCTTCTCCTTTCAAAAAGCTGCACTTGTGCAACCACAGGGTGTTTTGTGTTCTAGCAGTGTGTTAGTACAGAATCACATAATTAAGAGTGAACATCCTGACTCTCATAAAGCTAATGCCTCCTAATAGCCCATACCTCCAGGAGTTCTACTAACAGTTCTCTCTACTGTCATTCACAGAATTTCTTCTCTGAACCCCCTCTCTTTACTGCAGATGAAATGCCTTTTTAATTTCCTTCCCCCTCAGAACCATGTGTTTAATTGTTATCATGCCTCATTTGCACTAAACCCAAATGGAAAGCAGCCTATGGTGGTGGGGCTTGGTGTTGCTTCTCCCCAAAGGTCAAACCTCACACAGCTGTTCATCATGAACCACCTCCAGCTCCCAGCAGCTGCCCCAGCGTTTATGTTATGTTAGTGATGTTCTCTAGCTGCAGAGCCAGAGAGCTTGCTGTTCAGCCAAAAAAAAAAAACCCTCAGGGAAAAGGGAATGAATGCCTGCAGATTGCACACAGGGTTGCTGGGCACCTCCTTTGTGCTGTGCTTCCTATGGAGAAGCCAGTGCAGACCGGTGCAGGGTCACTAGTCAGCTGTTGGGATATGACCTGGTTCCCCTGCATCTTCAAAACCCAGAAAGGCACCATGGAAAAATCCAAGAGTATGTTAAGGACTTTCCTCTGGGATTGAGATATATGTCTCTGATTACCAGCCACTAGGAAACTCTGAGAACAAGGGGAAAACTTGTATACCACCAGTGCCTTGGAGAAGCATAGCATTCAATTCTGTATTATTATAGTACTGACCCCTTTTTAAATGGGTGAAATTTGACAAGAATAGGCGAGAGAAAAGAGAGGGGAGGAAGAGGAGAAATGAGATGCTGCTTCTACACTGGTGAGTTCTGCTTGGTAAAATAATACATCTACCTACAAGGCTGTAGCACAACTGCCAGGCTTCAAAGATATTTGACCCTGCCCACTCCCCATCAGCATCCTCAGTCTTCACAAGTACCACCTTAGCCAGCTCACACACACCCTTGACCAATGGCAGAGTCCACTGCTGCCTTACATATGCTGGGTAACACCTCAGAGACAGATGGGAACCCAGCAAACTCAGGATACGAAGCTCAGAGGAGAGGTGGAGGAAAGATTGAGTGCCCCCAAGGACAACTGCTCAGCTCCCCAGTCTTCTTTTGGGAAATCCCCAGGAATGGATGGTTCTGTCTGCTTCTTGGGGGAGTTCAACACAATGGGCAGAATGGGGCCCCTCTTGGCCACAGAAGCAGCCGCTGATGCAATATTCTCATATTGGCTTTTTCTTCTTGTGTATCACTCTCGCCCATCCTCATCTCTGCAACTTGGAATCACCTCCCAAATAAACTACCTACCTAGATGCTCTTGTGTCTGGCTTTGCTTGCAGGGAAACTGAGTCTTTTCAGAGCTACCTGTCCAACATGAGACACCCATTCGATCAACCATGGTAAAACCACCACCTGGTCCAGTTACACTGAGATAGGATTGTATGATGCTTGGGGGTAGTGCTTGGGGTGGGAAAAGCTGGCCTTCTTAAGGCCTCTGCTTCTCATAGCTTGTTGCTCCTAAGCAGTAAGATACTGCCTGAGGGAGAAACTCATCCATCATCCTGTGTGTGCCCTGATCCGTCTTCCTTTCCATCTGTCAAGGATATCCATCAGCCAGTGGGTGAGAAGGAGCAATAAAAATGATAATGGAGAGAAACACCAGTAAAAGAAATGCCAGACTAGGAAACTGCCTTATTTCCTCATGGAGACATCAAAAAAAGAAGAAAAAAAAAAAGCCAACCAAAAATCGGATAAAATAACCTTGTATGAGTTATGGAAAAACAACCAAAGGTCTACAGCAGCCTAGCAAACACCCAATCAAGGAAATGCCACTCTCAGAACGTAGGAAAGTCTGTGGTATGGATAGTTTTGCCTGCCCTTTCTCCACCCTCTCCCTGGTGGTCTTGGTCTGGAGGACACAGCAGTTCCCAGTTCCCTCCCTTGAACGGGAAGGAACAGAGCAGATTTGCAAGGTTGTAACCTCTCTGGGACCTGCTTGAAGGACTGGCCTCTGTGTCACCTAATTCAGATCCAAGGCAGAGAGAAGCAGCTGGCACTGCTCAGAAAACTATGGGTATGCTGGTGTCAGGGACAAAGGATTACAGGTGGAGCCACACCATCAAGAATCTAAGGCTCTAAGGAGAAACTGAGGTGAGACTCTGTACCGTCAAGACATTTATAAGCAACTGTGTAGGTGGGGTGATTGAAAAGCCACACACAGGCCCAGGCAAGACGCATGCTCCAAAAAGACCCTAAGCTTTTTCTGTGGGATGGTCCAGAGACTCAGTGTGCCTGGCTAATCACTTAAGGATCTCCCCCAGCACAAAGCCATTCTGCACTGGGAGAGGTGGTCATTTTTACAAATGTTCAGTTTTTAACCAAAGAAAATCATCAGCATACTAAGAAACAGTAAAACATTCGAAGGAAAAAATAATGGCAGAAACCATCGCCAGAGAAATACAGGCATTGGATACAAGACAAAGACTTCAGATACTTATTTTTTTTAGTACTAGTTTGACCAATGTGAAAATTACTGGCTCTAGGAGTTACTGATTAACTTCCACAGAAACATGTAAATAAGGTATGTGTTTCTATGAGGCTCTTCTTTGATCCTTTCTGTATTGCAGGTAGAATGATTTTTGAACAGTGCTCCACACAGAAAATTAGTTATTAGCTTATTCATTTCTTCACTCATTTACTCCCTCCTGCCAAGCCCACAGCCTGGTTAAATGGTTAAAATAGAGAACAGAACAGACAGAGTTTGTGCTCTTAAGTTCCTGAGAATACCTGTTCATTCTATTCTGTTTGGCAGAAAAGTCTGTCACCTGTCATGCATTGTCATCTGGCATGTGAATTCCTTCTAAATTGAGCCTGCAGGCTTCCGGTTCTTCCTTAAAAGAAGTAAATGGCTGGGGGAGGAAAATTCATAGACAATACCCCATCTTTAATTATTTGGAATAATTGAAGTGGAAGAAAGTCTCTGTTGGTGAAAAGCCTAATTATTCTATTTTTTTTTCCCTTGAATCTATTTGTCTCTTCCACTGTTTAATCATTAGGAATTTGATTTAGGTCATACCTGAATAGCCTAGTGATTTTCCCTAGTTTCTTCAATTTAATTTTTTTAATAATATAAATTTATTTATTTTAATTGGAGGCTAATTACTTTATAATATTGTATCGGTTTTGCCATACATCAACATGAATCCGCCACAGGTGTACACATGTTCCCCATCCTGAACCCTCATCCCACCTCCCTCCCTGTACCATCCCTCTAGGTCATCCCAGTGCACCAGCACCTACCATCCTGTGTCATGCATAGAACCTGGACTGACGATTTGTTTCACATGTGATATTATACATGTTTCAATGCCATTCTCCCAAATCATCCCACCCTCACCCTCTCCCACAGTCCAGAAGACTGTTCTATACATCTGTGTCTCTTTTGCTGTCTCTCATACAGGGTTATCATTACCATCTTTCTAAATTCCATATATATGCATTAGTATACTGTATTGGTGTTTTTCTTTCTGGCTTACTTCACTCTGTATAAGCCTAATTATCCTATAATTTCTGGAGGACTGTATTTTATTCCTTTTAAGTTTAAAGAAACTAACTGGATTGACTGTTAAAAGATTATGGATTGCAGAAGTCCTGTAACATCTGCAATGAATATATAATTTAAGTTATTTTTATAATTTTAAAAATAATTTATGTATTGCATAGATGAAACACAAGCTGGAATCAAGATTTCCAGGAGAAGTCTCAATAACCTCAGATATGCAGATGACACCACCCTTATGGCAGAAAGTGATGAAGAACTAAAGAGCCTCTTGATGAAAGCGAAAGAAGAGAGTGAAAAAGTTGGCTTAAAGCTCACCATTCAGAAAACTAAGATCATGGCATCTGGTTCCATCACTTCATGGGAAATAGATGGGGAAACAGTGGAAACAGTGACAGACTTTATTTTGGGGGGCTCCAAAATCATTGCAGATGGTGACTGCAGCCATGAAATTAAAAGACACTTGCTCCTTGGAAGAAAAGTTATGACCAATCTAGACAGCATATTAAAAAGCAGAGACATTACTTTGCCAACAAAGGTCTGTCTAGTCAAGGCTATGGTTTTTCCAGTGGTCATGTATGGATGTGAGAGTTGGACTGTGAAGAAAGCTGAGTGCAGAAGAACTGATGCTTTTGAACTGTGGTGTTGGAGAAGGCTCTTGAGAGTCCCTTGGACTGTAAGGAGATCCAACCAGCCCATTCTAAAAGATATCAGTCCTGAATATTCACTGGAAGGAATGATGCTGAAGCTGAAACTCCAATACTTTGGCCACCTGCTGCGAAGAACTTACTCATCTGAAAAGGCCCCAATGCTGGGAAAGATTGAAGGCAGAGGGAGAAGGGGAAGACAGAGGATGAGATGATTGGATGGCATCACCAACTCAATGGACATGAGTTTGAGTAAACTCTGGGAGTTGGTGATGGACGAGGAAGCCTGGCGTGCTGCAGTCCGTGGGGTTGCAAAGAGTTGGACATGACTGAGTGACTGAACTGAACTGATAATTTTAAAAATAATTAATGTATTGTATAGAAAGTAGTGAAAATACAAAACCAGTACAAAGAAACAAAGCATATGGTCCCAGTACTCTGCTTCATTTAAAAATCAGTTTTTATTGGAGCATAGTTGCTCTACAATGTTGTGCTAGTTTCTGTTGTACAGCAAAGTGAATCAGCCATGTGTATACATATATTCCCCTCTTTTTGGATCTCCTTCCCAATTCTGTCCCATACACCACTGAGCAGTGTTCCCTGTGCTATACAGCAGGTTCTCACTAGTTATCTGATTTATATGTAGTATCTGTGTCAATCCCCGTCTCCCAGTTTCTCTCAGACCCCTCTTCCCTCTTGGTGTCCCCATGTCTACATCTGTGCAGAGACAACTGCTTTTAACACCAGTCCACATCCTTTATCTGATTCTTGGACCTGTGTCTGATAATTCAGAATTTTTCAAATTTTATTCATTACAATTAAAAAAAATTAAATCATGAAAGTATGAAAACATATTTACAGGAGACTTGGAAAATACAGAACAAAATTACATATAATTTCACTTATATTACAATTATTTTTAAGCAGATAAATTAAGATTTTTAGTTGGAGTTTCAATATCAAATTCTCAAAAATTAATAGAATGAATAGACAGAAAAGTAGAAGGATATAGTAGACCTGAGAAGCATTCTGAACCAATTTAACATAATTAAGATTTACACAATTTTCACACAATAGCAGGATACAAATTCTATTCATGTTCCCATAGACTATAAACCAGGAGACACTGGAATATATCCAGGGACATAAAACAAGGTGCAAAACCTTCATGGTCTAAAAGTATTGACATCATACAGAGTCTGTTCTCTTATTATTGTGTAATAATGTTAGAAATCAGTATCAAAAGATATTTGAAAATAACCCACTTATTTTCAAGTGCAATGTGACATTTACAAAAGAGAGCTTTGACTAAGCCATTGAAAACCTCAGTGAAGTTAGAAGACTGGAAAAGCAGAGGGTGATTGCAGAGAAGAAAGCATTTGAATGAGATTAATTTCTCAAATTTTAGTAAGGAAATTCAATGTTTATACCAAAAGTTGGTTTGATTTGGTATTGAGACATAATTGAAATATAACAGTACATTAGTTTTAGGTGTATAACATAATGATTTGATATATGTATATACTGCAAAATCATCACCACAATAACTCTAGCTAATATCCATCATCAGAGTTGTATTTTTTCTTGTGATGAGAACTTTTAAGATCTCAATTTTCAAATATACTATACAATATTGTTAGCTGTAGTTACCATGGTGCCCGTTACATCACCACTGTACATTACGTCATCAGGACCTATTTATTTCACAACTGGAAGGACATTTGACCACTTTACTCATTTCTCCATTGCCCCTGGCAACCAGCAATCTGTTCTCTGCATCCATGAGAAAACACTCATTTAAAATGTTCTTAGAGAGCTAAAGGAAAGCATGGGAAAAGAGCTAAGGAGAGTCAGGAATCAACGTATGAGCACAATGAGAATAGAGACAGAAATTATGTAAAGAAACCAAACGAATTCTGAGGCTGAAAAGTACAATAATGTTTCCCCCACTCCCTGAAAGGAGAGCATTTCTGTGAAACTTTTTCATAAGCCAAAGTGGCATAAAGTGGAGAAGCAATTACCTTAGGTTGCTAATTACATATTGCTAATGGATGCACAAAATAAATCAGGATAAAGCACAGATACTCACATACACAGTTCAAAACTATGGTGGCTTGACGCTGAGATGCGGAGTGTAGTTCCTGGAGAAGTACTGTCTCTATAGTAGCTCACTGCAAAACAAATGCTGAAGGCTATTTTCACCTTTTTTCTGTAAAAGTGAATATTCTCCTCTGACTTCTCTTGGTTAGTAAAAACAGTTACTAATATTGGTCTTTTGTAAAAGTGAAATGACATAAAGCTAACTTTTGAAAAGTGTGAGGTACCTGTAACTAAATTGAAAATTTAGCTAGAGGGGTTCAATGGCAAATTTGAACAGGAAAAACAATCAATGAACCCAAAGATAGGACATTGGCAATTATTAAGCCTGATGAGCAGAAAGAAAAAAGAATAAAGAAAAGTGAACAGAGTTTAAGAAACTTACAGAACCTCATCAAGTAGACCAAAATATGCATTATGGAAGTCCCGAACGTAGAAGAGAAAAAGGATCAGAGAGTGTATCTAAATAATAGCTGAAAACTCTTCATATTTAAGGAAAGACGTGAATCTGAATTCAAAAAACTCAATGAGTTCCAAGTAGGGTAGAACAAAAAAGACCCACACTGAGACACATTATAATTAATCTGTTGAAAGACAAAGAGAAAAATCTTGAATCAGCAAGAGGAAAGTTACACATTGTATATAAAGAATACCCAGTAAGATTATCAGCCAATTTCTTATTGGAAAACTTGGAGGCCAGAAGTCAATGGGATGATATATTTAAAGCCCTGAAAGGAAAAAAAAAAAATTATCAGGTGAGAATTCTATATTCAGCAACACTGTCCTTCAAAAATAAGGGAGATGGCAAGACATTCCCAGATCAGCAAAAACAAGGAATTCATTACCGATGGTTGTGCCCTACATGTGATGTTGCAGGGATTTCTTCAGGAGCGCAAGGATGTTATAAAGCTACTCACAGCCCTGGGAAGATGTTGGTCTCTGGTAAAGGTAAATACATGGAGAAAGTCTTTGTTAACTAGTATATAAGATATAAAGATGTAATTTGTGGCATCGATAGCATAAAGTTGGGGGCAAATAGAATTGTAAAGGAGTAGAGTTTTTATATGTCACTGAAGTTAAGTTGGTATCAATTCAAAATAGATCGTCATAACTTTAGAATGGTGATATAAATCCCCATGGTGGCCACGAAGAAAACACATGTAGAATACACACAAAAGGGAACGGGAAGGAAATCAAAACATGTCACTACAAAAAAAAAATCAACTAAATACAAAGGAAGGCAGTAATAGAGGATATGAGGGGCCAAAAAAAAGGCTATAATGTATACAGAAAACAAATAGCAAAATGGCATAAGTAAGTCTTTCCCTGTTAATCATTACTTTAAATGTAAATAGCTTAAATTTCCCAATCAGAAGGGATACACTGGCAGAATGGGTAAAAAATAAAAAGTATGATCTACTTTTCTGCTGCCTATAGGAAATGTAGATCTAAGGACACATAGATAGAAAGTGAAAGATGGAAAAAGATATTCTATACAAATAGTAACAAAAAGATAACTGAGGTGGCTATACAAATATCAGATAAAATATACTTTGTCAAAAACTACTGTAAGAGATAAAGAAGGACATTATATATTGATAAAAGGGTCAATTCACCAGGAAAATGTAACAAATGTAAACATATATGCAACAAGAATCAGAGTCCAAATATATGAAGCGAATATTGAAAGAATTGAAGGAAGAAAAAGACAGCTCTGTAATAATAGTAGGAGACTCAATACCCTACTTTAAGTAACCAGACAGAAGACCAATAATGAAATGGAAGACTTGAACAAACCTAGAAACCAGTTGGACCTAACAGACACATACAGAGCACTCCACCCAACAACAGCACAATACACATTTCTCTCAATTGCATGAGGAACAATGTCCAGGACAGGCCCCCAAACAACTCTTAATAGATTTTTTAAAAGACTGAAATCATACAAAGTATCTTTTCCAACCACAATGGAATGAAATTAGAAATCAATAGCAGAAGGAAAACTGAAAAATCCACAAACATGTGGAAATTAAACAACATATTTTTCAACAACCAGTGAGTCAAGAAAGAAATCACAAGGGAAATTGGGAAAATACCTTGAGACAAGTGAAAATGAAAACATAACATACCAGAACTTATGGGATGCAGTGAAAGCAGTGTTAAGAGGGAAATTTATAGTTGTAAATGCTATAGAAAGGTCTCTAATGAACAACCTAACTTTATACTCCAAGCGTCTAGAAAAAATGAGACTGGCTGACAGTTTATGTTCCAAGGCCTCAGAGACCATGCTCCCTGGATGGTATGACCCACCATAACTTCAGATGTTCCCTTGGTGTTTCAACATCTGTGGCTCCAAACTTTCTCCAGCCCACAGGTCCATATTTTGCAAGATGTTTTAACGTGAGTGTTATGTTCAGCACACCCCAAAATGAACTCTCCACCTTCTCCAGGAAACTCGAGTTTGCCTCTGTGGTTCAAATCCCAACTCTTCTCTGATTCCTTTCTCTCTCTGGCCACCCCCCACCCCACTCACGTTGGAGACAGTGTCTCCACTGCTTTACTCCACCTGTCTCCTTTCTTGTAAAGCCAGAGTTCTCACAAAATAGAGCCAACTGGATTCATCCTGAGTCCAAAAAAGAGTGAGCACCGTCGTGTTCCCTTTTCTGGTTTTATCTCCTTAATTTCGAACTATTGTTGAGCACCTCCTACGGGTCAAACCAAGATAAAAATCACTTTACTGCCCTCAAGGAGATGTCAGTTTCCTTGAGGGGAAGTCAAGTTATAGAAACAAAAAGCCAAGTGATGAGACTGACAGTGGAGGCATGTGTGAGATGCTGCAGAGACACAGAGGAGAAAACGTCAGTCAAGACTGGTGAGCAGAGAAGGTCTTACAATAGGTGATATTTGAACTGAGTCCTGGACGATTCATTGGAGCAAAGTGGATCAGACTGGTGGCATATCGATGGAAAGGATAGAGAATGCATGGGCTTGGCACTGTTTAAAGGGACTTTGGCTAATTCTGTATAACTCACACTTTTATAACAGCCGCAACATGTTATTACTACAACAGCTCTGTGAGGCAGGGAGCACTATGATCCCCATTTTACAGATGAAGGATTTGAAAAGAAAAGAGATTAAGTGATCAGCCTACACAGCTCCTCAGAGAAGCTGAGTTCTCAGTCTAGGAGGAGGGGATGGATATTCACTCTGAAGCCCGATACTCTGAGCAGAAAAGACAAATCTCTTGACACTTAAACCAAACAGCTCTGAAACATTGCATTTCCTCTTGTGACCCAAAACAAACTCAGACCTGAAGCTACATTTTTACCACCTCCGCCCCTACCCCTATGGTTAACAAGACACAGTATCTTGTTTCTAAGGGGGTAAGACATGCTTATAAACAAGACTGCAAAGGCATCTTAAGACAACAAATCACTCATAAAAAAGGGAACATTCTGATGAGTAAAGTGTAAATGAATCAGAAACATATGGATTCAATCTACTTTAAAAGGCCCAGTGGAGTTCTGAGCAAAGGGTAAAACCCTTGGAGGAGGTTATACTGGGGGATATTTCCAAACCCAGGGCTATTAGTTCTAGCCAGGCCCAGAGATAGGCTGGTAAGTGGATCTCTGAGGAAACCGGCAGAAAGAGAGCTTCAGAAAGGTAGGAGGGTCACTTTATCTCAAATCTTCAAGTCCAGACTTGGAAATTTTCAAAGCCGCATGCCTCCTAGAAACACCTTTCCTGAACATCTCATTCTGGCCCTGGGCTGGGACACTGGGTCCAACCAGCCAACGATTTCTCTTTAGAAATTCCAGCTTGTTCAACTCCAGAAGGGTGTAGAGGCTGGACCAAAACCCTTCATCTTTCACAAAGGTTCTCTCCCTTTGACTGTGAACCTTATCCAAGCCATGGCCTTGGAAGGGAAATAAGGGCCATGGTTCCCTTTGTCAGCGTCAGATAAGAAATGAATATGCACAGAAATACTGAACACATTCCACTAAACAGGAAACAATGTAAGAAAAAGAAGCGTGCAGATCATCAGTCTGCATGGGTTACATTAGCCACGAAAATAAACATAGGACTCAAGAGTCCAGGCTGGCTTAATGGAAACCAGGCAATGAGCAGGTGTGTGTCCCTCGGCATAATCATCTTGGGGGCGTCCTGTGCCTTTCCTGGGGTCCCACGTGGGATGAAAGTTCAACCACAGGGGGCATGGTGGGCTCAGGGTCACGCGGGATTTGTTCTGTTTCTTTACCCTCCTGGTGCCCGCTTCCGGATGAGAACCCAGCCTGCTCTGTTGCTGATTTTTCTCGTTCTCACAGTGGTGTTGCTATGGTAACAGGCCTTTCTCATCCACCGTTGATTGAAACAAGTTTTTTTGGGGAATACTAAGGAGAAGGAGAAAGTGGAACAGTATTCTCCCCAAATGCTGCCTGAAATTGACATGGTCTGTTTTCACAGCCCAGCCTCCCCCTTCCAAGACCACACCCAGGCAGCCAGGAAGGTGGGCCCTGCAGCCACACTCCCTGACTGCTGACTGCTCGCAGCTGGACTGGCTGCAGTCAGGGGCTGTGCTGGGAAGAAAGGCATTGTAGGGCCACTTCTGCTCAGCATCCCCCACATCTGCATTATCAGTTTTCGTACTCAGATGGGCCTCATTGAGGCTCTGGGTCACTCCCTGCTAGTGCCTTCGAGCTAACACAGGATGCTCTGAGTGAGGCTGGTGGGGGAGCTGGGGCTCAAGGGAATTTTCTGTGCCTCTGGGAGTCCCCGTTGTCACCCCCTCCCCAAGACAGGTTTTCCTCTCTCTTGTTGATGCCTGAGGTCTGTCATCTTAGAGATTTATTTCTTTAGCGGAAGACTGATTCTTGAGATCACTGATGAGAACTTGTTATGTGCATCTTAACATCAAAAGATGGAGGAGGGGAGGGAAGCTGTGGTAACCGGCTGGAGCCGGGGGAGGCAGGTGTCCCACTGAGTGGTAAAGGTAGGCAGGATGGCAGGAGCGAGGCTAAGAACCTTGGAGACACCCTGTACTCGCTTCCCCGCCCCCACCCCTGGTTGTTGTAGGAGGGAAACAGAGGGTGCTCCAGAGCACTGAGAGCCCCCTGCCCCTCTCCACAATGCCTGTCCCCAGTCAAAGTGTATTTGCTGTGAGGCTGCTGAGTGCCAGGCATGGCTCTAGACCCTGGGAAAACAGGAGCCGCAGGGACCCTGATGCTGGTCGGAGGATCCGGGAGCATCTGGAGCCTTGGAACCGAAAGGGACCAGCGCTGTCCCTGTCACCCTTCCCTAGGCCCCTCCAGCTCCAGATCCTTCTTCAGCTGGTCCTGCCTCAGCAGGGAGAAACTGAGCTCTCTAAGGAGTTTCTTTAGACACAGTGATGAGGTTGACAGAGTGCAGAGCCCAAAGGGGTGGCCTGGGTGACCACAGCCAAGAAGGGAATGCATAGGCGAATGTATGCCCTCCAGCCATGTTACTCCCTGCACAGGTGCAGGGCCTTGGCTGGATCTGACACCGCCTCCCAGAGGACAGAGGCTTCTGGAACCCAGTTGCTCATCCCCGGTAGCCCAGAGTCTCCGAATCCACAGAACTGAGCGTCCCGGTACCCTGAGGTCCAGCCTCTGGACCTGGAGCGCCATTGGCTGACGTTCTCAGTCTCCTGTGGATGGACAGAAAGGTGAAGCGAGGGAGGGAGAGAATGCTGGGGTAGTGGTGCAACAGGAGGGATGGAATTGGTGGCGGGCTTCTTGCCCAGCTTACCCATCTGTTTCTCCACTGCTGCCCTGTAAATAAATCCTTCAGTCGCATTTTTCTAGATTCCACATATATGCATTAGAATACAATATTTATCTTTCTCTTTCTGACTCACTTCACTCTGTAGAACAGGTTCTAGGTTCATCCACCTCATTAGAACTGACTCAAATGCATTCCTTTTTATGGCTGAGTAATATTCCATTGTGTGTATATACACAACTTCTTTATTGATTTATCTGTTGATGGACATCTAGGTTGCTTCCATGTTCTAGCTATTACAAATAGTGCTGCAGTGAAGAATGGGATACATGTATCTATTTCAATTTTGGTTTCCTTAGGGTATATGTCTAGGAGTGCAGGGTCATATGGTGGTTTTATTCCTAGTTTTTTAAGGACTCTCCATATTGTCTTCCATAGTGTCTGCATCAATTTACATTCCCACCAACAGTGCAAGAGCATTCCCTTTTCTCTACACCCTCTCCAGCATTTATTGTTTGTAGACTTTTTGATGAGGGCCACTCTAACTGGTGTGAGGTGATATTGTATTGCCGTTTTGATTTCTCTAATAATGAGCGATGTTGGGCATCTTTTCATGTTAGCCATCTGTATGTCTTCTTTGGAGAAATGTCTGTTTAGGTGGCAGGTGGTTTTTTTTTTTTTTTTTTTTTACTACCGAGCCATTTGAGCTTCCTCTAGAGTCAAGGAGCCCAAAGCTAAGACCATAGGCATCTGTCTGACAGTGTGATGCCACCTGGATTCCAGCTTTCCATTCTACCAACACTTGGCATGTGCCTCAGAGCAGCAGCAAATCAGCCAAACACTGTTCTAAAGGCAGCAGCCTCATAAGGCACTCTCGCTGCGTCCACTTAACAGATGAGCACACTGAGGCCCAGAGAGGGCAGTTAACTCTCCTGAGTCCCAGGACTGAACAACAGAGCAGGGATCTGAACCCAGACCACCGGGCTGACGGCTGTACCCCCTGGACCATTGAGCTAGTCTGGCTACTTGGACAAAGCTCCATGCTGGGTTACACAAGGGAATACAAATAAATAAGTGGTGTGGTCATGGCCCTTGAGGGCTTGACCGTTGCCAAGACTGAAGCAGTCTTCCCAGACTGGCCTGACGGGCCCACTGCCCAGGCTGGATTCCCCACACTCTGCATACGGCTTCAGGCCTCTGCACTTCAGGGACACCCAGTCACCTCCCCCCTTTCCCAGCACATCAAACCCTCACAGTAACTGAAATCCCACCTCAGCAGCCTCCACCTATTCTTCCAGACAGGCTGGCCAGAGCACCTCTCCTCCCCAGAGCATGATTCTGGAGTAACAGAAAGGACTCGGCGGTCCTTGCCAAGCTTCATGACAAAGATGTTGTGTGAGGCCGGAGGACGCAGCTGAGTCAGGCCTGCTGCCTGGGCTCTGGCCTCAGCCAGCGGTGAACCAGGTCAGGGCGCCGGGTGACAGGACGCGCTGCACTGGCCAAGCCCGCCAGGCCCTGCTTGGACAGCAAGGTCACTTTCATCCATCCACTCACAAATGGGCCACTTGGTACTTCAGACGCCCTGACTATGCTCGCCTGCGGGACCAGAGGATGGGGTCTGGCGTTTGGTCCAGACTCTGTGCCCCTGGGACCCCAGAGGCCATGAAGATGTGTTGTAAGTTAGCAAAAGCCAAAGACAGGGTTTCATCAAGGGCTTGATGAAATAGCGTCAAACAGGGCTCAAAGGAGCCTGATGCCATGGTGACAAGACATACAAAGAAGGTCCCTGGGCACAGGATTCCTCTGGAGCTCTGAGCCCGCTCGTGGGGCTGTTAGAAGCTGATACAGGATGCTGAAGCGAGAGCCCTGTCTCCTTCCTGGGGGACCGTTAAAAACCAACTGCACTTGGAGACGTGGTGGGTAAGGGGTGGATATGCACATAGGTTCTGTCTGCCTTGCTGTTCATCTGTGGCTCTGGGGTGACTGAGTCTCTTTCCAAAGGGCCAGTGTCTCTCCTTCCCCATGGGGGCTAGGCAGCCACATCACTGGGGTGCTAGGGGCCCTAGGGGCAGCTTGTCACAGCACCTTGACCAAGGAAATGCTGCCTGGAAAAATTATAGTGGTTGAACCAATGCAGGCATAATGTCCATGAGCAGGAGGAACGTGATAAACCAAGGGAGACAGGAAGGATGCCCCCTTCCCTTCCTGTAACCTGACCTGGTTTTGAAAACCTCCAAGGGGGCTCAAGTCTCTTCCAGGAAGGAAAATGGGCTTCACCAAGGCAACGCTGCCCTGGCACAACACCCCCACCCCTGGCACCCAGAGCTGAAACACCCTCCAGCATCGGACTCCAGAGTCAAGATCACTAATGCCATTACCCACTCCCTGCCCCCACCCCTGCCTTCAATTCAGTGCCCACCTGTGCCTCACAGGAAAGGCCTAGAACTTGGGCAGGTG
This sequence comes from Ovis canadensis, assembly GCF_042477335.2. Taxonomy (NCBI): domain Eukaryota; kingdom Metazoa; phylum Chordata; class Mammalia; order Artiodactyla; family Bovidae; genus Ovis; species Ovis canadensis. The sequence continues at coordinate 52,608,600 of NC_091265.1, read as the reverse complement.
GCTGCTTGGGTTCTGGCAGGTTCCAGGTGGTGGCAGCCACGTGTGGGATCTAGCCCCACATGCAGCCCTGGGGACAGGCACTTACTACAAGCCATGCAGAAAATTGAAGGCCGTATTCTGCCCACAGTGATACACGCCCCCCGCTTGCCTCCTCCATCACCCCATCAAACCACCATCACCTCCTCCTCACACCACTCCAGCCTCTCCTTATTCCCTCCTCCTCCCCTCACTATCTCTCCGCTAGCTCACAATCCATAAACCTCATCTACAAACTGCCCTGGACATTCCTCTCAGACACAAATTCCAAAAACAGGCAAACAAGAATAAAAATGGTGGAAGAACTGTGTATTGATTTGGGGTCACCAGCTGATATCCTTTGGCCCTTGCCTGATTTGGGAAGGATCCCAAATAAATGCTCATGGGCCGAGCCTCATGGGAATAGAAAGGCTGCTGGGGCTATGCCCAACACACAGCTATCCCTGGCAATGAGGACAGCTCCAAGGCATCCCGGTGCCATCTGTTGTTGAACTGAACGAGATGCCTTGACCAGCAAAGTGGACAGACTTGGTTTTAATTTTTCCTCTCTGGAGGAAAAAGGAAAAGGAATTCTGGCCATGGTGACATCTAGACTCTGCAAACGTCAGGCCCGGGTCTATCTATGAATGGAAATAACTCCTCGGGCCTCCCTTCACCACACCCACCTCTGGAGATACACCATAATAAAGTATTAACAACTGGCTCTGCTCTTCTGACTGATAAGGGGCAACTTTCTTTTTAAGATTTTTGTGCTCTGTTGCTGCCAAATCATTAGTGACTCTGCCTGTAAGGCAGGATGAGGCGGCTTTCTCTGGAGAAGCTCCATCAATCCGTGCCCCGGTGGGCAGCAGCTGTCCGAGGCTGGGTTGTAGGGGCAGGGGCAGAGGGGTGACGCTTCACTCACCCCAGCCCAGCAGGGAACTTGGCCTTGGCTCTGGACACAGGTGCGCCCTGCGGGAGGTGCCTGACAGCACCATGGGGAGGGAGAGGCGATGGGGGGTGTGCCGCCCCTTCCATGGAAGCCCAAGGGGCTTCTGCTCCAGGCTCTTAGGAGGGACGAGGGATGGCAGAGGCACAGCTCCAGAGGGAGAGAACAGCACTGGGCCTGAAATATTCTGAAGTCCTTGGGGAAAAGGGCTGGAAAGGAATGTTCAGGACAGTCGTGTCCTGTTCTCTTCCCTTTCAAGTCTCTCATATTGCTGGAAGCACTTCAGATAGTGAAAATGGAAGGAACAGGAAGTTCATGGATGGCTGTGGGGAAGGGAAGGGAGGCAGAGTTAGGGGCAGGGGAGAGGGCAAGGCTGAGGGGCAGGAGGAAGGAGAGGACACGGGAGAGAGAAAGCCAAGGCAAAGGGGAGTCGGGAGGCAGAAAATAAAGAACGGGGTGTTCTGAGGGGTAAGAGCTTGAAAAAAAACAGATAAATTAAGAAGGTCAACTACACCACAACATAAAACAAAGATTACAAACTTCCCTGGTGGTCTAGTAGCTAAGACTGCATGCTTCTGATGCACGATGCCCAGGTTCAATCCCTGGTTGGGGAACTGGATCCCGCATGGTGCAACTAAAGATCAAAAGCACAACTAAGACCCGGTACAGCCGAATAAATAAATATTTTTTTAAAATTAATACTGTAAAGTAATTAGCCTACAATTAAAATAAATAAATTTATATTCAAAATAAACATTTAAAATTTTAAATTTAAAAAAGGATGAATGAAGAAGAGAGGGACTGCTTTCCTTCTTTTTGAAGACCGAGTAATGTTCCCCTGTGAGTACAGTTCACATTTTCTTTATCTGCCTGTCTGTCAATGGACATTGAGTGCCATTTGCAACAACTTGGGTGAACCCGGAGGACACTGTGCTCAGTGAAGTGAGCCAGACTATTGCTGCTGCTGTTGTTGAGTTGCTCAGTTGTGTCCACCTCTTTTCAACCCTGTGGACTGTAGCCCACTAGGCTCCTCTGTCCATGGAATTCTCCAGGCAAGAATACTGGTGAGCCGCCATGCCCTACTCCAGGGGGATTCTTCCAACCCAGGGACTGAACCCGAGTCTCCTGCTTGGCAGGCAGATTTCTTACCATTGAGCTGCCTGGGAAGTCCATAAGCCAGACAGCAAAGGGGAAATACTGCACAGTGCCCCTTATATGAGAGATCTCAAATAGTCACAGAAGCAGAAAGTAGAATAGTGCTTACTGGAGAAGGAGGAGGGGGAAGTGGGGAGCGGCTGTTCAGTGGGTATAAAGTTCAGTTGTGCTGTCCCTCAGTCGTGTCTGACTCTTTGCCACCCCCTTGACTGTAGCACGCCAGGATCCTCTGTCCATGGGATTTCCCAGGCAAGAATATTGGAATGGGTTGCCATGCCCTCCTCCAGGGAAAGTTTCAGTTATGCAAGATGAATTAGTTCTAGAGATCTGCTGTACCATGTAGGGCTTATGGTCAACAAAACTGTATTGTACACTTAAAACTTTGTTAAGAGAGTAGGTGTCACATTAACTTGTCACTATGCATACAACCATCAAACAGAGGGACACAACGACGGTGTGTCCCGGACAGTGTTCGGAGGTGACGGTATGTCAGTTACTCTGAAAACAGAGTGATGGTATCATGGGTGCACATTTGTGCCCAAACTCCTGAAACTGCATTCCTTAAACACATGCAGTTTACTGTATATCAACTATACTTCAATCAAGCTGTTACAGAGAAGAAGGAAGGGAGTATGATTAGGGAAGGCGGGCTGGGTCTTTGGAGATAAAGGTTAAAAGCTGTCAGCTCTTCCTAAAACTCAGACACATTCCCGGATGAAAATTTTCCATATCCAAGAACTTTTCCCCCTTTTTTTGTCTCAGTTGCCAGAGAGTTTAAAAGTCAAACTTCTTGTTCGTGTTCAGTTGCTCAGCCGTGTCCAGCTCTTTGCAACCCCATGGACTATAGCCCACCAGGCTTCCCTGTTCTTCACCGTCTCCTAGAGTTTGCTCAGATTCATGTCAATTGGATCAGTGATGCTATCAAACCATCTTATCCTCTTTTGTCCTCTTCTCCTCCTGCCCTCAATATTTCCCAGCATCGGGGTCTTTTCCAATGAATCAGCTCTTTGCATCGGGGGGTCAAAGTACTGGAGCTTTATCTTCAGCACTTCCAATGAATATTCAGGGTTGATTTCCTTCAGGATGGACTGGTTTGAGCTCCTTGCTGTCCAAGGGACTCTCAAGAGTTTAAAAGTCAAACTTACTGCCCAAGTTTTGTGATCTCTTCAGATTCAGTTCAGTTCAGTTCAGTTCAGTCGCTCAGTTGTGTCTGACTCTTTGCCACCCCATGAATCGCAGCACACCAGGCCTCCCTGTCCATCACCAACTCCCGGAGTTCACTCAGACTCGCGTCCATCGAGTCAGTGATGCCATCCAGCCATCTCATCCTCTGTCGTCCCCTTCTCCTCCTGCCTCCAATCCCTCCCAGCATCAGAGTCTTTTCCAATGAGTCAACTCTTTGCATGAGGTGGCCAAAGTACTGGAGTTTCAGCTTTAGCATCAGTCCTTCCAAAGAAATCCCAGGGCTGATCTCCTTTAGAATATACCTCCATCTGTTTCTCTGAGAAAGTCCTGGTAGTGTGATGCTCAGATTGTCGCTAACCATAAGGCTCCCAAGCTTCAGCCAGTGTTAGCCGTTCAGGAAGTGGGGAACCTCAAAACTTGAATAAAGACCCAGGAGGAAACATTCTGACCCTTCTCTTCTCTGGAAGGGAAACAGGTGTGTTCCACAGCAGTCAGATACATCTTGGTAGGAAGCAGGCTCCAGAGATGAGGATGCCCCGGGACAGGCAGGTCCCAAAGGGGCAGCCGTCCAGACCCAGTGACCAGAGCAACCAGCTGGCCAGTTAGGGGTTTTGCGGTTGTCTTATTGCTTTGATTTATTTTTATTTACCTGATAGTTTAGTTGGTATCATGAGAACAGGTAGGGATTTCCTAACATCCCAAAGGGTATGCAGTGAGAAGTCGGATGCTCTCTTCCACCTATGGCCCACTCCCCTTTCCCCACCAGGCAAATGCTGACAACAGATCCCCTAAAAGGAGACTGTGGGGTTCTCTGGCCCATCTCAGAGATAGAGTCCGAAAGGCTCCCCTGTGGGAGTGACACTGGAGCTGAGAGGCGAAGGACAAGCCGGGGTTTGTGGTGAAAGAAGGGACTGCTTGTGCAAAGGCCCTGTGGTCAGTGTGGTCACAGCACTTTGGAGCAGAGGGCAAGCAGGTAGGGTGGCCTGTTCCGAGAGAGTGAGGTGGGGGCACATTCCAGGAGAGTGAGGTGGGGGCGGGCAGGAGCAGTGGGCAGAGGTGGCAGGGCTCTCCAAGCCATCTTAGGGTTGTGACCTTTATCCATACATGCATGCGTGCTAAGTTGCTTCAGTTGTGTCTGACTCTTTGCGACCCCATGGACTGTAGCCTGCCAGGCTCCTTGGTCCATGGTGTTCTCCAGGCAAGAATACTGGAGTGGGTAGCCATTTCCTTCTCTAGGAGATCTCAACCCAGGGATCAAACCCGCGTCTCCTGCCGCTCCTGCACTGCAGGTGGGTTCTTTATAGCCAAGCCTCCGGAGAAGCCTGACCTTTATCCACAGATTTAAGCCCTGAGAGTTTGGAGCGTATATGTGGCAGATCCAGTTAATGTTTTGAAAACATAATCACTGTTGCTCCTGTGCAGAGAAGAGCAAGGAGCCAGCAAGGAGAAGGGCAGAGATGGTATAGAAGAGACTGTACAGTGAGGAGACTGCGTGGGAAGCCTTGGCAGCCCTGCCCCTCTCCTGTTCAGCATCCCCTTTGCGTTCAGCTTCGGCCGTGGTGGACACTCCCAGCTGGTCTCCGTCTCACACTCACAGCCCTAGCCTCAATTGCACCTTTTCCCTGTAGTGACCTCAATGCTGGGGTAGCTGTTGGGGCACCTGTAGGAATGACCCGAACTGCAGGAGAGCTCGTGCTTCCAGGAGCAGTCCTCAGCCAGTGGAGAACAGGAGACAATGGATAAATCGTCCTCCTGGGCTGTCAGGCTCTACTCTCTAGGTCCCACAGCAGTGACCCCACTTATACACTTGTATATGAACATTCCTTCTCCCCGCATCTGCCTGTCCCCCCCTTCTGATTCCTGGGACTACTTTTAAATGAGCGATCCTCACAGAAGACCTTGTAGGCTCTGCTTTATCTGTGTATTCCAAATAAGAAGGCGGCACCTGCAGGCATCTAGGTAAGACAGGATGTGAGCTTGGACTGAAGTGGCAGCTGTGGGAATGGACAGATTGAAGAGCTATTCGGATGGTGAAATTCAGTGTTCAATGCAGCCACGTGCTTCAGCACCACTGTCTCTTCTATTTCCTTGATATTTGGTGCGGCCCATCCAGGCTCACAGCTTGTGGTGAGTCTAGGATGGAGAAGGTGTTTTACAGCGGTACAAACGGCCATGATGTATGGAGGCAGAACTCAATAGCCATTGCAAGATGAAGGTTACAGGAGATGAAGATGGTATTTCCAGCAGTCCTTAATTCTGTTCAGTTCAGTTCCGTCGCTCAATTGTTTCCAACTCTTTGTGACCCCATGGACTGCAGCACTCCAGGCTTCCCTGTCCATGACCAACTCCCCGAGCTTGCTCAAACTCATGTCCATTGAGTCGGTGATGCCAGCCAACCATCTCATCCTCTGTTGTCCCTTTCTCTTCCTGCCATTTATCTTTCCCAGCATCAGGGTCTTTTCCATTGAGTCATTTCTTCACATCAGGTGGCCAAAGTATTGTAGCTTCAGCTTCAGCAGCAGTCCTTCCAATGAATACTCAGGGCTGATTTCCTTTAGGATTGACTGGTTTGATTGTCCTTCATTGGTTGAGTTTAAAATGGGGTCTTTGGGGCTTCCCTGGTGGCTCAGTGGTAAAGAATCTGCCTGCCAGTGCAAGAGACACAGGTTTGATCCCTGGTCTGGGAAGATCCCACATGCCTCACACAACCAAGCCTGTGCACCACAACTACTGAGCCTGTACTCTAGAGCCTGGGAACTGCAACTACTGAGGCCCTGTGCTATGACTACTGAAGCCCGTGCGCCCTAGAGCTTGTGCTCTGCAAGAGAAGCCTGCACACCACAATGAGAGAATAGTCCCCGTTGGCCACAACTAGAGAAAAGCCCAAGCAGCAAGGAAGACTCAGCACAGCCCCAAATAAATAAACAAATAAACAGAACTATAAAATGGGGCCTTTGGCAGGCATTGCTGGCATGAGCATCTTCTTCAGACAAGATGCACGGCCTTTGTAGCAGAGAGAGAAGCAACAGGAGGACATGGAGGAGGGGTCTCGGCTGCTCACCCAATGACAAAGAAATGGAGACTCACAGAAAGAGAGGTTGTCCTCCCAGGGCCCCGAACAGTGCCTGATAGAACCGGTATGCACATTGCGGTCCAAATGGCTCCAAAGGCTGGCTTTTAACAGCGATCTCCTTTTCAACTTCCCTCTGCTCCAAAGAAGGGGAGGAGCCCCACCAGAGCCCAGCCACAGCCATCTCTATTTACACTGGCTCATTGGACCAGCTGATTGTCAGATTCTGTTATTTGGCAGCAGAGGCTCAAGATTTTTTTCCCATAAAGGGCCTATTTTAAATATTTTAAGGATAGAATAGACTTACATCATAATTATAAAAATTATTTACAGAATTAACAGGTTTATATTGTTTATACTTCCAAATATAGAGAACAGGGAATTGTCTACACATTGAATTGTGTGCGTGTGAAGGCATTTCAGTTGTCTGACTCTTTGCAACCCTGTGGACTGGAACCCACCAGGCTCCTCTGTCCATGGGATTCGCCAGGCAAGAATACTGGAGTGGGTTGTCATGTCCTCCTCCAGGGGATCTTCCTAACCCAGGGACTGAAGCCAGGTCTTCTGCATTGCAGGTGGATTATTTCCTGTCTGAGCCACCAGAGAAACCCAAGAATACTGGAGTGGGTAGTCTATCCCTTCTCCAGGGGATCTTCCCGACCCAGGAATTGAACCAGAGTCTCCTACATTGCAGGCAGCTTATTTACAGCTGAGCTGCTATGCGGCTTCAAAAAAGGAGGATCCCAAGGTGGGAGATGTAAAGGGATGGTTTGCTGCCTAACAAACTGCTCTAACACTCCGTGATTCGGAAGACACCTACCTGTTGTCTTGTGCAACCTGAGGAGGGCTGGGCAGTTCTTCTGCCTGGAGTTGGCTCAGCAGTGCCGGGGTGTCTAGGGGAGCCTGGCTCACCTGTCTGGGATGGCTGAGATGGAGAGGATGTCTTGTCCTCCAGTTGTGGTCCAGCCTCACTCTCCTGGTGGAAAAAAGTTTTGGATCAGCTAGATAGAGGAAAAGCCCTGATGCACACACGCTTTCCTAGCCACTCCATGTGTTGTGTTTGCTCATATTCCATCGGCCAAAACAAGCCCGTGATTCAAAGCGTGGAGAGACCCGCTCCCCTCTGCTGGGCACCAGCACGTTGCAACGAGACATGCTTAGCAGGACTGGACGAGCGTGTAGTTTGTTTTGTTTCCCATCAGTCAGGATCAGAGGAAGCTTCATGGAAAGGATGGGTTTCAAGAAGTGGCTGGGGCTGGGCATTGTAGCCGATCTCCCACAGGTGTCAAAAACCCACAGAGGTGAGAGAGAGGAAGGTCTGCGAGGACCTGCCAGTGCTCCATCTGGGCTAGGGAGAGGGTCAGGAAAGAAAGCTGGGGCCAAATCAGGGAGGGAATGAGTGATGTCTTTCAGAGCTGGGGTGGCAGCCAATGGCTGAACTAAGAGGTTGAGCTCTACTTGTAGGGCAATGCCCCTCTCAGAAAGCATGCTCCGTCACACACCAGGCAGCCGTGGTGACACAGTTCTCTTGCTCCTGGAACCTGAGGGGCAAAGAAAGGACCTGGGGTAGCCAGTCTACAGGCTGCCAAAGCTAAGGTGGCTGGAAAAGGTGAGCTGAGGAGTGAGGCATGAGTAGCAGAGGTGAGATGAAGTGTCCATTGAAGTTAAATCAAAGCTGGGGAACCCAGAGTGGGGTCCCAATTGGCTATGTGGGAGCTGAGAGCAACGAAACCAGCTGGAGAGTCAGGAAACAGCATTTCATGAAGGTAAAAATTAACCCAGTGAGCGAAGACCAGTCCCTGCAACAGCCTCAGTTCTCAATGACGTTCCCCGGTGAACTTCCCACCCACGTTTTTGTGTGTTTACAAGTGACTCTTTCTCTGCAGGGGTCAAATGCGTCAGTCCCACATCACGTGATGGGCTGTCCTCTCCTTAAGTCCCCGGTTAGAACATCGGTTGGAATGAAATTTTGAAAAGAGGCACGGCGACCGGGAATAGGAGAATCTGTTGGTCAGACTGCAAAGCAGGGTGAATGTTCATGAGCACAGTTGTTTTATTTTTAAAATATAATTTTTGTTTATTTGTTTCTTTATTTTTGGCAGTGCTGGGTCTTCCTTGCTGTGTAGGCTTTTCTCTGGTTGTGGAGCAGGAGCTATTCTCTAGTCGTGGTGTGTGGGCTTCTCATCGCAGTGGCTTCTCCTGTTGCAGAGTACAGGCTCTAGAGCACGTGGACTTCACTAGTTGCAGCTCCACAACACTAGACCACAAGCTCAGCAGTTATGGCTCATGGGCTCAGTTGCTCTGTGGCATGTGGGATCAACCTGGTCCAGGGATCAAACCTATCTCCTGCGTTGGCCAGCAGATTCTTTACCTCTGAGGCACCAGGGGAAACCAGGACTCGGGTTGTTTTTTAAAAGGAGCTGCTCTTTTACTACCTCCCCTAGCAACTACTGCTGCTGCTGCTAAGTCACTTCAGTTGTGCCCAACTCTGTGAGACCCCATAGACGGCAGCCCACCAGGCTCCGCTGTCCCTGGGATTCTCCAGGCAAGAACACTGGAGTGGGTTGCCATTTCCTTCTCCAATGCATGAAAGTGAAAAGTGAAAGTGAAGTCACTCAGTCGTGTCGGACCCTCAGTGACGCCATGGACTGCAGCCTTCCAGGCTCCTCTGTCCATGGGATTTTCCAGGCAAGAGTACTGGAGTGGGTTGCCATTGCCTTCTCCCCTAGCAACTAGACATACCATAAAGTGAAAACGGAAGCCATCATATTTTCAGAAAATTTCTGGGATTAGGTAAAGTCTTAAAAGCTTCAAGAATGTTAGTTTGTAGTCTATCATTTCTTTAAGAAAATGTGTCAGTTCTCACTCTGGGTGCCAAAGAAGCCAGAAGCCATAGCTCACTCTGCCTTATTCCTTCTGGAATTTACCCAGTACATCTCAGCAGTGGCACAGGAAACGTATTTCCCTGGAAATCAGAAGTCACACAATAGGCCTCACCCCTCACAGCCCCATGGGGTACAAAAATCCCCATTCTATTTGAAATGCAATTTTTCTGCTTTTGTGTCGCCTCCTCTGCTGTGAGGGCCAGCCCATCTACCAGAGCACAGAATGACACACACACAAGGTGGTGTGCCAGCCACTCCCGCTCCTCTTTTGTGAGATCACCCTGATAACACTGCAGTCAGTCCACTGCCAGACTGTTAACCTTGGCATGTTGGAAACAGACACTTCAACCACGAGACATCATTTGTCAGATACTGACCCAGCCTCTTTGGACACGAGTTGGTCCTTACAGAGAAAGCTACTAGGAACGGGAGCCTGAGTTGCACCTTGGGCTGTATAGGCATTTGCCCAGGCCACCATAAATACTACTCCTTATGGAAAAACACCATGCTGAGTCCCACCATAAAGTGTGTGACGTTTGTGGTTGGCATCGCGGCCCGTGAATCTTCTTCCGGGAGAATTCAGAGTGCTCGAGTCCGGCCAAATGTTACCGTCAAAGCCTTTTCTAGTCTATTTGTGGCTACAGAACTGTCTTCTCTTTTGAGAACCCAGAATGCTGACAGCAAGGGCCAGGTCCCACTTCAAAGGCAGATTTCAAAGCAGATGCTTCTTTGGATTCAAGTGCCAGTGGGAGGAGGAGTCAGTGTCACAGGCTGGCCTTCATGCACATTCCACCCCGTCCCTGTCTTACCTTCACTGCAAGCTCAGAAACCACCGCTGTCCCCCTGCTGGTCTCCTTACACACCAAGGGGACTCTGAAGTCCTCAGACCAGACAAATCTGGAGAGTGTCCCTGGTGCCACGGCTCTGCTCCCTCTCGAGCTACGTCTTGGTTTGGGCCATGACTTTCTTCCCCCGGTATATCAGGCGCTCAGCTACAGATGAGAGGCGACTCATTGAAGCTTCCTGATGCCAGCACTGCTGGAAAAGCACATCTCCATGGCAACCACAGCGTTACCTCACCCAACAGCATTCAGATGTGACCGACCTCAGAGCAAATATTTTTTTTCGACGTAGAGGAAGCATTAGCTCTGTCTACAGAGCCAAGAGGGTTTTGCCTTTTTTTTTTTTTTTGGTTTGTTTTTGATGTTATATCCTTCTCTTCAGAGTTTTTGGCGTAACATCGTATGTTTGGGGAGCATTTTGTATATAGACCGTATTCTCCCTCGTGCCTCGGCACACAGAGATAGCTTTGCTACGAAAATAAGACGACTTCTTCTAGGGAGACATGCCATTATTCATCTCTGCTGTAGTCACTGCCTATTGCCAAAGGGTTGTTTTTATGTTCTGAATCCAGGATTCCTCTTTCTTCACAGCCGCAGCAGGGTCTGGCCCACTTGGCGCTTGATGTGGTCTGTTCATGGGAAACCTAGGTGCTTGGGGTGGGGGTGGGAATAACTGCTGTCACAGTGACCTTTCACCTACCCCCCAGACTGGACTGGTTAACTCAGGGCACCCACGTGCTCTGCACTTCTCCACTCCATCGACCGGCTGGGGATCAGCAGCATTGGGAATGACATCTTCTGTCTCTCTGGGCTCCCCGAAGAGCTAACTTAATTGTCAGAAAACAATGGAGAAAAAAGCTGTCCCTACATCCTCTTACATTATGGGTTCTCAACATGGGGGAGAGGAGGGATTTCGTCCCTTGGGAACAACTGGGCAATGCCTAGGAGCATTTTTGGCTGCAGGACTGGGAGAGAGGTGCCAGAGGTATCTAGTGGGTAGAGATGGGTAAGTGCAGCTAAACATCCAGCCATGCACAGGACCGCCCTCCCTCCAGCAATAGTGATCCAACCCAAAATGTCACTAGTGCTGCAGGTGAGAAACCCTGGAAATCCAGAAAGGTGTGGCCTCAGAGCAGTTCGGATCTCTACTATTAGTAATGCGAGGACAAGTGATTTACTCATACTTAGTGAGTAAACACAGTTATTTACTAACTGTATGAACACCTGCCTCCAAATGTATTCACCAGGGAACCCCAGTGCACAGAAGGACTTCTTGTGACTGCAGAATTTGCAGGGCGTGGGTTCTCCCTAGAAAGCGATTTCTTCTCTGAATTCTGATTTCAGTCTGTGCTGGCTAGCACTGTCTCTCTATTTGTTAAAACTCTTTTTTGCACAATTCATGTAAGCATAAGTCCTTTCTTTAAGCTCTAACCAGTTAGACTTGGAAAAAAGTAGCTCGTTTACTTAACAGCCATAATCTTACCTCCAATCTCTCTCTCTCTCTGGAAGTTTTACAACGGGTGGAAACAGGGCAACACATGAAGTGATCTTCAGAAGCCATCTCATGGCCATGTCTAAAATCTACTGTTTTTGCTTAATTGGCACTTCCCTGCTATCACTAGCTTTCTAGTTATATGTCTTAGATTATTACCTAAGATGTGATGTGTTTGCTGAATTATATGGCTTGCATTTTATGTGTTCCTTAAAAATAAGAGGGCTTCCCTGGTGACTCAGTGGTAAAGAATCTGCCTGCCAATGCAGGAGACCTGGGTTCGATCCCTGGGTAGGGAAGATCCTGTGAAGAAGGAAGTGGCAACCCACTCCAGGATTCTTGCCTGAAGAAGCCCATGGACAGAGGAGCCTGATATACTACACAGTCTATGGGGTCACAAAAGAGTCTGACATGACTTACCAACTAAATAACAATAACAAAAGTGGGAATAGTGGGAAGCACGAGAGGAGTTTAGTCCCTGGAGTCCCCCAGCATGGAAGCCAGCAACAGAGGTGGAACTGGACAAGTTCTCATCGTCAGTCACTCCGGTTCCACCACTGGCTTTCTCACCAGGACCACTTTTGTTCCATAGCATGAGTGGCTAAGTCATATCAAGGCAAGCTCAGGTCAAGATTACAAACGTCCAGGCCCTCTGAATGTCTTACCCGTTTGCTCACTGCCATGGGGAGGATGGTGTCAGGCCAAGCGAAGAAGCTTGCTCTGTGGGCTCTCAAGGCAGAGTGGACTGGGTTGAAATGGTGGCCCCCTGGGAAGCACCATGGATTGGAGAGAATGTTGTAGAATGTTCCACAGTGCTTCCGCTCCAGCTACTCAGATCTGTCACATTTAAGAAAACATTCAAGGTGTTCAAGTCGAAAAGGCATTTTAGAAGCCGAAGCAGATATATTCACAAGGTAGACAGACACACAGAAGACAGTCATCTCAAGAAGCTACAGCAGCAAGCCCCACCTCACTGTGGAAATGTTCTTAAACGATCCTCTTAGTGGACTTTGAATTCGTGCTCAGCTGAGCTCTGGGGCTGAGAGCTTACTGCGTGGCTGCAGCACAGCAAGGCCTGCAATCTGTACCAGCACTGGGACACAGCTCGGCTGCCCCTGAGAGGGGAGCAGGCTTCGCAGGGAGCATCGCCCACTGCTATTTGGGGCAGAGTCTGGGCCTGACGGGCCCACCCTCACTGGGGGCACCATGCGCTCTTACTTCCCAAGATAGGAATTGATCGGCTTATTTCATAACTTGAGCAGAATTTGTTTCTTGCTTCCAACTGTGAGCCAGCCAGCAGGGTTGGTCTCACTCTACACCCCTCACCCCCATGGCCACTTCCTGTAGCAGGAACTTCCTGGCTTCTGTCTTTTGGGGATGGGGGAGAGGGCTAGAGGGGACAGCCCCCTGGGGTTTAACCCAGCGTCCGGTTTAAGGTCTTCACCACTCACGCGCCTCACTCCTCACCTGGACTGCCGTCCCTCCCTAGAGGACACTCCACTGCCTGGTTTGGAGGAACAGAGCCCTTTGTAACCGAGGAAGAACTTCTTGCCTTTGCCTTGCAGAGCTGTCAGCAGCTTTGCTGCACATGGCCCTGGAGGAGCTGAGTTGGCCCTAGCTTAAGGAAAACCAGCAAACGCACGCAGATGTTTCTGTGCGAGCTGTTCCAGGCAGGGCTCAGGGATTCTGCCCTGCCTGGTATCACATAGCCCGGGGGTGGGAGGGCGGGGGTGGGTGGGTTGGGGAGACCCACTCCTTGAGGGGCAGGAAGTATATTACATGAAATCAAAATGTAAGTGTGTTCTTCTTGGATTAGGCAATGTTTTCCTCTTCTGTTTTTCTTTACATAACCTCGTCACTCAGTTTCTTTATTTTTCCCTCCACCCTCCTTGGCTCCCACGCCCACTCCTGTCTGCAGGATAAACTGGACCCACGGGGCAGGCCCTCTGAGTGGCATGGTTTCCAGCTCTTCTCCAGTCTCATCCAGTTCTCACTAAGTCTTTACTGACCTCTTTTTCTTATCCGATGCAGAAATCCTACTCCGCCTAGTTTTTCAGATCACAGGAGACCTCTGATTTACAACTAAGAGGCCAGGGAGTGGGGTGGTGGTCCACAGCTCAGCCCGACCCCCTCGCTAGTGGTCCATGGTGCCTCTCGCTGCCCCCTCTTCTCAGCTGCCCTCTTCTCCTACCAGAACATGCTCCACAGACAAGCATCTGATATGCTTTAAGGGGGGGTGAAACAGACTTCCCACACCTCATATTTCTTTAACTGCGTACAAGGCGTTTCATTTCATAATTTGAGATGAAACGGTTCATGCGAGTTCCCCTGGGAGAGCAATAGGAACTGAATTCATGGGGAGGCACAGTTGGTCTCGTCTCAGCTCAAAACATAGGTTTCTTTGTGTGTGTTTGTTTGCAGGTGTTAGCTTTGGGCTTCTGGTTAAGGGGCATCCCTGGTAGCTCACATGGTAAAGAATCTGCCTGCAATGCAGGGAGATCCAGGTTCGATCCTTGGACCAGGAAGATCCCCTGGAGAATACTATCCACTCCAGTACTCTTGCCTGGAGAATCTCATGGACAGAGGAGCCTGGAGGGCTACAGTCCATGGGGTCCCAAAGAGTGAGACATGACTGAGTCACTGACACTTTGACTTTTTTTCTAGTTAAGAGGGTTGAGGGCAGAGGGACAACAGAAGAGCAGAGAAGCAGTGGGCTCCTGAAAAGGAAAGGCGATGGGAAACAGGCTTGTTTTCTTCCCAGCTTTCATTAAGCCTCCCGTGCTAACTCTCCCCGTCCGCAGGCTTCCGCTGGCGCACCTCCTGCATCAGCCAGACCTGAACTGACGGCCAGCGTGGGCTCTTCCACTCTGCCTCACGTCCATCCTCTAGCCAGTCTTCGTGTTCCCACAGAGTGCTTTCCCCAGAATTTGAGAAAAGAGCCTGTGTCCCAGAGGACAACAGTTCTGCTTCCTCATGACCCCCAAATTTTGAAAGGAACCAAGGAGTTTATGAGGAAAATACAGCAAAAGGGGGAAGAGCCCTGGGGTGGAGGAAGTGAAGAACCCGCTGAAACTAAAATTAGCTAAATTGTGCTAAATGAGTTTACGTAATGATATGACAGAGCTTTGCGGCAGTCCTGGGCCTGTCGGCACACGGTTTCCTCCTCAAGCCCCATCTGCTTGGCTCGCAGGGGCGGACCCTCTGGGCTGTGTCTCAGACTCCTGGGGAAGTGGGGTTCCGCTAGGTTCATCCATGAGGGCTCTAGCCAGAGACAGGAGGGCAGGGAGGGTGGAAAGTGGGGAATCTCTCCCCCTTCTCTGCCTTATATAATTTGTATGTCAGTACATCTTATTTTTTTTAAATTTAATTATTTATGTATTTTTGTCTATGCTGGGTCTTCACTGCTGCTCAGGCTTTTCCCTAGTTGCAGTGAGCAGGAGCTACTCTCTAGCTGCGATGTGCAGACTTCTCATTGCAGTGGCTTCTCTTGTGGAGCACGGGCTCTGGGAGCACGGCCTTTGGTAGTCACAGCTCCTCGGTCCTAGAGCACAGGCTCAGCAGTGGTGGTGTATTGGTTTACTTGCTCTGGGGCATGTGGGATCTTCTTGGACCAGGGACTGAAACCTGTGTCTTCTGCATGGGCAGGTGGATTCTTTACCACTGAGCCACCGGGGGAGCCCAGATTTCTTATTGTTGGCACAAAATCAAAACAAACAAATCTATCTAACAGGGAACTCCGGGTTTAATGACCCAAGTCTAGGAGGGGCAGAGCATCATTCAGAAAGCCCCATCTCTGTCTGCACACCTTTCCCAAACGCTGATGGCAGAAGAGGCCATGCCCAGCTGTTTCCCACTTACCTCCCTTCTTTGGGGGTTTTGGGCAGGCGGGTGACTGAAAGTCCCAGAACTAGACGGAGCAAAATCAACCTTCAAGCTGCCTCCTACCAAGGCCACTCTATAGGCTGCTTTGGTTGCAGTTTAGACAGCGTGCTCGAGCTGCTGCCCCCTGCTTTAGCAAATCTAACGTGTGGTTCCTCTGCTTCTTCCTGTGATGCTGCTAGAACATTGTGGAACAGTCACACTATTTTAAAATGTATGCTGCTTGTACGATCCCTTCAGCTAGTTTGTACTCATCAATCGGCCTCATAACAAAGGGGTCATTGTATCACTCCATAAAGAAAAAAGCGGTGCGTTCCATATTTGTTGCCCTGTTAAATGCCATTCCGAAACAAAACAACCCATTTCACCTGGGAATTGTTCAAGGAGCAGACTGTAACTAGGGAGTTAGATTTGAGAGAATGTACAATGTCACTTCAGCTCCCCAGTTGCCTCTTCCAGCCCTTGATTTTTTCTGAAAACAATGGAGTGAGAGAAGAAGAAATCTAGGAGAATGGGTTGACTCCAAGGTCAAGGGTCTTTCAGAAAGGGATGCCCTTCTTAATAAACAAGATTATTCCTAAAATAGCTTTTCCCTCTGGTAGCCTCTCTCTCCTGCCTGTTACTACCAAGGTCTTAAATAGCGCTGCCATCCTGAGAAGCTCTCAGAGCACCCACCCCTCCACTCGCTCTGCACCCTGACCCCCACCACCTCCTGGAATTGCTCTGTCACCTACTTTTCAGGAATTAAATTCAGGGACATCTCCACCTTCATCCCCCAGATGCAGCCGCAGGAACGGATCACATTGTGTGTCTCGACTCTCCTCTCTCCATCCTGGCGCTCTCTCCCTCCAACCCGGGCTGAACGCTCTCAGAAACTTTTGCAAATGTGTCTCCTCCTTCCCTATTCATGTTGGCCCTGTGGGGATCGAGCCTTCAGGTTATTGGAGCAAATGTCCACATTAGTCCTTTACCAGCTCCCGTTTAGAGTATTGCTGCGTTTGTACCACCTGGGACACCTGTGCCAGACCAGAAGTCATACATTGAAACTAGGATGGCATTGCTGCCCAGCTCAGAAATCTTCCACTTTCTTTGTTCACGGAACACAATAAAAATGACCGAATCTGGACCCCAAGTCCTCCTTGGCCTACACTGCAGCCCCGTCCCCTCACACACCTCATTCCTGGCTGGCTCACCACAGCCCAACAGGGCTCACTTCCCCACCTCCACCCGCTCGCGCACACTCTCCTGGTCCCTTCTCTGCTCTCAAGCCCTAGCAGGAATCCAGCCTCCGGCGTGATGCTTATCCTGAACCCCTGCAACTGAATGCAATTACTTTGTTAAAAAAAAAAAAAGAGAGAGAGAGAGAACACTGGAGTGGGCTGCCATTTCCTTCTCCAGGGGAGAGAGAGAATATCCTCTTTAAAATGAGTATTATATGTTTAAATTTTAAATGTAAAATATTTTTTAAAAAGAAGGTACAGCTATAGTTCCACTTGACTACCTGCCCAATCTCGGTCCCTGCTGATGCATTTATTATTATATACACACCTGAAGATGTGTATATAATACACATTATCTACAGTACAGTTCTGGCGCACTCACCAGATGGGGGCTCAGGACCTGCTTCTAGTGAGGGTCACCGCTTCTACTCTTGGCACCATTTGGTTAGAGACCACTCCTCAGAATGTTGGGAGCTCTGGTTTCTCACTTTACTTTGCTCCTATCAAACGTCTTTTAGAAATTCCTAATGATTTCCAGTTGACGGAAGCCATATCTTTAATGTGCATCCTGTTAGGGATGTTTGTAGTTGGTGATATGTCACCTTCTGTGTCTTTTTAGGACAAGAGGGAAAGAACCACAGGGGCTCCCATCTTGATGGTCTGCCCACCTGCTGTTTTAGTTCAGGTTTTTCCTCAAAATACTTGCCTCTCACAATCCCCTTCACCTGGGGAATCTCTGGGTCTTCTGTGATACCTAGCTGGAGAGCCCAGCAGGAGCACAATAA
Organism: Ovis canadensis; assembly: GCF_042477335.2. NCBI lineage: Eukaryota > Metazoa > Chordata > Mammalia > Artiodactyla > Bovidae > Ovis > Ovis canadensis. The sequence goes on along the minus strand of NC_091265.1, from coordinate 52,591,123 downwards.
GTATACAAGGTTTCAGTAAATGGTAGGAATGTTTTTGTTTTTTTTTTCCTCACCTGCATGACTCAATACTATCAGTGTGCTGCTAGGAAGCTCTGATGGCTGTCAGGGACTCATGTTAACATGATGCATTCTTAGAAGCTATTCCCTGGGAAGCCCCTTTTAAAAAGCAGTTTATAAACTTAAGCATAAAGGATCAAAAACTGTGAAAATAGTCAAATCCAATTAACAGGGAGAAGATAAACCACTTTTAAGGGAATGAATTTGAAAGAATATATCAGTAATAAAGTATTTTAATTATGGGCTTCCCTGGTGGCTGGGGTGGTGAAGAACCTGCCTGCAATGTGGGAGACCCAGGTTTGATCCCTGTGTTGGGATGATCCCCTGGAGAATGGAATAGCTCCCCTTTCCAGTATTCTTGCCTGGGGGATTCCAGGACAGAGGAGGCTGGTGGGCTACAGTGCATGGGGTCACAAAGAGTTGGAGGTGACTAACGCTTCACATTCTAATTATATTTAGGAAAACAATACATTTATGCAATCAGCGTGTTTAATGGCTTAAGGTAAAAGTAAAGAGAAGGTATAGAAAAGTTATAGGGTTTAAGTGTTATTATGCAAAGTTGTAATAGCATGTGAATTGAGAAATCAGGAACTGCTTGTCACTCACTGAGCCCCTGGTGGAAGTTGCAGCAGGATGGACCCAGCTCATCATTCTCATGCTTTCACAGTTGATGCTCTCCCCTTAGCCAGCTCCTCTTAATTCTGATATAAAGTTGGTTTCAATGTTTATGAGAAAGGCCAAAATAAATATCCCTGTAGGCAAGATTTCTGGAAATTAAGGGGAAAAAAGAGAAGGCTCCATAGCTTCCTTTCCTTAAAGCAATGCCCATCTTACAAGCCTTTACCACCTTCTTCCCAGTTCTCCTTCCGGAAGGATCTTGATGTGTGTTTTAAGCATGCTTCACATCCCTAAGCCAGCACCTCACTGATCAGGCCTCAGTCTGACTTGCAAGCAGCTTCCAACCATCACAAAGGCAGCAGGCTCTGGAGGAAACCAAAGCTCCCGTGTGAGTCACTGAGCAGCCTCAAGCAACTTTTGTGACAGATGTACCAGAAGCCTTCAGGAAATCTCATCTCCCTTGGCACTCTCTGTAGTTTAAGGTGTTGAGTCAAAATGTGCTGATTTACACACTGGGCATTGGAAGCATGTAAAGTAGAAAGGTTGCTACATAGGGTGTCAGCCCAGGACCCAGTTGGCTCGCAGCAGCTTTCTGACCGTAGACAAGGCAGCTACGCCCGGCCTCAGGTCCTCCATCTGTAGAATGACAGGCTGAATTCATGAAATCAGAGCAGTATAAACAAGGCTCTGGCCAAATGCCTCATAGTCATTGTAACCGTTCATCGGCAGCACAATCCTACATGGTGTGTATATTATCTCCATTTTATAGAGCATTTCTTTTGGGTTTTTAAAAATATTTTTTAAAATGTTATCAAGGGGCTTCCCTGGTGGTCCATTGATTAAGATTCCACACTTTTAATGCAGAGGGCATGGGTTTGATCCCTGGTCAGGGAACTAGATCCCACATGCTGCACAACATGGCCAAAAAAAAAAAAAATTATTGAAATCTAGTTGACTACAGAGCATTTCCCCACTCATTCTAATATTTTTAGACTCTATATAATTAAGTTTCATATCCATTTGGTTCTTTTTTTTTCTACAAAGTGACTTGCATTTACTTTTTAAAGGGTTTATTATAGGCATTTCTAAAATGAAGAGAAGTAATTACCCAATGGACTCAGGAAATGAGATTGCTAATTTGGATGCTAAAAATGGTTTATGATTACACTGATGAACTGTTTATTCTTCCTGAATTCACCAGTAATTCATTTCTTTTTTTTTTTTTTTCTTCTCCAGCTCAAGAGACTTGATTCATCTGCACCCTCCACAGACTATGCATTTCAGATGTATCATTACGCTGACTTAAGCAAATACATCCAGTAGACATGTACGGACATGAGAGCTGGACCATAAAGAAGGTTGAGCACTGAAGAATTGATGCCTTTGAATTGTGGTGCTGGAGAAGACTCTTGAGAGTCCCTTGGACAGCAAGGTGATCAAACCAGTCAATCCTAGAGGAAATCACCTGAATATTCATTAAAAGGACTGATGTTGAAGCTGAAGCTCTAATACTTTGGCCATCTGATGCAAAGAGCTGATTCATTTGAAAAGACCCTGATGCTGGGAAAGATGGAAGGCAAAAAGAAAATGGGACAGCAGAGGAGGAGATAGTTAGATAGCGTCACCAACTCGATGGACATGAATCTGAGCAAACTCTGAGAGACAGTGAAGGATAGGGGAGCCTGGTGTCCTGCAGTCCATGGTCACAAAGAGTTGGATACGACTGAGCAACTTGATAACAACAATTGCAAATACACCTTGGGATCATTTCAGACAGAGGAGTGGGGCAGCAATGAGGTCCAAGCAAGAGGTTACAGGACTGGGCTTCTCCCGACCTGGGGCTTCCCACTCTGCACAGGCCTTTATGTTGGCCTCTCCCACAATCGTGAAAGGCTGTCTCATGTCTGAGTCAAGTGACTGACTGGGGTCTTTAATTGGGGGTTGGGCCAATTAAATGGCTGGACCACTTATCCTCTGGCATTTTCAGCAGGTGCAAAGTGGGAAATAAGCTGTCAAGTCTGAATTAAATGAGAAAAGCCCTGGAGATGAGGCCAATATTGCTCAACTTTTAAAAGGCACTTATTTTGAAGCACCTGCAATTTGTAATAATTTGAATAAATTATTCAAATAATTCAAATAATAATTTCAGGCTGTTCTCCAGCTCAAGTCCAGCAGGAATCCTGTGGACTATGAGGCCACTTGGGAGCTGACAGAGATGCTAAAAATTTATTCTTGGGAAGGTCATAGCCAGAAAAACCTTCTAGGCATCTCTGGCTGGGATTCTTCCTAAAATTCCAGGGAAGTCCATGACCATCTGGCTTCTGAGATGAAGAACTCACAACTGTGTCTAAAGGACACCAGGACAGCAAAGAAAACTTGCGAGGTCTGGTCAGCAAACCCGTTTGTTTGAATTTTTTGACGCCAACCAGTACTTCATTTTCCCAGAGTAGCCCTGGTCTGGTGAGGGATCAACTTCCAGCCCAGTTCTGCCACTTACTAACAGTGAGATTTGGGGACAGCTAACCCCCCATCTCTCTGGCTTCAATTTCTAGACCCATAAAACCAGTGCTGGACAGGTTGAAATTCTTTCAGCCGTAGCAAAACTGACTCTATAAAATATACCGTTTGTTTTGTTGTCATGGAGACAGACTGGAGCTCAGTTAACCCCATCAGCTCCCCCCGCAGGACTTACTTGAGGTGGGTCCTATCTTAGGAAGCTCGGGTCAGGAAATCTGTGTGGGCCAGAAGCCTACAGCCTGCAAACATCAGGGCAGCTTTGCCTTGGGGTGGTTTGTCCTCTGAGCATACACTCTGCTAAAAGGAGAGACGTGGATTCAGTAAATGTGGGTGAGAGATGAGTGCCCATGTTCTAAACACTGAATGGACTGAGGGCTCAGGGGTCAAGCTGGCCGACAAGAGCTGGTTTGAAATCAGCATTCTGATAAAGGGGTGCGTGAACATTTTTCCAGGGGGCTATTCAGGCATTGACAGTCTTGAGGAAATTAAATTTCAGATGCTGGAGTTAATTTGTATTTTTCCTGCCTGAGGCTATATAGCTCACATTTCTCAGCTTTTCTTTTCTTCTGACTGTGCTGGGTCTCACTTGCTTCACAAGGGCTTTTCACTAGTTCTAGGAGCTGGGGCTACTCTCTAGATGCAGTGTGCAGGCTTCTCCCTGCTGTGGCTTCCTTGTTACAGAGCACATGGGCTCTAGAGCTCTTTTTTGACCACAGTCATCAGTGGCTCAGATGGTAAAGAATCTCCCTGCAATGCAGGAGACCAGGGTTAGATCCCTGGGTCAAGAAAATTCCCTGAAGAAGGAAATGGCAACCCACTCCGGTATTCTTGCCTGGAGAATCCCAAGGACAGAGGAGCCTGGTGGGCTATAGTCCATGGGGTCCCAAAGAGTTGGACACAACTAACACACACACACACACACACACACACACACACACACATATCTTTCTCCCACTTTAAAAAACAAAAACAAAAAAGACCGCATGTCCCTCACCCATCCTGAAGCTCATGAGGGTGAAAACTTTGCGGGCACCACACACAGAGATGGTTCTAGAACATACCTCTTCTCTGACAGGGACAGAGGGAAATGCCCTTAGAAAACACTGGAGCTGGAGGCCCTGACTTCACCCAGGTGACAAGGTTCAATGGAGGCTATTTATGCCCCCATAAGAATCGGGATTCAAAAGCAAGATGATCATCATAGGGACACAGGGAAACTTATTTGAGCTCAAAAGTGAAGTCAGGGAACTTCCCCAGCCGTCCAGTGGTTAAGACTCTGAGCTCCCAATGCAGGGGGCCCAGGTTCCCTCCCTCGTCAGGCAACTAAGATCCCGTATGCTGCAACTAAGACCCAGGACAGCCAAATAAATAAATATTTTAAAAATTCTTAAAAATAAAGTATCCTTATCTTAATGTGGAAGACAGTTAGAAAAAAAAAAAACTAAAAAAAAGAAGTCAGAGTTGTTCTGATAATAGTCAGATGTATCTAATTGGTCTGAGGAGGCTCTTCTTCGAGGCTGGGTGCTGGATGCTGATCACAAGGAGCTATATCTGGGAACAAAAATTTTCACAAACATACATTAAAGCACAGGATAAAATGATAGCCTCCACTGTAAAACACCGTATTTGCAAAGGTGTGTTTAAATGAATAATCATGACAAACACAGAGACGAGCCATGAACACCGTTGGGGACTCTCAGATGGCGTCAGCTCCCCGCCTCGCAGGCCCACCGCCGCTCCTTTCCTCAACTCCGCCAGCGCCCAGGCCCATCCCCGCTGCGTCCTCATCTGGTCATACCTGAGGGCGCTACCTCCACGTGGAGTCCATTGGCAAAGCCTTTGGCTGAGGGCTGAGGCTTCCAGAAACGACCCACATGTGTCCAAATCGGGGGAGGGAGGGGGTCATTGAGCTCGGCCTGTGCCCCAGCCAGGGGGCGACTCTGACACGCTTTCAGGTTAAACTTCCCCAAAAGTTGTAAGCCTGTTTCTCCTAAGATTTTCTGGGCTTCAAGCTGAAAGAGAGTTGGCAGGAATCCAAAATTGGAGGCTGAAAACTCCTAGCAATTGGGATACTCGGGAAAAACAGATCAATATGCTTGATGCTTTTTCTTTTTTAAAATAGAATTATTTGATGCGGAATGCTTATAAAAGCCTTCATTGAATGTGTTACAATATTGTTCCTGTTTTATGGGTTTTTGTTTTTTGTTTTTTTGTTTTTTTTTTTTGGCTGTGAGGCGAATCTTAGCTCACACGCCAGGGATCGAACTGGCACCTTGCACTGGAAGGCGAAGTCTTAACCACTGGACCTCTAGGGAAGTCTTTCGTGTTGCTTTTATCTTCATTTAGTTTTTATCTTGTTAATCAATTTTCTTTCACACAGATGGCTCCTGGTTTAAATATCTTCATCCAAGTCACCTAGTTAGTGATTTTTTACTCCTTAGAAGCCAGGTCTTCTCCTGGGAAATTACCAGTGTCAGAGCCCCTGGGGATGGGTCGTATGAAAGAGACACATACTCTTATGATATTAAAATCTAAGAGGTGAAATGCTGCTCTCAGGCCTGCTGCAGACCTTTGCACATGTGATTCCTCTATCTGGAATGGCCTCCTCCACCCCAATCTTCTGGTTAATTCCATCTTATCTGGAAGAATCCACAGGACAGGTCAGGCTCCTATTACTTGCTCTGCTAGCAGCCTTGCTTTTTCCTAGCACCAAGCAGTGGGTACATGCAAAGTCTCTCAGTCATGTCCAGCTCTTTGCAACCCTATGGACTTCAGCCCTCCAGGCTCCTCTGTCCATGGGATTCTCCAGGCAAGAATATTAGACTGGGTTGCCCTGCCCTCCTCCCAGGGGATCTTCCTGATGCAGGGATCGAACTGGTGTCTCGTATGTCACCAGCATTGGCAGGTGGTTTTTTTTTTTTTTTTTACCAATAGCACCAAGTAGAAACATAATTCAATAAGTAACTGGATGTTTATTCCCAGGATCTCTCTTTGAAATGTAAATTCCAGGAAGACAGAGAACACTGTATCTCAAGCATGTGATACTACCCTGCACATTATAGATACTCAGGAAGTCTTTACAGCATAAATGCAACTTATTTCCTCTCACCTCACCTTTTGCAATAGTTTCAAAATCCTATTCCCCCTTTCAGGCCAAGGTTAAAGCCTGTTGACAATGATCCAACATGTAAATTCATCACTCATTCTTCTCTGTTCCCACAGCATACTGCTATGCATAAGACATAATAGTATCTGACTGAACCATAGGAAATTTTGTGGTTTTTAATAGACCAGAGTAAGCGGTTGAACGTCCACAAATTTCATGCGATTCACAATAACAGTTCATGCTTTCATCTCTCTTGCTAATACGTGAGTTCCTTGAAAACAAGACCAGCATTTGTTCATCTCCAGTATCTGACATTTCTAGCAAAGGGCCTAGTACACAACAGATGCTTAATCAATGTTGTTTATAAGAATGCCTGAGTGGCTGACAAATCTCTCCTCGGGCTCCATGTGGATTTCCAAGACCTTTACCCAACAGACTCTTCCAAATTTGGGGGCACTCCCTGATGACAAAATGTCTTTATGGACTAATTTTATTTTATTTTTTTTACTGTTTCCAATTGGACACCTTCCTTCAGAGTCAAGGAATTCAGTCCCAGCTTACAGAAACCACAAGCCATGGAAAGCTGAGGTTATTGTTTGTTGAGAGAAATAACATCAAGATGGATGAGGTCAGTCTAATGGCTCAGGTTATGCCTGCCAAGGGGATTGTGAAGTTCTGTGAAACACCCCACCTTCCTCCACACACCCAGACAGCCAGACCCCTCTAGCGTCCATCTGTCCCCTCCCTGGACAGCTTATCAGAGAGAAGCTGGAATAACCACACAGTTCATTTCGCACTGCTGGATTGGTCTTGCCCACCTACCTATGGTGACGAGTGATGCCTCCACACCTGTCACTGGCATGCCTCACCACAAGCAGCTGGAAACCACAGCAGAAATGGCAGGTGTCCCTCAACTAGCCCCACCGCTTTAGCTCTTCAAGAACTTAGAGCTGGTTCTCTGGCAGCTAAACCTGCCTTAAGGCACTTCACACATTAACCACTCATGATTGCTCCAAAGCACCAAGAACCTATTTCCATCAGCCTCAACCTTAAGTTGTTTTTTTTTTTTTGCAGTGTGGCATGCACAATCTTCTCCAATATTTGTGCCTGGAAAACCCCATGGACAGAGGAGCCTGGTGGGCTATAGTCTATAGGGTCACAAAGAGTTGGACCCAACTGAAGCAGCTGAACACACACACACAAATGCACAATCTTAGTTCCAAGACAAAGGATCAAACCCACGCCCCTTGCATGGAAGCATGGAGTCTTAACCACTGGACTGCCAGGAGAGTCCTGGGAAAATCTGTTCTTAAAGCTTAGAAAAAAAATCACATAAACTTGCAGATAGATGAGAACTCATCACGAACAGAGAACTGAAATCATCGTTTCTCTGTCACTCCTTAAGTCTGAGAGGAAATAGAGTTCATAACAACTCAACCAGAAGTAAGAAGAATGGCAGTCTGACCGATTCCCTAGGAACTAGAGGGGCTAGAGGCATGTAAATCCAACCCCTGACTTTATAGCTGAGTCTGTTAAGAGGCATGAAAATGAAAACTCACCTAAAGTCACAGGGATGTTATCCCGAGAGCCATCTCATCACTTTGACTCCTGTGCAGTTAGGTTGAGCTGAGATGTTTGAAGAGGTCCCATTTGCCTTATTAATGAACTGAGGCAAACCCGTGTATTCATCTGCTGGGGCTAACATGGTAAAAATACCATGAATAGGGGGCTTAGACAGCAGATTTACGGTCTCACAGTTCTGAGGATGGAAGTCCTAGCTGGAGGAACTGACTGCCTGGGTTCCTGGTGAGAGCTCTCCTACTGGCCTGCAGATGGCACCCTCTTGCTGAGTCCTTACCTGGAGGAGAGACGGGAAGCTCTTATGTCTCTCCTTGTAAGGGCGCTAACCTGGGCACAGGGCCCCATCCTCACCTAATCACCTCACCTTCAAAGGCCCCACCTCTAAAGACCATCACACGGGGAGTCAGAGCCTCAGAACATGGATTTTGGAGGGGACAAACACATCCTGTCTTCAGTCCATGACTCAGAATATATCTCTTGATGTCTTTAGGAAAAAAGCATATTCATGATTTTAAGTAAAGAATTACCTTTTGGGGAGCCATACAATCACATTTCTAATTAGTAAGTTAAATACATTTATAGGGACTTATGAGGTAGTCCAGTGGTTAAGAATTCACCTTCCACTGCAGGAGGCTGGGTTCAATCCCTGGTCAGGGAACTAAGATCTTACATGCTTTGTGGCCAGAAAATCAAAAATAAAGGAAAAAAGAAAAATCCATAAAACAGAAGCAATGTTGTAACAAATTCAATAAAGACTGCAAAAATGGCCCACAATGGGGAAAAAAGCTTTAAAATAAACAAGTAAATACACTTATAACTGATCAGTTCAGTTCAGTTGCTCAGTTGTTTCTGTCTCTTTGCCACCCCATGAACTGCAACACGCCAGACCTCCCTGTCTATCACCAATTCCCGGATTCACTCAGACTCACATCCATCAAGTCAGTGATGCCATCCAGCCATCTCATCCTCTGTCATCCCCTTCTCCTCCTGCCCCCAATCCCTCCCAGCATCAGGGTCTTTTCCAATGAGTCAACTCTTCGCATGAGGTGGCCAAAGTACTGGAGTTTCAGCTTCAGCATCATTCCTTCCAAAAAACACCCAGGACTGATATCCTTTAGAATAGACTGGTTGGATCTCCTTGCAGTCCAAGGGACTCTCAAGAGTCTTCGCCAACACCACAGTTCAAAAGCATCAATTCTTCAGCACTCAGCTTTCTTCACAGTCCAACTCTCACATCCATACATGACTACTGGAAAAACCATGGCCTTGACTAGATGGACCTTTGTTGGCAAAGTAATGTCTCTGCTTTTGAATATGCTATCTAGGTTGGTCATAACTTTCTTTCCAAGGAGTAAGCATCTTTTAATTTCATGGCTGCAGTCACCATCTGCAGTGATTTTGGAGCCCAAAAAAACAAAGTCTGACACTGTTTCCACTGTTTCCCCATCTATTTCCCATGAAGTGATGGGACCAGATGCCATGATCTTCGTTTTCTGAATGTTGAGCTTTAAGCCAACTTTTTCACTCTCCTCTTTCACTTTCATCAAGAGGCTTTTTAGTTCCTCTTCACTTTCTGCCATAAGGGTGGTGTCATCTGCATATCTGAGGTTATTGATATTTCTCCTGGCAATCTTGATTCTAGCTTGTGCTTCTTCCAGCCCAGCATTTCTCATGATGTACTCTGCATGGAAGTTAAATAAGCAGCGTGACAATATACAGCCTTGACGTACTCCTTTTCCTATTTGGAAACAGTCTGTTTTTCCATGTCCAGTTCTAACTGTTGCTTCCTGATCTGCATATAGGTTTCTCAAGAGGCAGGTCAGGTGCTTCTGCTTCTGTTAGGTCCATACCATTTCTGTCCTTTATCAAGTCCATCTTTACATAAATCGTTCCCTTGGTATCTCTAATTCTCTTGAAGAGATCTCTAGTCTTTCCTATTCTTTTGTTTTCCTCTATTTCTTTGCATTGATCACTGAGGAAGGCGTTTTTTTTTTTTTTAATTTCTTCTTGTTATTCTTTGGAACTCTGCATTCAGATGCTTATATCTTTCCTTTATAATTGATAAGAGTCATAAAATACTGTATTTGAGATATTCGCTCTGTGCTGTCCCAATGTGAGTAATTTCTCCCTAGGCCTTTGGAATTACCCATTGTGAGCAAGCATCTGTACTCTGAGTAGTCATCATGCTATGAGCTCAATGTCCACAAAGTTTTCCTTCTAAGGTATCATTCAACATTTCCAAGGAAATTCCAAAACAATTTGACGGAATTCCCCATTCTGTCCTTTCTCACTTTTTTCCATCACCTTCCAGTGTTAGAGGTCATTCCTGACTCCTGTATACCCAAAGTGAATTTCCTCAACTGTCCTTCAGACATGGATGCTGAAGAAGACGAATTACTTGGTAGGAGCATGAGAGGTGGAGCCTCACAACCAAGCACCCAGCCCCCATCAGCTGCATCCATCAAGGCCTTGGGCCTCTAGATGGTTTATCTGTCTGCTATCCCCAGTTCTACCAGAAGTGTGCTTTTTTTTATGTTTAAATTATCATTTAAAGTCCTTGAGGATAAGGACCTGGCCTGTCCCTCCCTTCCTTCCTCACTCTCTCCTTCCTTCCCACTTTCTTTCCTTCATCCTTCCTTCCCTTTCTCCCCCTTCCTTCCCTCTCTTCCTTTCCTTCTTCCTTCCCTCCTTCCTTCTCCCCTCCCTTCCATCAATCCCTTTCTTGTCCCCATTCTTTTATCCTTCCTTTCATCATGATCCATTTTTGCTGATTCTCATCTTATCTGGCGGATGGAAAGCAACTCTTGATTTGAGGCATGGACCTGATGGATGAAGGCTTGACCCCTGAGCTTGACATGCACACCAGGCTGAGCTTCTGCCTCCAGCTCATGTTTGCCTCTGCCTCCTTCTGTGCTTCCCCTTATACTGGGACCCATATGAGAACAGCTGTGGAGTCAAGAGTCCATGCTCAACAGCTATGGATGAACATTTCTGGCGTGTTATTTCACCTCTCTAACCTCACTTTTCTCATGTATAAAATGGAAGTAATAACACCACTGATACCTTAAAAGAAATGACATATGGGGTCTCAGGGCACTGCCTGGCACATAGTAAGAATTCTGTAAATATTAGCGATTATCATCTCACTAACAGTGAGTACCAGGAAGGTATGGTCTACAACTGCTTTGTTCTCTTTGTTGTTTTGGGGGGGGCATCTACGGCTTTATGGGGGTATAATTGACATACAATAAGTGGCACATATTTAAATTTTACAGTGTGATGATTTTTGATGTGTGTGAAACCACAGCCACAATCACTATAATGAACACATCTCTCACTTCCAAAGTTTGCTCTTCTTCCTATAGATCCTCCATCCCTACTCCCATCTCTGGGCAACCACTGAACAACTTTCAGACCTATAGATACATCTCCATTTCCCAGAACTTTATGTAAAAGTCACGCAGCATATTATTTGAGGTTTATCATGTTGTGATTACTGGTATTTCTTCCTTCCTGTTGCTAAGTATGACTCCACTATATGGATGTGAAGTGAAGTGAAGTGAAAGTCGTTCAGTCGTGTTCAACTCTTTGTGACCCCATGGACTATACAGTCCATGGAATTCTCCAGGCCAGAATACTGGAGTGGGTAGCCATTCCCTTCTCCAAGGGATCTTTCCAACCCAGGGATTGAACCCAAGTCTCCCTCATTGTGGGTGGATTCTTCACTAACTGAGCTAGCAGGGAAGCCTATATGGATATACCACAGTTTACCAACTCATCTGTTAATGAACATTTTGAGATGTTTCTGTTTTGGAGCTATTAGAAATAAAGATGCTCCATAACAGCTGCATCAATTTACATTCCCACCATCAGTGTAAGAGGGTTCCATTTCCAGCACTTATTGTTTGTAAATTTTTTGATGACCATTCTAACTGGTGTAAGGTAATACATGCATGTGTGGTCAATCACTCAGTCATGTCTGATTCTTAGCAACCCATGGACTGTAGCCTACCAGGCTCCTCTATAGGATTTCCCTGGTAAGAATACTGGAGTGGGCTGCCATTTCCTCCCCCAGAGGATCTCTCGACCAGGGACCAAACCCGCATCTCCTGCAGTGCAGTCAGATTTTACTGCTGAGCCACCTGGGAAGCCCCCTCATTGTGGTTTTGATTGGCATCTCTCTAGTAATTTGTGATGTTGAGCATCTTTTCATGTGTTGGCTGGCCTTTTGTATGTCTTCTTTGGAGAAATGTCTGTTTAGGTCTTCCACTCTTTTCTGATTGTGTTGTTTGTTTGCTTGTTTTGATATTGATGTACATGAGCTGTTTGTATATTTTGGAGATGAATCCCTTGTCAGTTGTTTCATTTGCAAATATTTTCTCCCATACTGAGGTAGATTGTCTTTTTTATGGTTTCCTTTGCTGTACAAAAGCTTTTTTTAGTTTAATTAGGTCCCATTTGTTTAATTTTGTTTTTATTTTCATTACTCTAGAAAGTGGGTCAAGAAAGACCTTGCTGCAATTTAAGTCAAAGATTGTTCTGCCTATGTTTTCCTGATCTAAATGGGAAGGAAATCCAAAAAAAGAGGGGATATATGTATACGTATGGCTGATGCACTTTGCTGTACAGCAGAAACTAATGCAACATTGTAAATCAACTATACTCCATTAAAAATATTTTTAAAAAAGAAATAAAGCAGCTAAAACATCCATGTTCATGCACATGTGCCTATTTCTCTTAGGTAAATGAAATTACTAAGTCATGTGAAAGGTGAATGTTCAACTTTTAAAGAAACCACCAAACTGTTTTCCAAAGTGACTACATTAGTCAGAGTTCTCCAGAGAAACAGAGCCAATAAGATGTGTATATACAGGGATATTTACTTTAAGGAGCTGGCACACATGCTTATGGAGGCTGGCAAGTCCAGCATCTTCAGGGCAGTCTGGGAGCTGGAGACCCACACAAGAGCCAATGCTGTCATTTGAGTTCAAAGGCCATGGCTGGCTGAGGTCCTTCCTGCTCACAGGAGGTCAGTCTTCATTCTAGTCAGGTGTCTACTCTGCTGCTACAACAAAATACCACAGATGGAGTGGTTTAAAAGACAAATTTTTACTTCTTACAGTTCTAGAGGCTAGGAAGTCTGGGATCGGGGTGCTAGCATGGCAAGGCTCTGGTGAGGACCCTCTTCCCAGCTTATAGATGACTGTATCCTCATTTGTGGAAGAAAGCAAACCCTGGTGTCTCTTTTCCTTCTTACAAATCTCATCAGGGGGATTTCCCTGGTGGTCCAGTGGTAAAGAATCCTCCTGCCAGTTCAGGGGACATGGGTTTGACTGATCCCTGGTCCAGGAAGATCCCACATGCTGTGGGGGCAATTAAGCCCATGCACCACAACTACTGAACCTGTGCTCTAGAGCCCAGGTGAGAAGTCTGAGCATCTCAGCTAGAGAGTAGCTTCTATTTGCTGAAACTAGAGAAAAGCCTGCATGCAGCAACAAAGACCCAGCACAGCCAAAAATAAACATGAATAAATAAAAATTTTAAAAAATCAAATATCAGCATGGGATTATCTAAACCGAATTGCCTACCAAAGACTGCACCTCTTAGTACCACCACATTGGAGGCTGGGGCCTCAACACGTGTATTTAGGGAGGACATAAATGCTCAGTCCAAAAGATCAGGCCCTCACCTCATAGGATGAGACCGACTCACATTATGAAGGACAATCTGTCTCACTCCAAGTCCACTTATTTAAAAGTTACTCTCCCCAACACCACACTCAGAAACATCCAGCATAATGTTTGACCAGATACTTGTGCATCATGGCCCAGCCAAGTTAACACATAATACTAACCATCACAAGACCACCCTTTGTCAGCCTGACACTTACATATATCTCTTTAAACCAAATTAAGCTCCAAATGAAGACAATAACAAGATCATCCTTCCATCTAACATGATACAACTATCCTGCATACAACTGAAAATGCACGAACTCTTTCCCTAGAAGAGGATGTAAAGTCCTTGAATCACGTTTCGTCTTCTCCTTGATATCCTGCAGCTTAATTACTACAATGTAATAGTAGCCCCAGGATGTAGTTGAGGTCATCTCTGAGGACCTTGAGCTTCTCAGGTGGTTCAGTGATAAAGAAGCCACCCTCCAATGCAGGAGTTTGTCCCTGGGCCCAGAAGATCCCTTGGAGAAGGACATGGCAATCCACTCCAGTACTCTTGCCTGGGAACTCCCATGGACAGAAGAGCCTGGTGCGCTATAGTCCATGGGGTCACAAAAGAGTCAGACAGGACTTAGTGACTAAACAACAACAATAGCAACAATACATAAACAGTGTGTAATGTAACAATAGTAACAATACATAAACACTATATATAAAGTCAACACATATTTCATATCATGTAACACACACACATAACAAAATGAGGAAGACATACTACAACTCAGTAGCTGTGGTTTCTACTCTGAGAAAACCAATCACCAAGCTCTCCAAGGACACCGAAGCTCCACTCACAACTTTATCCCTTGCAGCAGTGGTGAATGGTGTGTTTTTTGGACCCTCCCAGGGCAGGTGAGTGGGTCTTCAAGGACAAATCTACTCTCACATTTCCATGTCCCAAAACCACTGGTGACATTCACATCCCAGATGACCAACAGGCACATGACAAGTTGAATGGTGAGACCAGACATTCTTTCCTTATGGCTGATCTTAGGGGGAAAGCATAAAGGTTTTCAGCAGTAACAGGTATGTTGGTTGCAGGCTTTTTGTAGATTTTTAAGACTGAAGATTTCCCTTTTATTTCTATATTGAGGATCTTTTTTAAAAAACCAGAATTGAATGTTGGATTTTTCATATGATATTCTGTATATCATTTAGAGATGATAAAAAGGCTTTTTTTTTGCTTGTTGATATGGTTAATTATATTGCTATTCTCAGAAATAAAGAGTAAACTATATTGATACAGGCAATGATTTCAATAAACCTCAAAGGCATCATGAGGGGTGAAGAAGCCAATATCAAAAGGTTATATACTGTATGATTCAACTCATATGACCTTCTAACTGCTTTTAACAGCCTGTGGCAGGGCAGTTCCTTCTGACATCATCAACAGCACAACATTTAGTGAAAGGGTTTGCCCCCAGTTCTGGGTGTTGGGATGAGGAGACTGAGCTTCTTTCTTATTTTTTTCTTGTTGGTTTTTTTTTTTAAATTTCTTGCTTTATATTTTTTCCCATCCCATGACTAGTTCTGTAACATTTACAAAATAATCTCACTGCAGGAGCTCCAAGGAGAGGGTGGAAGTGCCACTCCTCTAAAATGCCCTGGATTCTGGCCTCAGTTCTGCTGTGGTTACAGTGGGTCCTCATCAAAGAACAGATGCTTTCAAACTGTGGTGCTGGAGAAGACTCTTGAGAGTCCCTTGGACTGCAAGGAGATGAAACCAGTCAATTCTAAAAGAAATCAACCTTGAATATTCACTGGAAGGATTGATGCTGAAGCTGAAGCTCCAATACTTTGGCCACGTGATGCGAAGAGCTGACTCATTGGAAAAGACCCTGATGCTGGGAAAGATTGAAGGCAGGAGGAGAAGGGGACAACAAAGGATGAGATGGTTAGATGGCATCACTGATTCAGTGGGCATGAATTTGAGCAAACTCCAGGAAACAGTGGAGGACAGGCGGGGGCTGGTATGCTGCAGTCCATGGAGGTACAGAGTCGGACATGACTTAGCGTCTAAACAACAAAAATTCTACACGGTCCCAGCAGCTGTGAGGGAGCATCAACTGCAGAAACTTGGCCTCAGGAGATGTCAGGCTGGGCTCTACCTCTCAGCGCCACCTAGAAATCTTTACTCATAGGTAAAGAATGTGGCAGCCTGCCCTCTGAGGAAACTCACCACCCCAAACATTTTTATGCAGATCATTCAATACATTGCACGGGATTTTGCTAAGTATATCTAAGAAAAACATCTATGTTTTCCTGGAAGGCATTACAATTCTCACATTTGAAACATAATCATCTGAGAATCTTGAGCGACTCTGATGATGTGTTAAAGGACAGGTTACAGCATCCAGGACACAAATAGTAGTAAAAATCCTGAGCTAGACTCAGAAAGGCTTGACGTGAAGATTTAGGTGCTGCGGAAATGTCACAGAGAGAGCTCTGCTGGATTCAAAACAGACTTGGGCAGCAATAGAGTTTCGTCAGTGATAGACTTTAATGACTATGCATTGCAGCCTGCAGTAAGCATTGCTCATAGTTCACCAAAATGAAAGCTTAGTTTAATTCTTAAAACTAAAAAAATAACTCATGCCAAGTCTTATCAGCAAACTGCCTCCATATTCATTTTCTCCCATTTCTCCTGACACATAGGTGGGATGAGTGACTGGTCAGCTGGGGGGTGCTGAGAATGGGAAGCAAACAGCCTCAGGACTACCAGGGGGCAGGAGGGAAACTGGAGGGATTTTGGAAGAACGTGTCCGCTCTTCCTGCTTTATCTAAAGGCTGGTGTCTCCTCTTCATGGAGAAAGTCCCAAGGTGGGTGGTGGGCTGGTGCCTTCTGTGATGCAAAGACTTGTGGATGAAGTTGCCATGGCAGCAGCACCAATGGTGATGCAAGCTGACTGAACTCTCCCTCTGGTAGAGGAGTCAGCATGGAGGCATCAGGGCTCCAGTTAAAGGAGGGCTGCCTTTCAGGGTGAGGCGACCCAGTGCAAAGAGTGTGTGTAGGGCACACTGGTACCCCAGCAGAGAGTCAGCACTGGGGTGTCTGCCACCCCAATATCAATGGCACCGGCCAAAGATTCCTTCATCTCTTCCTTCCTCTCCATCCAAACTCGAGCAGCACCATGAGACGAAAGGTAAGGCAGGGAAAAAAGACAGCCCAGATTCAGGTTCTGAGCCCGCTGTGGGCAAGTGGAGAAGCTTCAAAATGGGAATCAGCTGCAAAATGAGACAATGTCCAAAAGTACCTGGGAGAGCAAAGGGATTTGCCAAGAGTTCCTTGGACTTGGAACAGGGAGACTGGGTGGAGAAGATTGATGAGCAGTGGTGTAAATGCACAGTGAAGTCCCTACCACTGGAAACCTTGAGCCTAGCTTCCCGACTCATGGACCTCACCAGCCTGTATTAGGATGAGCCAGGAGGACAACTTCTCAGCTCTCAGGGAAATTGTGAGAGTACTGGAGAAGCAGAACCCCTGAGGCTAAAGCATCCAAATCTCTTTGGCCGTAATATAACTACTACTTTCTAAATACGTTGTGATCTGAATGGCATCAGGGCCTTGCCTGTTGCTCTTTCAACAAACTGGTTACCACTGGCAGCAAGTAATTGATTGAGGTTACCTAAGGCAGGAACACATTGCCTCAGCAACCATCCAAGGAGTCAATAAATCCTTGTTTGACCAAATGACAAGGAATGAGCCTTATATCCTTTGGGTGGAAACGTCGTTTTCCTTCTGCTCAACGTGGAAAATACAGTATGTACATAACATGTTTGATTTTGTCAACTTACGTCAGAATTTCAGAAGATTCTTAAAGCCTCCAGAGGAATGAGTCAACAAAGGGAATTTGAGGAAGGGGGTGGTACCAAGAAAACGAAGCCCGAAAGACTGGATCTGTCATTGAGCAAAGGAGCTGTCAGTCACTTCTACTCAGCAAATCAGGTCCCAGCATACTCACTCACGACAAATTAGATCCCAGGAAAGGAAAACCCAATGGGTGGTCCTAAAGAGAAGTCAAGGTTTGGGAGATGTTAGGCAGGCTGACCCTGGAGAAAGAAGTGCCTGTCACAGAAGCCAGACCCTTCTGCCATGTGAGGTGATGGATGAAGACCGGAAGCCTTAGAGAAGGGAGAACAAGTGCTCATTTCTGGCGGGTGGACGTGCTACAGCCAAAACCCGGGCAGAAACAGAACGGGCAGGGAGGACAGGATCAGAAGCAAAGGTGGAATCTGGGACTGGGGAAAACTCCAGGAGAGACAGAGGGAAGGCTGACTCAGAGCCCAAAGACAGACACACAGGGTCCCACTCACTTAAGGGACCAGAAGAGGGTGGGCCCCAGAGGGAGGGTCCAGAGGAGACAGACACCAGCCCTCAGCTGGAAAAGGGCTGTGGAGAAAGTTCCCGGAGGGATCGAATTCTTGCCCATCTTGGCGGCTAGAACAGCCCAAGTCTGCCATGCGCTTGAAGTCATTAACTGTCATTTATCCAGGTCATATCTAGGACGGCCAGGTAAGGATGGGATACTTTTTAAGATCTGGCAACCTGCAATTGGTGACTATACTCTAAGAAATCTAAACTCTGTGTGTGTGTGTGTGTGTGTGTGTGTGCTCTTCGCGACCCATTGGACTGTAGCCTACCAGGCTCCTATATCCATGGGATCTCTCCGGCAAGAATACTGGAGTGTGATCCCATTTCCTCCTCCTGACCCAGGGATTGAACCTCCGTCTCCTGCATTAACAGGCAGGTTCTTTACCACTGTGCCACCTGGGAAGCACCAAGAAACTAGCTTTGCTCACTTGTTTCTGTATTTGTGTGTGTATATTTTCCTTTTGCAAATGTTAATGGAGATTTAAACTAAGCTCATATTTAAGAAGCATCAAGAGATTCTTCACACTGATACTGGTGAGAGGAGGAGCCGGAGTGCCTGGGGTCAGGGGTCAGGGAGCAGTGTATTCTCAGCATAACTGCCCCACCCCTTTCCATGCACACAAGATTGAAATTGGAGTTGCAGCGAGAGCAATTGATTAAAAGTTTGTAAAACTGTCCCCTACAACTTAAAATCTGAAGATAAGCCAATGCTCTTAAAGATAAGTGGACTGAGCTTTTGGCAAAAATCTAATATCCCAAGGCTTTCCCTCATATTTTTTTGTGTTTAATAGTCACTGAAATAATGATAGCTGTGCCAATCAGTCTTCTGAAACCCTTTAAATAGGTTGCCTCTTTGTATCTTCATCTGTCTTTCATCATCCTTGAGGGAGCCACTATTCTGACCCATTTTACAGATGAGGAAACTGAAGCCAAAAAGGGTATGCAGTGTGTCAAGTCGAGAGCCATCTGCCTCCAGTGACTGCATTCCTCATGGTATATGCCGGAGACCCAGGTGTGATTTCTCTTTTAAATAGTTGCTTTACAACACTGTGATAGTTCCTATTGCTCAGTAAAGTGAATCAGCTATGCATACATATTTATCCTCTCTTTTATGGATTTCTTTTCATTTAGGTCGCCGTGAGGGATTAAGTAGAGCTCCCTGTGCTCTACAGCAGGTTCTCATTAGCTACCTATTTTACATAGAGTATCCACAGTGTATATGTATCAGTCCCCATCTCTCAGTTCCTCCCACCCTCGCTGTCCCTCTGGGTATCCATACATTTGTTCTGTGTCTCTATTTCTGCCTTGCAGACAGGTTCATCTGTACCATTTTTCTGGATCTTCACATGGTGCCTGAAGTAGGTCAGTTCAGTCTGGGAAGCAGAGGGCAGTCAAGGTGTTGGGAGGCAGACATCCATGGTCTAGGGCTAACAATCAACTATTGCCACAACCTTGTACTTTTCAGCCTGGTTTTGTCATCATTCAGGCAGTTCCTCTGCAGGAGGAGAGAGAGGTGTGTGGAGGGAAGTGTGCCCATGGGGGAAGAGAGTGGGTACATGTGGAACTGGTTCGGTCGGTACACAGTTCACCTCCGTTCAGAATTACAGGGTCTTAATTTCTTAAAATTTAAGAACATTGCAAGGATGAGTTAAAGGAACTTGGGTAATTTTGCTGTGGGCCAACAAATTTAACAGATGAGGGCAGGTCACCAAGATAGGGAAGATTTTTCATTTTCTCCCTAAAAGGACTCTAAAATAATAGGAGTCTAGTTTATGATTTTGCTGGTTGAAGGGAGGGCATGAGGTGTGATGATGTCATGAGCACAGCACTCACATGGAGGCCATGAGGCCAGGTCCAGACTCCTACTGAACAAATTAATTTAAACTCTCAGCCTCAGTTTCCCTTCTGTAAAACAACCCAGTTGGATTATTTCTCAAATTCTTTCAGCTGTAAAATTCCAAGATTCTCCAATATGTCTGTTGCATTGACAAATAAAATGAGTACTTTTAAAGTAGGAAAAGATGATAGAAAATGACTTTTTGAGTCCATCCTGCCTCTGCCGCCTGGTTCCACGACTCACTAACGGCTCCCCGCCTCACCAAAGCCCCAAGCAGGACCCAACATCTTCACTAAAGACCAAGGGAACAGCTTCCCTTGGGTGTAGCCACAGGCACTGATGAGAGATTGTCTACCCAGGAGGAATTTCCTCCGAGCTTGAACACAGAGCTTGACATATGCTGGGAGAGGGAGTACTTTGATAGGAAAGGGGCACTGATGAGGGTATTTATTGGAAAACAGGTCTCCCCTGTTCCATGAAGTCTGAACCATGCACAGCGTGCATGGACCTTGTTTTTCTGCAAATGGGGACTCCGCCTGCATCTTCCTGCCTCCTATGTCTGCTGCATCAACAGGTCAGTTACTTGCTTTAAAGCCCCATGGTGTGGCCCCCATTCAGTCCTGCCTGTCGTGTCTACCACCGATGTCTTTCTTTCCTAGGTCAAGTTCACGTGGATCCTGGCCATACACAGTGTCCTGGGTTTTACAGCATGTTGCTTAGCTTCTTGGGCAGAAAAGAGGCCCTTTGTTTTCCTCACAAGTCCGTCGCCTTGGGGGGCTCCCAGGATTGAATGTTTTGTATCTGCCTTTTCTCTGCAGTTTCCCTATTCCCCGCTGTTATCTTTGGCTCTGTTGCTATGGGTGGGAATATTTTCTTGTCCTTGTTTAATAACTGCTTGGCTGCCAGACGGGCTCATTTCTCATTGTATCGGTGCAGGATTAGCCGAGATGTTTGGGAAATATTTCCTGTATTAAGCAGCAGGGGAGAGTGTGTTGGGCTCGTGCCTTCTTTTGACATCGCGTCATACTTTCTCTCCACTTTTTCCCTTGGAATGTGCTGAGGCCAGTTCTTTGCATCCAAAGCCTCAGCCCCTCCCTGACACTTTGCAGAACTGGGTCCCTTTCCAGGTGCCTCCTGAAGCACTCCTAGGGAGGCTGCAGAGAATTGCAGGCCGGCATCTCAATTGATTTTTGATATTTGGGGTCCAATAGTGAACTGCACCATCAACCCACTATCCAGGCGAAATTGCCTATAAAACTATTTCATACTTCAGATTCTTTGACAATTAGCTCACCAGCCTCCTATCAGAGCTGCCAACTGATTGACAATGAACTTGAACGTGGTCTTTGCTGTTGCTTAGAAGTGACAGCAAGTTTACACCTCTGTCTGAAACTCTAACCGCTCACAGATTTTTTGGCATTCTTGTGTTTGCTTGCAACAGCCCTCCAAGGATTGAGAAAAGCTATCCAGAAAAGTTACCAAAGGAGGACAAATATCTATGAATTTTTGGCTCTACGTGAAATTGAGATAAAGAAGAGCGTGTGCTCAAAATCTGGCCGAAAGTCAAAGCCATGAGTTTGGTTGCATTGCAGTAGCTGACACAGGCTTGTCTCAGAGTAGGAGTTGCCGTGGTCCAAGTCTGAGGTCACTTCCTCCAAGCCCTAGGATCTTGGGTGGGTTCCCTCTGTAACATGGGGGTGACTGACTCATAGTCATTGTGGAGAATGAATGTGAGAACACCTTGTAAGTGACAAACATAATATTATTAGAAATATAGGGGACTCCCCTGGTGGTCTAGAGGTTAAGACTTTGGTCTTCCAATGCAGGGAGTGCAGGTTCGATCCCTGGTGGGGGCACTAAGATCCCACATGCTGCATGGTGTGGCCAAAAATAAATACATAAATAAATATATTTTAGAAAGAATTGTAGAAAAACATGTATGAAAATATTTGTAAAATGAAAAAAAAATTAGCACAGGAGCTAATAGCTGTAGAGGCTACAGTGAAAACCTCACAGAAATGTAAACATACTTCCAAGGGGTGGGAGAACCATTTTCTCCTAGCTGTGGAGGTTAATGCTTCCTTTTAAAGATGATCCAAATCTCCTTCCTGACCTGGGCAAGGCAGAGTCCAGCTCCTACCTGAGAATTGCAGCTGTCTGAGGTGCGCTGCCCCAGTCACGGTAACCTGGGCTCAGACAGCCCCGCTTCTGTCTCGGACTTTGCTCCAGGAGCCAGTCCTCTAAAGAAGTTCCACCCTCATTGCAGGAGGATGGAGGTGACTGCTCCATCCCAGACGGGGCAGTGGTGAGAGACCCATGGCCTCCATTGGTCACCCTCCTGTGGAGAATTTGGGGTGTCACTCCTTGGTACCATCCTGACTTGGCAGACAACTCAAGATTCCCTAAAGCTCCCCAATATCCTTTCATATAAAACTCGCTATGGAACATTTCGAGCATTCAGAAAAAATCGAAGGGAACAGCATAAGGGACCCCTGTGTATCCATCACCCCCTTCATCAGTAGTCAATATTTTGCCAATTATTTCACCCATTTCTGCTCCTCCCTTTGCCTCTTGTTTTGTTTTTGGCTGAAGTATTTTAAAATAAATCCAGGATATCATATTATTCCACCCAATGCTGGAGACCCACATTTGATCCCTAGGTTGGGAAGATGCCCTGGAGAAGCAGATGGCAACCCACTCCAGTATTCTTGCCTGGAGAATCCCATAATCAGAAGAGCCTGGTGAGCTACAGTCCATGGGGTTGCAAAGAGTTGGACATGACTAAGCAACTAACACACATACATACATTTTAAAATAAATCTAAGACACCGTATTTTTCTACCTGTACATATCTCAGCGTGCATTTCGAACTGATAGAGGCCATTTTTTCTGGCATAACCATAACATCATTTTCCCACCCAACAGGATTCATCATAGTATGCTCAGTACATCCCAATGGTCATTTCTGCTCAGATTGGCAAGAAATGCTTGGTGCTAATTGTAAGACCCCAGCCTGACACACTGTCTCCCCCGCTTCTATCATCTTGGTGCCCCGAGCAGAAACCTCAGCCTGGGAAGGTGTTGAGAGAATGCATTCCTCTTCTCGGGTCCCCTCTCTTGCTGGAGAAGCACTCACCTGCCCAGTGGATTGGGACCAAGGACCTGGTGAGAGGCTGGGCTCTTCAGGCATCTCTCCGGGATTGGTCTGTCCCCAGGGCATATCGTCCACCCAGCATGGTGTCCACAGGCTCAGGACCTGTGGCCCCAGCCCAGGCCCACTTTGTGGGGTGAATCTGAAGGGTTGTCTCTCACTTGTGGAATAAGGAAGTGATTCTGGGTCAATAGATCTGCTCTAGAAAACCAAGTCTGACCGGCATCTCTGGTACAGGCTCTAACTTCATCAGCAGTGATGCTGGTATTTTGGTCTCTGTTTCTGCTATGGGGCTCTAACTGATGGGTGGGCACAGCTCTCAGTGCTTCACATCTTTCCCTCTGCTCCTCCACCACCCCACCCACGGGGGCTTCAGCCTGCTGGGGAGAAAGCAGGACTCAGGGATCTCACCTCCCTCTCAGGCTATCTCCGTGTTAAGGCTTCCCACTGGACACAGGGCTACACTTTCTCTCCTCTTGGGGAAGGAGGGGGCTTCCTATAGGGTCCTGAGATTTCTCTAGCCTTGATTTATGGCAATTTCAAGATTTAGCTCCTCCAAACTGGTTCTTGGTATGTTATTGGTATTTTAGTTGTTCAGTCACTAAGTCGTGCCTGACTCTTTGTGACCCCATGGACTGCAGCATGCCAGGCTTCCCTATCCTTCACCACCTCCTGGAGTTTGTTCAGCTTCATGTCCACTGAGTTGGTGATGCCATCCAACCATCTCATCTTCTGTTATCCCCTTCTCCTCTGCACTCAATCTTTCCCAGCATCAGGGTCTTTTTCAACGAGTCAGCTCTTCATATCAGGTGGCCAAAGTACTGGAGCTTCAGCATCAGCCCTTCCAATGAATATTCAAGGTTGATTTCCTTTAGGATGGACTGGTTTG
Organism: Ovis canadensis; assembly: GCF_042477335.2. Lineage (NCBI taxonomy): Eukaryota > Metazoa > Chordata > Mammalia > Artiodactyla > Bovidae > Ovis > Ovis canadensis. The sequence continues at coordinate 52,567,263 of NC_091265.1, read as the reverse complement.
ATCTCCTTGCTGTCCAAGGGACTCTGAAGATGCTTGGTATTTTAAGGAATGTAGAAAAAAAAGATTTTTTTCTCAATGAATTGTGCTTCAAAGACTGATCTTATTAGGAACTCAAAAGTCCTGTTGGAGGTCAAATACTGAATATTGGTCCCCTTTCCTTGTTGCAACAGAGCAGCCCTCTCTGCTACCAATTTAGAGATAGCATCCCCTAGCTGTGTGAATTGGGAGAAATCCCACATTTACAGAAATGTGAAAAAGAAAAGGCAAAGCTATTATTTCTTTTACAAACTTCCCCAGGGTAGGACAAGGGCCAGCTCTGATAGGATCCCAAGACTCTTGTTTCGATGTGTGAGAGTGAAAGATGATGCCCAGTTTCTGATTTAGGGGGTCATGCGATTATGCTGACCCAGGCCAGTAGATGTGAGAAGAGGACTGGGGGAAATAGTGGGTCTACAGCAGTGGATGTTGGAGGCAGGGTGCTTACTGGACATATGGGTGGAGGTGCTTAGGTGGCTCCTGGAATCATGAGCTCCAGAGAGGCTGGCTGGAGATTGATGTGGAGATTAGAGATTTCCCAGGGGTTGGCTGCAGGTTACAGTTTAGGCAATGTCAAGGTTCTAGAAGTAGTTTGGAGCTTACACAAATCCTCCTAAGTTGCTCTGTTCTGGCATTAAGAAGGTAGCTTACACAGACCTAGAAAACAAACTTATGGTTACCATAGGGGAAAGGGAGGGGAAGGATAATTTGGGAGGTTGGGATTAACACATACATACTGCTGTATATAAAATAGAGAAATGACAAGGAACTACTACTATATATAAGATATAGAAAAAAACAAGGATACACTGTGTAGCATAGGGAACTGTACTCATATTTTGTAATAACTTATGAGGAAAAAGAATCTGGAAAACTATATATATATATATATAAATGTGTATACATATTGAGTTTCCCACATAGTGCAGTAGTAAAGAATCTGCCTGCCAATGCAGGAACTGCTAGAAACTAGGTTTCAGTCCCTGGGTTGGGAAGATTCCCCTGGAGGAGGAAGTGGCAACCCACTCCAGTATTCTTGCCTTGGAAATCCCGTGGACAGAGGAGCCTGGTGGACTACACTGCATGGGGTCGCAGAGTCAGACAAGGTTGAAATGATTGAGCAGACATGCAGGCTGCATTTCTCAGACGTGAGCCCACCCGATCCTCTACACTGTTAAAACTCGCCTTTCAGGGACTCCTCTGGTGGTTCAGTGGTTAAGACTCCGTGCTTCCAAGGCAGGAGGTGAGGGTTTCATCCTTGGTCAGGAAGCTAAAGTCCCACGTCTTAGGGCCAAAAAACCAAAACATAAAACAGAAGCAGTGTTGTAACAAATTCAATAAAGACTTTAAAAATGGTCCAAATCCAAAAAAAAAAAAAAAATTAAAAAAAAATTCCCCTTCCAAGACCACACCCTAAAGCCACTGAATGAGGATGTCCAGAGTGGTGTTCAGAAACACGCATTCTGGGGCTTATGTGTCCCTCGGGGGCCTTTATGCCATGGAGAGAATATTTGACTTCTCTCTTGATAGCATAACTGCTAAGATAAAGATAAGACACACGAAGCAATGCTCTGCAGGTTGCATGGCGTAATTCCGAGGGACTGTGCCATGAGCCATGGAACCCCAAGCTTGCATTTTCATTTCTGTTCAGAAATCCCACACCTTCTTCCTTGACCTTGGGCTCACTTCTGTCCCACTCTACAGAGGGCACACATGGTTTTCTGGGTATTCATTCTGTCTGTGGGACAGAGAGGCACATGCAAAGTGTCAAGTATTACTCATAACTTTACTGTAAACTCCACCCAGAATCTGAAAGCCTGGCTTCAATCTAGTTCCTTACATCACCAGCAGTTTCAATTAGGAACCATAAAACATAGGAAGCATCTGGAGGTCAGAGGTCAGAATCAGCACTGGCCCTGGATGACATAGTAAAGCTACCAGTTGCATCTCGCATCTCTTGCTTCTCCTTTCTCTGCTATTTCCTGCTCCTCATCCCTGTCACTGAAGCTTTCTCTAGCCAAGACACTGTCCCTGGTCTGGGGAAGAGCTGATGATCTAATTCTAACTAAAATGTTAGTGACTTAGTCGTTAACCCTAAGCTTTTCGTTTTGTTTTTTTCTTTTTAAAAAAACTTTTTATTTTACATTGGAGGCTGCCCTGGTGGCTCAGATGACAAAGAATCTGCCAGAAATGTGAGAGTCCTGCATTTGATCCCTGGGTTGGGAAGATCCCCTGGAGAAGAGAATGGCTCCCCACTCCAGTATTCTTGCCTGGAGAATCCTATGGACAGAGTAGCCTGGCAGGCTACAGTCCATAGGGTGGTAAAGAGTCAGATACGATTGAGCAACTAACAGTTGCTTAACAAAATTGTGATAGTTTCAGAGTGAAGTGACTCAGCCATATATATACATGTAGCCATGAAATTAAAAGACGCTTACTCCTTGGAAGAAAAGTTATGACCAACCTAGACAGCATATTCAAAAGCAGAGACATTACTTTGCCAACTAAGGTCCGTCTAGTCAAGGCTATGGTTTTTCCAGTGGTCATGTATGGATGTGAGAGTTGGACTGTGAAGAAGGCTGAGCGCCAAAGAATTGATGGTTTTGAACTGTGGTGTTGGAGAAGACTCTTGAGAGTCCCTTGGATTGCAAGGAGATCCAACCAGTCCATTCTGAAGGAGATCAACCCTGGGATTTCTTTGGAAGGAATGATGCTAAAGCTGAAACTCCAATATTTTGGCCACCTCATGCAAAGAGTTGACTCATTGGAAAAGACTCTGATGCTGGGAGGGATTGGGGGCAGGAGAAGAAGGGGATGACCAAGGATGAGATGGCTGGATGGCATCACTGACTCGATGGACACGAGACTGAGTGAACTCCGGGAGTTGGTGATAGACAGGGAGGCCTAGTGTGCTGCGATTCATGGGGTCGCAAAGAGTTGGACATGACTGAGCGACTGATCTGAACTGAACTAAACTGATCCATTCTCCCCCAGGGAAGCTGGGTTTCCCTTGTAGCTCAGCTGGTAGAGAATCCGCCTGCAATGCAGGAGACCTGGGTTCAATACCTGGGTTGGGAAGACCCCCTGGAGAAGGGAAAGGCTACCTACTCCAGTATTCTGGCCTGGAGAATTCCATGAGCTGCATAGGCCGTGGGATTACAAAGAGTCGGACACGACTGAGCGACTTTCACATTCACATTCTCCCCCAAACTCCCCTTCCATACAGGCTGCCACATAACGTTGAACAGAGTTCCCTGTGCTATACAGTAAATTACCCATTTAAAATACAGCAGAGTGTGCATGTCCATCCCAAAGGAGCCTCATTTTAAATAGTGGAAATCAATACAAAGCTTAAATTTACCATCTTAACCATTTTAAATATACAGTTCAGTTGTGTTAAGTATATTTGCATTATTGTGCAACCATGAAGAAATGAAGACTTATGATGGTGGTACTGGAGGTAGGCGTGAAAAACTTCACAACCTTTTCATTTTTCAATAAGAAACTCCATATCCATTGAACTGCTACCTATTTCCCTCTCAAATCCCTGGCAACCACTGTAAGTTTTTAAACAAGGGGTGGACAGTAATGCAGTGCTTAACCCAAAGAGTGAATCACTGGTGGTGGAACTGGAGTCAACAGGAACAAGCAAGTAAGGGATATTTTCAGCTGGAGGAATATTCTTTAACATTCCTGCCCCCACCCCCCAACCACCACCATCATAGGTCTTCCCAGGACCCACCCTGGTAGTGGAAGGAAATGGTAACCCATTCCACTGTTCTTGCCTGGAAAATCCCATGGACAGAGGAGCCTGGTGGGCTACAGTCCATGGGGTCACCAAAAGTCAGACACAACTGAGCTACTGAGCACCCTGGTGGCTGGAGCCTCACTGGTCATTCACTCTGGGCTCCAAGGCATCACCTGATGGGCAGGCTGCTGACCTCATTAAACATCCAGAAAAGAGAAGGACCATGAGAGTATTGCACTCATCTCAGGCTGTGGCTAATCCAGGCTTGGGAAACTCTGTGGGCCAGCCTCGCTCCCAGGCCACAGAGCACTGCAGTTAATCCCTCAGGACTGGGCAGTGGCCAGAATCATCTCCGGATGAGCTGATGGCCTGTTCTAGGCACAGCTGGCCTCCACCCATATCCTGGTGGGACATAGTAGGCGAAAGGCCCCATGGAAAAGAAAGAGTTTAGTAAAAGAGAAAGAATTTTTAGCTGATCCTCAGGGAAATCTGGGGTTTGGACCCACTGCTGCTGCTATTAAACTTGGTCACCATCCACAGATGATGTCCCCAGTGACAGAGTCCCTTTCCTCCTAGAAACAGGAGTTATTGAGATTAGTGCCTCAGAGTTAAGATCTATGCCGCTCTGAGAAGTCATTATCCTTTGTACCAAAATAAACCACAGAGCTTCACACATCTTCCGTCATGAAGGGGCATCGGCCATTATTACATGGTCTGGAAGCCGATGATGTCTGCGGTGTCTCGTGCCTTTGCTTCTCAGAATGAAATGCCTGGAACTGGCAGCACTGGCCCTTGGAGCTGGCACAGAATCCCAGACTCAGGCTATTATATACTCTGTGTTTTAACAAGATGCCCATGTGATTCTATGGCCCACAAAAGTTAGAGAAGGACCATTTCAACATGGGCAGCACCTGGCCAAGCATCGTGGCACCCCAACACTTGTATTGGCTCCTTGTGACCCCAGAATAAGCCCAAAATCCTTAACAAAGATGGAAGGCCACCACCAGCTGGCCTCTGCTTCCTGGTCCAGCTTTAGCTCCTTGGGTCCCCTCTGCTCTCTCCAGCACAGCTGTGAGGACCTCTTTTGCTGGGCTGAGCACAAGGCCATCAGATGACAAAGTCCCTTGGCTTGGAATCTCCTCCATAGAACTACCCCCTTTTGTTAACTCCTCTGTTATCTCTTCAACAGATATTTAGGGAGCATTTCCTAGGTCAGGCATCCTCTGGGAATAGTCCTCATGGAGCTTATACTGCAGGTCTCCTAGATTTCACTGAGCCATCTCCCCGAGGATGGCAACCCTGACGCTTAGGGAAGGGTAAATCTCTGAGTGCTGTCCCCCCAGCCACCTGTGCACCCCATTTGTAACACATTATATTTTACCCATAAAACATGGCTCTTGGCTCATGTCTTCCTTTCCTGTTAGCCTGGAGTCCCTCGAGGGCAGGGCCTGTGTGTCTTGTTTGCAGCCTCTGCTCTCAGCCACCACCTCACCCAGAGAGGGGCCCCATGAACTCAGTACAAGGAGGGGTTCCAGAGGCAGGGAGGGACATGGCTGAGATGCAAAGAAAAAGCTGTGACAGCGGGACCTGCTGACTCTCATCAGAGGCACGAGTGAACGACTTTTATCTTTGACTCTTATTTCTTTGATCTAAACTTCCAAAGAGATGATGTGTGCCCACAGTGTGTGCCCTTTGAAGAGAGGAAATCTAAGCTGGCATCCACGGTGGATTCCCATCTGCCCAAATCTGCCTGGAATCCAAGCCCCATGCCGCTTTCCAAGGAGCAAATGGTGGGGACTACAGGGGTGGAGTCAGGGTGTGGCTCCAGCCGGGTCTGGACTGTGAGAGGCTGTGTTCCTGCCCCAGTGGGAGGCGCTGTGGCTTCCCCCTCCCCACCCCCCACCCTCCCACGCCTGGAAAGGAGGTGGGTGGTTGTGGCCTCCGAGGTGTTGGGGACAGAGGCCCAGATAAGAGCAGCTCTGCAAAGAGAGAGATTCAAGCTTTTTTCAAATCAAACCTTATTAAGAGATCGTGGACCATAAAGACTTATTCTAAATTGATGAGCTGGGACAGTCAATGCAAGAGAGAATATTCCTTTTCTCCCTCCCTTTGCAGGCAGCTACAGTGGCGCTAGTGGTAAAGAACCCACCTGCCAATGCAGGAGGCATAAGAGACATGAGTTTGATCCCAGGGTTGGGAAGATCACCTGGAGGAGGGACGGCAATCTATTCCAGTGTTCTTGCTTACAGAATCCCATGGACAGAGGAGTTTGGAGGACTATAGTCCATAGGGTCGCAAAGAGTTGGACGCAACTGAGGTGACTTAGCATGCACGGAGGAGAGAGCTGTGGTAACCTAAGGAAAGTCAGACTTGTCATCAGAGATCACAGGGGCCAACTTTCAGACCCCCTTGACTTTACTGTTTAGTATCAAAATGTGATCAGCAAGGCATAAGGTTGGTGTCTTTTCCCATGTCCTTCTCATTTTTCTTCTTGCATTTCTGAGGCAGGAGAGGCAGATGGTGTGGATCCCAGGCTGGCCGAGGAATGGGCTGGGCTTCACTGACCTTCCCTTGGTCACACAGAGTCCTGATTCCAGCTTGCTGTGATTCCCATTATACGTTCATGCTATGGCATGCATGCAGGCTGCGATGAGGTCAGGCAGATGGCTCTGTGACTTTGAGCTCTGAGCAAAATTGGTTATGACTGCAGCTGACACACACACACCCAGGCCCACAGTGCAGGCAGGCAAAGGCCACCTTGAGTCCGCACAGGACTGCTCTCAGGAAACCTTTGGATAAATTCCTTTTTCAATAACAACTTTCCTTATGTAAACGAATGAAAAGAAAGCAAATCCAAGTCTCGGCGTAGTTGACTTGTTTTGTATTATTTTAGCTGTCTTAGAGTGCTTGTGAGTCAGAAGCAATTTCAGGAAATACTGGCCGAATCACCAGCTGGAATCCAGGATCCTGTTTTCCAAGAGCCCTCAGGCTCATGGACATGTGTTTCTGGGCACGCACACACACACATACACACACACTCACTCAAGCTCTCACACAACGCCTACACTCACTTTCACCAACTGGCATATTCACATACACTCACGTACACTCAACATAAAACTCAAATATACACACACACCTTCCCACACACCCATTACACACACGTTCCCACCCAGGCACCCCTATATACACACACGCATGCTCATGTACACACACATACACACACTTTCACACGTCTCCGGCCAGCTCTCCCTGATGCTAAATATAGCACAATGGACTCTTCACCAAAGGTACTTGTTGCATGAGAATTAAACCTGAAGAATGTTCACTGGTTATTCTTTAATAGATATTTCCAAATGTCTGCATGTTTTGGTTGGTGGACATCAGACTGTTGGGTTGAGGCAAGTTTTTCTCTGCAGCTCCCTCTCTTTTGGGGATGTGTGAATCAGTTATTCCTGGTCATTCCTCCCCACTGAAGCAGAACAGTGGGAAAAGTAAGGGCAATAACTCGGTCTCCACTGCAAAGGACAAACAACATATAGGAAGCTGATTTGGAGTACCTAGGCACAAGTAGCGCAGTTGGTAAATAATCCACCTGCCAATGCAGGAGACGTGGCTTTGATTCCTGAGTCTGGAAATCCCATGGACAGAAGAGCCTGGTGGGCTACAGTCCACGGGGCCGCAAGAGTCAGACACAACTGAACAGCTAAACACATGGAACACACCAGGGACAGAAGGCACTTTGCAACTCCAGCCCTTCCTGATTTCTCCACAAAGGTCCAGAAGCCCCTCAGACCCCTACCCTTTGCACAGTGGTCACTGAAGGTCATACCCAACTCCCTGGGAACCTGCGATCTCTGCTGAGTCTAGTGAGGACAGGACACGGCGATGGCCCCTTCTGTGGGAACAAGGCTCCCTTCTGTAAATGCAGTGGTGCCCCTGCACTCTTGGCTTTCTTACAAAGCCAATATTTGTCCTTAACTATTTGTGTTTGTCCACTGTTTGTTATGTAGTTGTGTCTGTTTCCTCTTGGCGTCCGTCAGCCTCAGTGTGTCTCCCTCTCATTGTAAACACGCAGAAGAGGGAGACTTTCTCTGAGTGATGGTGAGGATAGGGTTCCCAGAAACAGAGCCCTCACTCAGTGCTTTCTGATGGTGGTGGGGACGCAGGAAGGTTTTCACAATGAGCTCTCATGGTTTCTATGCGCCTCTAGGTGATTCTGTTTCAGGGGAGGGGTCCTTGATCCTCTGTGTGCGCTTTGTCTCGAGATGCTCATTCAGACCCGAGTAACAAGGTGAAACATCAGCGTGGACCGCAGGAGAGCTTTTCCCTGCGGTATTTGATGCTGAATGTAACATTCCGAAGGGCTTCCCTGGTGGCTCAGGGAGCTTGCCAGCCATTGCAGGAGACACGGGTTTCAATCTCTGGGTTGGGAAGATCCCTTGGAGAAGGAAATGGCAACCTACACCAGTATTCTTGCCTGGGGAATCTCATGGACAGAGGAGCCTGGTGGGCTACAGTCCATGGGGTGGCAAAGAGTCGGACACGACTAAGCGACTGAATAGCAACAACACTGTGAGTGTGAGGTCGTGGATGAGCAATCCTAGTGGACAAAAGGTGGAGGGACGTGCCAGCAACTGCTTGTGCACAATGGAGGGGTGGGTCTGAGGACCCCCAGATATAAGGCTACATCACATATGATCCAAAGAAATTGGGAAGCCCTCTGGGTTAGAAGACAGTGTGCTTGGGTGTGGCTACCAGCAAATGGAGTGTTGTTTATAGAAAAGACGGGGACAGTGCCAGGACACCCACAGATCTGGGTGCCTACTAGCAACCCATGACCAGGCAAAACCATATGCTGATGCCTGGAGAAAGTGGATGACCTTGCTAATCTGTAGAATGTGTACAATAACACTTATCTCATAGGATTACTGTGGAGTTAATTGAAAACACATGCAACAGGGCTTAGCACATTAGCACTGAACACTAAATAAGTGGGAATCATTATTATAACCACAATCATTATTACCCCACGAACACTCATCTTTTTTACCCCCACAAATAGTTAGAAGGGTACAACCCTTGTAGAAGTTACTGTGTTCAGTGTAAAGAATGTGACTGCTGGGGATACAAGAACTCAGTAAACTGAGCCCTAAATAACGTGGAAGACAAATTTCCACCTGAACAGAAATGATCTGAGGAAGAATGAAAGGGAAGAAAAGTGGCTGACATGATCATTGTGAAACGGCTTGAAAATTCCCATCACCTACTTTCATGAATGGAAAAAAGTCTACATAGTAACCACTACTTTATAGTTGTTCAGTTGCTCAGTCATGCCCAACTGTTTGTGACCCCATGGACTGCAGCACGCCAGGCTTCCCTATCCTTCCCTATCTCCCAGAGCTTGCTCAAACTCACGTCCTTTGAGTCCGTGATGCCATCCAACCATCTCATCCTTGTCATCCCCTTCTCCTGCCCCCAGTTTTTCCCAGAATCAGGGTTGTTTTTTTTTTTTTTTTCCAGTGAGTCAGCTCTTCACATCAGGTGGCCAAGGTATTAGAGCTTCAGCTTCAGCATTATTCCTTCAAGTAAATATTCAGGGTTGATTTCCTTTAGGATTATTTTATGGGCACTTAGTATTTGTCAGGCACTTTGTCAACATCTTCTCGTTCAATCACAAGACCCTATGTGGTAGGCGTTTCTCTCAGACAACTGTATAGAACCTGTCAGAATCACTATCATTGTCAACCACAGTCCTTCACCCAGGCTTCCTGTTAGCGCCTAGAGCTGAGGTCCAAACCCAACAATGAGGTGCCCACCGCTGTGGGTTTTTCCACCCCAGCTCAGAGCAAGGAAGCTCGGAGGGTGCCCTTCCCCATCCTGCCTTCTGCTCCAGCAGGCAGTGGAGCAGCGCTTGGAAGTGTCTGGGTTTTGGGTCAGACTTGGCCAGACGTCCAGTGGCAATTTTGTAGCAGCACAACCTTGGACAGGCTTCTCCAGTTTTCCAAGCCTCATTCTCCTCATGGCTCAGTGAGGATGACAGTAAGATGATCTTCCACATGAGCTTCATTTTTTATAGAATGACATCCAACTATATGGCTGGCACATAATAAGCATTAAAATCTTTAAAGGGTCAATGTTATTACAATACCGTATAATCGCCAGATATGTATGTAGCCAGAGCCTCTTCTTCAGCACCAGGCTCCACAGTGGGCTCTCAGATCCGATGAAGCAACATTGCAAAATATCTCAACAGCCACTCATCAGTGAGTCAGAACTCATTTCCAGGTGGCTCCAGCTAACACCTCTTTTAATTGCCTTCAGAATAAATACCTCCCAGGTTCAAAAAGTTTCCTGAGGTCTTACACAAAATCCGGGGCCAGATATTGTTATTAAAGCCAGGTGGTGATGGCACAAATATTTTAAAATACGGCTCACACTCTCCTTGCCCAAGGCAATGTCGGAGCTGGGGGTAGCAGGCAGGAGAACAGAAGATTTTAATGAGAAGGTGTGAACCTGTGGTGACAGTCCTTGTTTGTTTCCAACTTAAGAATTTTCTAGCCACGCATCCATCCTGGGCTTTCAGAAACAGAAAGCACCCTGGATGGCCCCTGGCTCTGCGATGGAACTCAATTCCCCTTGCTCCACAATTACTGTGTTGTTTCTGGGTGGGTTTCTGTGCTTATTTCCCTGGGTGTCATCTAGATAGTCAGCACACGTGATTTGCAAGGCAAACAAAGGAAGAGAGGCTGGGTCCAGGGAAGAGAAGAGGTCTGTGTAACAAAAAAGCCAATGGCTTTTAAAGACTACCTGAGTCCATCCCCGCTCAGATCCTGGGAAGTGATGAGGAGAGCCATTGCTGCCCGCTGTATGAACACCACTTTGTAACACCACTTTCTATCCGTCCAGTAGATGAAACCTGGGATGCTTCTCACACCCAGACACATCCCTGCACATTCAAACGGCTCTGCAGCTATGTGCATATGCTGTCAATCAGGGAAATAATCCATCTGATTATTGACCTGAAGTAGACAAAAGAGCTTCCTGGGTTGGGAAGATTCCCTGGAGGATGACATGACAATCGATCCCAGTATTCTTGGCTGGAGAATCCCATGGACAGAGGAGCCTGGCAGGCTACAGTCCATGGGGTCACAAAGAGTCGGACATGACTGAGAAACTAAGCACAGCACAGGCAGAAAAGCAGAGTTACTGTTTCCCTTTGTAACATCACGTAAATGCGGATTTAGTCAAAGGCTTCTCTTAGACTTACGGACACAAGGAGAGGAAAGGAGCGGGTGAGATGCATGGAGAGAGTACATTACCATATCTAAAATGGAGAGCCTGTAATTTGCTGTATGTCTCAGAGAACTCAAACAGGGGCTCTGTATCAACCTAGAGGGGTGGGATGGGAAGGGAGAAGGGAGGGAGGTTCAAGAGGGAGGGGACATATGCACACTTATGGCTGATTCTTGTTGATGTTTGACAGAAAACAAAATTCTGTAAAGCAATTAGCCTTCAATTAAAAAATAAATAATACATATTCTAAAAGGCTTCTGTTAAGTCACTTTAACGCACATAACATGGTGCCCTTCTGCAGGATCTGGCCTCAAGGTTGGTGCTGGAAGGAAGACGCCTCAAGTCGGGTCAAGCACACACCCACCACCCAGACAACAAGCGATCACACTGTAATTATAAGTGTGTGCTGGGGGTGACTAGTGGGCTCTTTCTGTCTCCTTCTCTGTATGAGAATCAATCAACCATAAGGAGAAAGGAGACACCCGCCAACAGAGGCACCCGTGTCCAGCATTTTCCCTTTGAAGCCAGAACTCCTTTGACCTCAGGAGTCACTGAATGGCTGTCAACCCCTAGTGGTGTCAGACGGGTCAGCAGAGGTGGCTCCGGGGGAATGTTTTCTTAGCCGGTAAATTTATCAAGACTGGGAAATGGAAGCAGCCCCAGAACTCAGTGCAGTCCTGCACATCCCCTTTTCACCTGAGTCCCCTTTGAGGGTAAATCTGCAGCAGACATGAAATTGATTGGTGAGTTGGGGGAGGGAGAAGATGGACTAGCCTGTGTTTCACGGCTTGTAACAGGTTTTCAGGACTTCTTGGATGAAACAAAGGGTAACTATAATGGGATAGAAAGTTCTGTCAGGGCTTTGAAGCTGAGTTCGTGGTCCAGGTGGGGCTACAGGTGAACGTAACACAGCAAAATGCAGCCAGGAGGAAAACCGCAGTGGTCACGCGATGCATTATCAGGAGACTGGCAGGTGAGGCAGGAATACAGAGCTGTGTGCCAGCAGGAACAAGGTCCCCCAGGAAATGAGTGAAGAAATGGACAGGAAGTCTTTGTAAGCAAGTCCAGAGCTGAAGTGCCTGGACGAACTCTGTGGATTAGGGCTCTGACTAAGTGTTTCCAAATCTCGGGTCATAAATTCTTGTCCATTGAAAAGACATGAAACTAAGTCAGGAGTGACCCACACTAACGACAGCACACTTACTCTGTTCCCAGACCACATATAAAGCTGAATTCTGTGGATTCCATCCAGGAAGTCTAGAATGGGGTGCCGGCTACGGCCACAAGTCTGAGTTACAAAGGAAGGGATAGAAGACAAACTCTTGACTCTTGGATGTTTAAAACCACATCTCCATCCAGACATCCATTCCAGAGCAATGGATCCTGATGGAAAACTCTTGAACAGGATGAACCTTACAGTCTCAGACCATGATTACCCTAATTTTATAGCCCTGAAGTTTTTACCATCAATGTGAGAAGTGAATTTTTAAAAAAGTATTTATTTATTTATATATTTTTGGCTGTGCTGGCTGAATCTTTGCCGTTGCGTGGGCTCTTCTCTAATTGTGACCAGCGGGGGCTGCTCTTCATTGCGGTACTTGGGCTTCTCATTGAGGTGGCTCTGGGGTGCGTAAGCTCAGTAGTTGTGGCTGCTGGGCTCTGGCACACAGGCTGAGTAGTTGTGGTGCACAGGCTTAGTTGCTCTGAAGCATGTGGGATCCTCCCAGACTAAAGCTCAAACCTGTGTCTTCTGTACTGGCAGGTGGATTCTTTACCATTGAGCCGCAGGGAAGCCTGAGGAAGCTAATTTTTAAAGGCAAAGCCCTCTACCCTCTGCCCCATCCTTCTTAAGGATGTCAGTCGAATTTCCAGCTGCAGGCGAGGGCTACACAACTTGGCCCTGAGCCAGCATGGACACCCCTCCATTCAAATGGACAGAGGCTGTGATCCCTGAGGAATATTTGCTTCCCAGCTTGAAGGGAAGATGTTGTCAACTGCAGGCATCGTGTAACATCTTCCAGTAAAGCAACTTTCCCCAAAATGTGTTCCAAAGATATTTTGCAATGTTAGCATTCTACCATCAAACCAATTTGGAAAACACAGGATTAAACTGAGTTCAACGTTTTCTCATGTGTGGGTTTTTGAGTCATTATTATTGTATATCATGACTCTCCAAGCAGAGAATGCAGCATCTTTCAATCTTATTAGACCAGTGAAAACTTTCCTAGTGAAAATAACTTCCAAGAACAAGCGCTCCATGAAGCACATTATAGGGAGCACTGTGTGAGGGGTCCCCCTCCCAGAACATGCACTTTTTCAGACTCCGTGCCTCTGCCAGGAGAAGGAGCTTCCCAGTGACCCCCGCTGAGCCAGCTATGGGAAGTTTTCCTTGTTACAAGCCTGTCCACAGCTAAACTTCACATGTTTTCTCCAGGCACTTTTTCTTGTGTTCACAGTTCAGTTCAGTTCAGTCGCTCAGTCGTGTCTGACTCTTTGCCACCCCATGAATCGCAGCACACCAGGCCTCCCTGTCCATCACCATCTCCCGGAGTTCACTCAGACTCATGTCCATCAAGTCAGTGATGCCATCCAGTCATCTCATCCTCTGTCGTCCCCTTCTCCTCCTGCCCCCAATCCCTCCCAGCATCAGGGTCTTTTCCAATGAGTCAACTCTTCACATGAGGTGGCCAAAGTACTGGAGTTTCAACTTTAGCATCATTCCTTCCAAAGAAATCCCAGGGCTGATCTCCTTCAGAATGGATTGGTTGGATCTCCTTGCAGTCCAAGGGACTCTCAAAAGTCTTCTCCAACACCACAGTTCAAAAGCATCAATTCTTTGGCACTCAGCCTTCTTCACAGTCCAACTCTCACATCCATACATGACCACTGGAAAAACCATAGCCTTGACTAGACACAAGACTTCCTTTCTACTCAGATCCCTTGTTTGAGTTACGAAGAGGTAGAGCTTAGTCTCTGGGTCCATCTGCAGTCCCAGGCCACTTGTTACATTAGGTCACATTTAGCTGAGCAGCCCGCTGGGATCAATTCATCCTTCTCTGAGAGGATGATGGGGTTTGGGACTCAGACCTGACCCATCAAAGGGCCTCTTTGCACAGAGGAAAACATGGTGTGGAGTCCCACACTGTCCCAATTCTGAAGAACCCAGACTCCAGGGGGGGCGAGGGCAGAGACCACTGGTGATTCAGTGCCTCCTGCCACCACCTCTAGAAAAACAACCCTAAGTACCTACTCCAGACAGTGGCTCAGCATCTTCTGTGCAGGCGACAGCACGTGAGGCTTTGTCACCACATCCCGAGTCCTCCAGGGGGACAGTGATACTGGGAGGGTGGTGGGGAGGGTGGTGGCGCCTGGTCCCCCCACCCTACCCCCGCCAAGCTGGAAGCTCCGACAACTGCCTCCTCAGCAAGGTCTTGACCCACGTCAGAAATGTAGAATCCGGTCCTGGAGCCTCAACTGGGTTGACTCCTGGTTTCTGTCATGATGTTGGAGACGTGAAGTCTGGAAACCGCAGCCCATCTGTTTTCCAGTTTTCTTATTTAAAATAGTATCTTGTCCAAATGTGAAATGAGAAGGAAAACACAGCAGCGTGAATACTCTGTAAGCTGGATACGTTAGAGGGACCAGCTCTAGAGCACAGACTCCACCTGGAGGCCAGAAAGGGTGACCCCAGGTGGGATGGAGTGCTGCCCCAGCGTCTGGGCAGCTGCATAAACACCTCAGCTCCTCCTCGGAGCCCAGGGAGCCTGCCTGGGGAGATAAAGGGATGAAGTCATGCTGGCAAGCCTGTGCCACCTCCAGTCATTAGACCCCTGCCAGGCCTCCCCCCAGGCCAGCCCCTTGCCCCCACAGGTGTGCTGTCCCTCTCCAGCTGGCATAACAAGGCCATGCCAGCTCCGAGGCCGAGGCAGCCCAGGGCTGTCCAAGACTAACACAGCCAGGCCACCGATGCCAAGTCAGGAAGATGAGAGAAGGCTCTTCTCTGCAAAATGAAAATAAATTGCAAAATGGCATTGTGTATGTGGTTGCCCTGGAGAAGGAGGATCTGGAAAGGAGTAAAGCTAGAAAGCCGGTTTCCACAAAGCCAGGTGGTCCTGGGACAGGGAAAAGCATCAGCCGCCTTGGTGTGAGGATAAACGGGAAAAGCTGCAGAACTTGCCCAAATCCCGACCCCTCCTGGGGACCTCTGGGTACAGGAGACACACCCTGCAGTGCTGTGCCTGCAGGCTGCCCACTTACACCATTAACAAACTTGTAGACTCAAAACTCAGAACCATGGCTTCTCACGCGTTCCATCTCTGCCCCTCCAACCTCATCATCTGTGCTTTGTTAGTCTCTTAGGTTTTCAGGACGCACAAGCCTGAGCAAGCTCCCCCTGCCTGGGGTCAGCAGGTAAGGGGGAGCTATATCTCCCATCATCCGTTAGAAGGAGTATCTTCGTTCTCACTCTGTTCTCATCCAACTTCTCCATCAACTTGGGCTCCAGGAGGACAAGCAAGCTGTACCTGAGGGTGCAGAGGGGTGGGTAGGGGCAGTGGGGTTCCCTCTTTCTCTCTCCCTTGCTTCTGCCCAACTCTAGCCTTCACGCCTGCCTCCGTGTCTCTAACAAGTCATGGCTCTCCACCCAAGAAAGGCTTTGGGAGTGCAGCCTAGTAAGGCCAACCAGAACCCAAGCACTGCACTGTTACACTTCACACAATCCAACACTATGATCAGGTCGCTCCGGATGGCTCGGTGCGAAGCATTACAGGCTTGGGATATTTTGGACGATCTTTTTGCAAGGAGAAAGCTGTATTTGTGTTTCATCCCCTCAGCGGCTCTTCCTGAGATACTGCAGAGTCTGTCAACAGCACCAGCACACACAAAGACACTTGGCATTTGGTGGGTGTTTTCTGCGCATTTAAGCTGTGAGCGCTCAGCACAGTGGTGCCAATCTGCCCCATGGGAACGCTGCTCCCTTCACGACCTCAGCTTGGGAATTGAGGTCACGCCTCATTGTTCTCATTGTCCCTTTAATCAGCTCTTCCTTTTATTTCCAGAAGGCCTCTCTGTCTTACCCTTGTTGTTTAAAAACATTTCTTCTTCTCTTTTGCCCCTTCCACTCCTCTCCTTTCTGTCCCCCTACTTTCACTTTCCAATTTACAACTAAGCACCGTTATTTTCAGGATCCTCTGAAAACTGACCCATCCCACTGCACCCACAGAAAGTGTCAGGGTCTTCAGCTGACACCCTAGTTCAGTGAAGGTCTGCTGAGCATGCACTAGTCACCGAGTTCCCGTGAGGGACACAAGATCCAGACTGGGTCCCATCTAGTAGCAGAAAGGAACCCTAAGTCTCCTACTGTGGCTTCCCTATCCCAAGAAGGCTTACACTTTGCATGGCATATACACAGTAGGTGCTCAATACATTCTTGAATGAAATCAATAGTCTGCCCCTACTTATTCTGATGGGAAAGCTGTTCTAAAGCCTGAAAGTTTCCTAAAAGATGGGATTGAACATAGAGAAAGAGACAAAGGTGTTTAAATGATGAAGTAGTTATAAACTGTGGACAGGAATACACTGACCACTCATTTTCCATCTTCCAACTTCCTCCAGTGCCTCAGGCTTGGTCTGTCTGCTGACAAACAGAGGGGAGAGGGAAAGCTTGCCAACAAAGGGCAAGGTCATGCACCAATCCCCAGCCCATCCCTTGGACCACAGGTATATGCTTTTCTCCCAACACTCAGAGAGTATGGACTTGAGTGAGGAATGAGGGAGGGGAACGTCCACTCTGTCCCTTCAGCCCATCATCCATCCCTGCTTCACATACCAGGTGCCATGTGACGGAGTTACCCTCACCCATGATTGCAATTCATAGAGTTGGTTCTGAGCCCAGGACTCAGATCTCACTGGCCCTGCCTCTGACATGCTATGGCTGTGCTCTTCCTTCACCCCTGCCATCCCCGACAATGACCCAGCCTTTTTCACATCAGCAACTCTGTTTTTTCACACCCTCTTTGATTAATGGCTTCCCTGTTAGCTCAGTTGGTAAAAAATCCACCTGCAATGCAGGAGACCCCAGTTCGATTCCTGGGTCTAGAAGATCTACTGGAGAAAGGATAGGCTACCCACTCCAGTATACTTGGGCTTCTCTTGTGGCTCAGCTGGTAAAGAATCTGCTTGCAATGCAGGAGACCTGGGTTTGATCCCTGGATTGGGACTATCCCTTGGAGAAAGGAATGGCTACCCACTCCAGTATTCTTGCCTGGAGAATTCCATGGACTGTATAGTCCATGGAGCCACAAAGAGTTGGACATGACTGAGCGACTTTCACTTTCACTTTGATTAATAATCTTCACAATTCAACTTTGTATCCTGAAGCCCACCTACTTGCTGCTTTCTCTGCAAGAAATGACCTTTCTTCTCCCCTGAATGACCTGGACAGAACCAACAAGGACATTTAAGCGGGGACCAGCAAGATGTTAGGTTTGCAGTCAGTCCCTCACACTTAGGCAGAGGGAGCTGATCCACTGCCTGGACTCATAAACTGGGGTTAAGAAGTGAGCACCTGAGAAGACAGCATCCTCTTCTCTCCTCCCCCCATGATCTGGGATGTCTGAGAACCACACACCTCCCATTGCATTTTGGCTCACCCCTAGAGTCCCCTGAGAGACCTTTGGAGGTCAACCTTTGGAGGTCAACTGTGTCAAAGAAAGATGATCAGGGAGTGCAAAGAATGAAGCCTAAAAATGAGGAAGTCAGGGCGTGAATAGACTCCTGTGCAGATAAGCCACATAAATGCAAATCAATCAAGCCCTGGACATATCCAGGACTACAAGCTGAACTCAAAGAAAGAATACAGAGCAATCAAGGGAACTGAGATAGCAACTGGGGATATGATACCCTGTCCCACTACCCTCCTGGGGTGTCTGTTTCAGGAACAGGCACCCTTAGAAAAGGAGGTATTTTACAAATAAAATACAGAGGAAAACCAGGGGCCCAGGCAACCGGAGAGAAGTGCTATTCAGAGGTGCAGCCTCACCAGCCCCAAATGGAAAATCCCAGGACAGTTGTAATATTGTTTCCTTGTTAATGGTGACCAAAGGCTTTCTTGGATCCTAGAAAGAATTTTTCTGTGGTGATTAAGTAGAAGACCTTTTCTTAATAGGGCATTTTATAATATATATTATACATGTGAATATACAAAATGCAATGATGTATATTTGAAGTCTTAAAAACCTTTGACAAAGAGATCCCAACGAAGTCTAGAATCTGTTCATACAAGAAGATATTTTCTAATTCATAACAGTGGCCTTTCTGGACAGTGAATACATTTAATCCATGTTAAAACTGCAACTTTCCTTTTAAGCTCTTCTTTAGCTGTATCCCATAAAGTTTTATATATGCTGTCTTCATTCTGTCCCAATATTTTCTAATTCCCTTTGTGATTTCTTCTTTGATCTGGGTTATTTAGAAATGTGTTGTTTAATTTGCAGATATTTGGAGAGTTCTCAGATTTCCGTTGTTGCTTTATAATTTAATTTTATTGCATTTGCAAAAGATACTTTGAGTCACATCAATCCTTTTACAAGCATGGAAACTTGTTTTGAGGCCTATCATATGGTCTTTCCTGGAGAATGTCCCACATGCCCTTGAAAGAATGTATTTTGCTTCTGTTGGGTGAATTATTCTATAAATGTCAGTTGGATCATGTTGATTAACTGTTTTTCAAATCTTCTATATCTTAGTTCTTTTTTTTCCCCCCTCTGGCTAGGCCACACAGCACATGGGATGTTAGTTCCCTGACCAGGGATTGAACCTGTGCCCCCCACATTGGAGTTGTGGTCTTAACCACTGGATTACCAGGAAAATGCTCAAATCTTCTATATTTTTATTAATTTTCCATCTACTTGTCCTAGCACTATAAAAGGTCATGAAATTTGGAACTATAAATATTGAATAGTCTGTATCTCCTTTCAGTTCTCTCAGTTTTTGCTGGTTATATTTTAGAGTCTTGTTAGGTTCACATGCATTTCAAATAATTTTATTTTTGTGATATTGTGACCCTTTTTACTATTATGAAATGTCCCTGTTTATCTCTACTAAAATATATTTTGAAAAAAAAAGAAAAAATAAAATAAAAAATATCTTGTAACAATCTATGTTGTTTGATATGAATAATATAGCCTATTCTAAGCTGTTATAGTTTTTTTACTGTTTGTATAATATATCTTTTCTATGCTATAACTTTCAATCCAGCTGTATTCAAAGAATTTGAAGTATGTTTCTTATAGTCAAAACATAGTGGACTCTTTCTTTCCTATCTAATCTGATAATATCACCATTTTCATTGAACTGTTTAGTCTATTTGATGAATCATTTAATGCAATTTTTGATATCAGTAGATGTGATATTTGTCAGCAAAGTTTTGTCAGCAAAATTCGCATTTTGCTATTTGTTTTCACTATGGCTTTTCTATTTTTTGTTTCTTTGTTCTTCCTTTGCTACTAGCTTTTGGGTTGAACAAACATTTCTGATATATCATTTTAATTCCTCTGTTGATTTGGAGGGTAGTTTTTTTGTTGTTGTTTTGTTTTTATTTTCTTAGTGTTTGCTACAGGGATTTAAATATACATTTTAATTTATCAATATAATTTATGTTAATATTGCCTTAATTTTAGTAAGATATAGCACATCAAATAAATTTTTAAAATCAAGAGAATATGTATTTATACCTTCTTTAATATTTATCCACACAAAGAATAGCAAGGAGAGATAAGAAAGCCTTCCTCAGTGATCAATGCAAAGAAATAGAGAAAAACAATAGAATGGGAAAAAATAGAAATCTCTTCAAGAAAATTAGAGATACCAAGGAAATATTTCATGCAAAAATGGGCACAATAAAGGACAAAAATGGTATAGATCGAACAGAAGCAGAAGATATTAAGAAGAGGTGGCAAGAATACACAGAAGAACTACAGAAAAAAGATCTTCATGACCCAGATAACCATGATGATGTGATCACTCACCTAAAGCCAGACATCCTGGAGTGCAAAGTCAAGTGGACCTTAGGAAGCATTACTATGAGCAAAGCTAGTGGAGGTGATGGAATTCCAGTTGAGCTATTTCAGATCTTAGAAGATGATATTGTTAAAGTGCTGCATTCAATATGCCAGCAAATTTGGAAAACTCAGCAGTGGCCACAGGACTGGAAAAGGTCAGTTTTCATTCTGATCCCAAAGAAAGGCAATGCCAAAGAATGTTCAAACTACCACACAATTGTACTCATCTTAGATGCTAGCAAAGTAATGCTCAAAATTCTCCAAGCAAGGTTTCAACAGTAGATGAACTGAGAGCTCCCAGATGTTCAAGCTGGATTTAGAAAAGGCAGAGAAATCAGAGACCAAATTGCCAACATCTGCTGGCTCACAGAAAAAGCAAGAGAATACCAGGAAAACATCTACTTCTGCTTCATTGTCTATGCTAAAGCCTTTGACTGTGTGGATCACAACAAACTGTGCTAAATTCTTAAAGATATAGGAATACCAGACCACCTTATCTGCCTCCTGAGAAATCTGTATGCAGGTCAAGAAGCAACAGTTAGAACTGGATATGGAACAACAGACTGGTTCCAAATTGGGAAAGGAGCATGTTAAGGCTGTATATTGTCACCCTGGTTATTTAACTTATATGCAGAGCACATCATGCGAAATGTCAGGCCAGATGAAACACAAGCTGGAATCAAGATTACTGGGAGACATATCAATAATCTCAGATATGCAGATGACACCATCCTTATGGTAGAAGGTGAAGAGGAACTAAACCTGCCTGACTTCAGATGATACTACAAAGCTACAGTCATCAAGACAGTATGGTCCTGGCACAAAGACAGAAATACAAATCAATGGAACAAAATAGAAAGCCCAGAGATAAATCCACACACCTATGGACACCTTATCTTTGACAAAGGAGGCAAAAATGTACAATGGAGAAAAGACAATCTCTTTAATAACTGGTGCTGGGAAAACTGGTCAACCACTTGTAAAAGAATGAAACTAGAACACTTTCTAACACCATACACAAAAATAAACTCATAATGGATTAAAGATCTAAATGTACGACCAGAAACTATAAAACTTCCAGAAGAAAACATAGGCAAAACACTCTCTGACATAAATCATAGTAGGATCATCTATGACCCACCTCCCAGAGTAATAGAAATAAAAGCAAAAATAAACAAATGGGACCTAATTAAGCTTAAAAGCTTTTGCACAACGAAGGAAACTATAAGCAAGGTGAAAAGACAGCCTTCAGAATGGCAGAAAATAATAGTAAACGAAGCAACTGACAAAGAATTAATCTCAAAAATAAACAAGCAGCTCCTGCAGCTCAAGTCCAGAAAAATAAACGACCCAATCAAAAAATGGGCCAAAGAACTAAACAGACATTTCTCCAAAGAAGACATACAGATGGCTAACAAACACATGAAAAGATGCTCAACATCACTCATTATTAGAGCAATGCAAATCAAAACCACACTGAGGTACCATCTCATGCCAGTCAGAATGGCTGCTATCAAAAAGTCTACAAACAATAAATGCTGGAGAGGGTGCAGAGAAAAGGGAACCCTTTTCTCTGTTGGTGGGAATGCAAGCTAGTACAGCCACTATGGAGAACAGTGTGGAGATTCCTTAAAAAACTGGAAATAGAACTGCCATATGACCCAGTAATCCCACTGCTGGGCATACACACTGAGGAAACCAGAAATGAAAGAGACGCATGTACCCTAATGTTCATCTGAGCACTGTTTACAATAGCCAGGACATGGAAGCAACCTAGATGTCCATCAGCAGACGAATGGTTAAGAAAGCTGTGGTACATATCCACAATGGAATATTACTCAGCTATTAAAAAGAATGCATTTGAATCAGTTCTAATGAGGTGGATGAAACTGGAGCCTATTATACTGAGTGAAGTAAGTCAGAAAGAAAAACACCAATACAGCATATTAATGCATATATATGGAATTTAGAAAGATGGCAACAATGACCCTATATCAGTTCAGTTCAGTCACTCAGTCGTGTCCAACTCTTTGTGACCCCATGAATCGTAACACACCAGGCCTCCCTGTCCATCACCATCTCCCGGAGTTCACTCAAACTCACGTCCATCGAGTCCGTGATGCCATCCAGCCATCTCATCCTCGGTCATCCCCTTCTCCTCCTGCCCTCAATCCCTCCCAGCACCAGGGTCTTTTCCAATGAGTCAACTCTTCCCATGAAGGTGGCCAAAGTACTGGAGCTTCAGCTTTAGCATCATTCCTTCCAAAGAAATCCCAGGGCTGATCTCCTTCAGAATGGACTGGTTGGATCTCCTTGCAGTCCAAGGGACTCTCAAGAGTCTTCGCCAACACCACAGTTCAAAAGCATCAATTCTTTGGTGCTCAGCCTTCTTCAGAGTCTAACTCTCACATCCATACATAACCACAGGACAAACCATAACCTTGACTAGACAGACCTTTGTTGGCAAAGTAATGTGTCTGCTTTTGAATATACTATCTAGGTTGGTCATCACTTTTCTTCCAAGGAGTAAGCGTCTTTTAATTTCATGGCTGCAGTCACCATCTGCAGTGATTTTGGAGCCCCCAAAAATAAAGTCTGACACTGTTTCCACTGTTTCCCCATCTATTTCCCATGAAGTGATGGGACCGGATGCCATGATCTTCGTTTTCTGAATGTTGAGCTTTAAGCCAACTTTTTCGCTCTCCTCTTTTACTTTCATCAAGAGGATTTTTAGCTCCTCTTCACTTTCTCCCATAATGGTGGTGTCATCTGCGTATCTGAGGTTATTGATATTTCTCCTGGCAATCTTGATTCCAGCTTGTGTTTCTTCCAGCCCAGCATTTCTCATGATGTACTCTGCATAGAAGTTAAATAAGCAGGGTGACAATATACAGCCTTGACATACTCCTTTTCCTATTTGGAACCAGTCTGTTGTTCCATGTCCAGTTCTAACTGTTGCTTCCTGACCTGCATACAGATTTCTCAAGAGGCAGGTTAGGTGGTCTGGTATTCCCATCTCTTTCAGAATTTTCCACAGTTTATTGTGATCCACACAGTCAAAGGCTTTGGCATAGTCAATAAAGCAGAAATAGATGTTTTTCTGGAACTCTCTTGCTTTTTCCATGACCCTATATGTGAGACAGCAAAAGAGACACAGATATAAAGAACAGACTTTTGGATTCAGTGGGAGAAGGCGAGGGTGGGATGATTTGAGAGAATAACATTGAAGTATGTATATTACCATATGTGAAATAGATTGCTAGTCCTGGTTTGATGCATGAGACAGGGTGTTCAGGGCTGGTGCACTGGGATGACCCTGAGGGATGGGATGGGGAGGGAGGTGGAAGGGGGGTTCAGGATGGGGAACACATGTACACCCATGGCTGATTCATGTCAATGTATGGCAAAAACCACTACAATATTGTAAAGTAATTAGCCTCCAATTAAAATAAATAAATTAATTTTTTTAAAAAAGCAAGGGAAGAGGAGCTCTATTCAGTTAAGAAACTTAATAGATACAGCAACCAAATGCAATGTGGAGGCTTTGTTTGACTCTATTCAACTATTAATTCAACTGTTTGGGTTTTTTTTAAGTATTTTTGAGGTAATCAGAGAATTGCTAATACTGACTGGGTGTTAAATGATAAAAGGAATATCATTAAGTTTGTTATATTGATGGCACTGTAATTATAAGGGAAAAAATCCTTATCAATTAAATATACATAACAAACTAAAAGAAAAATGAAGAGCCTCTTGAAAGTGAAAGAGGAATGTGGAAAAATGGTTTAAAACTCAACCTTCAAAAAACTAAGATGATGGCATCCAGTCCCATCACTTCATTGCAAATAGATAGGGGGAAAATGAAATAGTGACAGACTTTATTTTTTTGAGCTCCAAAATGACTGTAGATGATGACTGCATCCATGAAAATAAAAGACGTTTGCTCCTTGGAAGAAAAGCTATGACAAACCTATATAGAGTATTAAAAAGCAGAGACATTACTTTGCCAACAAAGATCTGTCTTAGTCAAAGTTATGGTTTTTCCAGTAGTCATGTATGGATATGAGAGTTGGACCATAAGGAAAGTTGAGCAACAAAGAATTGATGCTTTTGAATTGTGTTGTTGGCGAAGACTCTTGAGAGTCCTTTGGACTGCAAGGAGATCAAACCAGTCAATCCTAAGGGAAATCAGTCTGGAATATTCATTGGAAGGACTGATGCTGAAGCTGAAGTTCCAGTACTTTGGCCACTTTGTGTGAAAGGCTGACTCACTGGAAAAGACCCTAATGCTGGGCAAGATTGAAGTCAGGAGAAGATGGTGACAGAGGATAAGATGATTGGATGACAACACCAACTCGATAGACATAAATTTCAGCAAGCTCTGGGAGTTGATGATGGACAGAGAAGCCTGGTGTGTTGCAGTCCATGGGGTCACAAAGAGTCGGACACCAGTAAGTGACTGAACTGAATTGACACCATTTCCAGTGTTCTTCATTTCTTCCTGTGGATTTGCCTTATTGTTCCGTATCCTTCTATTTTCTATCATTTTCTATAGAATTTCTTATAAGGCTGTTCTTGTTATAACAAATTCTCTCAGTCTTTGTTTATCTGGGAATGTCTTTATTTCATCTTAATTTTTGAGATGTACAATTCATGGTTGACTGCTTTCTTTTATTACTTTGACTATTTCATTCCACTGGCTTCCGTCCTCCACTGTTTCAGGTAAGAATTGGGCTGTTAATTGCATTGTTGTCCCCCAGTTTGGGGTGAGTTTTTCTCTTGCTGCTTTAAAGACTTTCTATTTGTGTTTAACTATGATGTATGAGGTGGAGAAGACTCTTGAGAGTCCCTTGGACTGCAAGGAGATCCAACCAGTTCATCCTAAAGGAGACCAGTCCTGGGTATTCATTGGAAGGACTGATGCTGAGGCTGAAACTCCAATACTTTGGCCACCTCATGGGAAGAGTTGACTCACTGGAAAAGACCCTGATGCTGGGAGGGATTGAGGGCAGGAGGAGAAGGGGACGACCAAGGATGAGATGGCTGGATGGCATCACTGACTCTCTGCATAAGAGTTTGAGTGAACTCCAGGAGTTGGTGATGGACAGGGAGGCCTGGTGTGCTGCAGTTCATGGAGTCTCAAAGAGTCGGACACAACTGAGCGACTGAACTGAACTGATGGGCTGGTGATTTTTATGTTTATTTTATTCAGGGTTTGTTGAGCTTTGTGGGTGTGTAGATTAATACTTTACAACACAGACTTCCTTAGTGGCTCAGTAGATAAGAATTCACCTGCCAACTCAGGGGACATGGGTTTGATCCCTGGTCCAGGAAGAGTCCACATGCCTTGGAGCAACTAAACCTGCGAGGTGCAACTACCAAAGTGCTCCACAACAAGAGAAGCCACTGCAATGAGGATCCTGCGCATTCTAACAAAGAATAGCCCACACTCACTGCAACTAGAGAAAGCCCATGCAAATCAACCAAGACCCAGCACAATCAAGACTAAACAAATGAAATTATATGAAAATATTTTACAAAAAATTGTAAATTTTCAGCCCTTATTTCAAGTATTTTTTCTCCCATTTCTTTCTTCTCCTTCTGGGACTCTCACTATATGTTGGTGTGTTTAATGTTGTGTTGTAGTTCTCTGAAGCTCTGTTCATTTTTTTTAAATCTATTTTTTCTCTATTCTACACATTAGATAGTTTCTGTTGACTTATCTTCATTGATTCATTCTTCTGTCATCTCAAATTTATCCATTTAATTAGCTTTTATTTTCGTTATTGTGCTTTAAAATTCTAGAATTTCTACTGATCCCTTTTTATTGTTTGTTTCTTTATTGAGAAATTCCTATTTGAGGATCATTGTCATTATGCTTTTATTTAATTTTTAAAATATATGCTAAGAGCTGTTTTGAAGTCTTTGCTAAATATAACATCTGGGTCCACTCAATTTCTACAGACTTTTTTCTCATGAGAATGAATCATATTTTCCTGTTATTTTTTATATCTCATGATGTTTTCTTGAAAACTGATTCTTTAGACCATATATTGTAACATTTCTGGATTACATTTTTTTCCATGAGGTAGTTGTTGTTGTTAGAAACTTATTTGGACTTAATCTGCAGAATCTATTTCCCTGAGATATGCAGCCACTGATGTCTCTGCTCGATTGTTTTTAAATTCTTGTTTTGTTTTTCTGCCTAGCTTTCTAGGGGTTGTCCTGTGAGTGCATAGCTTTCTGGTAAGTCAATGATTCATGAGGTTGTGCTTGAGAACCTTGAGCCTCTAAGGCTTCCACCCTCTGCTGATAGATCTGTGTGTATGTTAAGCTTTCGATGTTTAGCTAGTTTTCCAGTTGGCCTCATCTTCATTTTCCTCTAGACCTTCTTGGGTGCCCTGTAAAGATGAGCATCATTTCCCATATATCCAAGGAGATAAGGAGAGCTCATATAGCCCTTCTATGGTTCTCTCATTTTCAGCATCTCCTTATTAAGTTTCTGACTGGTCTGTCACGTCCCACAACTGGGACTGCAAACTCAGGTTAGCAAAGCTATGAGCATTTCCCATTCACTTCTGCCACATATGCTTCTTTTACTGATAATGCTGCCAGGGAGGGGTTTTGGCCCTCCACCCAAATCAAGTCAGTCCCCTCCAGCAGTGAAGCTGTTGTTTTTCATGGGCAGTCCTGCTCTGGCAAGATTGCTTCATTGACCAAGCTTTTGGAGGAGGAATGAGGGAGCAACAGATCCAGGCAAGAGGGATGCAGACTCTCTGCAGACTTCCACTCTTGTCGTCCAAAGTCCTAACAGATTTTCATGAATAAACACTTCTCAGTTCCTTGTTTGTCCCCAATTGACTTTTGGAGTCCTGAAACAGTTGTTTTGAATTGTTTTTTTTTTTTTTCCAGTTCTGTTTGTTTTTGGGGGAAGAAGTTTCATTAAACTCTTCACTTTGCTTTAATAGAATCTTATCTCTGAATAAAACCTGTGAGTCAATTGCTTCAACATGTATCATGGTGGGTTTTTTCCCCATTTACCCTGTCTTGAGCTCTTCAATAATCTGGGTATATTTTCTGCCAAGAATTTCTTAGACTTATTTTGCTTTTTCATAGCATCTTTATTCTAATAACAAAGAAGACCTCTGAAGATGATTATGAAAGCATTCTAACATTTTTGTCTCTTTCTAAGAATTTTTCCTTATGTTTCAATTCACACAAAATAAACTTTGGTGCAGAGATGTCTAGAACACAGGGTGTTGACCATATTTAATAACCTCTTTTGTCTTAAAAAGAGGTTTATATTTATATTCATAAATTTATAATTATATTCATTTATATTTATATATTTATTATATTTATATATTTATTATATTTATATATTTATTATATATTTATATTCATTTATATCATTCATATTTATATTCATTTTTAATTATATTCAAATTTATATTTATATTCATAAACATAAAGGTGGCTCAGATGGTAGAGAATCTACCTGCAATGTAGGAGACCCTGGTTCGATCCCTGGGCCGGGAAGATCCCCTGGAGAAGTGAATGGCTACCCACTCCAGTATTCTGGCCTGGAGAATTCCATGGACAGAGGAGCCTGGCGGGCTACAGTTCATGATGTCACAACGAGTTGGACACAACTGAGTGACTTTACTTCATATATAACATGTCAAATTTCAGTTGCACACTTTTACCTATGTTTCTTCAGTATTATAAAATACTCCATTAATTAAAATCCTATGAATACTGAAGTAAATTTCACAAATTTTGAAAGAAACTCCACAAAAAAGTTTTATAAGTAGCAAATAGAGGTATGAAAATTTTCACATTACTAACTGCCAGGGAAATAGAAATGATACACAATGACATGCCATTCCACGCCCACTAGAGTATGAATCCAAGAGGCAAACTGGAGCTCCCACAAATATTTGTTAGGGCTATAAAATGACACAACTATTTTGTAAAACATTTTGACAGTTTCTGATAAAGTAAACATACACTTATCATATAACCCATCCTTAGGTATTTGCCTGAGAGAAATAAAAGCTATCCACAAAAAGACTTTTACAAGAATGTTTATAGCAGCTTTATTCATAACTGCCCCAAACTGGAAACAATCCCCAAATCCATCAGTCACAGAGTAGATAAGCAGATTGCCATATAGCTATATAATGTGGTACTAGTTAACAGTAAAAAGCCACAAACTAATATATATACAATAATCTGGAGGAATCTGGAAAACTTGCTGAGTGAAAGAAGCCAGACACACAAGGCTACATCAGTTTAGCTCAGTTCAGTTCAGTCGCTCAGTCGTGTCCCGACTCCATGAATCGCAGCACGCCAGGCCTCCCTGTCCATCACCATCTCCCAGAGTTCACTCAGACTCACGTCCATCGAGTCCGTGATGCCATTCAGCCATCTCATCCTCGGTTGTCCCCTTCTCCTCCTGCCCCCAATCCCTCCCAGCATCAGAGTCTTTTCCAATGAGTCAACTCTTCGCATGAGGTGGCCAAAGTACTGGAGCTTCAGCTTTAGCATCATTCCTTCCAAAGAAATCCCAGGGTTGATCTCCTTCAGAATGGACTGGTTGGATCTCCTTGCAGTCCAAGGGACTCTCAAGAGTCTTCGCCAACACCACAGTTCAAAACCATCAATTCTTCGGCGCTCAGCCTTCTTCACAGTCCAACTCTCACATCCATACATGACCACAGGAAAAACCATAGCCTTGACTAGACGGACCTTAGTCGGCAAAATAATGTCTCTGCTTTTGAATATACTATCTAGGTTGGTCATCACTTTTCTTCCAAGGAATAAGAGTCTTTTAATTTTATGGCTGCAGTCACCATCTGCAGTGATTTTGGAGCCCAGAAAAATAAAGTCTGACACTGTTTCCCCATCTATTTCCCATGAAGTGATGGGACCGGATGCCATGATCTTGATTTTCTGAATGTTGAGCTTTAAGCCAACTTTTTTGCTCTCCTCTTTCACTTTCATCAAGAGGCTTTTTAGTTCCTCTTCACTTTCTCCCGTAAGGGTGGTGTCATCTGCGTATCTGAGGTTATTGATATTTCTCCTGGCAATCTTGATTCCAGCTTGTATTTCTTCCAGTCCAGCGTTTCTCATGATGTACTCTGCATAGAAGTTAAATAAGCAGGGTGACAATATACAGCCTTGACTCCTTTTCCTATTTGGAACCAGTCTGTTGTTCCATGTCCAGTTCTAACTGTTGCTTCCTGACCTGCATAATGTGATTCTATATCTATGAAATTCTGGAGCAGGTGAAAAAGAAAAATACCTAGTGATAGAAAGGATTTGGGGGATGCCTGAGCACAGTGGGGTGGGGAGTTATCTGCAAAGGAGCAGAAAAGAAGTTCTCAGAGGTAAGGGGATAGAAGTATTCTGTATCTCGATTATGGCAGCGGCCACAAAGGTCATACATTTGTCAAACTCAAAGAGCTAACTACCACTTTATTTATTTATTTTTTCCTTTTGGCCACACTGGCTGTGCAGTATACAGGATCTTAGGTCCCTAGCCAGGGATCAGATTTCCACCCCCTGCATTAGGAGCTCTGAGTCCTAACCACTGGACGGTCAAGGAAGTCCCGCTACCCCCTTTAACACAGTAGCCTGGCAGTATACGTAAATTACACCTCAATGAACTTGATGCACAATGTACTTAGCACCATTGGCAGCACGTGGTAAGCATTTCGAGAATGTGGTGACATTTGTGGTGAAATCGTAGTAGGATGGGGACACTCCTTCTCCTGCTTGCCTGAAGAGCTGGAACTTCAAATTCCCCAGTGGCTTCCCAACCCCTTGAGAAGAGAGACAGTGTTGTCCGTGGGAGTTTGGAGGCTTGGGCTTCGTCTGCCTCTGGAATCCTGTCCAAACCAGTGAACGCTTTGAGTCTCCCTTTAAAAAAAAAATAGATTGAGTTTTATGTGCCCTAAGATCCCTTCCAAAATAAAATGTCCAAGGTTCTGTTATCAGACATATTTATTACAAATAAGATCTGTGAAAGTAATTTAGTTTCCACATTTCTTAATCCGTTTCTCTTATTTAATGCCTTGTGATCCTGGACACTCTCTCTGCCAAACTCCTTTCCTCTTACAACCAAAATTTTATTTACTTTTGTCCCATTTCCTTAGTGTTGCTAAACAACAGGAAAGAGTCCATTGATCCACTGTTACTACGGAACACGCCTCGTCCAAGTGCCTTGAAGCAACAACATAACGTTGACCTTGCTGTGAGCCTACAACTTGGGCAGCAGGACAGCTCGCCTCTGCTCCCATTGGCAGCAGCTGGGGCAGCTCAGTCTTGCGCCTGGTGTCTGGACTGGGAGGTCTCCAACTCTGGAGGTGGGAGCAGTGGGGACCCTGAGCACCTCTCTCTATGTCCACGTGTTCTTGCCATGTGGACTTTCCAGCCTGGTAGCTTCTGAGGAGCTGGATTTCTTACATGTAGACTCCACGCCCCAGATAGGCATAGTGAGAGAAAGAGAAAAATGTAGAGAAACAAGAGACACTGAGACAGAGATAGAGAGACGGAGAGACAGGGAAGGCTCACCCTCTGGAGAGAAGCTGCGCTGCCTCCCCTCCCCTAGTTTGAAAAGTCACAGAGTTGTCAGTTCTACCTAATTATGGTGATCAGAGCAGATCACTGAGGCTGGTCTATGTGCATGTGAGGGCTTCCCTGGTGGTTCAGATGGTAAAGAATCTGCCACAGTGCAGGAGACCTGGATTCAATCCCTGGCTTGGGAGGATCCCCTGGTGAAGGGAATGGCTACCCAGTATTCTTGCCTGGAGAATCCCATGGACAGAGGAGTCTGGTGGGCTACAGCCCATAGGGTGGTAAAGAGTCGGATACGACTGAGTGACTGACACACACACACATTCACGTGGAGGGGGATTAGAGGCGACCATTTGATAACAGTGTTTAGGAACCCAAGGGAGTTTTAACATCATGGCCAACTAGTCGGAGTCAAGGTTTTACGGACGATAGCATGGCTTAAGAAGGGAGTTCCCACTTATCTCTCACGGTGTTGGCCTGTCAAGGTCACTACTGTCCTACCTCGGAGAACTGGCACGTCTGGTGCCGTGGTGGTCCCTGTGGAAGGTAGAATCCTTGGATCCCTGAATGCAATGAAAAACTTTTCCTTGTGTACCCCTCAGCAGTCAACTTGAAGGAGTGTGTGTGTGTGTGTTAAGTCACTTCAGTCGTGTTTGACTCTGCGACCCTGTGGACTGTAGCCCGCCAGGCTCCTCTGTCCATGGAATTCTCTGGGCAAGAATACTGGAGTGGGTTGCTATGCCCTCCTCCAGGGCATCGAACCCATGACTCTTATGTCTCCTGCATTGGCAGGCAAGTTCTTTACCACTAGTGCCACTTGGGAAGCTGGAAGGAATGGTTTGCAACAACCTCAGTCCTCCCTGCAGCTGGAAGGGAAGGGCAGGCTGCTGACAATGTCCTGACTCAGTGGAGGGTCCGTGAGAAACATTTTCATTCAGACTCTGTCAACCAACAACCTACTGAGGAACAGTTCTGAGGGTAGCACCTCACACAGTAAAAACGGCTCATTCTATGACTAGAGCTAAATCCACAGAGCAGATATCCGCGTAAATGCAACACATTCATGACCTGGAGCCAAATAGCAGGACCTCAGACTTCTCACTCTGGGGGTCTGCAGAAGTTCTCACACTCTGCCATCCCAGCCCCAGAGGAGAGTCTGTATCCCACAGCTTCCTAGATCACTGCCCTAAGACTTCCCTCCGAGGAGAACCTTTTTAATCATCACTGTTAATTTTAAATATTCATGTGATTTTTGTATCCTATACCATAATCTCTCTGTTTATTTTAATATAAAATGAGGACTTCCCTGGCAGTGCAATGGTTAAGACTTCACCTTCCTTAAATCAGACAGAGAAGGAGGAATATCATATGACATCCTTTATATGTGGAATCTAAAAAGAAATGACACAAATGAGCTTAAAACAGAAAGACTCACACACTTGCAGAACAAACTTATAAGGTTACCAGAGGGGAAAATGGGGGGAAGAGATAATTAGGGAGTTTGGGATGGACAGGTACACACTGCTCTATTTAAAAGGAATGACCAACAAGGACCTACTGTATAGCGCAGGGCACTCTGCTCAATGTTATGCAGCAGCCTGGATAGGAGGGGAGAATGGGTACATGTATGTGTATATCTGAGTCCCTTTGCTGTTCACCTGAAACTATCGCATTGTCGTTAATTGGTTATACCCCTATACGAAATAAAAGGTTGTTTTTCTTTAAAAAAAAAAAAAGAAAGAAAGAAAAAAAGACTTCACCTTCCAATACAGTGTGTGCAGGTTTGATCCCTGGCTCAGGAGCTGAGATCCCACACAGCTTCCAGCCAAGAAACCAAAACATAAAACAGAAGCAATATTATAACAAACTCAAATAAAGATTTAAAAAGGTTCACATTGAAAGAATATTTTAAAAATTAATTAAAAAGATAAAATGAATGTGATTTTACTCAAAATCACGAAAGTAAAATCGGTGCCCTGAGAAGAAGAGCTGTGTGTACTGTGATTGTTCTCTAGACACACCCAGGTACTTCTTGGACTTGAGAAGAGAAGAAACTGTAAATTCCATCTGAAAATATAATTTTAACGTCTAAGAGAATTTCTTTTTTATGCATTCTCATTTCTCACTAAGAATGTAAAAGGAAAAAGAACTAAGCTCATGTTGACAGTCTCCACTTAGTTCCCAGCCGGCAGCACCACCTAGCCAAGCATGTAGCTGAGCCACCCTGGAAGGACTATTCCAGCCCCAACTGATGCATGTGAAGTAGAAATCAGGTGTTTAAATGAGCCCTGCCCAAGCTGAAGGTCCGTAAACAAAATCAAACACTGCTGTTTAAGCCACTAAGCTATGGGGGTATTTATATTACATTACAATAGATAGCCAATGATGACCAAAGAGCTTGGAACAGATATTTCACAAAGGAAGATACACAAAGATACAATAAGTACAAGAAAAGACTATCATTAGTCATCAGGGAGATAAACATTAAAACCACAGAAGACATCACTACGCATCCATTAGGATGGCTAAAATTTAAAAAATAAAGTAAAAACTGACCCAGACCATGCGCTGGTAAGGATACAGAGGAACTGAAATGAATGCTCACACTTTGCTGAAGGCAAATGGTACAACCACTTCCAAAAATAGACAGTTTTTTAAAGACTTAAATTTAAACCAGCAAGTTCACCCCTAAATATTTACCCAAGAGAAATGAAAACATATGTCCACCAAAAATGTACACTAGAATGTTCCCAGAAACTTTTATCATGACAGCCCAACTGGATACTGTCCAAGTATCTATCAGCTAGAGAATGGACACACAAATTGTGGTATTATTATAGAATAGTAAATACAACCAAATACAATAAAAAGGAATAAACTATTGATACAAGCAATAACATCAATGAACCTAAAAATGGTGACAGTCAAGATATCCCTGGTGGTTCAGTGGTCGGGCCTTGCCCTTCCAATGCAGATGACATGGGTTCAATCCCTGGTTGGGGAACTAAGATCCCGCATGTCTCTCGGCTAAGAAACCAAAACATAAAACAGAAGCAACATTGTAACAAATTTAATAGAGACTTTAAAAATGGTCCACATCCAAAAACTTCTTAAAAAATACAATAATGAGGGAAGGAGATCAGATACATAATGATGCCTACTTTCTAAGTCCACTTATATGATATTCAAGGCTAGGCAAAACTAATTTAGTAAGTAGTTTAAAATCATGATTCTGTCTGAGACAATCTGGTTTCTAGAACTTGTGATCTTAACCATGATGCTATATCTGTAAATCCATGGATAAAGATTTTGAAGAAGATAATGATTTAATGTGTTATATGAGTGGTGAGGTTCTGGGGAAGATGGAATAATTAAGAGATAAGTTGAGGAGAAGTGAAATAGAACTTTGTTTTTGCTCTCTCTATATCTGGTTATTTCAAAATTTTTAAATGAGCATGTGTAATATTAAAAAATATTTTTTGAATGTAATTGACTTACAGTAAAATGCACAAGTCATGAGTGTATATTTTGGTGAATTTTGTGACAAATATACATCCATGTAAATGACACCTCAACGTCACCATCGCTGAATGCCAGAACAAAGGTGAGCACAATTAGAAGAAAATGGCACAATCTACATTCAACATTATAAAACTTCACAATGCATGGCATCAAGTAAAAGTGATCAGGTATGCAAAAACACAGAAATACATGGCTCATACCATGAAATAATCAATAAATAAAGGCAGAATCAGAAAGGACAGATATTAGAAAACAAAGACTTTAAAACAGCTATTATAAATATGTTTAATATGCTCAAGAAGAAGTGAGAAACACGAATATGATGAGAAGCCAAAAGAAAGGTTTTTAAAAGAGAGAGAGGCTGAAATGGAATTTCTAGAGATGAAAATTAAATCATCTGAAACAAAGAATATACTGACTAGATTAAAAGCTGATTAGATGCTATAGAAGAACAGATCAGGAAACGATCAGAAAACACAGTTATAGAAAATGTCTAAATGAAGTACAGAAAAGATTAACAAAAACATAAAATAATATATAGCACCTGTGGAACAATATCAAAAAACTCTAACATGTAAAATTAGAGTCCCAAAGAGAAAGAGAGATATGTGAAGAAATAATAATAGCTATAAGTTTATCCAAATGTAGTGAAGATAAGCCCATATGCCAAAAAAAAAAAAAAAATCTGTGGAACCCAAGCAGAAAAAATATAAATAAAGAAAACCATGCCAAAGTAATTACAAATTGCTAACAAAACAAAGGTTAAAAAAAATCTTCAAAGCAATCATAGATAAAAGGTAAATTACAGAGTAATACAAACAAACGCAACAGCAGAATTCTTATGATAAAATATGCAAGCCAAAAGAAAAGAGAGAAACATCTGAAAATGTTGAAGGAAACTATTATCATAGAATTGTATCCCCAGGAAAATTATCTTTTTAAAAATGAAGACAAAATAGAGAATATTAGAGATGGAAAAAATATTTCACATAAATAAAAGCTGAAGGGATCCATCAACAGCAGATCTGCATGAAAGATATTTTTTAAAAAACCAAAAAGCTTTTCACACACTAATGAAAAATCAGAGGGACTTCCCTGGTAGTCCAGTGGTTAAGACTCCAAGCTTCCACTGAAGGGGCGTGGGCTCAATCCCTGGTTGGGAAACCAAGATCCCGCATGCTGCACGGTGCAGACAAAAGAAAAAAATCAGAGATTGTCAGATTGGATTTCAAAAGCGAGACACCTACCAGACATTCTTTCATGTGCATGTGTGCAGCATCCTCAGCTGCTTCAGTCGTGTCCAACTCTTGGCAACCCTTTGCACTGTAGCCCACCAGGCTCCTCTGTCCATGGGATTCTCCAGGCAAGAATACTGGAGTGGCTTGCCATTTCCTTCTCCAGGGGATCTTCCTGACCCAAGGATCGAACCTGAGTCTCTTATGTCTTCTGCATTGGCAGGAAGTTTCTTTAGTACTGAGCCACCTGGGAAGCCCATTCTTTCATGTATAAAGATATTTTTTAAAAAGTTAAAACTAAGAGTATGGAAAACTAGTACCATGCAAAAACTAATAAATGGAAATCTGGAGTGACTATAATATCAGACAAAGTGCAATTGTGGCAGTGATCACTCTACAGTATATACAGATGTTGAATTATAAATGCTGTACACCTGACACTTATAATAATACTAATGAAAAGGATAATCCATCCAGCAACAGCAAAAAACAAAATCTTTTCAAATGTACACATAACATTCACAAAGAAAAGACCATATTCTGGATCGTAAAACATGTCTCAGTAAATTTAAGGGAATTTAAATCATATGAAGTATATTCTCTGCTCATAACAAAATTAAAAATAAAAATTAATACCAAAGAGATTCCTGGAAAATCCTCAAACCTTTATAAAATAAATAACTCAAGACAAAACTTAATCATAAGAGAAATTAGAGGACACTATGAACCAAAACAAAAATGAAAATATATCAAAATGTGTGGGATGCAGCCAAAGCAGTACTTAGAGGGAAATTTATAACTTTAAGTGCTTGTATTCGAAAAAGTCTCAAATCAGTTATCTAAGGTTCCATCCCAAGAAACTACAAAAGAAAGAGCAAATAAATATAAAGCCCATGTGAAACTTATACCTCAGTAACTCTGATAAAAATTTCTTATTCTGTGTTGACTTTGACCTGATAGTTTATCTTAAATCATTTCTTTTTCCTTTTGCTTTTCTTTTCTTCATAGCTATAGATCTTTCTTATAAATAACAGCCTTGCTGAAGAAAGCATATAATTATATACAAGGGCATACATAAAGAATTTCTGAATTTTATGGTACAAATTGTGTCAGTGAGTGACCATATATTAAGCCCTTACCATCTGCCAACCCTTGCACATGTGTTGTTTCATTTAATAACCAGGCTATGGTGGATCGCTAGGGGATTTTGATGGCTTAATTTATGATTCCCCAAAACCGCCATTTAAACATCCGTCTCCTGCAGAATTGTTGGATTTGGTTTATTTTCTCTGTTTTGTGTGAATATTTTCATCACACAAGAAACCATCTTGAAAAAGCCCCTCATAAATCTTGGTGTGTAAAAGATCAACTGGCTTTAATGAATCATGAGATCAAGTAGAATCGGTCTGGAAAACAGCCAGCACGTGGAGAGAAGAGATGGGGCAACCCACTGCAGTATCCTTGCCTGGAGAATCCCCATGGACAGAGGAGCCTGGCAGGGTACAGTCCATGGGGTCGCAAAGAGTTGGACATGACTGAGCAACTAAGCATAGCACAAGATACAGAGTGGGGATGCATTAACGTCCCTCTGAGTTTCCCCCGGACTCAGTCCCTACATGATACGACAACAGCGAGCGAGGGAAGACGAAGGTGTGAGATGCAGAGCCCGGAGAGGACAGCACACCCCACCCCACACCCCCCCAAGTGGTCAGAAGCCCACATTTTTCCTAGCAGTCCCAAGGTGTCTCCTCATCTAGTGCTCACTTACATTCAACCGTGGTGAACTTCCTCCCTGTGGGACAGCAGCTTCCCTTTCTTTGGTTCTGTTTGGGACACTGCTCTCTATATACATTAGGTGTGTCTCCTAGGTGACGCTAGTGGTAATGAACCCACCTGCCAATACAGGAGGTATAAGAGACACGGGTTCAGTCCCTGGGTCAGAAAGGTCCCCTGGAGGAGAGCATGGCAACCCACTGCAGTATTCTTGCCTGGAGAATCGCATGGACAGAGGAGCCCAGCAAGCCACAGCCCATGGGGTCGCACAGAGTCGGGCACAACTGAGGCAGCTTAGGACACTCACACAGAGACCAGTTAGTGTGCTCACCCCAATACTAACAAACATCACAGATCTACACAGAGGAATTATTTGTTTACTGGTGAGCTAATCAGAAGATATCACTACAGCTGTGAATCTTTCCCTGAATCAAAATGAGGGTTTGAGAATTATTCTTTTCAAAGGTCCATTCTAAATTATGGGGCTGTAATTCCATCTTGAAGGCTACTTGTGGGTCACGCTTCACTTCTTGTGGTTTACGACTTCAACCCAGGCCCTTGATGGAATTATAACCCAACAGGCACAGAGACTGCTATTTATCATCTGTTTATTTTACAACAGAGCATCTAGTATATTTTGGTTTTATGCTCCTGGAGAAGACAAGCAGGGAGGAGGAGATAAAAGAATTGAACCCAGGCTACAGCCATGTCCAACCAATTCTAAATCCTTGAGATAAAAAGGCAGACAACAGTCCAGACACGTTATCTCCACGTTAACAGATACCTGGAAGTCTCTTCTCTAATAAAACGTCCAAATGGCTGTTTGGTGTCTCTTCTGGGCTGAGCAGCAGAGCTCAGCAGGCAGACAAGAGGGTGGCCATCCCGCCTCCCCTCTCCACCCCACCACTGCCTCTGTCTGCTCTATGAACAACAAGCTCAGGCAGGCGGCTGCAAGTGCACAAAAAGCTGGGTCAGGGATCAGGCAGGGTCACTGGGCACTCAGGCCTTGGATTTGGCCGCTGGTCCCCGCGGTGTGCTGGGCGTGGACACCCCTTTCTCTTTCCATGCTGTCCCTAGGCTCTACCGCACACTTGGCTCTGGGCCTTGGCAAACATTCTAATTTGCTGCATAATTAATGTAACAGTGATTCAAGGCAGAGAGGCTTCTGGGACTAATTAGTGACCTGAATCTCCATGGTAGCCTGCATTCCATTCTTATCAGTGCCGGGAAGAGCTGCACTCCCTGAAACAATGTCTCCCACTTACGACTGCGACATAGCCAAGAGGCAAAGATCATCTTCCCCTTCAGAGTGCACAGATTCCAGGAGTATGTGATCACGTCCCGCAGGGACTGTACTTCCCCTGGAAGAGCCTCACCGAATTAGTCCCTCGTGAACTTTCAGGTTTCTATGTGGGTCTGGGGAGCTCTCGTTGCAGGTGGAGAAATAAAGACAGTCAGCAAGGGCTCGCTGACCATCCGCAGAATGGACAGCATTGTTCTGGGGGTTGGAGAAGCTTGAAAGAGAATGGAGGCCTCAGCTCTCTTTCCAGAGACCTTGTAATAGGATAATGAAGCCCACAGTGATGAGAATAGATGACCTGTGCATTCTCCTTCCTAACTTGATCCCTTGTTTGTCTGAGCTTGCATGGCTCCCAGTGTGCCAGTCATATACAGAGGAGCAGTTCAACGTCAGAGTGACCTCAGCCCAGGAAAGTCAGGGGCACTGCAGCAGAGATGCTCTCACTGCCTCCCCCGCCCCCGCCAGCTTCCTGGAGCTCCTCACCCCCATCAGAACCACTGCATTTCAGCTCACTTGCTCAGGCCCAGCCTGATGAAGCCTAGAGTCAGCAAGTTGTGGACACGGATAGTGGGCCAATCCAGTCTGACCACTCCTTCAATTCACGTACACATGTGGTCGTGGCTGCTTTCACGTGACAATGGCAGAGTTTAATAGTTGCAACAAGCATGGCATGACCCACAAGTCCTATAACATTTACTATTCAATTCTTTGCAGAAAAGTTTGCTGACCCCTGCTCTAGACCATCTGAAAGCACCCAGCAGGTGGGTGACCTTGGCTTCAGTCTTGGTGTCTTAGAATTCTTATTTTAGGAGTGAGCTTCGGACCAAACCAGAACAATGACTTTAACAAAATGTATCATTTTCAGCCTCTACTCACAATTACACAGTGACCAAGTGCCTGTTTGATAAACACGTAGGTGCTACTTACTATACGTCAGGCACTACTCTAAGCCCTATACCTCCGTGATCTCTTTTCATCCTTACTATCACCCTATCAAGTGGGCATCACTGCCTCCATTCACAGATGAGGAAACTAAGATGCAGAGAGGCTGTGTTACCTACAGCTATAAAACTAATAGCAAGTGACAGAGCCAGAATTTGAACCCAGGAAGGCTTCAAGTTCATTCAGACAAACCAGGACCTTCAACTTCATTCAGCAAACTTGCCAGTCAGAGCCTGTTTTTATGACATTCCCCAAAGTTGGGGTCGTAACATCTAGCCTGGATCTTTACGGGCTAATCAAATTTGCAGTGTCAAATATATTACTATAATTCAGTGTTGGTAAGGGTGCAATAAGATGGGTACTTCGGTACATTTTACATCAGTTCAGTTGCTCAGTCTTGTCTGACTCTTTGTGACCTCGTGGATTGAAGCACACCAGGCTTCCCTGCCCATCACCAACTCCCTGAGCTTGCTCAAATTCATGTCCATCGAGTTGGTGATGCCATGCAATCATCTCATCCTCTGTTGTCTCCTCTCCTCCTTCTCCTCCTTTTATATAGATTCCTCTATATATTTTTAAAATTAATTTATTTATTTTAATTGGAGACTAATTACTTTACTATATATATATATTTTTTTACTTTACAATATTATAGTGGTTTTTGCCATACATTGACATGAATCAACCATAGGTGTACATCTGTTCCCCATTCTGACCCTCCGTCCCACCTCCCTCCCCATCCCATTCCTCAGGGTCATCCCAGTGGACCAGCCCTGAGCCCCCTGTCTCGTGCATCGAACCTGGACTGGCGATTTATTTCACATATTATAATATACATGTTTCAATGCTATTGTCCCACCCTTGCCTTCTCTCACAGAGTCCAAAAGTCTGTTCTTTACATCTGTGTCTCTTTTGCTGTCTCATATATAGGGTCATCACTACCGTCTTTCTAAATTCCATATATATGTGTTAATATACTATACTGGTGGTTTTTTTTCTGACCTACTTCACTCTGTATAATAGGCTCCAGTTTCATCCACCTCATTAGAACTGATTCAAATGCATTCTCTTTAACAGCTGAGTAATATTCCTTTGTGTATATGTACCATAGCTTTCTCTATGTATTTTTATATAGATCTCTCCTACATTTTATATAGATTTGTAAATTGATTTGGGAAAAGAACTTTATTATGTTGCTCAAGTGTATTAAAAAGGATTAGGTCCCCAGTCTATGTTTAAATAATAACCCAACACACAGAGAAAGCTTTCCAAGCTATGATATTTATTGTGACAATATTTGTCACATGGAAAAATTAGGAAGTCTGCAATAGTAGATAAACGGTTAAATGAACTCATGGACTATTATCTTACACAGCATAACTGTGTATATATGTAAAAAGAGACTAGAAAAACTATATAAATGTTTGTTGAATGAACTGAATAACAACAACAATTCCAGAATGTTCTCCACAGATCATATTTTCACTTGCCAAAAGAAGGACCCAAATTCAGTTTGGAAAATATGGTGACTGGAGAGTCATGTGGTCATGCAGTCATGAAATCTGGAAGTTTCTACCAATAGCTCACTAACTACATGGCTCTAATGGTTAAAGAAATCTGCCTTTTCAAACTTCCAACCATTCTCAGCAGGTTGGGAGGTGAGACGACCAGAACAAAACCTGCATAAACCATGACAGATGTGTAAGATACTTCAGCCTTAACAGCTCTCCTACCAAAAGTGTCACGTGCTGATCTCTGTCACTGTTAATATGTGAAGTTATTTTTGAAAATATTTTCTTTTTTGGCACTTCAGGCGGGGGCTTTCTATTTGCTCTTCTCCGGACCTGCCTTCCTCATCTGGAACTCGGATTTGCGGTTTAGAACTTGAGACACTGTCCGTATTTCACAGTGCTTGAATCTAAATATTCTTCCTCATAACTGAAGGCAAATGACTGTTTTCTCCCTCTTCTTGCTGAATGTTCTCCTGGGTTGTGTTTTTCACTGTTGACTGATGTTTTTTCCTTGCGTTATGATGGTTGAAAGCCAAATGTACACGTTGCCAAGGGCAGCATGGTTGGGATCCGGCAGGACGGGGGGTGGGAAGGAAACCTTGCTCCTTGGATGATGGTGTTGTTTGGGCACTATTATGAGTGACTCACTTACGTTCAGTGTGGGAGCTGGAGCTTAAGGGAGTCTGACGGGGTGGGTGTGAGGCCGCTGACCCATCCTGGGGGCTGGGGACTTGATCTGTGTTTGATTTCTGCAATGCTTTTTGTGGCATAACTCAGTGAGGTTGTGCATAGGTACCAAAGCTCTCAGGCTACTAAGAGGCATCTACTTTCAAAGTTACATATGTGCAAATTTCTGCTTATTCCTCCAGGTGAGTGTCAAATGGAACAAGTACAAAGACATACATTTGGGATGAAATGATCATTTCATCAAGTATAATGAAGGATTCCCAGGTGGGTGACAGCTCATGTCTGGAAAAGCTGAAAGTTTCTGTGGGCCAATGGAAATTTCTGCAATAAAGGCACCCTTTATACCTTGATAGGGTCTGGCTTATACAGGTGTACAACTGTGTCAAAACCCACCCAATGTACAATTAAGACTCAGAATTCCTTTTTCATCAAAAGAAATACTGGAAACAAATATTAAGCTCTGGTTAATAGGCATGCTGAAGAATTTAGAGGGAATTCTATCTGAAATTCACAAAAAGTAAGATGGACTGCTGGTGGAAATGGGGCTGTATACACATGCAATAAAGCAAGGGTACTAAAGTGTCAGCATCAGAATCTAGGTGATGGTTCTATGCAGCGGTGTCACCTTGCTGGCACACGAGGGCAGGTTTTGGCCAGGTCTTCCCCAAGTTACATCGGTTGCTTAAGGCTGGCCATGGTGGGAATGTCAACACCATAGAAATCAGCAAATCATACAAATCAGAGCTGTTTAAATTTTTCATCTGGAGAGCCAGCTTACAAACACACCACTAGGTAGCTATGTGGGTTGTTCACTGCAAACTTCTTTCAACTTTTCTGTATGTTTGAAACTGTTCATAATAAAATATTGGCAAAACAATATGACTCCATGGGTTAAAAAAAATGTGAAAATTAGTTTTTAGACTTTTGCTTCTGTGTAGGATTCAGTAGGTAGAGGCAAGGTATTTCTAGCACTGCAACAGCTTGGAGAAAAAAAGACACATCACAAAAACAGTGTGGAGAACCACAGAGGCAAAGAGGACTAGAAGAATGAGAATCCCAGAGAGAAAGAGCACATGAAAGTGAGCTGAGGCTGCTAGTAGCTTTCTTCACTGAAGCAGGATGAGGGCACTTGCTAAAGTCCAGTCTAAGAACAGGGCTTATTATATGCAGAGAAGAGAGAAACCAGAGGGCGCTTGTCTGAGCCTTCTGCTTCATGCAAGAGAACAGATCCAGAGGGGTCCCAGACCCTTGGCTGGCTTCCCACAGGGCAGTTTCTGCACAGGGGTGGATAGGAACCTCTAGCTGAGCCAGCAAGGAGGGGTGTGATTGCCTCAAGCTCTGAGGTCCTGGAAGATGGTCACACAAATGGGAGGGGCTTATAACCATACCCAGCGGGGCTCCCCACCAGAACTCTGGAAAATTTCAAATCTTTAGGATGTGGAGGCTAAACTTTCAGGACAGAGGTGCCAGAGACACAGCAAGATCTCAATCCAAAGCCTGGGGAAACTTCTCCTGGATAGCAGCTGGACCTGGAGTCAGACCTCCCTCAGCCTCAGGTTCTGTAAGAAATGAAGTCTCACCAGAGGAAGGGCCCTGGGACAAACATGCTCCAGGTTAGAGTTAGAAACGTGTGCAGCCAGATGGAATTGAGTCTAACTGCAACCCAGCCATGACCCGGTCTAAGTTCTCACGGCATCAAGGCGATAAGCCCCTTACACTGCTTGTCTAGCTGGGGAAAGGGCAAAGCCCTATGGGAAAGTGACCTTTACTTCAGTCTCGATGGTTTTTTATACAAAACGCCTGGCAAACAGCCATAAGGAATGAGACAAGGATGTAGGAAAATGTGACCAAAAATCAGGAGGGAAAATAGACAAAAAAGCAGATCCACAAAATATCCAAAGGTTAGACTTAGGAGGCACAGAAGTTGAAAATAACCACTATAAATATTTTAAAGAAAATTGAGAAAATGATGGACAAAAAAGATGTCTAAAAGACAGAGAATCTCAACTGAGAACTGGAATGTATTTTTAAAAAGCAAGTGGACATGCTAGGACTGCAATACCTCAAAGCAAGAACTCTTTGGATGTTTTAACAGCAGAAGTCAAGGTAGTGAACCTCAAGACACGTGAACAGGAAAAAAACATGCTGAAGAACAGAGAGAAGTATGAGATACACAGAATACAAAGAGCCTAACAAGTGTGCAACTGGCATGCCCGACGGCAAGGAGGTAAAGAATGAGGAGTAAGGAGTATTTAAAACTAAAGCCCTTATAGGTACCAGGGGAAGATGTATTACATTTGGGTGTTCCTGTCCTGGTTGTTACATTTACTGACTATGTGCTACACTGAGAAAACCCCATACTTCTTCTGATCTTGCTTTTTCCTTGTCTGTAAAATTGAATCTGTAATATTAATTCCTTAGGACTTTCATAGTATCATCTGTACATGATAAAACTATATAAGGTAGGGTGAAAATTTCTTAACCTGTCATTGTCCTCATCACTGCGGTTTCTTTGTTCAGTTATTCTTGGGGGTATGTAATCTCCAGATCTAGCATACACGGGTTACATTTAGACTGTATCTCCTCTTCATTCTAAAATAATTCCATCCTTGTTGCATGAATCCCAGTGTTTTTCCTCCTTGTGTAACAAGCAGTATCTATGCCAGAGGTCACTGAAATTGTCACGTTGAAGACGTGTCACATTGAGTTCACTGAAATTGTCACGTTGAAGGATTTCCCTTCTGAGACTATTTTCTGGGACTTGAAGTTCTTGGGTGGAGGGAGAACAGAGGGGACAGCATTGGGAAATATGCCCCTAACGTAAGTTAGAGAGAGTCAAATTCACTTAAATTATTTGATCATTTAGTCTCTAGTCACATTGGAACTGAGTGAAAGCCCAGATTCATATCAGGAAGGGTGGATCCATAAGACTCACCAAAATGATGCGC
The DNA here is from genome assembly GCF_042477335.2 of Ovis canadensis. NCBI lineage: Eukaryota > Metazoa > Chordata > Mammalia > Artiodactyla > Bovidae > Ovis > Ovis canadensis. The sequence goes on along the minus strand of NC_091265.1, from coordinate 52,522,625 downwards.
AATTGTGAGCACACATATATATTTATAGGCCTTTATATACATACATATTAAAGTGCTCATGGAACACAAGCCTGGAAAACATGATTTCAGATGAAAGATGTGTTACCAGGGAAACCAAAACTTCCAGTATGCTGATTCTGAGATAATCCGTAAAATTCTAAACACCTTTTCTGAATTAGTTTGTGCTCTTTTGTCACGTGTGTTGTTGTTTTTATGAAGAAATAAAGAAAATAGAGGGTTTCCCAGGTGGCACTAGTGGTAGAGAAACTGCCTGCCAATGCAGGAGACATAAGAGACACAGGTTCAATCTCTGAATCGGGAAGATCGCCTGGAGGAGGACATGGCAACCCACTCCAGCATTCTTGCCTGGAGAATCCCATGGGCAGAGGAGCCTGGCGGGCTACAGTCCATGAGGTCTCAGAGTCGGACACGACTGAGTGACTTAGCATGCACTCACCTTTTTAAAAGCCCTACCTCCAAATACAGTCATATTGCAGGAAGGGTTCCAACATACGTATTTTTAGGAGACAATTCAGCTCCGTGGCTTCCCAGGTGGCACGGTGGTAAAGAATTTGCCTGCCAATGCAGGTGACATAGGAGACACGGGTCTGATCCCTGGACTGGGAAGATCCCTTGGAGAAGGAAATGGCAACCCACTCCAGTATCTTGCCTGGAGAATCTCATGGACAGAGGAGCCTGATAAGCTATTTAGTGCAGGAGATCACAAAGAGTCAAACATGACTTAATGACTGAGCACACATTCAGCTCATTACAAGCAGAGGAAAAAAGATCAAATGTTAGTCAATGGCCTCACAACTGAAAGTACTTTGCCACGTCCATGCCAGTAACAACTGGTCGACCCAGTAGATCAAAAAGCTACAGGCCTTTGTTTCTTTACTGAGGGGTTGTGGTGGGGTAGGTGGTGGAGGTGTGACCATCTCTGCTTGTTTTTTTTAGCTTAGGTTTGTGGGCTTGGAGCCCTGAGTCTTTTCTGTCCCCACCTTTCTGACCGTCTGATGGTCAGCCCTCTGTTCTCTTCACCCCAGATATCTTATCTTTTGAGAAATGGAGGCTTCCAGCCATTGCAAGTATGTCTCCAAAATGAAGCTTCCCAACTCTGGGGTCACAACTGCAGGGGAGAAGCCACAGAGCTGCCATCTTGGGATACCAAATGCCTGTTGGGGTGGGATGCTATAGGTCTCTGGCTTGGTTCTCTAGCCAAGACAAAACTCATTCTTTCCTGACAATGCATGTGAAGTAGAACATTTGCCCAAGTCAAGTCAGAAAATGCTTGTCACAGGGGAGGTCATGGACAGACACTGAGACAGAGGCATCTCAGACACTGAACTCTAGGAGCTCACAGTCCAGTGGGGAAGACAGACACTTAATGAAGCAGGAGCAGAGCCCGTGAAGACTCGAAGGTGGGAGCCAGTCATGCCCACTGAGAATCAGGGATCAGTTCACAGAGGTCCACAGAGGAGTCACATTCAGGCAGGATCTAGAAACAGGAACAGGAATTGGACAGGTGGAAAAAGCAAGGAGTGTGGGATGGTGTGAAGAAGGCAAATCCTTCCACTTGGATGAGAAAGCACGAACCAGGCCACAGAGGCACAAAGATGATGGAAATTCTCAGAGACACCATGACAACACTGGTGCAGCTCGCACGGGCTTCTCAGGATCACCCCCGAGTGCTGGTTAAAGCACAGATTGCTCCCCCACCCAGCTCAGGAGTTCCTGCTTCTGTGGGTGTGCAGCGCCATCCAAGGATCTGCATTTCTCTCAAGCCACCAGACAGTGTGATGCTGCTGATCTGGGGGCCACACTTTGACAGAGCACCAAATCCTAACCACTAGACCACCAGGGAGCATTGGGGTCACACTTGGAGAACTACCTCACTGAAGATGGTGAAGGACATATGGTGGGTAAGGCCAGAGTGTGGGCTTTCCTCTTTAGACGACGGTTGGTCACTGTGGCACTTGGGCAGCTGTTTCAGAGGAGAGCTGTCAGGCTGATGGAAATTTCGACAACTGTCTAGGGCTTGTGGCAAGTTCTGGAGCTGTTCCAACCAGGCCCCGGAATTTTCTCATCAGAATGGACAGTAAATTCCAGATGCAAGAGACATGGCAGAAGCAGAGTCAACTTTTCTTGGTGACGAGTTGAACAAGGAAGAATAGAAGGGGACGGTGAAGACACTTTACAGGTCCTTTTCAAGGGACTGAACAGAATTTAAAATGTTCCAGAGAAACAGCACAGAAAGAGAAGCACAAGAGAGAGCAGGTGTGTAGAAACGAGCAAGGGACCCTGGGAACCCATGGGCATAGTTCTGCATAGAAGAGGGAAGAAAATGAAAGTTAGCATGGAAAGAAAAGAAAGCTAGGGACTTCCCTGGCAATGCAGGGGGATCAGGTTTGATCCTGGTCGGGGAGCTAGGATCCCACATGCCTCAGGGCCAAGAAACCAGAAGCAGTGTTGTAACAAATTCAAAAAGATTTAAAAAGTGGTCTACATAAAAAAAAATTTTTTTTAATAATACAGGTAAAATCATAGGCTGAGGAGTGTCCATGAAGAGGCACAAAGGAAGGAGACATGTGAGTGTGGATGGAGGGGGAGCCCTGCAGAGGCGGATGGACCAGCAGCTTGGTAACTTATGGTGACTTGGAGGCTTATGTTTATTTAATTCTTTCAAAAATGTTCATTGAGCTTCAAAAGTATGCCTTGTGCTGAACTCTGAGGTCACAGCAGTGAGCAAAACAGAAGAGTACCTGCCACCATGGGGCTCCTGGGCATGGAGTCTGTCATCACAAATGCAAAGGAAAAGACAGGGTGTCACAGAGGGAATGACAGGGGAGGAGATGATGACGCTGAAGCTCAGGCTGGATACATGAGCCCAAAAAGAAGAGGCTGGGATGAGCCTTCTAGAACTAACACCCAAAAAGATGTCCTTTTCATTATAGGGGACTGGAATGCAAAAGTAGCAAGTCAAAAAACACCTGGAGTAACAGGCAAATTTGGCCTTGGAATGCGGAATGAAGCAGGGAAAAGACTAATAGAGTTTTGCCAAGAAAATGCACTGGTCATAGCCAACACCCTCTTCCAACAACACAAGAGAAGACTCTACACATGGACATCACCAGATGGTCAACACCGAAATCAGATTGATTATATTCTTTGCAGCCAAAGATGGAGAAGCTCTATACAGTCAACAAAAACAAGACCAGGAGCCGACTGTGGCTCAGATCATGAACTCCTTATTGCCAAATTCAGACTCAAATTGAAGAAAGTAGGGAAAACCGCTAGACCATTCAGGTATGACCTAAATCAAATCCCTTATGATTATACAGGAGAAGTGAGAAATAGATTTAAGGGCCTAGATCTGATAGATAGAGTGCCTGATGAACTATGGAATGAGGTTCGTGACATTGTACAGGAGACAGGGATCCAGACCATCCCCATGGAAAAGAAATGCAAAAAAACAAAATGGCTGTCTGGGGAGGCCTTACAGATAGCTGTGAAAAGAAGAGAGGTGAAAAGCAAAGGAGGAAAGGAAAGATATAAGCATCTGAATGCAGAATTCCAAAGAATAGCAAGAAGAGATAAGAAAGTCTTCCTCAGCGATCAGTGCAAAGAAATAGAGGAAAACAACAGAATGGGAAAGACTAGAGATCTCTTCAAGAAAATTAGAGATACCAAGGGAACATTTCATGCAAAGATGGGCTCGATAAAGGACAGAAATGGCATGGACCTAACAGAAGCAGAAGATATTAAGAAGAGATGGAAAGAATACACGGAAGAACTGTACAAAAAAGATCTTCATGACCCAGATAATCATGATGATGTGATCACTCATCTAGAGCCAGACATCCTGGAAAGTGAAGTCGAGTGGACCTTAGAAAGCATCACTATGAACAAAGCTAGTGGAGGTGATGGAATTCCAGTTGAGCTTTCAAATCCTGAAAGATGATGCTGTGAAAGTGCTGCACTCAATATGCCAGCACATTTGGAAAACTCAGCAGTGGCCACAGGACTGGAAAAGGTCAGTTTTCATTCCAATTCCAAAGAAAGGCAATGCCAAAGAATGCTCAAACTACCACACAATTGCACTCATCTCACACACTAGTAAAGTAATGCTCAAAATTCTCTAAGCCAAGCTTCAGCAACACGTGAACTGTGAACTCCCTGATGTTCAAGCTGGTTTTAGAAAAGGCAGAGGAGCCAGAGATCAAATTGCCAACATCTGCTGGATCATGGAAAAAGCAAGAGAGTTCCAGAAAAACATCTATTTCTGCTTTATTGACTATGCCAAAGCCTTTGACTGTGTGGATCACAATAAACTGTGGAAAATTCTGAAAGAGATGGGAATACCAGACCACCTAACCTGCCTCTTGAGAAATCTGTATGCAGGTCAGGAAGCTACAGTTAGAACTGGACATGGAACGACAGACTGGTTCCAAATAGGAAAAGGAGTACATCAAGGCTATATATTGTCACCCTGCTTATTTAACTTCTATGCAGAGTACATCATGAGAAACGCTGGACTGGAAGAAACACAAGCTGGAATCAAGATTGCCGGGAGAAATATCAATAACCTCAGATATGCAGATGACACCACCCTTATTGGCAGAAAGTGAAGGGGAACTCAAAAGCCTCTTGATGAAAGTGAAAGAGGAGAGCGAAAAAGTTGGCTTAAAGCTCAACATTCAGAAAACGAAGATCATGGCATCCGGTCCCATCACTTCATGGGAAATAGATGGGGAAACAGTGGAAACAGTGTCAGACTTTATTTTTCTGGGCTCCAAAATCACTGCAGATGGCGACTGCAGCCATACAATTAAAAGACTATTACACCTTGGAAGAAAAGTTATGACCAATCTAGATAGTATATTCAAAAGCAGAGACACTACTTTGCCGACTAAGGTCTGTCTAGTCAAGGCTATGGTTTTTCCTGTGGTCATGTATGGATGTGAGAGTTGGACTGTGAAGAAAGCTGAGTGCCGAAGAATTGATGCTTTTGAACTGTGGTGTTGGAGAAGACTCTTGAGAGTCCCTTGGACTGCAAGGAGATCCAACCAGTCCATTCTGAAGATCAACCCTGGGATTTCCTTGGAAGGAATGATGCTAAAGCTGAAGCTCCAGTACTTTGGCCACCTCGTGCAAAGAGTTGACTCATTGGAAAAGACTCTGATGCTGGGAGGGATTGGGGGCAGGAGGAGAAGGGGACGACCGAGGATGAGATGTCTGGATAGCATCACGGACTCGATGGACATGAGTCTGAGTGAACTCTGGGAGTTGGTGATGGACAGGGAGGCCTGGCGTGCTGTGATTCATGGGGTCGCAAAGAGTTGGACACGACTGAGCAACTGAACTGAACTGAGATGACCGTGCGGGTGAAGACCGCGGGCAGATGACCCACGTTAGCCCCGAGCAACTGAAAGGAAGCCAGGTGAACGGGGACAGAGAGGTGAGTGGGAGGCAGTTTCAGATGAGGCTGGCAGTCAGGCCGGAGCCAACGCACACAGGATTCTGCTTAAGCCTCGTTAAAAATCCTCTCCACGTGGACGCATCTTCAGAGCCATCAGCTTCACGCCAACACCAGCTTTGCGGTTGTTGTTCAGTTGCTCAGTCATGTCCACCCTTTGGGACCCCATGGACTATTGACTGCCAGGCTCCTCTGTCCATGGGACTCTCCAGGCAAGAATACTGGAGTGGGTTGCTGTGCCCTCCTCCAGGGGATCTTCCTAACCAAGAATAGAACCCACATCTCCTGCACTGCAGGTGGAGTCTTCACCACTGAGTCACCAGGAAAATTCTGTTCTGGCTTAAATTCTGACCTTCACTAGCTTTGGGACTTAAGTCTCTTTTCCTCAGTTTCCTCATGAAAAAGTATCTCCTCCCTTGGGGTCCTGTGACGATTAAATAACTTAATACATGTAACATGTTTAGAACAGTGTATAAATATTTATCTTCAATAAATACTAGTTAGTTATCATCATTATTATTTATCATTATTACTCTACACTTTTATAAAAGGCTCAAAATCTAACTTTCCACCTCTCCTCCCCTTACTAAGGAATATACTAGTTCATACAATCACAAAAATGTTATACATTTCTGTATTAAACCCCTGCCTAATAATTTTCAAATCAACACCAGCTTGCTTGGAAACAAACTGAAACTTGGCCCTTCACCTATTTCACCAAATCTAGCTCAGAATAGCCTTCTGGTTTCTAGAACATTTAAAGTTCACTGGCCTCTGAAGACTAAGGCCTGCTGTGATTGAGGATACATATAAAAATATATTTATGTGCCTGCGGCTCAGAAAGCAATTTCCAAAGAGAATTTCTGAAGCTGTTTTGAGCATTATACAGCCTCTTGAGAGGATGGATTTTTTCCAAACCCATAACCGAACTCTATCCATCCTAATGAAAGTTCACAGCAGTGACATCACTCTGTCCTCTCCCTACACGCCTCGCACTTCTGGGGTCTGAGGGCACGTGAGGCAGTGTAAGGCCCGGGTTCTCACTCTCATTAAGCTCACAGTCGCACCGAAAATCCAACCCCGTCAGAGGGAGGAATTTGGCAGTTCCTACATCTCTGTATTCATCTTTTTTCACAACCTGGTTCACAATCTAACCTGGAGGGGCAAATATAGTAGAGTAATAAAGTGCTTGGGAGCAAAGCAAACTAGGGTTTGAGTCCTATCTCTGCCCCTCGCTAGCTGTGTGCCTATAGGCAAGCTGCTCACCCTCTCCGAGCTCAGGGATCACTTCTGTGACAATAATGAGAACACCTATTTCATCAGGGCTGTCACTGCTGTCCTGACAGAGCAAATGGAAGTCAAGGCAAAATGCACCAGATGGTCCAGGGACACTGCTCCCGGCTTTGCAGCTGTGGGGTGACTCCTGGTCCCCAGCCACCTGCTACTTCCACAGACATAGCTTTCCTATGCTGGTTTACAAGGCAATTACACAGCCACAGGTTGCCTGCGGTCGGTCCATGCTAACAGGAAATGACTCTCTTGCTTCATTTCTGACAAGCTGCATAGTGTTCCTGCTTCACCTCAACCTGCCCCCCGGCCCTTTCCACACCCCAGGGCTGTCAGGATTTAAGGCCAGCTCCCGGGGCTTCAAGAGCCACCTTTGTTCTCCCTCCACTCCACCTGGCAGCTTTGCAAAGCCTGATGGATCCTGTTTCAGGAAACCCCTACAGAGGTAAAGTCCAGGTTCTCCTCCACAGATGAAAAGGGGGAAGAAAGTGCCAGGCAGGCGGGGTCCCTGCAGCCCAGCCAGGGGGACAAGGGAGCTGCTGCACTCTGCTGCACAGGATTTCCATTCAGAGTGAATCACTGGCTCACAAGTTGGCAACCCCAGACCTTGGAACAACTTGGCAAATGGAAATCTAAATGGACTGTCCACTGTGTGTGTGTGTGTGCGCCCACGTGTCTCCAGGGCCGTGTGTTAAACACCTCCCTCCACACACACTGAACAGACAGACACACTGTCTCACCAACCAGCTTGCCCAGGAAGGGGTAGGGAAGGGATGGAGTACTTGGTGAGAGCAGGAAATGATACAGTGTCAGAAGAGATGACGTAAAGGCCATTGTTAAAGAGGTGACATCATGACTCTCGTGCAAATATAAAACGAAGATGTGGCACAGAGTTTATCCAATCCATTCATCAATGAGGGAAGCAGTAAGACATTCAAACTGCTGCAAATGACAGTTTGAAAAGTTTGAATTTTTTAATAGGCAATTGAGTAAAGAAAACAGGGTAAGATCAATAGGGTTTAACACCTAAACTGGCTCGTGTCTCTCGTGATCACAAACCACAGCCTTTGTGGTTTATCTTCCCCTCCAACAGCACAGAAATTATTTGCATCTCTACTAAACAAAAATCAGTCAACCCCTGCCCCCATCAGACCTGAGAAATAGCCAAGTCGGTGGAGCACCAGTCAAGGAAGCAGGCTGAGCAGAGGGCCGGGGGATACTCAGTATCTCTTTTGCTCACTGCCAAGTGTTGAGTCATTGTTCTCCAGTTTGCGCCAAGCTACACTTGGTTCAAGCCCTCTCTGGTCCCTTTCTCCAGGCATGATGTTTGTTCTAGCCAGACAGTGTGAGACCCACTGTAGCCTTTTGCTCTTGTAAAAACCTTCAGTCCGAACTGGGTCAATAGCTAACTCAGCAACTCCTTCCTGTCTGCATTCTCAGGATGCCCTGGGCCAGAGAGATGAGATGCTGGGGCACCAGCCGTGGTCACAATGCCCTCTTAACCATCGGTGGCCACACGGCTCCAACAGGACCACACCAGGAGCCCCATCCACCAGGACTTGAGAGGTCACACCTTAGTCCGAGTCATGGGCAGAGAAGAGAAACAGCTTGAAACACCAGCCAGAACTTGCTAAAATGGCCACAGAAAACCACAGTGAAACTCGTCAAGGAGAACATGAGATATGTGTATTTCATTTATACTAATTATTTCAGGTTAGTTTAATCTCAGTTCTAAAAAGGAAGCATCCACATTGATCACCATTCCTCTCACTTGCTCATGCAGCAAGTGTTTGCCTCACATCTACTTGTGAGCGCTGTTCTTAGTGGTGCACACAGCAGACACCATACCTTCCCTCGTGCAGCTCACCAAGTGACTCTAGAAAAGGCTAATTTTCCCTTACCTATTTCATGCTTTTCAATGGGTTTTCATGCAAGAAGCCCTTGAGCCTCAAACCTTCCCAGCTTTTTCCCCAAAACAAAGCCTGCCCGACGCCAGGTCTCTCCACCTCCACCCCTGCGTCCGGGGCTCCAGCCCCTCGTCATCTCCCACTTGCACAACCAGATTGCTTAAAGATATGAATCAGGGCCTTCCCTGGCAGTTTAGTGGTTAAGACTCCATGCTTCCACTGAAGGGGATACAGGTTCAATCCCTAGTTAAGGAGCTAAGATCCCAGATGCTGTGCTGTATGGCAAAAAACAAACAAAAAAAAAGGTTTAAAAAATGTGAATCAGGTCTCTGGAGATTAAACCCCAAGCTCCACAGCAAGACTCCTGTGGTCCAGTCCCTGCCTCCCCTTCTCTCTGCTCCAACAACAGCACCAGGTTATTCTGCTTCAGGGCCTTTGCACCAGTTGTTCTCTGTCCTACTTCTTGATTGGCTCCTTCTCTCATTCAAGTCTCCGTTCAGATGCAACCCCTTTCTTTACTCCCCACTCTAGCCCTCTATCATATCACCCTAGCCCTCACCATCATAATTACTCTGCTCTATTGAGGTGGCACAGCGGTAAAGAATCCACCTGCCATTTCAGGAGACAAGGGTTCGATCCCTTCATCAGGAAGATCCCCTGGAGAAGAGAATGGCAACCCACTCCAGGATTCTTGCCTTGACAGATCACCTTTGCCAGCTACAGTCCATAAGGTCACATAGACTTGAACACGATGCATGCATATACATCGTGCGTCAAGTGCGTCTACTGACTTCCCATCTCTCAGCTCCTGACTGCAAGCTCCTTGCCAGAAGGAGAGAGGGACTGTCCGCCTCCTTCATGCCTGAATCTCTAGCACCTGAAGTAGCGCTTAGCCCACAGGATGCACTAGAGTCCTGCCTGTGAATATACCCGGAATGAGGAAATGAATAAATTATTCTTTACCAAAAACCCAAGCATCAAAATGTTCTCCCATGGCAGGAACTGGCCAGCTAAAGATACAGAAAGAGAATTAAATAAATTTAGAAATTGAGTGCAAGCTCTGTGAAAGCAGCTCCCATCTTTCCTGTTAATGACATATCCCAGGGCCTAGAGTAGAGCTTAGCACTTAACTGGCATCTACCATTTACAGAATAAACTGTTACACATGCAGATTAGGGGCTGGCACAGGTCTGGGTGAATGAAGAACCTGCTCAGGCAGGGTGGGGCCTTGCGAGCTGTCCTCTCGGAGCCGACGGGAAAGCCTGAGAAGGATGAGGTTTCCGAGTCCCCGACTGGCAAGTGAGAATGTTAGTTGCTCAGTCGTGTCTGATTTCTCTGCAGCTCCATGGACTGCAACCTGCCAGGCTCCTCTGTCTATGGGATTCTCCAGGCAAGAATACTGGATTGAGTTGCCATTCCCTCCTTCAGGGGATCTTCCTGACCCAGGGATCGAACCTGGGTCACCCGCATTGTAGGCAGATTCTTTACTGTCTGGGCCATCAGGGCAGAACAGCAACCACCACCCCCCCCCACCCCCCAACTCTTAAAGGCTTCTCAGGGAAACAGATGTCCCCTCTCCCAGGGAGTGGCTGGGTCTGGGGAGACTCATTTTGTCCTATTGACTGCTCACCACTCAAGTCCCTCTCTCCACAAAACTCCTTTGTTGGGGATTTGGGGGTTTCTCATTGTAGCCTTTTCTGTTTCTGCCCTGTAATTTCTCAGTTATAAAAATGGAGGCTCTGGAAGAGATCTTTAAATTCCCTTCAGAGCCAACATTTGGTGGTTTTACGTGTAAATGCTTTCCACCTGGAACCAGGGGGTATTCGGGTCAAGCCTTTAAAGAAAGCACTTGGTGCGTAATGAGAAGGACATCCAGAGCTGGCAAGAGGAGCCCTCGGCAGCAGGCGTCCGGGTGATGAGGCCCGGGGTCCCCTGACCTGAGGCTGCTCAGGATCCTTGGAAGCCCTCATCCTGTCGCCTCCAGGGCTTGGCGCTAGGTTCCTGGAACTTCTCCACTCTAAGCAGAGATGCTATGAAGGAATGTTTGAGGTGGAGGAATGAGAAACATTCTCCACATGAGCTTTTAAAGTCCACGTGTGAGTCTGGTGTTTCTGAAGCTCCAAGTCCCCGGGGTGCTTGTTGAAAGTGCCGTCCTGGCTGCCCTCCAGGCTCTGACTCCACGGATCTGCATTTGCAGAGTGTCCGGGGAATGCTAGTGCAGATCTCTGATGGTGAAGTGTGCAGCCCCTGGTGATCTGTAGGAAGGAGCCTGGCCTCTGCGGGGAAGTGGCTTGGGCAGGCTACGGCTCTGAGAGATGCCAGGAGGCCGAGCAACCTCTTCCGGGTCAGCCTCGGGCCACCGGGTTCCAATCCCATCAGTCACCTGGAGGGCCTTTGGCATGAGGCCAGGCAGATGGGCACTTGGAGAAAAGGAGCCCACTCGTGCCCAGACGTGCTGGGGACGCACCGCAGCCTCTGCTCCAGGGAGCTGTCTTTATATCACTGAACATGAGTGGATTCTCTGAAGTCTCTCCAAGTTCTAGAAAATGAATGCGATGTTTTTGGCCCTCTTGCTGTCCTGATAAGCTGGTTGACTGGGCTTGAATAGCGAGCTTGATTCTGCCTCAAGGGGTACTTTCCCTGGCTCTTCTGAAAATGCTCTGTGCCCACATTCTACAGCTGATGGCAGCAATGGTGAAGCTCTTTTACCCTTATCCACTGCCAGACATGCACCTATGCCATTAAAATTCATGGAGCAGGAACTTTCCCACTAGTCCAGTGGTTAAGACTTCACCTTCAAGTACAGGGGGGTTGGGTTCAATCCCTGGTTAGGGAGCTAACCCACATACCTTGTGGCCATAAACCAGAACATAAACACCAGAAGCAGTATTGTAACAAATTCAGTAAAGACTTTAAATGGTCCACATCCAAAAACCAATCTTAAGATTCATGGCGTGTTTGTCCCCAGAGTTGGAGAATTTGGTAAATAGAGTCCTGAGAGGCACCTCTCCCAAGAGCAGCCGGTCCTTTTTCTCACTGCTCACGGAGCCAACGGCCGCGGTCCTCCTGACATCACTACCCAGGAGTGGGGAGAGCTATGGGGAGGAGGAGGCCAGAACTCAGTCAGGGTTATTCACAAAGGATCAGAGAACACATCCACCCCCAGAAACAGCCCAGTGGTCCCTCTCAGACCTCAGCCCCCAGGATGTCCCCACACCCTGACCAGTGCCTCCTCAGGGCTCACATGCTCTATGGGACCTGTCAAGGCCTCAGGGCTCATAGAACTTCCATGAACTTGTGAGTCCACCAAAGAGCCTGTGAAGAAAAGCATCAAAGGCTAGGGGCTTTTGTCTTCATTCTGTGTCTTCACCTTCTCTCTGCTGCATAAACATTCACCTCCAGCCCATAAACATTAAAGGCTGAAGACTGAGAGAAAGAGCAAACCGGAAGCCTCTTTCCCAACATGGTCCTTCCCACTTCTCTGCCAGGAGCAGAATCCAGCACTGTCCTTAACTCCAGGAGCAAAATTCATGGGTGCTAGGTCCAGGCAGCTCTGGAGACATGAGAAAACCAAGAGTCCAGCGAGAGCATGATGTCCAGCTCATATGGCACCCAGACGGTGGCACCAGGGTGAGAGCAGCACCTACAAAACCACAAGGTCAAGGTCAAGGTCAGATCACTTTAGATGTCTGGGGGAAAGAAGGAAGCCACGCTACTGAGATGTCCAGTTGTCAGCAAAGGACAGAGGAGGCCTTCTACAGCCAGAAAGTTCTGACCCCGACATTTTCCTGAGCACGGAAAAGGCGGCTGCCCCACTTGATTGCAAAGAGGCCCCAGAGTTGTTTCACTTACGCAGTAGGTGTGTCATTGGCAAGGTACCCCTTAACTTGTTGAGCTCCAGAAGGCCTAACTACACATCAGTAAGCCAAAATAGCTAGAATTCCAAAGTCAGAAGGGATCTTACAGGTGCGGGGACCTGAGGGCATGCGTCCACAGGGAGGAGACGGTACAAATGAGAGGACAAGCCAACAGCAATCTTGGAGCGTGGACCCCGTGGAAGGTGGCCAGCCCCACTCAGCCCTGCCACTAGGCGACTATTCCCATGCACGAATTTGGTGCCAGGTTTGTCAGAGCTAATGAATTTTCAACATAAGCCCCAAATTCCAATTTTTATGTGAAATTTCCCAATTTTAAGATGTTGGCAACTAAATTCATGTTATTTAAAATACTGCACAGGCCAAACAAAACCCACCTGGATATGGGGAGAGGGTGGAATCAGCCCATGGGATTCCATCTCATAACTTCTGATATGCATCAATTACTGAGTAACCATCATGGTAACAGCTAGTATAAATTGGGTGCTTCACATACATTGTTACACTTTGTCCTCACCGTTGAGGAAATTCAGTTTATAGAGAATAGGTAGCTTCAGGGCAGCCAGCATTCGCATCCAGGTCTGTCTGACGTCAGGTGCTGAACCCGTAGCTATTAAGTGATATTGCAATTCCAGAAACAACTACACTTTCCATTGTATGTGTGTGTGCTAAGTTGCTCAGTCATGTCCAACTCTCTGCAACCCCATGAACTGTAGCCCACCAGGCTCCTCTGTCCATGGGATTCTCCAGGCAAGAACACAGGAGTGGGTTGCCATGCCCTTCTCCAGGGGATCTTCCTGACCCAAGGATCAATCCCGGGTCTCCGGCATTGCAGGCAGATTCTTTTACTGTCTGAGCCACCAGGGCAGCCCATAAACTCATTCAATTCAAGGCTAGGCACAGAAATGGACGCTTGGTGTTTGCATGGTGGGTTTTGTATTGGTTGTAGGAGGGCTCAATCAGGAAAGGTGGTGGTGGTGGTAGTTTAGTCGCTAAGTCGTGTCCGACTCTTGCAACCCTGTGGACTGTAGCCTTCCAGGCTCCTCTGTCCATGGGATTCTCTAGGCAAGAACACCGGAGTGGGTTGCCATTTCCTTCTCCAGAAAAGGTAGGCTTGCAAAAGAAAAGCTACCACCCTGGCAGCAGACAAAGGCAGGGAAGCTGTATTGAGAATTTTCTTCGATTCTTCACAGTGCAAAAGTCCTTGTCTGGCCACATGGAATGAGTATTCTGGGCTTTGCTACACAAAGGGCAGCCAGTGGGCCAGCAGCATTAGTGTCACCTTGGAACTGGTTAGAAAGGCAGAAGTTCAGTGCACCCACATTGACTGAATGGGCCCCTTAACCAGAGGAACAGCTCCTGCTCATGCACCTCAAAGCATGAGAAGCCTGTTCTTGCCCCTCTCTGATTTGTCCTCCAGTCTGGTGTGGGCCCTCCAGTCCTCTCATGAAAGAGAAAAATTGTCAAAAAAAGAAGAGAGAAAAAATGTCTGACTCTTTGTGATCCCATGGACTATAGCCTGCCAGGCTCTGTCCCTGGGATTCTCCAGGCAAGAATTCTGGAATGGGTTGCCATTCCCTTCTCCAGAGGACCTTCCCCACCCGGGTATTGAACCCGGGTCCCCTGCACTGCAGGTGGATTCTTTACTGTCTGGGCCACCAGGGAAGCCCATAATACCATACTTCCCATCAGACTGCCATCTCCCCAAAGACAGAGGCTCCCTCTTCCATATCTATTTTGCCTCTTCTAAGCATGGCACACAGTCATTTGAGCCCCTCAACCCAGCTGCAGACAAAGGGGAAGGTGTCTCCCAGTGCACAACAGAAGGAATCCTTCTCTAAAACCACAACCGTGCAAATTAGCTCAGCCTCCCAGACTGGTGGCAGGCACTTGAGAATGTGAGAAAAATCTGTACAACACTGCCAGACCCCAGTCTCACCCTGGTGCTGTAGGGATATAAATGGTGTCTGCATCTAAAATGCACATGCAGAAAAACACAGAGGTTCCTTGATTCTAAAACATGTCTGCCAACCCTTAAGGGAAATCTGAGATCCTGGGCCAGGTAGGGACCTCTGGGCTCCCTTGCAGCAGTTCACAACAAGCCCTTGCAGAATGCTGTGAACAGGAACAGGAACCCTGAACCGGGGTGTTGGTGTCCCTCTGCCTGCAGCTGAAATGGCATGCAGCCTGGACCTCTAACCTCCTGCATTTCGTGCTCATCACGGACCCTTTGCTTCAAGGCATTGGGGTCCTTTCCAGAAAATGGGGCAAACTCCTGACTCTTCTGTCATTGCTGCTAAATTTTTAGCCATCCCCAGGGGCTGGTGTACATAAGGAGGAGAAATATCCCAGAGGTGCAGAGGCCTGCAGGCCCGCAGGCTCACGCCTGGTGCACGCTGCCTGCATGCCTTTCTCTGTGTGCTCCAGACGCGAGGCCTCCCCAGAGACCGAACCTTGCAGAAAAATTCTCACTGTCCCCAAGCAACCCAAATTCTTCAAGAACATATGTCACCTCCAGCCCTTGCACAGCCCTCACCTGCCTCGGAGACCATAATCACTCAAGGAAAAATAAAGTAAAAGTTCCCAACACCCTCCTCCTCCCCGCGGGCCTGCCTGGTGAACACGTGCAGAGAGCCGCTCTTGGCTCTAATACATGAGGCTTTCCATTCCAGTTAAACTGTGATGTTGCCATGGAAACACCCAGTGAGGTGTTTCTCTGCCCGGCCGGCCCAGGCTGGGGACTTGAGACCCACGTTACAGACGCCTCTGAGCCGGGTGCCACCCTCACCAACCCAGGGCACCCCCACCCCCAGTCTCTTCAGGGCTGTTCATGCCTGTAGGTGAGTGGGCATTGGGACACACGTTTGTTTTGTTTTGTCTTCAGCCCAGCCCCTCCCAGCACACAAAAGGCACATTCTTGAATTAAAAAAAAAAGAAAAATGTATTTTTTTTTCCTGCATTCCAGCTGCCTGAGCTAAGCGGAGGAATGAATGGTTTGGGAAAAATCTCACACAGGAATAAATTTACAAGGGACAGCTGAGCGGATAAATTCAGTCCCCAAAGAGGGGCATTACGAGGCCTTTTGGCAGGAGACTTGCCCCTTGTGCAAAGCTGTCTAAAAAGAAAAACAGAGCAAGAGAGGGGGCTTTCAAATCCACCCCAAAATAAACCGTTCAGAAATCCTTTTAACTCCCTCTAGCTGTCAGCATCTGGAGACAGGGAGGCCTGTGCACAAAGCCCCATCAGTCTTTCCAGGTGAACCTCAAGGGGGTCCCAGAGCTTGGCTTCAAGGTTACTCAAGTTTCCTGGCTTGACCCACTATCCATATCTGGCAAAAATGGAGTTTGCCCTCATGGGAACTCATCATGGCTTAGCTGAAGAAGGAACCCAAACACAATATGAACTGATGGACCAGATGGCTCTGGGGAGGTTGGGGCTCAACCTAGACCCACGCCTCCCGGGATGAGGGACTCATTGCAGGGAGAGGATCATGGCTGTGACTTGGAGGAGGCTCCCACTCAGGCTAGAAGATGCTGGTCTGAGCATGCAATGTGTGTTCCTTTGAGTCCCCATACTTTTCCCTATGAAATCTGAGAGTAAGATTATGCCAGAATGATTTCTGGACACTTCCCCCACAAAAAGGATGTTAAACACTGGCCTCTCCCCTGCTTTTCAACTGCTTCCTTGATTCACTAGTTAACAGCCGGTTGCAAGAATTAGGAAAGCCCTTTTGTTGCACTGAGGTCTGAAAACTCAGTCAACCCATACTCACTCCCTTTCCTTTGGAAACCAAATCCTAGAACTTTTACAGCTGGCAATGACTTTCTTGTTACCCCTTGAGGATTTTCCCAGGCTCTTCCAACCCCAGGAGAGCCTGAGACTAGCCCTGACGGCCAGGCTCCTCTGGGAAAGGCGACTGACCGTCAACCAAACATGTCCACAGTGCATGCATTGAGCTAGCACTGAACCCAAGTGACATTGCTCCTTCTCCGCCCATAGTCCTACTTCTGAAGTCACTGTCGGTCAGTGAGCATTAAGCATTCATAGTCCAATCCCACACTGTACACTTGGAGAGGAGCAAATACATATTTATGCAAGGGTCAATTTCTGTCCCCAGGGAGATCAAAATCTCCTACCCAGACAGCATGTACCAGTAACGGAATATGTGCCCTATTCCAGGCTTTTTACTAAGTATTTCATGCTGATAAGTCCTTTATTTGCATTTGCTATGGTAGCTACATGTTCAGTGGAATCTGACTAACTAGAGACAAATCCTGGGCCCATCCCTCATCAGTTATGCATCCTTGGGCATTAACCCCACAGCCTCATTTTCCTCATCGGTAAAACAGCTAACAACATCTAGATGTTGTGAGAATTTAATGAACCAGTGCTTGTGATTCTCTTAACCCAGTGGCGAGCATTAGTGCTCAAACAGTGATCACATGGCCTCACTTCCAGAAACACCCCTCTACCCTCGATGCTGGAGATCGGCTACCCTTCCTGTGGAAACCCTGCACAATTCTCTGCCAGAGCATTCCGTGTTCATTACTGAATCCTTGCCCGTTAATCGTGAAGCAGAACACGTCCTCCTGCAGAAGAGAAAAGGCACTGGAGAGCTACGGGTGGTCCTGCACCTCTTCCAAGAAAGACTACTTGGCTGGCATCTGGCTCTCATCTTTGACTTTTTTTATTATTAATCAACGAATTAATTTTTGGCTGCACTGGATCTTTGTTGCTATGCACGCATTTCCTCAGGTTGTGGTGGGGGGGGGGGTGGGGGCGGGGTCTACGCTTCCTTCAGTGTGCGGGCTTCTCATTGCAGTGGCTTCTCCTCTACAGAACACAGACTTTAGGGTGTGGTGGCGTCAGTAACTGCGGCTCACGCACTTAGTGCTCCAAGGCATGCAGAATCTTCCCAGACCAGGGATCAAACCTGTGTCCCCTGCACTAGCAGGTGGATTCTTATCCACTGGACCACCAGAGGAGTCAGAGCCTTTGTCTTTGAACTCTGTCTAAATTGGGACTGGGTAAGACCTAGATCCACATTAAGTCTAACTTAACAACTAAACATTCTGTGTCATCTTAATAAGGAAAGAAAAAATAGGAGTATCTTTTTAGTATATAAGTATCTGTGAAAAGCACACTTATACACATGGTGGTGGCTTAGTCATTAAGTCGTGTCTGACTCTTGCGACCCACCCCCCAAATATACTTGCACAAATCCGTTGGAAGAAGAGCATAGACATGAGTGAAAATGGTTGCTTGGAGAAAATAGACTACAGAAGTCATGGATGAGAGTGAAATCTTCTGAGCATATATTTTTCAATACTTGGTACTTGTTGGATATATGTATATGTATAACTGAACCACTTTGCTGTATACCTGAAAGTTAGACAACACTGTAAATCAACTATATGCCAATATAAAATAAAAATTTTAAATTAAAAAATGTTTCAGATATAAAAATATATATAATTAAAGCAAATAGGAAAAGAAAATATAAAACTGAACCTAAAAAATACAAAATAACCCAACTGCAAAGCACATCTAAGTGACAACAGAAATATAAATGCCACTGGTAGTTTTTATGTTACTAGTAATATTGATAATGCATTTTGAAATGGTTTTATAAGAATTATAGGGAAAAGCATATGTGTTGATGTTTAAGAAACATGAGTCTCACTGTAAGAGATATGATTGGAGAATGAAAGAAGCTAAGGAAACAGTAACATTAAATATGAAACAGGAAAAAATGGCATTATTGTTAATAATTATCAGGTGTCCCCACCAGCTCCTCCTGCTATGACCGCCTGCCAATGATGCTGAGCTTGGACTGTCCTGTCCAAAAACATCTCTCTCCAACCTTCCTCACCAGTAACACTCAGAGACAGTGGTCATCCCCACCCCAGCCAGAAAGGAACCTGGGAGACAGCAAAAGGATGAGTGGCTCCTGGAATGTTTAGAACATATAGAATCTTCCTGCAGGCTCCCTTTGGTTGTGATTCTAAAAATATTTCCTCCCAGGTAGCACTTTTATGGCCCCAGTCCGTCCTCTTCTTTCTTCTACTTGCTCCCTTAAGAGGAAAGAAATTATTGTGGAATCTGGAAAACCATACAAGCCCCAAGTTTACCTCTTTGCATCCTTGGGTAAGTCATCTCTACTCTCTGAGCCTCAGTTTACTAATCTGTAAAACCCAGTATAAAATAATGCCCATTATGCTGGATGGTAAAATGTAGAGATAATGGACATGAAATACTTAGTGTATATATCCAACAAATGGTTGGTATAATCCTTGTTATTTATGCTGACATGAAAATGTTCTATGAATTGCAGAACTCTGCATGAATGTCAAGTATCATTCAATTATCCTTCAACTGGATAAGAGGTCATCCTGTGCAAAGGAAAATATACAGAGCCCAGGTCTGCCTCAGTCCAACAGCAGGTACAGCACCTGGGCCGGATTTCCAGCCTGTAGGAGAAAGTCACCCGGCAGGTATCTGAGTTCACCATATGCCTTGTATTAAGCGGGGGAGGCGTGTGTATTCATCACTGGGACGGAAATGGAAGGAGTGGCATTTGGCATGTTCTCTTCTTGCAATAAACAGTGATTAATAAAATCCTTTTAGAGAAGAACAAACATTGACCATTAGGTAGTAAGCAGAGGAGAAGATGGAAATGAAGACAAAAACTGCTCCTGCTATTCCAGGACCACACCACAAGCCACAAATATGCTTTTAATCAGCAGTTATTAAACAGCTGCTTTATTAAACCTAAATTAAATGCATGTTTGAGGGACTGAAGCATTCTTGAAGAGGAAATTCATGGGCAATTCTTTCTTGCAAGCTGTGACTTTTTCAATGTCAGGGTTCCATTCTGTCCAGATCTTGACTTCCAAGGAACTCCAAACCCAAGCAAGAGATGAATCTATCTAAAGAGAAAATAACAGCCCTGCTGAAGGGTGTGGGTGACGACCACAAGAAGGACGTTGCCAGCTAGAATTCTCATTTCTAGTTGTGCAGAAGGAGAAGGACATCCTTGGGGCATCTCCCCATCCAAACATCGCCATCATTAACACTGACTGTCAGCTCCAGCGGTCTGCCAGGGAGGACCCCAGGTGATTTAAGAATATCACCGTGATGAATTCGGTGACCGTTCTCTGAAGTAGTTATTATTAGTGGGACTTACAGAAGAGAAGGCTGATGTTCAGAGAGATTCAGAAATGTGCCTGGGGTTGCACAGTTTGCAGCTGTAGCATTAAGATTCCAGTCAGGTCTGGCTGCCCAGCTCCAGAGCCAACACCCGAGGCTGACCGTGGCTGTTTTTATGACATCTACGGGGTCCATTCTTGTTTTCAGAGTGTGTCCTCCGATACCTATTCTCACTTTCCTCAGTAATAGGAAGAAAGTAGGCATGAGGCCATTTGGAATAAAGCCACATCCCCCAGCCTTTCTGCAGCTACACAAGGCCATGTGACTGAGTTTTGGCCAGCAGGGCATAAGCTGAAGCAATGTGATCAATGACTGGGAAGTGTCCTTAAAGAGAAGACATGTGCCCTTCCCCTCCCCTCTTCGCTCTTTTCTTTCCCAGCTGCCTAAAATGCAGATACACATGCAGCCTAGCCTGCAACATGGAAAAGGCTTGCTGAAGGTGGCAGAGGCGCAGAGGTGCAGGACCAGTTGTCTGATGCTGACAACTGCAAAGCCATGATACTCTCCCATCTGCCTCCTAACATTAATATGTGGGACAAATAAACCCTCATCTTGCTCCAACCACTGTTACTTTGGGTTTTGTGTCACTTGGCTGGGTACAATCCTATCTATTACATGGGGATGCCTCCATTCTTCACACTCCATCTATTCCCACTTAAAGCCTGTCCTTCTCTGCATTCTCTTCTTTCCTTCCCACAAATTTCATCCAAATGGACTCAAATTACACATGTATCAGATTAGTGGCAAATCACCAAAAGGAGCAGGATAGCCGGGACCTCTGGAGAAGGCAAGTGTGAGTTGGAACCGAGGACCATGCTCTTAGGGGCAATGTTCCTGGGCGTGGTCAGAAGTGAGGGAGTGGTTCAAACCCAGATCTTTCTGCTCAGTTAGCCTCTCTGTCCAAATATGAGGAAAAGCAGGAGTCTTGTTAACAAAATCTTCTTTCCAAGAAAATAAATTCAGGTCATCCTTTTTCTCTGGTTCCTCTCCTACCATCATTTCCAGGAAGAAGTACATGATGCGGCTGCCATGGAACATCTGTGTCTAGTCCCACCCAAAAGTACCAGGTTCCAGGCTGAACCAAGCCAGACTGGCCTGGGCTTTCTCCTCCCTTGTGTGTCATTCTTGCTTATCTTCCAGGACAAGCCAACAGAGCCTGGCTGCAAAGAGAAATGATCCTTACCCCTCCCATGGAAGTGTTTCAGAGAGTTCCAGAACGCACGAGTTCTCAAAGTTCCCTGAATCATTGACTCTTAAAGCTGGAGGAGCTACAGAGGTCATCTTATCCAAGAAAGGATGATGATCTTACTGCTGGAGGAAACAACCTGACCAAGGTCAAGTTGCTTGTTATGAGAGAATCAGGACCACTGATAACAACAAGCACAGCAGCAGCAATATTTAACCAGTTCTATGTGCCAGAAGTCAGCATGGATTGTTGTGGTTGTTCAGTTGCTCAGTCGTGTCCAGCTCTTGCGATCCCATGGACTGCAGCATGCCAGGCTTCCCTGTCCTTCACTATCTCTGAGAGTTTGCTCAGAGTCATGTCCACTGAGTCAGTGATACCATCCAACCATCTCATCCTCTGTCATCTCCTTCTCCTCTTGCCCTCAATCTTTCCCAGCATCAGGGTCTTTTCCAACGAGTCAGCTCTTCACATCAGGGGGCCAAAAGCTTCAGTATCAGTCATTCCAATGAATACTCAGAGTTGATTTCCTTTAGGACTGACTAGTTTGATCTCCTTGCTGTCCAAGGGATTCTCAAGAGTCTTCTCCAGCATCACATTCAAAAGCATCAATTCTCCAGCACTCAGCTTTCTTTATGGTCCAACTCTCAGCATTAGAGACAAAGAGTTAAACAAAAGAGACACATGCCAGACTTTAAGGGACATTTTGGTGGGAGAAAGAGACAACAAACAAATTCCAAATATTTTGTGCCAGCTGTGATAAGAGCCACAAAGAACAAGTGTGTATCACCACACAAGCATAGAAAAGGGGCACACCTGGTTGCCGGGGTCCAGCCCCGGTGGATCCAGGGTGATTCGAAGGTGGGGACGGAGTTGGCGTCTTTGGAAAAATACATATTTAATCACAGATATAGAGAGATTAGAAATGGATAGTGTAGTAGGAAGATTAGTGGAGAAAAAGAGGCTGAATAACTTGGATTACGTGGAATAGCATCCATGCTCCAGATGGGAATTCAGCCAGAAAAACGGGAGGAAGAAAGAAGCGACATGGGGGAATCAATCTTTCTGGAAACTGATCCGATTTCTTTATTTTTGGGTTTGCTTATATACCTTTTGTTACACACAGGGATGAATACAGAGTCACGTGGGAGTCAGCAGTGCTGACCTTTATCAAAATCAGGTGCTTCACATAAATGCATAAAAAAGGTACATCATCTTCTGGCCATGAGTGAGACCTGCTGACATTTTATGATCCTTTCTTTCTGATAACCAAAAAACTTATTTCTTCCAAGGGTGTTTTCTCTTAAACCAGGCACCACCCTCCAAATAAAGTTACACTCCTATAGGGTGAGGGTGTAGTGAGTTACAATTAAGAAAGGAATTTATTTAACCCAAGGTTAACATGATTAGTCTTAAAGGTTAATACTTATTTCTCCTATATGTTAGTTATATTCATTTTAAGGGCAGGGAACATGGAGATTTAGCAGCAAACATCAACCCAACAAGTGAAAATCCTTTCACCAATGCTCCCCTTAAGATCTATTTAGTCTTAAGATATGATAAAGTTACATTTTTACATAGCAAGGACACAGTGATTTATAACAAAGTATAGTGATCTATTACAAAAGAGAAAATCCATTAACTCAAAAAGTCTAGTATTGCTAACATCAAAAACTACCATATTTCCTTTTCTATAGTCCAAATATATTGATTAATATATTCCCAAGTGCCTAAGGATACGGAGGCCTGGCAGCAATCATTGACTCAATAAGAAGAAAAAGCCCTGTGCTAATTAAGACTCTCAAAATACTCCAAAATTCTCTGTGCTGTTTATGGTTGAGAGGTAGTAAACAATCATGTGGCAGGAGTATGGATAATCCTGTCACACAAGCTAGTCTATCAGCAGAGAGGTTTGACCTGAGACATCCTTGTCCCACCCAGAGCAGGGAATTAGCAGCAATTATTGACACAACAAATGAAAAAACCCTTCACCAATATAATTCCTAACCAACACAGTATACTAATAATTTCTAATTCCCCAAAAGAATTTGCCTTTAGTAAGTCTAAAACATCTCGTGCCTCTCAGATTTGGAGGCTGTAAACAATCACATGTGGCCGGATGAACCTATACAGGTGGGCTAGATAACCTTCAGAGGAGTCCGTAAGCTGAAACACTCTTGTCACGCCCAAGAA
Source organism: Ovis canadensis (assembly GCF_042477335.2). Classification (NCBI taxonomy): domain Eukaryota; kingdom Metazoa; phylum Chordata; class Mammalia; order Artiodactyla; family Bovidae; genus Ovis; species Ovis canadensis. The sequence continues at coordinate 52,499,495 of NC_091265.1, read as the reverse complement.
TTTTTATTGCCTTGGAGCTGCACGTTTACTCCATCTCCGAGAGAAGCAGTTATGGGGGAGAGCCCCCTGTAAAGTCAGAGGTGTAGGTGAGAGCATAAAACAGACTCTGGTTTTGGGGTTAGATGCTCGGGAACAGGGGGTTTCCTGAGGCTTGATCACGCCTTTGCGTACGCCAAGCCTCCTTCCTCATGACCTTTGCCATGGGCAGAGTTCCTCACACTGGCTCCCGGCACCTGGCGAGGGAGAAGACTCTGACATGAATAGAAACCATTATTTTGGGTAAATTCAAGAGCCCTAAGAAAGCCAGAATGCTAAAGCCATCACCAGGAGTCAAGTCATTCAAGACCTAAGCAGCCGTGTTAAGATTATTGGAATATTTGGGAATTCCCTGGTGGTCTAGTGGTTAGGACTCCATGTTTTCACTGCCAAGGGTGTGGGTTTGATTCCTGGTTGGGATCCTGCAAGATCCTGCAAGCCATGCAGCCTGGTCAAATTTTTTTAAAAATTAAGAAGAATATTGGAATATTCTAGGAATAATGATGAGTCCCTGAAGAGTATTCCATGGGCGATAACAGAGTCTGATTTGCATTCATAAATAATCACTTTATGGCTGAGTGCAGAAGACATCAGAGTTGAGGCAGAGGGGCCTCTCAGAGCTGTCTAGTTGTCCACGTGAGGACAGTGAGTGTTGACACAGGAGAGAGACAGGAGAGATATGGATGGAATTGGGTAGAAGGAATCAGAGCTGCCTCTGTGACCAGACGTAAGTTCAAGAGCTGTCTTCCTGTGGACGATATTTGAATCCACGAACATGGGTAAGATATCCAGAGGGAAGTAAAGTGAGAAGAGAAGGTGGTCTAGGATCTAGTTCGAACATATATGCATTAATATATGATATTTGTTTTTCTCTTTCTGACTTACTTCACTCTGTTTGGTGGTCTCTAGGTCCATCCACGTCTCCTGCATTGGGAAGATCCAATGAAACTGGCACAATTTCATTCCTTTTTATGGCCGAGTAATATTCCACTGTATTATGTACCACGTCTTCTTTATCCATTCCTCTGCTGATGGGCATTTAGGATGCTTCCATGTCCTGGCTATGTCAAATAGTGCTGCAGTGAATTGCATTGGAGTGCATGTATCTTTTGGAATTATGGTTTTCTCCAGGTATATCTCCAGGACTGGGATTGCTGGATCATATGGTAGTTTTATTTTTAGTTTTTAAAAGACCCTCCACATTGTAGCAACAGTGTAGAAGGGTTCCCTTTCCTCCACACTCTCCCCAGCATTTGTTGTCAATTTTTTGATGATGGCCATTCTGACCAGTGTGAAGTGAAACCTCGTTGTAGCTTTAGTTTGCAACTATCCAATAATATGTGATGGATGTTGAGAAACTTTTTTTGTGTTTGTTGACCATCTGTATGTCTTCTTTGGAGAAACGTCTATTTAGGTCTTCTGCCCATTTTTTGATTGGGTTCTTTTCTGATATTGAGCTGCATCAACTGTTTGTATATTTTGAACATTAATTTCTTGTCAGTTGCTTCATTTGCAAATATTTTCTCCCATTTTGCATGTTGTCTTTTCATCTTCAAGACCTGTGTGTGTGCTGTCACCAGTTATGTCCGACTCTTTGCGATCACATGGTCTGTAGCCCACCAGGCTCCACTGTCCATGGGATTCTCCAGGCAAGAATACTGGAGTGGGTTGCCATGCTCGCTTTCAGGGGATCTTCCCAACCCAGGGATCAAACCTGTGTCTCTTATGTCTCCTGCATTGGCAGGCAGGTTCCTTACCACTAGCGCCACCTGGGAAGCCCTGAGAAATTCTAAAATTAAAGACTGGACAGAAGGAGAAGCTCCATCAAAGGAGCTTAAGGGAATAAGTGGACAGAGAAGTAGAAAGCCAACCAGAGCCTGAGGAGACACAGAAGAAAATAATGTGCCCCAGGAGGGAGTGGTCAGTGGTGCGAAAGCTCCATAGGGACAAGGAAGGAGAAAAGAGCAGTGTGGAGCCTCAGGGCTAGTCAAGGTGGCTGTGCTGGTGGTGGAAGCTCCTCCCCAGCCTGCCCTGTGCCTCCCTTCCTTTTTATCAGCTATTTCCAAGTTTTACCTTTACAGTGCTGGCAGACCCAGCACTGATCTAGGCAGAAGCTCAGCATCATCTAGAAATAGGTCTATTACAGACGGCTTTAAGTCCACAACACGGCCGCCCTCCTGCAATGTTACTCAGAGGTGGGAGGAGCAGATGTGGATGAAGACATTTTCCCACAAAAGGTGGTCAAGTTTGTCATCTGGGTAACTCACATCTCAGAGCCAAACAGCTAAAGGGGTCATTTTTGAATCAGATGAGAACAACGACGATGATCCTTTTGTGAACATGAGTTCTTTAAAAGAAACAGAAATTATATATTTAATGGAACTTAGAAATTTTCAAGATTCAGGAAAAACCAAACCACTGCAAACTAAGAGTTTACAGTTAAAGATTTTTAAAGTATGGCTATTGAGCGAAGAATTTGGTAGAGGCGCTTACTTAAAGGAATTTTGTGTAAGAATTTATATTTTTGAGGATTATTTCCTGAATGTGATCCCATCACTTGAGAAATTTCTCAGAAAAATATAATAGCAGTTGTTCTCCTTATTTTTTACACTGGTTAACAGTACTTGGGAATGTGAAAATTCAGAATGCTAATTTCCTGACATATACAAATGGATATCTCACTGAGAACTTTGCATAAACATCATTCTTGAGTAAGGACTAATGCAAATCTATATACTAGACAATTCTGCTTCAGGATCAGAAACAATGTCAGTATTTTACATGGATACATTTAACCAAAATTGAGGGGAAACATTTATAAAAACCAACCTCTTTATGATTTTAATAATTTCTAGAGATTCTGGACTTCCTGAAGGTAAACTAATCTATGTAAAGCTATGCCTAAGCTCACAGCATTCTCTTTCTAATGCTTGTGACAGTATCAATGACTGCGACTTGGAATAATTAGACATACCTTATACTTGAAGGGCTTCCCTTGTGGCTCAACTGGTAAAGAATCCATCTGCAATGTGGGACACCTAGGTTTGATTCCTGGGTTAGGAAGATCCCCTGCGTTGGGAAGATCCCCTGAGTTGGGAAGATCCCCTGGAGAAGGCAACGGCTACCCACTCCAGAATTCAGGCCTGGAGAATTCCATGGACTATATAGTCCATGGGAACACAAAGAGTCGGACACAACTGAGTGACTTTCACTTTCACTATACTTGAAATGGTCTTCTCAGGTGGCGCTAGTGGTAAAGAACCTGCCTGCCAATGAAGGAGACATAGGAGATGTGGGTTCGATCCCTGGGGCAAGAAGACCTTCTGGAGAAGGAAATGGCAACCCGCTCCAGTATCCCTGCCTGGAAAATTCCAAGGACAGAGGAGCCTGGCAGGTTACAGTCCATGGGATTGTACAGAGTCAGACACGACTGAAGCAACTTAGCACAGCACATACACACACACAGCACATACTCTGAATAGATACAAGTTGGTATGAAAATATACAAGTCCAAAAAAAATTAATGATAACCATTAGATGGAGCACGTATGACTGACTTCAGCAAAAGCCATTTCAATAAAGTGGTGAGGGTGACGCCAAACTGGAGTGAAATTCAGAGTGACTTGGAAGAATGGGGGGATGATCATTTCTACAGACGCCTTTTCATCTCAGATTCATCCTGGATTAGCTCTGACTCACAATACACTCAGGGTCCCCCTAATTCTTACCTCAGTTCCACATGAAAATGTTACAAAATCGGAACCAGAAACCTAGGTTCTAGCCCAGTCCCAAGACTCAGATTATGACTGAAGTAAAAGAACCGAGTCTAAGTATATATGAATTGCTTTAATAATTTCTAAAACCTTACCATATTAAGTTCTCTTATAAATGTTATATGTAAGCTTGGGGTGTGATCATTTTCTAACAAGCTAGGAATTGGTCCCAGGGTCAGAACAGTAGATGTTATTTGATGCCGAGAGTGCTAGGCAGGGAGGTATGACCAGGGGGTAGGGGATGGTAACATAAAGGACCTGCCAAAATACAGGAAGTTATCAAGCGACAAGGAGTGATCACGCAGTCAAGGGATGGGAGAGCTGTTGCTATTCAATCAGATGAAGGCACCAAGGTGAGCTGACTATCGAATCCAGAAGTATGAAGACTCACACAAATGATAGGTGTTCCAAGTGGGAGAATTTACCAGGGCTCCAGGGTCTGGGCTATTCATCACGCTCACAGCTTCAGTATTTCCCACACCCACCCTATGAGGCATCATGCGTCTCCCTGTCCCCCGGAGGACCCGGGTCACACAGCCAGTGAGGGGCAGACCAGGGCTCAGCCCCCGCCAACCTGACCCAGGGCCCACTACACTGACTGCAGTACAGAAGCCCTGCCCATCTCCCTCTCTTCCTGGCAGGATGAGCTATTGCCTACAGGCAGAGACTTCACCTCTCTGAGCCTTGTTTTCTAGGCTTTTAATAATGTGACCTTCCTCGGAGTGGGGCCGAAGCAATCCTCAGGAGGTCACTGCATCTCTCACCCCGCCCCACTCCTGCCTCTGACCTACCATCTGGCAGAAAAGTCTTCAGCTCAGCTGTCCTGCCAAAGACTCTCTCAAGTCCTTATAATCAGGAACGGAGCCCCTGAAGCACCTCCACAGGCACACCAGGGCTACCGTGACTGCAGACGGACGTTCGTCCTCAACACCCGCCGCCTCCCCCACGCAGGACTGCTGACAGCAGCCCTCTGTCCTCTGGGCGCTGACCCTTCCCAGGGGTGCTGCGTGTGTGATGGAGAAGGACCAGGAAGGGGAACAGGCATCCGCCACACAGGGCTTTGTAACGTCTCTGACCTGAGTGACTTTTGTCCTTGTTCACTGATCCAGACATGCAGGATGCTTGCTGGCCTCTGACGTACCACCAGCTCCCCTGAGTCAGCGCAGACTCAGAGCAGGAGGCCAGTGCCAACTACGTATGCGTGTGCATTTCTTCATCGGTGTGTGTGTGTGTCTCCATGTGCAGGGTTTATGGATTTTCCAACCCTGCTTGCTCACCCCTCCTCTCTGACCCTTTTAGGGACGTGTCAGTGCTTGAGAAGGTGGTTAAGATCATTCCCCCGAGAGTCAGGCACATGAAGCGTGATGTTTGGGGGCCAGTTCGGTTTGTTTGTATCTGTATTTCAACTGAAGCTCTTCCGTTCCCACATGGCCCGGGGCTGAGGCTCTGGAGCCGCTGTGGGGCCCGCGGGAGCTATTTTCCCAGTTGCTAGGCAATGTCAATCCTGCTTCACGCCTGGTGAGCTCATGCCTGTGGCTGATTAGGGATTAACTTCACAGCAACCAGAAAGAGCAGGGAAAGAGGTGTGTGTGCAAACAGCAAGCATGAGCAGGGACAAGAGTGATGAAGGAGGATTTGATGACACACCTAAAACCACGAGGAGTAGGGAAAACAATAGGTGTCATTTTAAGTTTCTATGCCAGGTGTGAAGCCAGGTACCTTGACACAGGTGAGCTCACTGAAACAGGGACGGCACAAACCAGGGAAGCAGCCACATGAGAGCAGATGCCTGTCATCTTGGTCACTGCGGTGCCTGCCTTCCAGACTGCCTGGCTATGGTATAAACCAAGAGATTATTACTCGTGGTATAAACCAAGAGATTATTGCTTGTGGTATAAACCGAGAGATTAGCCCTAGTTATCATCTTGGGCTTCTCAGGTGGCTCAGTGGTAAAGAGTCCACCTGCAATGCAGGAGATACGGGTTTGATCCCTGGGTCAGGAAGATCCCCTGGGGGAGGAAATGGCAACCCCACTCCAGTATTCTTGCCTGGAAAATTCTATGGACAGAGGAGTCTGGTGGGCTGCAGTCCACGGGGTTGCAAAGAGTTGGACACAACTGAGCGACTAAACAGACACACACAGAGTTATCATCTAATCCAACTCTCTCATCTACTATATAAGACCATAATCTGGAGAAATTCCCCCAGATAAACACTCTATCCCTTAGACTTTTCCGACTCACATTTTGAAAGGTCTGATCTTCTGTCCCTCACCGCAAAGGGCCCAGATGACCACTGGTGACCAAGAAGGGGGGGGATCACGTCTAGCTTTAGAGATTCATCAGGCCCCCCATTCCCAAGCCTACCAGTCTGCTAGCCCATGTCCTGATTCCCTAGGGCAGCTTTCGCAGGACCCTGGCCATTCTCCCTGCCTCCATTTTCCTGCTATTTCTCTCCCAGACCATTCTGATAACACAGCAACAGTGCTTCATCTTCCTGGCATGTGGCTGCTTCCCAGGAGCCAGCCTGGTCTCTCCCACCCACCACCCAGCAGCCTTCCTGCTGACTCACCCCCACCACCCCTAAATTATCTAGCCTCGCCTCCCACCAAGCCACGAGTCTACCCACTGCTCCTGCCACACCTGGCCTCTTATCACCCTCCACATGCAGCTTAACCAGATCCTATGGGGTTTTTCCAGTTGTACTGAGAAGTCATTGACAGACTGCACAGTTTAGGTTGTACAGAATAATGATTGCCATCAGTGTTACCATTTGCATATGCCTGTTCATAAGAAACCCTAAATAAGAAGTGATTTCTAGACTTGGGGAGCCTCTGTTGATGCTACAATTGGCATGTTGTGGGAGTGATTGTAAGAACGGTTTTATCCAACTTTTATTCAGAGCTTGCAATATATCAAGTGCCAAACAATAACTGTTTTACATGCATTATCTCGTGCTGGGAGATAATCAGAGCCAAAGGTCACTCCAGAAAGGAAATCGGTTTGGTATCTAATTCTCAAGTGAGCAGGGGACCTTAGGGAAAGAAACCCATGTGCAGAGAACCCAGTGCAGTTTAAGGTACTGTGAGTCAACAGCTAAGAGCTTACACATTAGAAGGGTCTGGTCAGTTTACATTTGCTTGAGTTTGGGTTCTCTTTGTAATAGGAACATAATACTGGCTTCTAAAAACCCAGCAATGAAGTCCTTCTGAACAGAACTCTGCATAACTGAGAGTACACAGATGAGCAACAAACTCACCCACCAGAAGTGCCAGGCGTGCTTCCAAGAGTCAGGGTAAGGAAACCTGCCCACACCATGGCTCACACCCTGAGCCAAGCCCTCCAGGACCAGTGGGAATTTCTGGCCACCAGTGGAGAGTGTTGACAAGTTAATTACTGAGCTTACATGGTCTGCGGTGACCGCGGGGTGGCCACAAGAATTGCGTGGTGCCAGATGCTGCCCGTGTGTTGAGTGACGGGTGCAATGCATCAGACACTAGGACTGTGCTAGTGTGCTGCCATGGAAACTGACAACTGAGATTAAACAGTAGTTTCCCTTGAAATCAGCTGGCATCTTATAGATCAAACAATTGATGGATGGAGTAAATTTTTCACTTTTCCATGAGGTTTTGGTTCTTGGATGATCTAGGTGTTGAGATTCTAATGGAGCAAGGATGAACAGCCTGGGCAGTGAGCCATGGCAGCCTGTGACACCAGAACACCTCAACGCTGCTCTGTGCGTTTTCTGCCATCGTTCTGTGCAGTGAGCCAACTGTCCCTTCCTCTGAGCTCCCCCTGCCTTACCGGCATTTCTGAGTAATGCAGTCAGCCAGATCTCCACTGTATATCCTCCCTTCAGCCTTGAGAACACTGTGAATCCTACTCATACGGTCTGATCCCCATATAAACCCTGACACTTGGCCCACAGACCAGCTCTCAACTGATTACAGACTGCACGCCTAAGTCCAACCGGCCGAGGAGCCGAATTATATGCAAAGAGCTACAGAGTGGACACAGGAGGAGTTCATGCAATCCAATCCCCAGCTGCAAAGTTACTCGTAGTGAATTCACTAGTAATGTGGGTCTCTGGTGTCATTTTCAGTGACTGGAGCTAGTATTTACATATTTCAGGTTTCCTTTGCACTGCTGACTTGTCTCTGTGGTATGCGTCATAATCTTTCAATAGCTTCTTCCTGCCAAGACTATGAAGTGCAAACTCCTTAGTTCAGCAGTCAAGGGCCTTCAGATTACTCCCAGGCCCCTGCTCACCAGTCCAGCCAATCACATCTCCACATTTCTGCCTTGACATCTTTGCTCATCACATTTTCCCCCAGGGTCACACGGCCCTTGTGTCACCACCACTAAGTTACTGTCAGCTGCCAAGTCCTGGGTCAAGTTCCACGGGAATCGAAGAAGGTTTCGTGGATCATTTGGATACTAGTGACCTATCTCCACCTCCTCTACCTTCTCTAGAATATTTCTTCCTTACCACTGTTCGGGATTAAGTGGTACACAGCCACCCCCACCACCAAATTCATATGTTGAAGTACTGCGCAACTCAGAACGTGACCTTATTTGGGTATCTTTTGTTGTTTGTTTGTGAGGCATGTGGGATCTTAGTTCCCCCACCAGGGACAGAACCTGCGCCCTCTGCAGGTGTTTAAGCCCCCTTGGTGTCTCAAACACTGGATCACCAGGGAAGTTTCCATGAGCTTATTTGAAAAGATGGTTGTTGAAAATGTGATTGGTTAAGATGAGGATATATTTGGAGTTGAGTGGACCCCTATACCGATATGATCATTGTGCTTGTGAAATGCTACACACAGACATGCACACAGGAAGAACACCATCTGAATGTGAAGGTGGAAATTTGGGTGATGTGTCCACACGCCACCAAACATCAGGGATTTCTAGAAAAGCACAAGACGCTGGGAGAGAAGCACAGAGCATGTCTTCCTCATCACCTTCAGAAGGAGCCTACACTGCTGACACCTTGATCTTGGACTTCTAGCTTCCAGAACTGTGAGAGGGTACGTTTCTGTGGTTTAAGCTGCCCAGTCTGTGCACCTTGTTACAGCAGCCCCAGCCAACTAGTACAATCACTGATTCTATTACATTCAGATCCAGCAACCATTAGAGACCAACACGTGCCTCAGGCCAACCTAAATGCTTTACATGTCATTCCTCATTTAAGGCATAGGAGATGTATGAGGTGATGGCAGTATTCCCACCGTAAATAAGGAAAATGCGGCTCAGGTAGTTAGCTAAAACCATAGGACCAGTAAAAAACTTGAACCCAGGCAGGCCCATATTAGGATAACCATCTCATGCTGCCTCTCCCATATGCTGTCCTATGGGACAAGGCTTCTCTCTCCAGTTAGGCTCATGTCTCTTACAGCCAGAGGTAATGTCTGAAAAATCAAAGTTTCTGTCTTTACCCATGTAACTGCCTATTATTGCATCACATAGAACTAAACAATTCAGTTGTCACCAAATGAAGAGGTAAAGTTTGATAATAGGCTTTCTGGTAGACAAGAAGTTGACTTGAAGAGAAGAGAGGAAACTCCAAAGGAATAGGCGATTTTCTTCCCAAGGGGTTGAAACAGAGACACCAAAAGAGCAGGAAACAACATAACAGAGCATGGAGGCGCTGTGAGGCAACAGCAAAAGTCTAACCTGTGTGTAATTGGAGTTCCAAAAGTAAAAGAGAGAGAACAGGACAGAAGAAATGTTGGAAGAACCGGTGGTTAAGAATTTTCCAAAATTAATGGAAGAAACAAACCACAGATCCAAGAAGCTCAAAGAATCACAAACAGGATTAAAACATATGCATACGCACACTCACAGACATCATATTTAACCTGCTTTCAACCAAAGATAAAGAGAAAAATTTGAATTCGGCAAGAGAAGAAAGATACATGACATGTAAAGAAATAAAGATAAGGATTCTCCCAGACTTCTAATCAGAAGTTATGTAGACTACAAGACCATAGGGAGACACCTTTAAACACTAAAAGAAAAAAATGTCAGTCCAGATGTCTATCCTCAGTGAAAATATCTTTCAAAAGCGGATTTTTGAAAATATTCTTTGAGGGACTTCCCTGGTGGTCCAGTAGTTAGGATTCCATGCTTCCATTACAGGGAGCACAGGTTCAATTCCTGGTCAGAGAACTAAGATCCCATATGCTGGGATAAATAAATAAATAAAATACATAACCAATAAGGACCTATCGTTGGTCCTTATAATAAACCACAAGAAAACAAAAGAGTCTTTTTAATATATGCTTTCAGACACACATACACACAAGAAACCCAAGAGAGTGAATTACCACCAGTCCTACTCTAAAAGAAGAAAGAATACGACACCAAATGGAAATTTGGATCTACACAAACAAATGAAGAATGTTGGAAATAGTAAAAATGAAGATAAATATAAGAACTCTTTCTTATCTTTAATCTTTTTAAGATGCTAAGAAGTTGGACTCTCTGAGTTTAAAATCTACCTCTAGCATTATCGCTTGTATTAGTGAGCAATTTATATAAATGTTCTGTCTTTCTGTTCTCTTATCTGTAAAGTCAGAATAAAAATACTACATTAATATTTTATTGAAATAATTAAAACAATATATGTAATAGACTAAAGATACAGTAACTTTTCTTTTTATTCAACTCCCCAATCATTAATCATACAAGGCTCATATTCTGGGCCAAAGGCAAGCAGAATGAATTAACCCCAACTTTCTTCAAACTCTCCAGAGCATTCTCTATTGGTTTCAGATAAAAGCCCCACTGTTTTTCTTCATCCACTATGAAAAGTTGCCCTTCCCCACTTTCCCTCATCTGAAGATAAGAGAACATCTACAGTTAAATTTCTTGTCATGCCAAGAGTCCTTTTCTCTGGGGAATGGATGCCTTTAGAATCTCTAAATTGTTACTATCCACTTTATTCATTGAATCACCTATAATGTGTCCGGCTCTGGGCAAGGAACAACAGACAGAGCAAGAAATAAGACACACCAAGTCCCTGCCCTCATGGAACCTAAGATCTAGAGGAAAAAGAGGAAATTAAACACTCAAATGCACAAATATATCCCTAAATGGGGGGGGGTGCCGCAGGGGGGGAAGCAAGACTCTTCCGAGCAAAAGAACTTATTCCATTTTTAGGGCTGCTTCATATTTGAGAAAAAGCCAAGATTCTTTTGCTTGGAAGTCAGCTGGCACCAAAACTCCAGGGAGAGGGGAAGGTCCCTCAGGGACAGTGGGAAAAAGTATCTTCCCCTAAATTAAGACTATTCTTTGAGAACACACAGAGAAAATGTAACAAAATGTAAGGACTGCATTAGAACATGAACCCTCTATTGGGTGTTTGCCTTCACGTGTGATTCCTTGCCAGCAACTGACCTTCTTTACATGAGTGCTCAATCTCAGGGACTTAAAAACACAGACGGAGCAATAAAGAACACGAGGAATCTTCTTCTGGGGGAAATTGAGTCCCAGAGAGGAGAACTAGTCCACCCAAGTTTGCACAGCTACCTAGTGGGAGAACTGAAGTTGGAAAGAAGCAGTCAAGTCTCCGGACCGCCATCCAGTGTCGTGCCTCAAGGGACCACCACATTGCCTCTTCTGGGAACTGAGAATACTCACAGACTTGGACTTATTTCAGACACCAAAAGCCATTGGCAACTTTCCTTTACTCACAATTCCAAAACATGCAAATTTTCTATTTTTAGATTCTTTGGTAAATGCAAGCTTTTTAGTATCAACATAGTCAAAATGCATTCTCTACTACTGTAAACTATTTTAAAAAGAGGGATTAAAGATCAGGAAAGGAAAAGGAAGGTAAAATAACTTCCACTTGGATGTGGTCATGTGAACAAAATCACTAGCCTATATTCTCTTTTAAAATGCCATTAAAATGGAGGTAAAATTAGGAAATGATAGGGAGACACAGAGAATGAGAGTGAAGACAGCAACAGACAGACATCAACGAACATTGGAAGATAGGAAGTGAATGGATAAATGAGAACACCCTACCAGAGGGGCAAAAATGAAAAAGTGAGTGAGCTTAGAGGACTCACCCTCCCAACAAGAAGCCACGTCAGACCACCAAACCTCAGAAAGACTCAGAAGTTGGTGGACGAGGCAGTTTGAAGGCTGAGGAGGAAAGCAAGCTTATATCAGAGGTCAGGCCCTTCCCTGGCCCCTTTCCAACCCTGTAGACCCTGATGGCTGTGTCTCCCCAAAACCAGCAGCAAGAATTGCATCTCTGAGGTTCTGGACTTGGGGACACCACCACCCGCCCCTCTCCCCCACCGGCAAAGGGCAAAGCAAGTAAGCTCCATGGAAACAGAGGGATGAGGTGAAGTTTTCCAGACTGAAACAGGAGGCCCCCCACTCATGTGCCCCACATACACCAGGACCCTGCAAGCCAGGCCTGTGCTTTTCTAGTCAGGAGACTGCAGGAGTCTTTGAATTCAAGAGAAGACCGACAATTGACAATACTGACAACTGTGGGTCACTCCTTCTCCAGCAAAAAATGTTACAGTGAAACTGCCCCGTCATCAAGCTGAGGCGCCACTCAAGCACTTCCAAAGGGTTTTTTAGTGTCTCGCTATTAAGTAAGCATGGACAATTGGGGTCACTAAACATTTTATTAAAGTCTTTAACATGATAGGAATTAAATGGAAAAATCGTATTCGCACAGAGAGACAGACAGACAGACAATGGAGGGAGCAGGCAACACTTTTTTTTTTTAATAAAACAAACTATTAACATCCTCAGATAGGGCCTTCCCTGGTGGTCCAGTGCTTAAGACTCTGTGCTTCCAATGCAGGGGGCAGGTTCGATCCCTGACAAAGGAACCAAGACACCACATACTGAGCACAGCCAAAAAAACCCAAAACCATCCTCAGATAAGATGAGAACACATTTAAGAACAGGGTGCTTTTGGAAGAAAGTCACATTCAGAGAGGTAGAAAGAGCTCCTGGGGATTCAAAGTGACAGCGAAAATTTAAAACTACAAAAAAAAAAAAAAAAAAAGGATGGAGAGGAAATTAAAGCTCAGGAAATGTCCCAGAACCAAAGTTTCAAAAATGGAATCAAGAAGAGGAAAATGAGAAATGAGAGGACAAATATAAACAGTCTTGTATCCAATTTCCAATCAAAGGGGACAAATAAAATCTAAGGGAGGAAGTAATTAAAGAACTAATGATTTATTTATTATTAATGACTTTTTCATAATCAGATAAATAATGTTTTTCTCTTTCTGACTTATTTCCTCTGTATAACAGTCTCTAGGCCCTTCCACAACTCTGCAGATGGCCCAGTTTTATTCCTTGTAATGGCTGAGTAATGTTGCATTGTATGTGTGTACCACATCTTTATCCATTCCTCTGTCGATGGACTTTAGGTTGCTTCCATGTCCTGGCTATTGTAAACAGTGCTGTAGTGAACACTGGGGTGCACACGTCTGTGAACTACGGTTTCTCAGGGTATATGCCCGTGTATATGAGCATGGTAGTGAGATTGGGCTTGGAATTTAAAGCCCTGTCACACTATTGGACTCTATGCGGGTATCAATTAGGATACATTTTTAAATAGTGCAAAAGCAGAATGGAAACAATGTATAGTGAGAGTAGATGTCATACACTGAAGCCTTGGGGATAAGGAAGTGGAAGGGACTTTAGAATTGCTTAGCCAGTGAAACTGGGAGTGAAAATGGAGCAGAGGTGGGTGGGACAGGCAGGCAACAGGGTGGGCTTCACCCCAGACAGACACTGAGCAGAGTGAAGACAACAAATGTCCCAGACACTTAGGAGGAAGTGTCAGAAAACTTGCCCAGAAGTGATATGTATCTCAATACAGGTGACTAAATGCTCTCTCCCCTGAAACACCCCAGCCTCCTTGCATTCCTGGGACCTGGCAGGACAAAGCAGGCTTCTTCAGGATAAATCAAATTGCATGGAAGGTCTGCCCTTACTTCAGTGAATGGGACATATGTGTAAAGAGCTTTCATAGGTTTAATCGGACCAGTCTCCAACTGACTCTTCCCTTCATATTTAAAGTTGCTCCACTGTAAATTCACTCACAAACGGGTTTTCCCAGGATGTGTGGTACGCGCGTTACTACAGTGCTCTTGTTCCCACTGCCTGGAACTCCTTCTTTGCATCCGCCTCCATCTGGCCAACTAGGCCTCGGGGTTAGGACTTCTCAGACATCATTTTCCTCCCGGAAGTCTTCCTGGACATTTTCTGGGTGCTCTGCTCCCTGTCCAGGGTGCCCTAGATGGTTTTCTGCTGCATTCCCATAGTGCATTGTGCATAGTCCTGCCTTTATACTTAGCTCACAGGAGTAGAATCACCCACCAGCCATCTGCCTCCTCCACTGCACCATCTCCCGACACAACTGTGCATTTCTGAGCTTAGGAGCCTCATCTGATGAGCCGTGTATCCCTACCAGCACCAGCACCAAACAAACTAACCCAGAAGGCAGCAACCACAGCGGGTGTCTGGTTAAGACCCCCAAATGAAACTTGCCCCCTGAACACAGAGCAAATCAGAAAAGGGGTTTCTCTTGGAGGCCAAGGGCTTGGCAAGCAGAAGCCTGGCTACACTGACCCACCCCTTGGTGCCTCTGTGTAGGTATGGGCCACAGGGCCTTAATACAATATTACACTGACTGCATGACCTTGGGGCCAGACTCTCAAGATTCTCATCGGTGAACTGACGAACAGTAAGCCCCACCTGGTAGGGTTGTTTGGGAGATTATGGGGAGTTCTGCACAAAATATACTTGCCCAGGTGCCTGGCACAGAGTGAGAGCTTGTAACTGGGAGAAGTTATTGTGATTACCATCGAAAACAAGATATCAGGGAGGTGCTTGGAGACTTTTCAGCTACAAAATGACATTTTTGCCATTGACAAACACTGCTGGGCACTTAGCAGGGTGGAGGAACTGAATGAGAACAAAAGCGGAGGCGGAGGAAAGAACTGGGAGGCTGTCACCAATGTCTCAGTGACAGTCTGAAGCCCCAAGTCAGAGCAGAGCAGAAGTGAGGCTGGAGCCACAGAAGCATGCTTTCTGCACAGCCTTTGGCCTGCGTCTCCTGCTCTGCAAACCTGCCTCCCCGCAGAGAGTCCCCCAGAAACTGTCAGGAACCTGTGCTGAAAAGCTCACTCCAGGACGGGCGCCAAAGCAATTCAGCGTGTAACAATGCACTGAAATCGCAGGGCTGGGGGGAGGAGAGGAAGAATGCCGCAACCTTCCCTTGGGGACACAGAAGGCCCTAACAGGCATCTGCAATCCCCCAGAAAGGCCTGCCATCCAATGTCCAAACAAGAAGCTTCAATGAGAATGAAAGCCCGTGCAGTGCACACGTGGTCACAGACAGACGTGTATGTTTCTGAGGTGGGTGCCAAACTCAGAGACCTGGGGCCAGCTGAGGAATGTCTTCCAGACCCGGAGAACCAGAGCTCCCAGCCGCTGGAGCACAGGAGGGGAGAGGGGTGTGGAGCCGCAGAGGAGGGCCTGGGCTTGATGGCCTCTCTCTAGATCCTGGGCTCAGGAGTTCATTCCAGATTGGAAACACATGCGCGGCGAGGCGAGGCAGGAACCAGAAATCAACAACACATAAAAATATTTCCTTCCAAGACACTTTTCCCTCCTCGATCTTGCCCCTCCTCCCCAGACTTCACTTCCCTTCTTTATTGGCTATGGGGCTTTCTGGGGAGGTACGGGCTCTTGGGGCCCATAAATAATAATATGAGGAGAGGCTTTACATACAGTTCGTGTCTCCATTCCTGAGTCATTCAGAACGCACCTGAAGCTGTAACAGCCAAGGGAGAGATTTCCAAGGGCACATGAAGCCTGCTCTAAGAAATGTGTAAAAAGGGCTACTCCTTGTTACTCCAGTGTTTTGTTTGGCTTTTTCCCATTAGTGTCGAATGATGGTGGAGCCGCCTCCACACCTGTAAGTCAGAAGTTGGAGGGAAATTCACCTCCAAAAGCAGGTTCTGAGCAAAAGTGTCTTGTGAGCAAGGACCTTCTACACAGGACCCTCAGGTGGTACCCAGGCAGACATGAGCAACCTTACTCCCCAAAAGGTTGCATGGTGACGGTTTGCTGCTGTGTACAAACATGGACTTTTCTAGGGAGAAAGCCCACAGACTGTTGTCAAATTCTATAGGAACTATCACTCAAAATGCTTAGAAATGACTGACTTAGTTGTTACCTAGTCTGGTGACCTCAATCTTATCTGAAGTTTGAATCCTTCCTTAAAGTTTCATTAATTCAATAACCCAATGTGTGCTTGAACTCCTCCAATGATGAAAACCTGAGCCAATAGCCTAATAATTGAGAACCAAGGCTTTGGAGTGCCAGCTCCAAAGCCTGTGTTCAGAGTTTGATGTGTCCCTTTCTAACTGTGTGACTTTGGGTCAGTAATTCAGTGTGGTTCACCTGCATTTTTATCATCTATATATGTGTGTGGATTTTAGGTATTTTTGAGATTAAATACACATCTTAGGTATTTTTGAGATTAAATGAAATCAAGTATGCAAAATCTGTAGGCAGCACATGGGAACATAGTATGTGGATAAGAACTGTCATTGCTGTTACTATCATCCTCATCTTTTTTTAAAATGTGGTTTTGTTTTGTATTATTTGCAGGTACTTTTTAATTGAAGTATAGATGATTTACAATGTGCTAATTTCTGCTGTTCAGTTCAGTTCAGTCGCTCAGTCGTGTCCGACTCTTTGCGACCCCATGAATCGCAGCACGCCAGGCCTCCCTGTCTATCACCAACTCCCGGAGTTCACTCAGACTCATGCCCATCAAGTTACTGATGCCATCCAGCCATCGCATCCTCTGTCAACAAAGCAATTCAGTTACAAATATATACACATGCTTAGTCGCTCGGTCACGTTCAACTCCTTGTGACCCCATGGACTGTAACCCACTAGGCTCCTCTAGCCATGGGATTCTCCGGGAAAGAATACTGGAGTGGGTTGATGAACATTCTTTTTTTATATTCTTCCCCATTATGGTTGATCACAGGATACTGAATATAGTTCTCTGTGCTATACCATAGGACCTTATAGTTTATCCATTATATATGTATATATATAATTATATAATTATATTATATAACATTATAATTATATATAGTTATAATGTATATTATTATATGTATAATAGAAAGAAAGAGAAGGCCCTCAGTCATGTCTGACTCTTTGTGGCCCCATGGACTGTAGCCTACCAGGCTCCTCCATCCATGAGATTTTCCAGGCAAGAGTACTGGAGTGGGTTGACATTTTCTCTCCAGGGGATCTTCCTGACCCAGGGATCGAACCCAGATCTCCTGCATATCAGGCAGACACTTTAACATCTGAGCCACCAGGGAATCCTATATATAATAATATATATAATTACATCTGATGATCCCAAGCTATCACCCTCATCTTTATCATCATTGCTGTTAATAGAGAGACAATTCACTACCATTTGGAAAGAAATGGTAATCCTGTTTTTCTTCCTTAATAAAATTCTTCTTCCTTATGCTGAACCAAAATCTACTTCCCTACAGCTTCTGGTCATTGGCATTTCTTGACACTTAGTCAAGCACGGCAAGAGTTGGAAATTGAATGCAGGCTGTCCCATTGTTCAAAGTAGCAACCCAGGAAAACGTACCTTCTATAATAAGACATCTTAGTTAGAATCATTCAATAAGAAAGGAAATTAAAGTGAGAGAGTTTTAGACTCAAGACAAAGTGGGTATTTTTGTTTCATGAAGACATTTTGACAATAAAGGATATGCAGAGTACATCATGCAAAATGCCAGGCTGGATGAAGCACAAGCTCGAATCAAGATTGTTGGGAGAAATATCAATAATCTCAGATATCCAAATAATACCACTCTAATGGCAGAAAGCAAAGAAGAATTAAAGAGCCTCTTAATGAAGGTGAAAGAGGAAAGTGAAAAGGCTGGCTAAAAATTCATTCAAAGAAAACTAAGATCATGGCATCCAATTCCATCACTTTGTGGCAAATAGAAGGGGGGAAAGTGGACAGTGACAGATTTTCTTTTCTGGGGCTTCAAAGTCACTGCAGACAGTGACTGAGGCATGAAATTAAAAGAAACTTGCTCCTTGGAAGGAAAGCTATGATAAATCTAAACAGCGTATTAAAAAGCAGAGACATCACTTAGCCGACAAAGGTCTGTATAGTCAGAGCTATGGTTTTCCCAGTAGTCATGTATGAATGTGAGAGAAGGACATAAAGAAGGCTTACTATTGAGAAATTGATGCTTTCAAATTGTGGCAGTAGAGAAGACTCTTGAGAGTCCTTGGACTGCAAAGAGGTCAAACTGGTCAACCCTAAGGGAAATCAACCCTGAACATTCATTAGAAGAACTGATGCAGAAGCAGAAGCTCCAATATTTTGGCCACCTGATGCGAAGAATCAACTCACTGGAAAAGACCCTGATGCTGGGAAAGATTGAAGGCAGGAGGAGAAGGAGGCAAGAGAGGATAAGATGGTTACTGATTCAATGGACATGAATCTGAGCAAATTCCAAGAGATAGTGAAGGACAGGGAAGCCTGGCATGCTGCAGTCCATGGAATCACAAAGAGTTAGATATGACTTAGCAACTGAACAACAAAAACAAATAACTCTAAGTAGGTAGTTTTAAAACTTAAATATCACTGAGCAAATCCAGTGTCTGGTTATACTTTCCTTTTACCCAAGAGATTCTGCAAGCTCTTCCTATGACTACTCAATGACCACCAGCACTGGTATTAACAGTGTCTCTTACAAATTCTTCTAGCCCCTTATCTCCCACTGTTATGATAAACGAAGCCACTCAAACGAAGTCAGCATGTTACTCACTACAGCTGACAGTCTCCAAGAGCAGCACAAATTGCTGATCCTGATACTCCTGCTTCTCTCATCTCCAGACAGATAATGGCTGTCTTGTTCTCCTCTGAGTTTTCAGCACTCACCACAGTTTCTGGCTCCTGTTAGGAATTTAAAAGATATTTGCTAAGTGAATGAAAAATGAATGAATGAATGAATAAACGTATCAGCAGTAGTAGCCTGCACACAGTAAACCGTGTTCCTTTTTTAGTCCATTATGTCATATCAATTAGAGTTATAAAATTTTTTGGTTTTTTGTAACTTTCATATTTAAAGTGCAGTTGAGGACAGATTTTATATTTTCTCACTCCTGAAATCATTTCTTTTATCAGATAAACCCACATATCTTTAAATAATTCCTTATATTGTATGCTTTTATCTTCTTTCCATCATCCTCATTCTTCCCTTGCAAAACACTGAAGACTGATTATTCATTCATAGGTCCTAGTGATGTCAGGGTGCTTAGCTGGGAACCTTGCCCACTCTGCAGTATTTGTCCACTGGTCTCCTCCTTGGTTCTACAAGAGTCCCGAGTTGAAGGCTTCATTATGACCCCTCGGAAGCTGGAGGTTGAAAGGAGAAAATAGTATTGAAGAGACAAGTTAAACCACTCAGCTCACTTCCTCCTGCCTTTCAAGGATCTTTAAGGTTACATACATGGGCTGGATCGTAGCAGAAGTGAATCTTCTGTTTGTCACCAAACTGCGTGACTTAGAAGGAAGACCGTGTTCTCTAACCATGGTGATTGTCTAAGACAGTAAAGCCCACTCCTCATCAGCTGCTGTCCTCATTCAGGCCAGGTAGTTGGCAAAGCCCTAGAAACCAATCAGTTAAACACATCTTCCTAGGGGCTTCCCTGCTGTCCAGTGGTTAAGACTTTACCTTCCAATGCAAGGGTGCGAGTTCAATCTCTGCTCAGGGAGCTAAGAGCCCACATTCCTCTTGGTCAAAAACAAACAAAAACACAGAAGCAATATTGTAACAGATTCAGTGAAGATTTTTTAAAAAAAATCCTTGAAATAAATCCTCCTATTAGGACCAATATTGTGTTGGGGAACAGATTGGGACCAAAATGCCTCTGCCCTCAGCAGGCTAATAAGGAAAAAATACCGAGTCAATCTGAAAACCATCTAGTGACACAAACAAACAACCGGCAGAAGAAATTTACACCAAAAGAAATCTATTTAGAAGTGCATCCTCGATGGCAAGCAAAGACGTTAAAATTAAAACTTCAGTGAGATGCCATTTATTTAAATAATTAAAATCTGTCAAGATTGAAAAGAGAGGTGTCCCAGAGCTGGTGAGCATGCAGAGTCAGCATCCGCACACCACCGGTGGAAGGAAAGCAGGTCAGGACAGCCTGTGCGGGGCGCAGTTTGGCAGTTGGTTGCAGAAACTTTAATAAGCACACCCTGGGATGCAGCACTCCCACTTGTAGAAATAATACCTTTAGGAAATTATCATAGACATACACAGAGATATATGGGCAAAAATATTCCTTGCAGCATAATTCATAATAAAAAGTAGCAAACTGACATATTAACATTAGGAAATATATTAAACTGCAATTTATCCATTTGATTGAATGCTATGCCTAAAATACTTCAGTGTCATGAATGAATTTTAACCACGAAAATGTTTGCAGTTTATTAAGAAGTGCAAAAATGAAAGAAAAAGCATTCACGGCAGACTACTTGACAATACACAGCTCATCCAAGCTGGTTAACTTGTAGCTTCTTTTAGATCTTAACTCATTCGTCTTGATCTCCTGAGTAGTCAGTCTCTCTGTCTTAGGCCCTCAAGGCTCTATATGCCTCTCCTTCATCTTCTCCAACTGTATAAAGAGTTGGACTTTGTGTGTGTGACTCTTTGATTAATGATGTCTGACTCTCCAACTAAACTATAGCTGAATGTGGGTAGGGTTAGGTTTAGCTTTGGGTTTAAACCAGGTTTATCCCTGGTTTAGGCTTAAAGAGATCAATCTCCTGCCTCTGTGGAACATGAACTGGCTAGAAGAGGTCTAGAAACAGCAGGATCTGCCATCTGGACAGAAGAAATGAGTTATGACTGCAAGGACGAACTGGAAAGACTTGTTCAAGAACTACTGAGGGAAAAAAGAAAAAAACAGTGAGAATTGATAACTGAGTAGGAGGGAGAAAGAGTCAAAGATAACATCAGATTTCTGACTTGAGTGAATAATGGTTGTGTCACCAAATGAGACAGGAAACTGGAGGTATAGTTCAGAGGAGGAAGAAGAGATGCACTTTGAACACGTTGAATTGGAAGCTTAGAAGAGAAGCCTGGGCTGGAAATTTAGACTTGAGAGTCATCCATGAAGAAGTGATGATAAAAAGCTTGTGGGTGGATAAAATCACCCAGGGAGACCATTAGCCTGAGAAGAAAAGCTGATCAAGCACGAGAACCCTCCTACAGGGTCGGCAGAAGAAAAAGGAGCTCTGGGAAAGAAAGAGAAGGTATGTTCAGACGCATGGAACAAAAGTCAAGGAAAGAGGGATTTCGAAAAGGAAAGAATGTGGGGTGAGCAGATGCAGCAGAGATCCAGTAAATTAGTACTAAGAGAGGCCTGAAAAGAGCTGTAAATTAGAAGGTGAGTTCAGTTCAGTTCAGTGGCTCAGTCGTGTCCGACTCTTTGCGACTCCATGAATCACAGCATGCCAGGCCTCCCTGTCCATCACCAACTCCCGGAGTTCACTCAGACGCACATCCATTGAGTCAGTGATGCCATCCAGCCACCTCATCCTCTGTCGTCCCCTTCTCCTCCTGCCCCCAATCCCTCCCAGCATCAGAGTCTTTTCCAATGAGTCAACGCAATTTCAGTCAAATGTACACGGAAGCCAGGCTGCATCCAAGCCAATGCATGGATGGTGCAGAATGAGCCCGTGAACATAGATGACTTCCCCCAAGCTAGTGAAAAGAGTTGCTGGGAAGACAGAGTGAAGAAGGCATAGAGATTTGAAGTCAAGATCTGGGGGCACTGAGAATAAAGGAGAGAGAAAAGACAGAGAACAAAGTCTCAGAGGAGTAAGGAGAGGAGGTGAGGACACAGCCCAGGGCTTAGCCTGCACTGAAGAAGGCAGGCCTCATCTCCTTGCCCTACATGGATTTATTATTGTGATCTAAGGTTAATTTGTATTGCAATTCCTTATACGCATTGCAATTGCCAATATCTGCCAAGAATGATGCTAAGTGGGAAGGTGCAGAAGGGTGGCTGAGAGCTCCTTACAGCTTCCTGTAAATGAGAAGTAAAGGGAACTTCCGTGGTGGTCCAGTGGTTAAGACTTCGAGTACCAGTGCAGGGGGCGCTGGTTCCATCCCTGGTTGGGGAGTTAAGATCCCATGTGCCTCGTGCCCTCAAAAGCAAAACATTAAACAGAAGCAATATTTTAACAAATTAAATAAAGACTTTTAAAATGGCCCACTTCAGAAAAGTTTTTTAAAAAAAGAAGTGAGAGACCAAGCACAGGGATGAGCCAGTGCCAAAGATGGGTCATGTCTTTCCTGGGACATGTTAGAGCTATTTGAGACCATGTAAGAGAGCTGGGGCAGTAAACATTCCAATAGTCACCTGGTGCTGAAGAAAGACAATGAACAGCATGATAACTGGGGATTCCTGTTCAGACACCGAAGCTTTGTTTGCCTCATGTAGTCATTTCCCTTCATTATTTGCTGGCATTATACTTTTTTCTTCAGTCTCTTAATTTAAAGGTGTGCTAATACAAAAAGGTTGAAAAAGCACTCTTGTTGTCCGTCAAGGCTGAAAAAAAGGGAAAGGAAGACAGGTATAGGCACAGGTGAGTTTATAGAAAGCTGAGGACCTTTTCTAAACTCTGTTGGAGAGAACTGAATAATTCTGCCCCTTGACGAATCTAACACTCCCACATAAATCTCCTACATCGAAAGGTCATGATAACCTTTGATAATGAGAATAAAGATAGGGACCTCCTAACCATTCATGCAAGAACTCCTCAATCCAAATAATGACTTAGCTGGCTGAAACACACATATTACTTATAATTCTTAGTATGCGTATATTCTATACAAAACAGCTCATTTCTTAAAGTTTATTATTTCAACAGACATTTCTCAAGTACTTCCTGTTTTCCAGCATTTCACCTTAGTTGGGGTTTAATGGTGGCTAGGTGATAAAGAATCCACCTGCCAGCACAGGAGACACAGGAGATGAGGGTTCGATCCCTGGATCAGGGAGATCCTCTGCAGTAGCAAACGGCAACCCACTCCAGCATTCTTTTGCCTGAAGAATTCCATGGACAGAGGAGCCTGGCGGGCTATAGTCCATGGGGTCGCAAACAGTAGGACACGACTGAATGACTGAACACCCACAATGTAAGAAATAGAGAAATGAAAGGTGTTTCCCCATTCTTAAATAAAACTTCTATGATGTTATTTTGCCAGTGAAATCATTTGTACAATGATCCTTGTCACAAAAGTATTGATTCTAAAAACAAAAAATCTTTACCTTTTATTTCATTAAATTGTCAGTTCTTTATGAAAAATGCTAAGACGTAGGCTTAGCTCCTACACTGTAGTCTAAAGCCTAGTGTTTCCCAGCTTTGTGACCACTCCCTTTCCCCCACTTCCTTTCCCCACCACAAATTTCCTGCCTCCTTTATTATTTAGGGATAATATCTAAACCAATGTACTTCATATTTCCATTAAATTATGGTGCTCTTAAGCTGCTCTCTTATAGAATCAATCATGTCTACAGGAACAAAAAGCTGTTACTCAGTGATGAGTATAAAAGATTACTCTCCTGGGTTCTCAGCTGGACAGCAGACTTTGCTGAATGAGAAAGGAAACTCAGTTCTGAAAGCTCCCTGGAAGCATCAGGAGCTACCTGTGGTCAACTCAGATCATGGAGAGTTTTTTTCTTCTATTTCCTGTTTAAAAATATGCTTATTTGCTATGTTCACAAAAAAAGGAAGGGGTGAAGGGAGGGACTGCCATACATTAGTTCAAGGGAGTTCACAAAAAAATCACCAAAGTATGGGCTTCTAGATCATAAAGGTTTACACAGAGTCTCCGAGTGGAGAGCCAGGGGCGTCTAGACAGTCCACCCCTTAGGAACATGGTGCCTACTCACTTCCTGGCTCAGGGTGGAGCCATCAAGTAGGCGGTGCAGGGTCCCTTTGTAATTCTAGGATGTGCGTGCCTCCACTGCCCACCCCAAGACACGACAGGATGCTTACAGCAGAGCTGAAATGCAGTACCATGTGCTTGTTCTAGCATGAGTTGCCCTCCACCCCTTCCTCAGCCCAGTACTCCCCCACTCCTATGCCTGATGCTACAGCAGACCCTCAGAATTTTTAGTGCACTCACTCCCAGTGCACAATGTGAAACCTGGCTGCCCGTAAGGCTTCTCTTACCATACCCCTTCTCTGCCTTGTCTCTTGAGTTATTTCTCTTTGGTCATGGTTTTTTCAGCACATCCCACTCCCTTTGACTATAGTCCTCTGGTTGTCAGGGTTCCTCTTCATGTAGAAATTATCTGATTTTTCAGGTGGACCTAAATGTAGTGACCAGCACCGTGACAATTATGTACAATAAAACGAAGATCATGGCATCCGGTCCCATCACTTCATGGAAAATAGATGGGGAAACAGTGGAAGCAGTGGCTGACTTTATTTTGGGGAGCTCCAAAATCACTGCAGATGATGACTGCAGCCACGAAATTAAAAGACGCTTACTCCTTGGAAGGAAAGTTATGACCAACCTAGATAGCATATTCAAGAGCAGAGACATTACTTTGCCACCAAAGGTCTGTCTAGTCAAGGCTATGGTTTGTCCAGTGGTCATGTATGGATGTGAGAGTTGGACTGTGAAGAAAGCTGAGCGCAAAAGAACAGATGCTTTTGAACCGTGGTGTTGGAGAAGACTCTTGAGTGTCCCTTGGACTGCAAGCAGATCCAACCAGTCCGTTCTAAAGGAGATCAGTCCTGGGTGTTCATTGGAAGGACTGATGCTAAAGCTGAAACTCCAATACTTTGGCCACCTCATGAGAACAGTTGACTCACTAGAAAAGACCCTGATGCTGGGAGGGATTGGGGGCAGGAGGAGAAGGGGACGACAGAGGATGATCCGGCTGGATGGCATCACCGACTTGATGCACATGAGTTTGGGTGAACTCCGGGAGTTGGTGGTGGACAGGGAGGCCTGGTGTGCTGGGATTCGTGGGGTCACAAAGAGTCAGACACAACTGAGTGACTGAACTGAACTGAATCCCTGCTCTGGATACAAATTCTGATTTTAAGATTGCCTAAGAAGCCACCCTGCTTGACTCATTATTTCGCAATATGGTCTTAAGAGCACTCAACCACATTGCAAGCCTTTTTCAAACCAGTTCTGTACCACCTTATCCTTATATAATTGTTTTCAACCTAAAGTAAGTACTTGACATTTTTACGCAGTTGAATTTTATCTTATTGATTCTTGCCTATAACGTCGGTCTTTTGAGATTATTCTGAAATGCCGCCCAGTTCTGGTCATCTCTTAGTCAACATTTTTATCAGCCAATTATATGAAGACATAAAAGATATACATATCAAGTTTGTGGGTAACACAGGAAGTCCTGTATCCCCAGAGACCTCCCTTTGGAATGGCTCGAAAGCATTAATCAGCACATAAAAGAACAAGAGATTGCCTCCCTTACAAAAACACAATGCAAAACTTGCCAAAGTTTTTAGAGAAAAGCTCCAGAAATGTGTCTGGCTGAGGATACAGGCTTCCCTGAGTCTATTTAAGAGCTCATAGGGGTCAAGTCAGACAGGCCTGTGTAGGGGTCCCAGCTGTGGAAGAGTTACTCTGTTTTCCTAAGGATCAGTTTTCTTATTTGAAAATGGAAGTCATGAACGCAAGCACCAATCACATAGCTACAACTACCTAGTCACCACTGCCCATCCAAGACCCTCTCAAATCCCCACACTCAAAACACACTGCAACTCACCCCATCTGGAGAGACCCTTCCCACACACAGGGAGGCACCTTTAACCACTGCAAGTCTAGGTCCAACTGTGCACCCACCATACAGAAATCACAATTCACCCTTAAGAATCAGCCTACTCACCAGTTAAAGGGAGGTCCTTTCTAACGTACTCCTTGGCTGATATTCAACCATATTATGGTGTCCAACCATCATAAATTCATTTGCTGATAGTTTTAAATATTCAGTAAATATTTACTTTCTTTTTCCTTTTTTTAAAGGACTCCTCTCTTACCAGGAACAAGAGCAGGCAAGAGCAGTGGTGGTGAGAGGGTTCAAATTGCAGCTCTGTCAGTTACTGGTGATGTGAGCCTGCAGGGGTTGTTTATCCTGTGTTTAAATTTCTTCATTTGGAAAAAGTAGCTGGGCCTTCCCTGGTGGTCCAGTGGTTAAGGCTTTGTCTTCCAATGCAGGGGTGCAGGTTCAATCCCTGGTCAGGGAGCTAAAATCCCACATGCCTGGTGGTCAAAAAAATAAAACGTAAAACAAAAGCAATATTTTAACAGATTCAGTAAAGACTCTATATGTTCCACATCAAGAAAATCTTTTTTAAACATATGGTTAATAATAATATCCACCTTATAGTCTTGTCATGAGGTTTACGGGTAAACATACATATATAAGGTCTTGGCATGGAGACTGACATATATATTCTTGATATTATCTCTACTTAGCCTCTTTTCTTAAAATGTAAACCTTCCCCCCTTCCTTATTTTGTGTTGCCACTTTCTAGGCAGCCCCAGGAGCGAGCACCAAGAAAACTTCGGTTTTCTGACTTAATTCCCTCTCAACTGATTACTTCCTTATGATTTTCTCACACCATTTAAAGTTTATGATCACTAGCATATTTCTATTTACATATGCAATTTATTATAAAATAAATCATCAATTTAAGTAGCTTTTCAGAGAGGAACATTTAAAAATCACTACCATAGTTAACATATGCATTTTGTCCACATCCAATTTCCAAAACCTAAACATATACATATGTTTTTAAAAAGACTGTAGTTTATAATAGTGTATTGTATATTTGAAAGTTGCTAAGAGAGTAGATCTTAAACGCTCTCATCACAAGAAAAGAAAGTGGAACTGTGCAGTGACATGTTAACTAGACTTATGGGGTGATCATTACAGAATGTATACATATATTGAATCAGTATGTGGTACATCTGAAACTAATATAATATTATACGTCAATTATATCTCAATTTTTTAAAGTGAGTATTAATATGTTGGATTCATATGTATGACAAGGGAGGGGAATAAGGGAACCCTCTCACATGTGGACCACAAAGCTCAGTTGGCCATCTTGCAAAGAACTGGGATTTAATTGGTTATAAAGAAGAACCAGGCAAAAGAATATACATAATTTAGTACAATCCATTGTTTCTGGGGGAAAAAAAATAAACAAGTTAAAATGTATCCACTCACCGAATAACATTGTGCTCAGTCTCTCAATCACGTCTGACTCTTTGTAACCCTATGGACTGTGGCGCACCAGGCATCTCTGTCCACGGAATTTTCCAGGCAAGAATTCAGGAGCAGGTTACCAGTTCCTACTCCAGGGGATCTTTTTGACAGAGGGACTGAATCCACGTCTCTTGCATCTCAGCACTGGCAGGCAGATTCTTTACCACTGTGCCACCTGGGAAGCTGTCTTTTAAGTGGCGGCAAATGGTTTTATTCTTTGAGATTTTTGGTGGTAAAGTAAGCATAACAAGTCATTACCATTTAAATCATTTTTAAACATACAATTCAAGGGATTACATACATTCATGAGACTGTGTAATCATCACTACTATTTATCATCCCAAACAGAAACTACTAGTACTCTACTTTCTGTCTACATGAATTTGCCTATTCTATCAATTGTAAATACTGGATACATGGAATCATACAATATTTGCCTTATGTGTCTAGCTTACTTCACTTACCGTCTTTTTAGGGCTTAACTATGTCATAGTATGTATCAAAACTTCATTCCATTTTAAGCCTGAATATTCCACTACGTGTATGTATGACACATTCATTGATAATAAACATTTTATCATTGCCACCTCTTACTTTTGTGATAAAGTTTTATTGAAAATGGGTGTACAAGTATCTGGGCCCCTGTTTTCCATAATTTGGGGTACCCAGAGTGAAATCGCTGAATCAAATGGTAGATCTAACTTAACTTTTGAGAAATCACAAAATAGTTACCCACAACAGCTGCAACATTTTACATTTCCACCAGCAATGCACAAGGGTTCAAATTTTCCCACGTCCTCAACACATCATTCTCCCTTTTTGTCTTTTTTAAAATAGTCATCCTGGGACTTCCCCAGCAGCCCAGTGGTTAAGTCTCTACACTTCCATTGCAGGGTACACAGGTTAGATCCTTGATCAGGGAACTAAGA
Source organism: Ovis canadensis (assembly GCF_042477335.2). NCBI lineage: Eukaryota > Metazoa > Chordata > Mammalia > Artiodactyla > Bovidae > Ovis > Ovis canadensis. Next base: position 52,471,358 of record NC_091265.1, on the reverse strand, counting down.
CCCTGCATGCCACTGTATGCAGTCCAAATTTTAAAAAAGTAAAATAGTCATCCTAAGGAATATGAAGTGGAATCTACTTGTGGTTTTGGTTTGCATTTTCTTAATGGCTAGTGGTGCTGAGCATCTTTTCATGTGCTTATTGACCTATATGTCTTCTTTAGAGAAATAACTATTCAAGTTCTTTGTCCATTGTCCATATTTAAATTGGATGTTTTGCTGTCACTACTGAGTTGCAAGAATCTTTTATATATTCTACGTATCATCTCTTACCAAATATACAGTTTCCAAGTATCTTCTTCCATTATGTGGGTTGCTTTTGCACTCTCTTGATAGTGTCCCTTTCTTTATTCCTGAGTGAAATTTTCATTTAAACTATGATACTTTCTGGCTCCAGAATTTCTGTTTGATTCCTTTATATAATTTCTCTTTTTTTCATATTTTTATTTTGTTTCCATGTTGTTTTCCTGATTCCCTTAAGTTTTCATTCATGTTTTAGTTCTTTAGCTTTTCAAGCGTATTTGACAGCTAATCTTTTTATCATGGGTGTATTTTTTTAAATTGAGGAATAATATATTCTATTTTTTTCAATTAATTTATTTATTTAATTGGAGGCTAACTACTTTACAATATTGTGATGGTTTTTGCTATACACTGACATGAATCAGCCATGGGTGTACATGTGTTCCCCTTCCCGAACCCCCCTCCCACCTCCCTCCCCATCTCATCCCTCTGGGTTGTTCCAGTGCACTGGCTTTGAGTGCCCTGTTTCATGCATCAAACTTGGACTGGTGATCTATTTCACACATGGTAATGTACATGTTTCAATGCTATTCTCTCAAATCATCCCACCCTCACTTTCTTCCACAGAGTCCAAAAGTCTGTCCTTTATATCTGTGTCTGTTTAGCTGTCTCACATATAGGGACATTGTTACCATCTTTCTAAACTCCATATATGCATTAATATACTGTATTACTGTTTTTCTTTCTGATTTACTTCACTCTGTATGTGAACTGAAGTTGCTCAGTCATGACCGACTCTTTGTCACCCCATGGACTGTAGCCTGCCAGACTCCTCAGTCCACGGAATTTTCCAGGCAAGAGTACTGGATTGGATTGCCATTTCCTTCTCCAGGGGATCTTCCTGACCCAGGGAGCGAACCCAGGTCTCCTGCATTGCAGGCAGATGCTTTACCATCTGAGCCACCAGGGAAGCCAATAGGCTCCATTTTCATCCACCTCATTAGAACTGACTCAAATGTGTTCTTTTAAATAGCTGAGTAGTATTCCATTGTGTATATGTACCACAACTTTCTCATGCATTTGTCTGCCAATGGACATCTAGGTTGCTTCCAGGTCCCAACTATTTTTTTTTATTTTAATTTTTACTTTATTTTACTTTACAATACTGTATTGGTTTTGCCATACATTGACATGAATCCACCACGGGTGTACATGAGATCCCAAACATGAACCCCCCTCCCACCTCCCTCCCCACAAGATCCCTCTGGGTCATCCCCGTGCACCAGCCCCAAGCATGCTGTATCCTGCATCAGACATAGACTGGCGATTCAATTCTTACATGATAGTATACATGTTTCAATGCCATTCTCCCAAATCATCCCACCCTCTCCCTCTCCCTCTCCCTCTGAATCCAAAAGTCCGCTATACACATCTGTGTCTTTTTTGCTGTCTTGCATACAGGGTCATCATTGCCATCTTTCTAAATTCCATATATATGTGTTAGTATACTGTATTGGTGTTTTTCTTTCTGGCTTACTTCACTCTGTATAATCAGCTCCAGTTTCATCCATCTCATCAGAACTGATTCAAATGTATTCTTTTTAATGGCTGAGTAATACTCCATTGTGTATATGTACCACAGCTTTCTTATCCATTCATCTGCTGATGGACATCTAGGTTGTTTCCATGTCCTGACTATTATAAACACTGCTGCACATGCTGCAATGAACATTGGGGTACACGTGTCTCTTTCAATTCTGGTTTCTTCGGTGTGTATGCTCAGCAGTGGGATTACAGGGTCATATGGCAGTTCTATTTCCAGTTTTTTAAGGAATCTCCACACTGTTCTCCATAGTGGCTGTACACTGTTCTCCATAGTGGCTGTACTAGCTTGCATTCCCACCAACAGAGAAAAGGGTTCCCTTTTCTCTGCACCCTCTCCAGCATTTATTGTTTGTAGACTTTTGGATAGCAGCCATTCTGACTGGTGTGTATCTCATTGTGGTTTTGATTTGCATTTCTCTGATAATGAGTGATGTTGAGCATCTTTTCATGTGTTTGTTAGCCATCTGTATGTCTTCTTTGGAGAAATGTCTGTTTAGTTCTTTGGCCCATTTTTTGATTGGGTCATTTATTTTTCCGGTATTGAGCTGAATGAGCTGCTTGTATATTTTTGAGATTAGTTGTTTGTCAGTTGCTTCATTTGCTATTATTTTCTCCCCTTCTGAAGGCTGTCTTTTCACCTTGCTTATAGTTTCCTTCATTGTGCAAATGCTTTTAAGTTTAATTAGGTCCCATTTGTTTATTTTTGCTTTTATTTCCATTACTCTGGGAGGTGGGTCACAGAGGATCTTGCTGTGATTTATGTCAGAGAGTGTTTTGCCTATATTTTCCTCTAGGAGTTTTATAGTTTCTGGTCTTATATGTAGATCTTTAATCCATTTTGAGTTTATTTTTGTGTATGGTGTTAGAAAGTGTTCTAGTTTCATTCATTTACAGGTGGTTGACCAGTTTTCCCAGCACCACTTGCCAAAGAGATTGTCTTTTCTCCATTGCACATTTTTGCCTCCTTTGTCAAAGATAAGGTGTCCATAGGTGTGTGGATTTATCTCTGGGCTTTCTATTTTGTTCCATTGATCTATATTTCTGTCTTTGTGCCAGTATCATACTGTCTTGATGACTGTAGCTTTGTAGTATAGTCTTTAGTCAGGCAGGTTGATTCCTCCAATTCCATTCTTCTTTCTCATGATTGCTTTGGGGCTATTCAAGGTTTTTTGTCTTTCCATAAATATTGTGAAATTATTTGTTCTAGTTCTGTGAAAAATACCTTTGGTAGCTCGATAGGGACTGCATTGAATCTATAGATTGCTTTAGGTAGTACACTCATTTTCACTATACTGATTCTTCTAATCCATAAACGTGGTATATTTCTCCATCTATTTGTGTCATTTTTTATTTCTTTCATCAGCGTTTTGTAGTTTTCTATTTATAGGTCTTTTATTTCTTTAGGTAGATTTATTCCTAAGTATTTTATTCTTTTGCTGCAATGGTGAATGGGATTGTTTCCTTAATTTCTCTCCCTGTTTTTTCATTGTTAGTGTATAGGAATGCAAGGGATTTCTGTGTATTAATTTTATATCCTGCAATTTTACTGTATTCATTGATTACCTCTGGTAATTTTCTGGTGGCATCTTTAGGGTTTTCTATGTAGAGGATCATGTTATCTGCAAACAGTGAGAGTTTTACTTCTTCTTTTCCAATCTGGATTCCTTTTATTTCTTTTTCTTCTCTGATTGCTGTGACTAAAACTTCCAAAACTATGTTGAATAGTAGTGGTAAGAGTGGGCACCATTGTCTTGCTCCTGACTTTAGGGAAAGGGCTTTCAATTTTTCGCCATTGAGGATAATGTTTGCTGTGGGTCTTCAGTTCAATGTTAAGCCCCTTAAAAACAGTGACTATGTTATTTTTCTCTACTTAATGGAACAACACAAGAGAAGACTCTACACATGGACATCACCAGATGGTCAACACCAAAATCAGATTGATTATATTCTATGCAGCCAAAGATGGAAAAGCTCTATACAGTCAACAAAAACAAGACCAGGAGCTGACTGTGGCTCAGATCATGAGCTCCTTATTGCCAAATTCAGACTCAAATTGAAGAAAGTAGGGAAAACCTCTAGACCATTCAGGTATGGCCTAAATAAAATCCCTTATGATTATACAGTGGAAGTGAGAAATAGATTTAAGGGCCTAGATCTGATAGATAGAGTGCCTGATGAACTATGGAACAGGTTCGTGACATTGTACAGGAGACAGGGATCCAGACCATCCCCATGGAAAAGAAATGCAAAAAAACAAAATGGCTGTCTGGGGAGGCCTTACAAATAGCTGTGAAAAGAAGAGAGGCAAAAAGCAAAGGAGAAAAGGAAAGATATAAGCATCTGAATGCAGAGTCCAAAGAATAGCAAGAAGAGATAAGAAAGTCTTCCTCAGCGATCAATGCAAAGAAATAGAGGAAAACAACAGAATGGGAAGGACTAGAGATCTCTTCAAGAAAATTAGAGATACCAAGGGAACATTTCATGCAAAGATGGGCTCGATAAAGGACAGAAATGGTATGGACCTAACAGAAGCAGAAGATATTAAGAAGAGGTGCCAAGAATACACGGAAGAACTGTACAAAAAAGATCTACACGACCCAGATAATCATGATGATGTGATCACTAATCTCGAGCCAGGCATCTTGGAAAGTGAAGTCAAGTGGGCCTTAGAAAGCATCACTATGAACAAAGCTAGTGGAGATGATGGAATTCCAGTTGAGCTGTTTCAAATCCTGAAAGATGATGCTGTGAAAGTGCTACACTCAATATGCCAGCAAATTTGGAAAATTCAGCAGTGGCCACAGGACTGGAAAAGGTCAGTTTTCATTCCAATTCCAAAGAAAGGCAATGCCAAAGAATGCTCAAACTACCGCACAATTGCACTCATCTCACATGCTAGTAAAGTAACGCTCAAAATTCTCCAAGCCAGGCTTCAGCAATACATGAACCATGAACTCCCTGATATTCAAGCTGGATTTAGAAAAGGCAGAAGAACCAGAGATCAAATTGCCAACATCCGCTGGATCATGGAAAAAGCAAGAGAGTTCCAGAAAAACATCTATTTCTGCTTTATTGACTATGCCAAAGCCTTTGACTGTGTGGATCACAATAAACTGTGGAAAATTCTGAAAGAGATGGGAATACCAGACCACCTGAACTGCCTCTTGAGAAATCTGTATGCAGGTCAGGAAGCAACAGTTAGAACTGGACATGGAAAAACAGACTGGTTCCAAATAGGAAAAGGAGTACGTCAAGGCTGTATATTGTCACCCTGCTTATTTAAATTCTATGCAGAGTACATCATGAGAAATACTGGGCTGGAAGAAGCACAAGCTGGAATCAAGATTGCCGGGAAAAATGTCAATAACCTCAGATATGCAGATGACACCACCCTTACGGCAGAAAGTGAAGAGGAGCTAAAAAGCTTCTTGATGAAAGTGAAAGAGGAGAGTGAAAAAGTTGGCTTAAAGCTCAACATTCAGAAAACGAAGATCATGGCATCCGGTCCCATCACTTCATGGGAAATAGATGGGGAAACAGTGGAAACAGTGTCAGACTTTATTTTGGGGGGCTCCAAAATCACTGCAGATAGTGATTGCAGCCATGAAATTAAAAGACGCTTACTCCTTGGAAGAAAAGTTATGACCAACCTAGATAGCATATTCAAAAGCAGAGACACTACTTTGCCGACTAAGGTCTGTCTAGTCAAGGCTATGGTTTGTCCTGTGGTCATGTATGGATATGAGAGTTGGACTGTGAAAAAGGCTGAGCGCTGAAGAATTGATGCTTTTGAACTGTGGTGTTGGCGAAGACTCTTGAGAGTCCCTTGGACTGCAAGGAGATCCAACCAGTCCATTCTGAAGGAGATCAGCCCTGGGATTTCTTTGGAAGGAATGATGCTAAAGCTGAAGCTCCAGTAGTTTGGCCACCTCATGAGAAGAGTTGACTCATTGGAGAAGACTCTGATGCTGGGAGGGATTGGGGGCAGGAGGAGAAGGGGACGACCGAGGATGAGATGGCTGGATGGCATCACGGACTCGATGGATGTGAGTCTGAGTGAACTCTGGGAGATGGTGATGAAAAGGGTGGCCTGGCGTGCTGCGATTCATGGGGTCGCAAAGAGTCGGATACGACTGAGCGACTGAACTGAACTGAACTAATGGAATTCTGTGTCCTTAGATCATATAACTGAAAAAAAAGATATGCTCTGTTGAAACCTGAGTTCAAATGTTATCTCCTACTCTATGATTCTGTACAGTTCCTTTGACCTCAACTTCCCTGCTTCCCAGATTCCTCAAAAAGTTGGTCAGGATAATAACTGTGAAAGAATGGATGTAGAAATAAATGCTTGCTACACAATAGGCACTCAGGAAACATTTATTGCATGCAATCTGTGGTAAATGATGCATACCTATTCATTTTCTTTTTCTTTAAAGATTTTTTTTATGTAGACAATTTTTAAAGACTTTATTGAATTTATTACAATACTGCTTATGTTTTTTTCTGTTGTCTTTTTTTTTTTTTTTTTTTTTGCCTAGAGGCATGTGCAATCTTACCTGCATTGGAAGGTAAAGTCTTAACAACTGGGCTGCCAGGGAAAGTCCCTTTTCCATTTTTCTAGTTAACAGTTTCCTGTGTGCCAAGATTTGAGATCCATAGACCCAGGCTAACCCAAACTCATAAATCTGTTTTTTAGTCCAGCTGATATTGCTTTGGTGCTACCACTTGGGTCCTCAAGTTGCCTCTGTCTGAGCCTACTTCTACATTCCACCCTGTCTGCCTAGAAAGTCAGATTGGGAAATCTCAGCTCTATGGACAATAGATAGTTTACTTTAGGACACTCAGACTTTCTCCACATCCTAAGAGTCCAGATCTCGAGTACAGTAGATTCAACTTGGGGGAAGAAAGTGAAACCACCACACTAATCCTTCTTTGAAGCCTTTGTGAGTCCCAATTCCCAGTTCTTTATGTGCATTTGTATACTTGTACCTATGTGTATTTTTGACATATGTCATGATTGATTTGGCCAACTCTGAAATTTCCAGACGTTACCACCCAGCCATGGCAGTCCTAGACCAGGTGTGCCTCACCTGTGAAGCAGGGCTCATTCTCTCAAGTCTCTGTTGTAGAAAGGGAGGGTAAGGGGAGTGCTTTGGCAGATATAGGAAACTTGGGGAGAAAAAGGGCTGTGTTATCCATCCATTCCAACTCCCAACCCCCAGTTTACTAATCAAAACAATCATTTCTCATTCAAGGATACCTTGATTTACAAATCTTCTGGGATATTTTTGTTCTTTTGAACAGAAACAGTCTGGACAAGGAGGGGGGCCTTTCCAAGTGGAAGGATCAGAGGCTGCCAGTCCAGAGAGGTGGAAGGCTGTGACCCAACCTTCCAAGAGAAGAAAGGACAGTGATGCTCTGTTTGCCCTGAAGCAGCAGAAGGAAAACCACAGCCTGGCACGTGTCACCCCTGATCCTCCCCTCCCACCAGTGCCTTAGTAACCATTTCTGACAATAGAACATGGATGAAACATTCACTTGCGTGGAAGTACTGCTCCTACTTGGGATAAGATAAAAGGCACTTCTCTTCTGTGAGTTACAAGGTGATCAGTGGATCATGGGTGATGGTGTGCGATGGCTTGGGAACTAAACCACCAGGGGCTGAAGCTCAGCTGCATGTTCTTGGACCAATTCTTATCCTCCCAATGCCTCAGTGTCTTCATCTACAATAAAGTGACTCATCATAGTGCCAGCCTCATAGGTTGTTCAAGGCTTAAGTAAGTTATTATATCTAAAGTTCTTAGAGGACTTCCCTTATGGTCCAGTGGTTAAGAATCCACCTGCCTACACAGGGTACAAGGGTTTGATCCTTGGTCCAGAAAGATTCCACATGTGCTGGGGCAACTAAGCCCATGTGCCACAACTACTGAGATGGTGCTCTAGAGCCCGAGAGCTGGAACAAAGACCCAGGGCAGCCAAAAATTAAGGAAATGAATAAACAGAATTTAAAACAAACATAAGTAAAAATACTTAGAACAATATCTCTGAGTGCTCCATAATTGTTAGCTATTATTATTACCTAATTCTCAATTGTTTTCACTAAAGAGAGGATGAAGAGACATGAACTGTCCATCCAGAAATGCACTCTCTTACATTTATATTGTTCACTTTACAAACCTAACCTTCTCTGATTTGGGTTGAACTGGTACACTAGCTTCAATATGTCAGGGTATTCATAAGAATATCACAGAGAGAAGACAGTGGAAGAGACATGCGTTTAACAACCCTCTGTTAACTGCCCCCATGGGTCATTCTAACTCCTGTTTTCTTTTCTTTCTAAGCAGCTGCATCTGTACCCACAACCAAAGTCACAGCTCACCCTTCCCTATATGTAAGGGTGGGCAGGTGTAGAGCTTACAAGCCTCTAAAGCCAAGGGCTTTCCTCCCCTTTCACAGGGACAGGGACTGTGAGCCTGGGGATGGATGAGACAGATACTGGGTATGTACTTCATGCTCTGGGGGCTGGCACTGGAGTGTGAGTGGGAATCGCATTGTCGGCAGCTTGTGAGGGGCCTGGGAGGACAACAGGGCCAAGCAGGAGAGAGCAAACCAGTCCCACGTGAGGGACGGGGAGCCAGCCTGGAGATCAGATCGGCACCAAGACAAGGCCGGAGCAGCACAGTGCAGCTCATGGGCCATGAAGAAGATATCCACTGCAACGCACAGGGTAGTGGCAGAGGGTCACCAGCCCCATGGGCTTTCAGGAGGAGTCTCTGCTGAGAAACTAAGGGTGGCGACTGGATTAATACCCAGGCTGTCAGAGAAGTGAGGACCATGCTTGAGAACCTGAAGATGGGTTAAAGCAGTGCTCTAGTCCCTGAACAGACTGTCAGGCTGCCTGGGGGAGCCTAAACACTAGTCTTAGACAAGACACTGAGTCAGGGCCCTGCCAACCCTGCAGCCTGCCTTCTTTTGGGAGACTGTGAGTACATACACACGTGTACTGGGAATATATAGGAATAATTATAGCTACCATTTATTAAATGTCTGCTTTGCCAAGAGCTGTGTGGTCTGTTTTGTTTCATGTTTTTAAACATTTTCTGGATGTGGACTGTTTCTTAAGTCTTTATTGAATTTGTTACAATATCCCTTCTGTTTATGGGGGTTTTTTGCTTTGTTTTGCTGTTTTTGCCACCAGGCATGTGGGATCTTAGCTCCCTAACCAGGGACTGAACCTGTACCCCCTGCACTGGAAGGCGAAGTCTTAACCACTGGAGCACCAGGGAAGTCCCAAGTGCTGTGTTGAGACTCATGTGTACCACTTCATTTGATGCTGACCATAACCTGCTGAGAGAGGCCCTGCTCTACCCTCCACGGCCCTCCTGGGTGCAGACTCCAGGCTTGGGTCCAAGGGACTTGGCCTGCTGCAGTCCCCTTGTACCAAGAACCAGAAGCAGCGTGTGCCGGTCCAGGAAAGGTGCTTAGTCAGTATTTGCTGGATATTTATCTTTGCTTTCAAGAGAGGACACGGCAAACTAGAAAGGTTCAGTGACTTTCCACAGTGACAGAGGTTACAAGGAAAAGTCAGAATCCAAACCGAGCCCTGGCGACTGTGTTTATTTTTCCATCTTTCTCTTCTGGGTAGAGTGGAAAGCACGCTGGCTTGGCCGTGAAGACCCCAGCTTCTACTGCCAGTTCTGCCTCTAGGGGTGTGGGCTCTAGTCTCCTCCATCACAAATTAAAGGGCCAGAGCAGCCGCCATCCACAGGGCCTTCTAGCCCTCGGGTCCTGTGGCTGCCGCAGATGGGCTGGGTGGATTGCCAGGGACAGGATCTGAGTCACAGTGGACACTCCCCAGGAAACAGAGACCTGAAAAGGTCAGTTGATGGGTGGCCTGACCCAAATCTTGGAAAATGTGGGGCAAGAAGAAGCTGCCACAGAGAAGCAAAGGCCGACGAATGGCGGGGGGCACCTCTCTTCCTATCGGAAGGGCATGTCCCATCCTCACCTGGGGGAAGCAGTCACTGCTGCTCAGACCCAAGGCAGCAGGTGTCCTGCAGCTTCGGGGCTTCAGCACTCTGTTTTCAGAGCCTCATGTCCAATCCCATGGGTAATCACCTCCGGTGATTACAGCTGGGTGATGTCTGAGGATGACAAGACTCTGAATTCTCAATATTAATTTCGGCCACCTTCGCAAATTCCCCTTCATTACAGTTTCATTTGAAACACTCTTGCTCACTGAGGATCCTCCATTTCAAACACAGTGGCCCAGAAGAGTGAACTCTGAGACGGCCAGGCTGTCACTCTGAGTTATGTGTCATGCTAAAGATGCCTAGTATTAGACTTTACAAGGTTTTACTGCCTCGGCTTTCATACTATTAGTGAAAACGACTTGTGTGTGTTTGTTCAGGCTTCCTCCCAGCAGATCCTGTCCTTTTCTTCCCAGGAAGTCCACAGCAGCTCACAGGCAGTGTTGCCTCCCTCTCTTCTATTCTGTGGCTGCCCTTGTTCAGTGAGGTGAAGAAACCTGGGTTACGTAAGAGCAGGAACTTGCACCCTTTTGGGGAGACAGGGGCTCCTTTCATAACTTGGTGAAACCTCCTCTTCCATCCTCCCATTCCTAACTCACATGTGCACATACATGCCACATGCAAGTTCTAGTGGTCTAGGACCACCTAAAACCCAGCCTCTGAGGTCTCTTGTTGTTGTTGTTTTTATTCAGTTGCTCAGTTGTGTCCAACTCTTTGCAACCCCATAGACTGCAGCACACCAGGCTACCCTGTCCTTCACTATCTCCCGAAGTTTGCTCAAGCTCATCTTCATTGAGTCAGTGACACCATCCAACCATCTCATCCTCTGTCGCCCCCTTCTCCTCCTGCCCTCAATCCTTCCCAGCATCAGGGTCTTTTTCAAAGAATCGCCTCTATGCAGCAGGTAGTTAAAGTATTGGAGCTTTAGCATCAGTCCTGCCAATGAATATTCAAGATTGATTTCCTTTAAGATTGACTGGTTTAATCTCCTTGCTATCCTAGGGAGTCTCAAGAGTCTTCTCGAGGACCACAGTTCAAAAGCATGAATTCTCCAACGCTCAGCCTTCTTTATGGTCCAACTCTCACATCTATACATGACTACTGGAAAAACCATAGCTTTGACTATACAGACCTTTGTTGGCAAAGTGATATCTCTGGTTTTTAATATGCTGTCTAGGTTTGTCATAGCTTTTCTTCTAAGGAGCAAGCATCTGCTTGGTTAAAAACTGGGTCATTTTAACCCCTGACTCAGAACAATGAGACATCATCATGCAGAAAAAGAAAAAAATTAACCTTGACCCTCATCTCACATCTTATACAAATATTCACTCCAAAGGATCAGAGGCTTTAAAGTAAGTGCTAAACTAGAAATACTATTAATAGAAGAAAATATGAGAGAAAAAGTTTGTAACCACAGGTAAAGCAGACTTCTTAGCTATGACACCAAAAGAGTGGAGCATAAAAGAAAAAAAGTGACCATCTGGATTTCACTGAAACTAAAAGTTTTTACTCTTCGGAAAATATTATTAAGAAAATAAAAAGACAAACCACAAACTGGGGAAAAAAAATATTTGCAGAACACTTAACTGTGTCCTCTTCTTAAGAAACTTGCCTGGGGACTTCCCTGGAGGTCCAGCGGTTAAGACTCCACACTCCCAACGTGGGGGCAGGGGTTCAATCCTTGGTTGGGGAACTAAGACTCCACATGCCATGCAGTACAGCCAAAAATGAAAAAGAAACTTGCCTGGAAGTCCTGCCCAGAAAAGTTTGCTTGCCTTTCATGTGAACTCTTGGCTAGAGGTGGCCTGGGGAAGATTGCCTTTCAGCTGGGCATAAGGTTCCTGGAATATCACTGGGTTTTGTGACCAGGGCAGAAGAAGGGAATGCACATGGGGTAGGCAACCAGGAGCATGCCTTGTCTGCAGTGCAAACTTTTGGGAAGCTCAGCAGGTGGTAACAAAGTGCTCCCCATGATCTGGCCCTGTCCCTGGGGCAACACTGTCTCCAGCCTGGAGCTCCACAGGACAGGCCTTATACACAGGGAGCCCTGGAGGAAGATGTGTGTGCAGACTTGCAGGGGCCAGGGCTGCACAGGGCAGGAGAGAGATCCCCCGGGGGGAGCCGTCTGTCTGTACATGCGTGGAGGCAGTGATTCTGAACTTGGCCTTCACAACAAGGAGCTTCAGGAACCCGGCAGGGAGGGGAGGCAGAAGACCCAAGACATGGGAGCAGGCAGTAGGATGCAGCCTTCAAGGACTAAGAAGGCGATGTGTCTGGAGTGGCAGTATGGGTGTGCTGAGAAGTGGAGTTGAAGTTGGTCTGAGCCAGGTCCAGGCAAATCCCAAAAGCCAGACAGAGAACTTGGGACTTGATGACATAGTGGATGGACCCTCCTTTTAGAACCGAAGGGATGACTTGATGAAAGGAGAGCTCTTCATATCTGCTCTTCCTTCTCCAGAGAGAGCTCTGGTCATCAACTTTCTTCCTTCTCACCTTTAGGGAAAATACACTCATTTACTTCAGGGGAAGAAAACCCCTCCAGCTGCACCAACCATAGGCATCAGGAAGTGATCCCCATCACTCACTCTCTTCCTGCAGAGCCAAAAGACAACATCCATCCCCAGACCCCAAACGTATTAGCCAGGGGTCAGAGTTAGCCTTCTCTTTTATTATTATTGGGATATAGTTGCTTTACAATGTTGTTTTAAGTCTCTGCTGCACAACAAAGTGAATCAGCTATATGTAAAATTATGTCCCCTCCCTGTTGGACCTCCCTCCCACCTCCCCCATCCCACCTCCCCAGGTCATCACAGAGCACTGAGCTGAGCTCCCTCTGCTATGCAACAGGGAGCTCCCAATTCATCCTAACCTCCCAGTTCATCCCACCCTCCCCTCACCTTCCCATGTCAACACATCCATTCTCTACATCTGCATCTCTATTCTTGCTCTGCAAATAGGTTCATCTGTATCATTTTTCTAGACTCCACATACATGTGCTAAAGCTGTCATTCAAAAAGATATACGCACCCCAGTGTTTGCCGCAGCACTCTTTACAAGAGCCAGGATATGGCGGCAGCCTAAATGTCCCATCTTCAGATGAATGCATAAAGATGTGGTACACAGACACAATGGAGTATTACTCAGCCATTAAAAGGCATGAAATTGGGTCATTTGTAGAGATGTGGATGGGCCTAGAATCTGTCATCTAGAGTGAAGGAAAGGGAGTTGGTGCTCTGGACACACCCCAAGAGGTAGGGCTGACAGACAAGCCCTGACCCCAGCTCTGCCCTGAATGCCTCCCACTGAGCCCCACCCATTGTGACCCTCATTTCTCTGCTGCTGTGTATTCTTCATTGCAGTTATTTTTCCCTTTCCCAATTTAGTGCTTATTTAAGCCTGATTTCACCTGGGAAACAGGGCTGGATGTAAACAAGAACTCACTGTGACATGCCATAACCAGATCCCACAGGACAATGGGTGGTGCAGGGAGAGAGGCATCAGAAACATGAGGAGCTGTGAACTCTCCATGTAAGGAGGTGGTGGCCAGGAGGGCGTGGGAATAGAGACAAGAGGGTACACATCAAACAAACACAGAGGTGATGACCTTTCACAGTCTCAGGCAGAGAGCAGGGAGCTTACAGCCCAGGGTGGAGACCATGACCCCACCCAACAGCTGGCCAACCATGTAAGGTGGGTCTTGGGGTTGGATGCTCTGTTCATCCCGGAGTGATATTTCCGTAAGCTTGAGGTCACTTCCGCCGGCAAAGCAAAACTCAAAGGAAATGACATCATGCTGACGAGTGAGGCAGCTGCTCCTGTGTGAAAGCCAGGGGGTGAAACCCAGTGACTCTGAAAGCTTTTAAAGGTTTTCTGCTCTGCTAACAAAGCATCAGAGGAGAGCCATGCCTTGCGCGTGTATCTGTCCCAGGGTCACCATGGTGATGCTATGTATGTTTGCAAGGCTGGAAGCATCAGAAATGGAAAAGGAAGCCAGGGTGGACCAGAGCGGGGAGCCCTGCAGGAATTTCCCTCTGATCCTCTGCAGGCCAACTGTTAACAGAAAATGTGCCTGTCTGAGTTTTGTCATCCAACCTGCCATTTCCACAGCTCAAGGAGGGAAAAAAAAGTCCCAAACCATAAGAGTCATTCCTGGAAGCGTTCAGATAAACCCATCTTCCCAAGCAGAGTTAAGCACATAGGGATGTCCTAGTGAGAGAACCTCCTGCAGGTCAGTTCTGAAGATGAGGTTCACTGTTGGGGGCGGAGGCGTGGGTCTCTAAGATGGTGGGTGGGCCCGCTGTCACTGGGGGGCCAGCAGCACACGTCAGGAAGCACCCATGATGTGCTGGCAGCCTGGACCCGTGCATCCGTGAGGGATCCCATTTCTAGATAAGAACCATCCCCCGGGGGCTGATGGTCCCACAGACGAGAACCTCAGTGTTTGCAGCAATTCCTCAAGCAAGACAGTCAGCCTTTTAACCATTCTTTGTCTTCTCAATCACCTCCCAACTTTCCCTTAAACTGAGGGAAGCATACGCTAGATAACAGAGGATTCTGACCAGCATTGAGTCCAATGATGGGCCAATGTCTCTATCATGTAAACTTACTTTTAGGTGAATCACATAACATACGTATGGTGGCCAACATTTAATCCAGTGTCTGACTCAAAATAGTAGGAGCTCAAAAATGTTTGTCAAACAGATGAGTAATGTTTCCATAGGTAGATGGGCCAGTGCTGAGGAAATATGGAAAAGATTCCCACCTAGACGTCTGGTGAGGTGGTCTGCATGGAGTACACAGAGACTGCTGAACAGGATGCAGGGAGGCTAAGTTAGCTGTGCTTCTAACCCAACCCTCCTTCCTTACACATATTCATTCCTGCACAAACTTTAGGCTTATGGAGATCAAAATTTCCCTGGAAATGTACTGCTAAATCTCAGTTGACTGGTAAAATATCTTTCCTACAATGAAGGCCTAAGATTTGGGCAGAGAAATGAAAAAGAGACAGACTTGCGGCATGCTAAAAATAACGTAAAATATACAAAACATCATAGCATTTTCCTATAAGTAGTAAAAGCAACTTCCTAGGATGGCAGCAAAGCTCCAAATAAACAGTACACTGAAATGTATTTTCCAGGAGGTCTGAAACAAGTCTGAGTACTTTTTCAAATTCACATGCAGCTTTGTTGACGTCCGATTTTGTTTCAGGCCAAGTAATAAAGTCATTCAGTCATTTAACAAATGTTTATATCAAACATCTATAATCCAGAGCAGTGGTTCTCCCCCAGGACAATTCTATCCCCCAGGGCACATCAGTAACATTGGAAGACATCTTTGATTATCACAGCTTGGTGGAGGGTGCTGTTGGCATCGAGGAGAGGCCGAGGATGATGCTAAACACGGAACAGACCCCAACAAGACAGAATAATCTGGCCCAAAATGTTGAAGAACCTCATAGAGGGAGATAGAAATCTATATAGCACATAATAAGGTTTCTATTCAAATCCTGGAGAGTTAGAGAAGGCTTATCAAATGAAGTGATAAGTATACTGACACATGAAGAAGAATCAGGAGTGAACTTAAGTGGAAAACAGTACCCCAAGAGGAAGAAACTTAGGCAAAAGCCTGGAAAGGAGCATTTGAAGAACTCTAAATAGGGACTTCCCTACTGTCTCAGTGGTTAAGACTCTGTACTTCCACTGTAGGGGACACAGGTTCAATTCCTGGTCAAGGAACGAAGATTCCTCAAACTGCATGGTGCAACCAAACACACACACACAGAATGCAAAGAGAGTGGATATTCTCTTAAGCAGCCTTCCCTTATATTAACTCAAGTGGAACAAGCCGACTGCTGCCCACAGCACACTGTGCACTTCTGCCCACCCACCCAGATGAGTTAAATGCTAATCAAGGGTAAGCTGGATTTGCTTCCAAAGCTGTTTATGCCAGTTTTTAAATTATCTTATTTGTATCATTTAATTAAATACTATGAAAACTCATAATATAAGATTGTGAAAAGAAAGTTGCTATTTTTATTCTAATTAGGATGCTCTGAAAGATTTCAAGGTGAATCCTAAAAAGAAAATACTATCAAGTTAGATACGGGTAAAACCATTGCATAAGACTCTTGAGAGTCCTTGGGCAGCAAGGAGATCACACCAGTCAATCCTAAAGGAAATCAACCCTGAATATTCATTGGAAGGACCGATGCTGAAGCTGAAGATCCAATACTTCGACCACCTGATGCAAAGAACTGACTCACTGGAAAAGACCCTGATGCTGGGAAAGACTGAAGGCAGGAGGAGAAGGGGGTGACAGAGGATGAGATGGTTGGATAGCATCATTGACTCAATGGACATGAGTTTGAGCAAACTCCAGGAAATAATGAAGGACAGGGAAGACTGGCGTACTGCAGTCCATGGGGTCACAAAGAGGTGGATACAATGAACAACTGAACAGCAAAACAAAGACAAGTTTGATAGCCTACAGGACAAAACAAAGTCTTTAACACGTAGAAGAATTATTCACTCATATTGCTTCACCATCATCAAGTTTATGACCCACTTTCTGAAAGACTGTAACTGGAAATCATAAATAGGCCACTATGGGTGTGGTTTCTGCAAGAAAGATGACTCTTGACACCCATCAGCTTACTCACACTCCAAGAAGAAGTGTTGGCTCTATTTCAAAACATTGCTGAATAAATGCACATTGATGTGTTTGGAGATAAACTATGCATCCTATGTGCATATCATTTTTTATGATTCTCTATCTTACACAATATCTTGTATTAATTTGTATAGATAACACAACTTCCACTCTATCTGTATACAGCTGAGCACAGAGCAAGCAGAGAACCTGGCAATAGAGAAGGAATAAGAGGTGAACTCAACGGATGTGAATCTGAGCAAACTCCGAGAGATAGTGAAGGACAGGGAAGACACATGCTGCAGTCCATGGGGTCACAAAGAGTCGGACATGAGTGAGCAACTGAACAACAGTGAAGAGAGGTGAACTGGGGCCTGATGAGGAGTCTCTGGGCTACAATGTGTTTGGGCTCTCATAAGAAATGGCAGCCGTGAAAACTGTTTAACTAGGAAGTTACCTGACCACATACTGTGCCATGGAAAGGAATCGCCTCACTCCAGGGCAGAGCCTGCATTGAGAGAAGCAGGACGACAGGCCAGCAGTCCAGTTAGGAGGAGATTTGGGGATCACTAGCCCTGGGATTTCTTTGGAGGGAATGATGCTGAAGCTGAAACTCCAGTACTTTGGCCACCTCATGTGAAGAGTTGACTCATTGGAAAAGACTCTGATGCTGGGAGGGACTGGGGGCAGGAGGAGAAGGGGACAACAGAGGATGAGATGGCTGGATGGCATCACGGACTTGATGGACGTGAGTCTGAGTGAACTCCGGGGGTTGATGATGGACAGGGAGGCCTGGCATGCTGAGATTCATGGGGTCACAAAGAGTCAGACACAACTGAGCGACTGAACTGAACTGAATCTGTGGATATGAGAGTTGGACTGTGAAGAAAGCTGAGTGCCGAAGAATTGATGCTTTTGAACTGCAGTGTTAGAGAAGACTCTTGAGAGTCCCTTGGACTGCAAGGAGATCCAACCAGTCCATTCTAATGGAGATCAGCCCTGGGTGTTCTTTGGAAGGACTGATGCTAAAGCTGAAACTCCAGTACTTTGGCCACCTCATGTAAAGAGTTGACTCATTGGAAAAGACTCTGATGCTGGGAGGGATTGGGGGCAGGTGGAAAAGGGGACGACAGAGGATGAGATGGCTGGATGGCATCACCGACTCGATGGACATGAGTTTGAGTGAACTCTGGGAGATGGTGATGGACAGGGAGGCCTGGTGTGGTGTGATTCATGGGGTCGCAAAGAGTCGGACATGACTGAGCAACTGAACTGGACTGAACTGAATCTGTGGGGATTAGTGTTCCCTGGGATCATTGAAACAGTGGCACTGGGGATGCAGAGACAGGCATGGATTCAAGGGGTATTTATGAATTAGTATCCTAACTGACAGACTGAACATAGCATAGGAGAGAGGCAATGTCAAAAAACACACTTAAGTTTGGGGCTTAGACACCTGAGACGCTGGTGGTGATCTTCCTGAGAAACAAAACAGAGTAGAAGAATTCAGTGGGAAGATGATGAGCTCAGTTTTGGACATGCTGAACCTCAGAAGCCTACTGGACGTCCAAGGAAAGATGTTCAGTATGCGGTCAGACTCACGGGTGTGGCGGTTGAAAGAAAGTCTAGGGCTGAATACTTGGACATGTGAGTAATCAGCATATAGAAAAAATTTTGGAGTCATAAGAGTAAATGAAATCGCCTGGCAAGGAAATGAAAAGTTGGCCTAAGAGAAGATACATAAAATATTCTTATGAATCAATAAGAAAAAGAGCTAATAAAAGAATATGCAAAAGACATTAGAAAAATAGTTCACAGAAGAAAAAACAAAACACAAGTCAATACATGAAATTCAACTGTCTTACCAATCAAGGAAATTGAATTAATGACATGTGAGCTTTTTTATGCCATTATATTGACAAAAAGTAATGCCTAAGAATGTCAAATGTTGGAAAGGATAAGGATTTCAGGAAGCCATACTCTACTGGCAGGACTGAACCTTGGTACAACAACTTTGGAAAACACTTCGGCATTGTCTTACAAAGTTTACCCAATAATTCAACTCACACATTGGACCCTAGATATTCTGGAATATGTGCACCAGGAGACGTCTGCCAAAAAGATTCAGCACACGTGTTCTTAATAGCACAATACGAGAAGCTACCGATATGAGACGCGACAAGAGGGGACAACACCAGGGAAAGGATAAAGCGTGGTATATTCACAAAAAGGATGGTTATGAAGCAGTAAAAAAAAAGCATGAACAGTACATGCATGCAACAACAGGAAGGAATCTTGGAAACAATGTTGAATGGAAAAGAAAGAATTCCAAAAGACTTCAGTCAGTATATCATTTTAAAAAACTTTAAAAAACTTAAAAACTTAAAAAAAAAAGGGAAAGTGAACAGAATATCACTTCTGTATTTATGCACTGGGAATTGAACAGAAATGAAAAATCAAAAAAATGGTAAAGAAAATTTAGGAAAGTGATTCTCTATGGCAGGAGAGAAGAAGCAGGACAAAGGGAGGAGGAGGGGGCACGTGAGTAAATACAAGTTAGGGAATCAGGCTCATGGATACTTACTAGTTCATTGTGATGTGTAACTTGGGGCTTCCCAGGTGGCTCAGATGGTAAAGAATCCACCCGCCAATGCAGGAGACGCAGGTTCGATCCCTGGGTCAGGAAGATCCCCTAGAGGAGGAAACGGCTACCTACTCTAATATTCTTGCCTGGAGAATTCCATGGACAGAGGAGCCTGGTGGGCTACAGTCCATGGGGTTGCAAAGAGTCAGACACGACTGAGTGACTGAGCACAATGTGTAACTTACACAGAGGTTATGAATGTCCTTTTGTACTAATCAAATAGCATATTAAGACTAAGGAAAAATGAAAAAGTTGCTCTTAGCTCTGCAATTACATCCTGTTCTGGATTCAAACACTGCCTGGTTTTCCCTGGTTAGAGTTACTTTTATCGAGTTGTGTTTGAGGACTTTAACCCCCTTCAGCACACAGACTTACGCCTCCACCCTAGGATACATACAGGACAGTGGGAGGTATGCATTTTGGGGTGATAAAATTATTCATGGCTTCACTCTGTTAGTATTCTCCCATCACTCTGATGCATTCAATTATTTATTTTCATTCCTTTATGTTACATGCATTTGTGTAAGCCACCTCGTGTGCTCTGTGGAATGAAGCAGGGTGAAAATAAACCGAAAATACTCTGTCCCACAGGGGAGTAAAACAATTCAAATTCTGTATATTATTTTCCCATTTATGGAGAGAATGCAGAAAAGTGGGCAGTTCCTTTCCTCTGAGGCAGGCTGTTGCAAAAAGTCTTCCAGAGCCCCTGGCAGCCAGGAGGTGACCAGAAAGGCCATTCACAGGCTGTGCTGGAAAACAGACTGGTGTCCCATGAAGTCCCAGAGCTCTGGCTTGTCGGCAGGGGTCTCAGGGGAAATAGATACAGTTCTGAGAAGTCTCCCTGGGATCCTGTGACAGGAACCAGCCTGAGCCCCTGGACCACCTGCTCCATCAGCCTTCTGCTCACCACTGGCATGGCCCCCAGTCCTCCAGGCCAGGGAGAAAAGGGACCCCACACTGCAGCACCCTCCCCCCAACCCACTGGTGTCTGGGGAAGCAAGGGTTTCCAGGCAGGGCATTTGTTCCATAGCAGGGCAGGCCAGTCTTCCAAAGATGTCACCTCCAACCGCCAGGAAACTGCTGGGTCTTGCCTGTGTTGTAAGAATTTTCTGCATCCCAGAGCAGTCAGGATCACTTGTCTGACTCTATATCAACATAATAAAATTTACAGAAGTCCCAGACCACGGCCTGAGCCAGCAGTCCTGATTCCCCACCCAGTACCAGAACGTAAACCAAGCACTGGAATCCCAGTGTCAGAGTGGGGGCAACAGTCTGCCTCCAGCTGTAAGGGAAGGGCTGGAAGAGGCTCCCACCACCTACACTTCTGCTTGGTCCATAGATGGCTGTGACCTCACATCTCCATGGTAACCTTTGTCCACTGCTTCCTGTAAGATGGCTGCCACCATCTTGCCTATGAAAATGTTTTTACATGAAGATGATGAGGGGGTGGGGAGGAGAGGCAGAGGAGGGAAAGAGGAGGAGGGTGTCCATCTTCATAGGGGTTGTGAGGCTGTGACACCCATCTCTCCTGCAGGACCTGTGCTTATGCCAAAATGTCAGAATCACACTGGGGTCATCCGCCCATCCTCCCCACTGGAGAAGCCCCAATGCTCTTTGTAATGAATGAGGGAGAGAAGTGTATCTCCTCCAGGCACATTCATATCTCAAGAGTCCGTTCTACCACCTCCCCTTCTTACAACCCCTTAGCTCCAGAACCAGTTCTGTACGGGATGAATCTTTATGAAGTCTGTGCTCAGAAGCAGCTAAAGCTTTGTCTCCAGAAAGATGGCAAGCAGAGAATGGCTCTCTGAAAATGCCGCCTTCATTCTGAACACACAAGAAAGCCACTCGGTCTGTGTAACACCTCAGCTATTTTCCAGCACTTACTGAGTGACAGCTTGAATTGCCTCTGTTGTGAAACCTCCACGGATACCAGAGGGGGAAATAATGCTCTCTTGAGGACTCACCACCACCAGCAGCAGCAGCAGCAGCAGCAGCACACCCTCTGGACCAAACCTGCTTGCTCAGAGGCCACAAGGTAGAGTCCTTGGGCCCCATGATGTCTATCCAACAGCCTAGACATAACAGTGTGGGGTATTAGAGTTTTTGATAAAAGAAATGTCAGATTCTTGCAATATCCAATAACTCCATAGCTCCTAGTCTACCAGGAGATGTTGTTCAGTAACTAAGTCTTGTCCAACTGTTTGAGACCCCCTGATATGCAGCATGCCAGGCTTCCCTGTCCTTCACCATCTCCCAGAGTTTACTATAACTCTTGTCCATTGAGTCGTTGATGCCATCCAACCATCTCATGCTCATTCTCAGCATCAGGGTCTTTTCCAAAGAGTTGGCTCTTTGCATTAGGTGGCCAAAGTATTGCAGCTTCAGTTTTAGCATCAGTCCTTCCAACAAATATATTCAGGGTTGATTTCCTTTAGGACTGACTGGTTTAATCTCCTTGCAGTCCAAGGTCCCTGGCTCTCATCCGTTTAAAGACTTTAAAGTCCCTCATCCCTCATCCCCTTAAAGACCCCTTCATTCACTGGCCAAGGGATTTTCTCCAGGCTCTTTCTCCTACCTCTGTTCTTACTGATGGAGAGCAGTTGCCATTTTGAAGTCAAATAGTAGGAAGGTGACAGCATCTGTGAAAAATGTTATTGAAGAATGCAGCTTCCTCCCGCAGGCGCACCCCCAGTTTCCTCCTCTCCTGGGCAGCCCGCCCGCTCCCTCACTTGGCTTCTCCCCAAGACACCCCCTCGCAGATCCTGTGGAGGGGCTCCACTGCCCAGACCCCTGCTCTTAAAGCTGTTTAATAAAGGTAAGAAATAATATACGAAGGTATGCACTTTTACCGTTATTATCCTGAGCAGAGAACTCTGCTTCACTACTTGCCAACAGCCAACTAACTGATTTCCAGTCTCAGTTTTACATTACATTTGCAGAGCGTAAGCTTTTCTCTAGGTCAGCATCACCAAAGTGTATTCCTCAAAGGAAAGGGATTTCATGGCTTGAATATACATATTCCTTTGCATAGAGTATGCTCCTACAAGAGTTTCACATGCTTATTCATATTTTAACTTCTCATAAAGCCAGTTTTACTGGCTTTCACATATGTCATATAACATCTACAAGCACCTCTAAGAACAAGACTGCTGGAGAATACATTCTGGACAATGCTCTCCAAAGCTTATCTTTGAACTGAGATTGCAAGTTGGAATATCTGAGTCCTCTTTATTTTTAGAAAGTGATTACGATGCATACATGTGCTGATTTGCATGCATTCTCAAGACCTTTTTAAATGTTTTGCTCTAAGCTTTCTGTATACATTGCAAGTGTACTGTTAAACCCCACCAGGCAGGCAGCAGTCTTTATGCTGTACCCACACAGCACATTCTTTCCATCTATCCCTGGAGGATTTTGCGGGGTCCCTCCTCAACCTTGGTCAACAGAGTGACAACAAGAATTTTTTCAAACTTTTTATTTTATATTGGAGCCAGTTAGCAGTGTTGTGATGGTTTTCAGGTGGACAGCAAAGGGACACAGTCATATAAATACATGTATCCATTCTCCCCCAAACTCCCCTCCCATCCAGGCTACCACATAACATTGAGCAGAGTTCTCTCTGCTCTACAGTAGGTCCTTGCTGGTCATCCTTTTTAAATATAGCAACGTGTACACGTCCATCCCACACTCCCTAACTAGCCCTTTTCCCCATTCTTGGCAACCATAAGCTCATTCTCTAAGTCTATGAGTCTGTTTCTATTTTGTAAATAAGTTCATTTGTATCATTTCCTTTTTAGATTCTGCGTATAAGGGATGTCATATGATATTTCTCCTTCTCTGTCTGATTTCCTTCACTCGGTACGGCAGTCTCTAGGTCAATCCATGTTGCTGATAATGGCATTCTTTCATTCTTTTTAGTGGCTGAGGAATATCCCATCAGAAACCTGTAATTCCTTTTTTCCTTTCTGTAGTTAATTTTTCACAATCACACACTAATGTAAATTAAAGCCACAATGAGATATCTCTAAATACCTATCAGAATGGCCCAAACAAATAACAGTGGCAGTGTCAAATCCTTGCGAAGAGGAAGAGAAACAGAATTACCCGTCTGTCCACTGCCAGTGGAAATGTAAAATGTTTCAGCCACTCAGGAAAACACCTGGGCAGTTCTTTCATAAAACTAAACATGTAATACTATACAACCCAGCCATTATAAATCTGGGCATTTATCCCAGAAAACTGAAAACTTAGGTAAACCCAAAGCACGTCTATGAATGATCATGGCCACTTTGCATATAATAATCCACAGCTGAAAACAGCCCAGAAGTCTTTCAGTAGGTGAAAGGTTTAAGAAACGATGGTACAGGCATATTGATGAATACTATGCAGTGATGAAAAAAGGAATGAGTGATATTTTTTTAAAATAATAAAACATGGATGAATCTCAAGAGAATTAGGATGAATTAAAAATACCAGTCCCCCAAATTATGTATGGTATGATTCCACCTATATAACCTTCTCAAAATGACAAAGTTACAGAGAGGGAAAAGAGATTAGTGGTTACTATATTAACCACTACAGCAGGGTTGAGGGAGTGGGAGGAGAGTGGGGTTTCCCTATAAAGGGAGAAAAAGAATCCTTGTGATAAGGAGCTGCTGTGGATCCGCACTGTGACGGTGGACACGAGAACCGACATGTGATAAAATTACATAGAACTAAACACACACACCCAACTTCCCTAGTGGCTCAATTGGTAAAGAATCTGCCTGCAATACAGGAGACCTGGCCTTGATCCCTGGGTAGGGAAGATCCCCTGAAGAAGGAAATGGCAACCCACTCCAGTACTCTTGCCTGGAGAATTCCACAGATAGAGGAGCCCAGCAGGCTACAGTCCATGGGGTCATAAAGAGTCCGACATGACTGAGTGACTTTCACTTTTCAAACACACATACACGGGTATGTGAATAAGACTGGTGGATTTTACCAACACAATATTTTGACTGTGATACTGTACTTAGCCTTGCAAAATGTTATCACTGAGGAACCCAGCAAAGAGCACCTGGGATGTCTCTGTATTGCTTTTTAAAAATATGTTTATTTTTATTTATTTGGCTGTACCAGGTCTTAGCTGCAGCATGTGGGATCTAGTTCCCCGACCAGGGACCGAACCTGGGCCCCTTGCTTTGGGAATGCAGAGTGTTAGCCTCTGGACCACCATGGGAGCCCATGTCTGTATTGCTTTTTAAAACTGCATATGAAGAATTTAGAAAGATGGTAACCATAACCCTGTATGCGAGACAGAGATGTATAGAGAGACCCAGATGTATAGAACAGTCTTTTGGACTCTGTGGGAGAGGGTGAAGGTAGCATAATTTGGGAGAACAGCATTGAAACATATATATTATCATATGTGAAATGAATTGCCAGTCCAGGTTCAATGCATGATACAGGATGCTTGGGGCTGGTGCACTGAGATGACCCAGAGGGATGGGATGAGGAGGAAGGTAAGAGGGCGGTTTAGGATGGGGAACACATGTACGCCTGTGGCGGATTCGTGTTAATGTATGGTAAAACCAATACAATATTGTAAAGTAAAAAATAATAATAATAAATATAAAAAATAAATAAATAAAACTACACATGACTCTACAATGATCTCAACTTGAAGGCAGGGACTATTCCAAATTTTAAATGTATAAATGAACTTCCCATGCCTCCAATATAGGCAAGATAGCCTACTGATATGCTAGTCTTATCTCTTCTAGGAGAAAACAAGAAGTAATGTTAATTATAATGAAGGGATTGATGTTAGACAGGGGGATTTCTCTCAATCAGAAAGATTTTAGAAGAAGATGCTAATGACCAGAGGCTCTGCAATCTCCCTCCAGGGATGAGACACACATTTGAACAGCATTTTCACAGGGAATTCTCATTCCCTGGGAGGCCTTCCGCACACTACAAGCCCACCCTTCTTTCTGCTTCACAGCCCTGTGTGTGCCATTTTGCATCACAAACTGTATAAGTCCATCATCTTATCTGTCCTCTTGCCCTGGGAGCTCTGTGGGAGAAGGATTTTGCCGTACGGTTGAATAGCATGTGGCATAACACAAACATGATCAAAATTCAGTCATTTTAAAAATAAAATATCTTAAAAGCTGTAAAGAAGCCTTTCCTTGGAAAGCTTTCCCTTGTGTTCTTCATGGAGACCGGGGGATGGTTGAGACGACCTCATTGGTCCCTTTCACTAGAGGAGCCAGTGGTCTTCTCTGTAGCTGTTTCTTGAATCAGGGAAGAGCTGCTCACCAATACTTCCTCACTCTGGGGTTTTTATGGCTTTATTTGGGTCTAATTGGTGCTTTCAAACTGTGGTGCTGGAGAAGACTCCTGAGAGTCCCTTGGACAACAAGCAGATCAAACCAGTCAATCCTAAAGCAAATCAACCTTGAATACACATTGGAAGGACTGACGCTGAAGCTAAAGCTCCAATACTTTTGCCACCTGATGCGAAGAACTGACTCACTGGAAAAGACCCTGATGCTGGGAAAGATTGAAGGCAGGAGGATAAGGGGACAGCAGAGGATGAGATGGGTGGATGGCATCACTGACTCGATGGACATGAGTTAAAGCAAACTCCAGGAAATGGTGAAGAACAGGGAAGTCTGATGTGCTGCAGTCCATGGAGTCGCAAAGAGTTGGACATGACTGAGCGACTGAACAACAACAAAGGAAATATTAGAGAGATGGATAAACCTAAGCATTAACCAGAAAATTCTCATACCCTCTCACGAATTTAGACAATGAGCAAAACAGAGACAGAACACAAACCGGGGTCCACCCACAGTTCTAGCCCATTTACCTCCCTTATGAGCTGGGCTCCAGGGAGCAGCACTTCAGGATGAAAGGATGATCCCTCATGCCACTTGGGGCCCCTCCCAGCACGCTGCTGCATTTCCCTGCCAAACCCTAAAGCCTCAGGGCTCCTTTTAGCTCAGGAACATCTGCTCATTTCCTTAAATCCATTTCCAGATTTGATAAATATAAAAGGCAGGACAGAGTCGAGCAGCTCAAGGAAGTGAATGAGGGGATAACGGGTCCCTGTGCCCTGGAAATTTGGCACTGCTGGACTGTGCTAAATTAGGTGCAAAGAAGCCATCTGGCCAACTTAGTTTTAATCCCATCAAGTTGGTTGAAAAATATTCACCAGAAGATTGAAAGTGAAAGGAGACTTTTAAAACAGTATAATTAGATGTGATGCCAGAAAGTCTTGTCATAAGTCAGCTAAGAGCAAGGAAAGAAAATAAAGAAGAAATTGCAAATATAATTAAATAAATACACCACAATAAATGATGATAAACCCAAGCAGGCCTTGGCCTCAGCCCCTGCATTCTTCCAGGCAGTTCACTGTGCTCTGTGTGCCAGGTTGCTTGGCAGGCTGGGCTTAGCTAGGTGGGTTCAGCAGAGCTCCGGAATGTGAGGGGGAGGAGGCAGCCAGGCCCCACAGCCCTGGCAGGTTGTCACGGTGAGGTGAGAAGGGACTGACGGATCCCAGGTACTGCCTTGTTTCTGGGCACCCTGTACTGTTCCATGTGTACCCGGCCACAGGATGTATGATACAAACTCACCACTACTTTCCTCCAGGAGAGAAGAAAAATCAGGCTGCAGAAAGCATGTCTAGGGCTAAGCTTGTCTGCCTGAATCAATCTGTGTTTACTGACCACTATTCAGCGAACGCCTTGCATTCGCTAATCTCTGAGAACTTAGGCAATAAAAGATGGTGTGGATTCCAGATTCTGGCATTTCGTGGGGCGGTGCCAGGAAACTCTGGACATCCTTAATTTCAAGCACTGGGATCACTGTAAGATCTCACACCAGCCAGGCGCAGACCTCAGGATCAAAATTCCAAAGACAGGGGCCGAGAAGGACCCCTGCCACTGCTCTACCCTGAACAAAGCTCCCAATTAAGGGGAAGGCACCACCTTATCCCTACCTTCACTGATTTTGCATCTTGCCAGGTAAATGCAGGTGGAGCGTTATCTGCAGAATGGAGCCTATGGAGCAATCATGCTTGATGGAGCTAAAAAGAGCACCAGTCTTAGGGTCCAAAGGCATAAGTCAGTGTCCGGATCTATCACTTACCGATTCTGCAATCATGAGCAAGTCACTGAAGTCACTGAGATCAATCTGCTCCTGTACAACATGGGATACCATGTCCTACCTCAGTAGATCATAAAATGACAAACAGATGTTGACTGTGAAAGCCTACTATGAAAGCCTCTTGGAAACTTGCTGCAAGTTTCCAAAGAAGGATACCTAGCAAATAGTGTATTCTCAGCTGAGTCGGGACAATGGGTTCTGCTTCCTAATTCTCGGTGGTCTTGCTTCATTTTGTTGAGCCCCTATTGCTTCACCTGCAAAATAAAAGGATGAACCTAGACGCTACTGAAGGTCCTTTCCAACACCAGTGTTCCAGTGTGAGCCCATAGACTGTAGCCTGTCAGGCTCCTCTGTCTGTGAGATTTCCCAGGCAAGAATACTGGAGTGGGTTGTCATTTCCTCTTTCAGGGGATCTTCCTGACCCAGGGTTTGAACCCACATCTCCTGCATTGTAGACAGCCTCCTGAATTGCAGATGGATGCTTTACCACTGAAACACCAGAGAAGGTCACCATAACAGTGCATCTAAGAAAAGTTGTCTTGGGAAGGTTGATGTATTGGATTGGCCCAAAAGTTCATTCAGGTTTTTCATAACATCTTACAGAAAATCTTGAACAAACTTTTAAGCCAACCTAATATAACCTGGCCTGGAGAATTCCATGGACTGTATAGTCCATGGAGTTGCCAAGAGCTGGGCATGACTGACCGACTTTCACTCACTCACTCAGTATAACCTCAAGGACTGTGTGCCAACAGCTCAGAAAGACCGTGTCCTAGGTCAAGGGCTGGCCAACTGTGACCTGCTGGGCCAGATCTAGCCCACACCAGCTTTTTAAAACAGAGCTTTATTGGCAGACACCCATGCGTGTTCATTTACTGTTGCCCCAGAGTTTCCTCAGTGCTACAACAGAAGAGTTGAGCGGCTCTGACCGAAACCACAAGAAAGCAAAGCCTGAAGTATTTACTACTTTACCCTTTACAGAAAGTTCATAGTCTCCTGCTCTAGATGTTTGCTGGATGGTTTCAACCAAAATATCAAACCAAATCTTGCTGACAGTCTTTTTTTCAGACAGAGTGAAAAGCTGACTGACAATCTGAGATATATGCATGCTTTTATATTCAACTAGAATGCAGTTCATGAGGGCCTAAACATAGTACAACAAGAATGATAAATTGACTAAAAGGGCATTCACACCTCATATAAATGGTATTGTTTTCCACTGGATGGAAGTCTAAATAGACAGGGTTTTTAGGTTGTAAGAAATAAGGCCTATGTTGTGTTCCAAAGAGAAATACAAATTTCTCATGTAATCTAGATGAGAGGAAGGCAGGATTAGTATTTGGAAGAAAATTAATCCTGAGACTGGTATGCAAACCACCCATACCCTGGAATGGAAACTTCTCAACATTTTCTCATCAACCCACCCTCCACTCACAGAGAAATCAGAGGACACTTTCTCCCGTTCCCATTCTCCCCACAGAACATATACACATGGCAAAAAGCAGGAGACACTGAACTGTGAGCTCAACAGAAAAAAGGAAAAACTGTGCATTCCTGAAACATTTGCAGCTTTGGGATTTGCAAACCAGAAGAATCAACCCAAGAACTAGGACTTCATTATCCTGCAGAGGAGAGAGTCCCAGGGAAGAGGTCCACCCCCCCACCCCCTCCCAACACAGAGTCTGAAACAAGAAGATAATGGGAGGGAGGAATACAGGAAGGCAGGCCAGCTACCCAGGTGGGGCTCCCCTGAGAGTATAGCAGGGACTCTCCTCCCCTTGATACAGCGCAAAATTACACGGGAGCTGGATCAGAATAGGCTTACATGCTGTGTGAGCCTGGGTGTGGGTGTGAGCCTGGGCGTGGGTGTGGACGTGGGCATGAGGGTGAGCCTGGGCCCACGTGGGTGTAGACGTGTGCATGAGCATGAGCCTAGGCCCATGTGGGTGTGAGCATGCATTGGTGTGCATTTGCTGCTCCTTCGCCTCCTACATCATTTCCCTGTTGCTGTAGAACAAGCCATCTGAATTATTTATTAGCCCTCAAATCTTCGCAAAATTAAGCAGGCCTTGGCTGAGTGGTCACTCCTGGAATCAGTCACCGTCGGTCAGTGGGAGGGTCCGCTGGGAGCTGGGGGCCTCTCACAGGCTGTTACAGCCCTCCTGGTGGTTCATCTCACATCTCAGCACATAGCAGAGCAGAGTGGGGTTTCCAGCAGACAGGAGGCCAGTCCCACTGCACAAGCACTTTTCGAGCCTCATCTCACATCTCATTTGCTAACATGGCACCAGCCAGAGCAAGCTGGCTCACCAAGTTCAGATTCCCGGAGGAGAGCAAGCCTCCAGCTCGTGATGGGAGGAGACAAGCTCATAGTGCATGAGCTGTCACATGGGGAGAGGCGAGACTGTGGTTCCGCCAGCCTAACGTTGAGTTCACAGTGAATGCGCCCAAGACTGCAGTGTGTCATGTATGTGTGACTGTTAAGCCGTCAGGCATCAGAGGAAGGGAACAGGTATTTAGAGTGAGTCAGAAGGCAAGAGTGAGTCACAAAGCCTAAGTTCATCACTGATATACTGTACAACAAGGGATGCACATTCAATCCCCAAGAGCACATTTCCACACCTGTAAAATCTCCCCTGGAGAAGGAAATGGCAACCCACTCCAGTACCTGGGGTAAGAGGGGCTGTGGCTTTTCTGAGCACTGAAGTTCAGCGTCTGGGAAATCACAGCACAATAATTCCCAGCAGACAGCTTCTCACATCAAGAACCACGTGCCACATGGAACTGCTTGGCCTGTGAGGGCCTGAAGGCTTGGGGGCCCTCCAGACCTCGGTCTCTTCCAGAGGCTGTGACTCAGCACCCCAGAGGAGGGGAACCGGGTGACTAGGCAAGAGGGCATCAACCCCCACAGGCCCCAACTTTTTCCATTATCCAGTCTCACAGACTTGGGGGCCGAGGAACCATGCCCCAAGGGGAATGAGTCTGGCAGCGGGAGGGCCCTGATCCTGTGTAGACTCTGTTGGGGTCTTGGGCACAGAAATTCCGTTCAGAAGCCAGCAGGAGGCGGGGCTGTGGTGTGAAAACCTCAGAGCAGGGGCACTGGAGGGCTCTTGACAGTCACAGGGGAATTCGCCAGAAAACTGAAGTCACAGAGCGTCAGCATGCCATACGGCCAGGCTCAGGCCTTGATCTCATGGACACACAGCTGTGGCTTTTCCCAAGCACCGTGCCCAGAGAACTGGACCTGAACAGGGGCCTCTGGGGTGTATGGCAACCAGTGCTGAGCATCTTGGGACAGTTCTGCAGCCAGGGTGTAAATGCACTTGCTGGCAGCAGGCATGCTCATAATTAAAGTGCTTCAGGGACATTAGAGCAGTATGTTTATGTTAGGCTCTGCCTGGCTCCTGGATGCAGCCCCAGGGCCTTGAAGTGGCATGTTTGCTACAGAGGTTGTGTACTTATTGCATCAGTGACCAAGATCGAGGGGAATAGTATGGACAGCCATTTCTGAACAAGTCCCCCAGAGGTGTCCTCTGGAATGTTCTCCAAAAGGTTGGATGCTTGAATAGGGAAAAAGCAGCAGCTCAAATTGGGAAAGTCAGGTAGGCTGACCAGTGTATTCCCAGATTTCCCAGTTCTCATCCTAAACATCCCACATCCCAGGAAACCCTCAGTTCCAGGCCAACCAAGACGGTTGGTCACCCTGAAGTTAGGACACTCCATAGCCACAAACACAGTCATCCATCCAGGTTCACATTTAATCCTGGACACACATGAGTTGTTTTAAGGACCTTTTGCAGGGAGACATTAGCCAATGAAAGAACCTTCTGCTCTACCGAGACCAGTCCTTGCCTGGTGTATTAGCAGGATTCTTCGGAGAGACAGAACCAATAGAATGCTTTGAGTTTCCCTGGTGGCTCAGATGGTAAAAAATCTGTTTGCCACGCAGGAGACCCGGGTTCTATCCCTGAGTCAGGAAGATCCCCTGGAGAAGGGAATGGCAACCCACTCCAATATTCTTGCCTGGAGAACTCTATGGACAGAGGAGCTTGGCAGGCTACCGTCCATGGGGTCACAAAGACTCAGACACGATTGAGCGACTAATACACTGTACAGCATTGACTGACCCTTAAGCCACAGTGGGGTTAGGGCATCATTCTGCCTGTACAGTCAGAAATCCACCTGTACGTTTACAGTCAGCCTCCATATCTGAAGTTCAACATCCATGGATGTGACCAACTGCAGAGCATAAACTACTGTAGTATGTGCCTATTGAAGAAAAATCTGCATATAAGTGAATTTGTGCACTTCAAATCCATGTTTTTTTTACAGGCCAATTGTACAGACAGAGAGAGAGAAATTTATTTTAAGTAATTGGCACATGTGACTGAGGAGATTGGTGAGTCCAAAATTAGCAGTTTGGAAACCCAGAGAAAAGCTATGTTACTGTCTTGAGTCTAACGGCCATTAAGAATTCCTTATTCCTTGAGGGACCTCAGTCCTTTTCCTCTTAAGCTTTCAACTGATTGCATGAGGCCCATTTCCACCCTGCTTGACTCAAAGTCAACTGGTTTAAATGTTAATCGCATCTTTAAAAATAAATACTTTCGTGGCAACATGTAGACCAGTGTCTGACCAAGTATCTGGGTACTGGGGCTTTGCCAAAGTGACACATTAGGTTCTCCATCACAGAGAGGAGTCTGGAGGAGAATGGATACATTTATATGTGGTAACATGGCTGAGTCTGTTGTGCACTTGAAACCGTCACAACACTGTTAACTGCTCCAATATAAAGTAAAGTTAAAAAAGAAAATAGATACATAAAAACACTTCAAAAGACTCTCCATCAGGCTTCCTCAGGTGCCAGTAAAGCCCAGGCACAGTGCCCTGCATGCATGCATGCTAAGCTGCTTCAGTCCTGTCTGACTCTCCGCGACCCCATAGATGGTAGCCCGCCAGGCTCCTCTGTCCATGGGATTCGCCAGGTAAGAACACTGGAGTGGGTTGCCATTTTCCCCTCCAGGGGATCTTCCCAACCCAGGGATCTAACCTAAGTCTCTTGCATCTCCTGCACTGACAGAGGGTTCTTTACCACCAGGAAGCCCACAGTGCCCTACTAGGTAGCAACTTGAATCCTGGGAGAAGACAGCAGGATGGATGTCCTCTAAAGATGAGGTTCCTGCTCAAGGAGGCTCCCGTGACTATGTCCACATCACCTCCTCCGGCTGAGAAGCTGGGGGTTCTGACCAGGCTTCCTCCTGGTGGGAGGATGCCGAGACTGGAGCTAAAGTCTTGGCCAAAGCCATTCTCAGTTTGCTTTATGGTGTTTTGAAGCCACAGCAACACTGGAATGAGAGCACTGATAGCCCATCTCCTCCCCAAACTGTGGGAGGAATTGGAAAGCAGCGTCTCTGGCCTTTCTGAAGGTTCTGGGTGTGCTAGTGTTCCCTGGCTCCGGCTGCATCAGTGACAAGAGGAGAGGAGAGAGCAACACCCGTCCAATGACACTGCAGAGCTTAGAATGTGGCTGGTCCTTGGAGCTAGGACACAAAAAGATGGCCTTTTGCCACAATTAGAATAGACAATTACAGCACCCTTGACTGTAGACAATACAAGACTTTTTAAATTGCTACAGCTGTAATATTCTACCAACCATGGAATCTCAGTGTTGGGAGGAATTTAAAATTCATCTGGCCATTGTATCCAGCTGTAACATTTATTAAAAATGAACTGCAATGAGCCAGAGGCAGCATCATTATTTGATTGGCTCTGATATTCCCATTGTGTATTCAGAGCAGCCCAAGCGAAAAGAATTTGAATTCTTCCAAGGAGTTCTCACAGTTCCTGTCCACCGTGGCGTTTGTATTTCCTCAGTGTTCTGCTGTGGTCTTCCTCACCTGCCAGTGATTTTCCCAGGCTCCCATTTGAGAGCACCGATGCAGAGCGTGGGGGAGAAAAAGAAAGGTGGGGAAGACGAGCAGCTGTGAAGGAGGAAGACAGGGTCCGAAGACAGGGTCCAAAGGCAAGCAGAGGCGAGAAGCAACAGGAGGATGGGGCAAAGATAAAGTCAGGTGAGGGTGAATCACAGTGGCACAGATCATGAGAAAAGGAGAGGACCAATAACAGAGAGAGATAATGACTGGAAAAGAAAGGAGAGAGGAGACCAAGGCAGAAAAGAAAAGGGCAAAGGTGAATTATTGACAGAGCGATGGGGCAGGGTACCTGATGCACAGTGGAGCTTAAGCTATGTCGAGGAGCTGAGTTCTACTGGGTGGTGGCAGTAGACCCAGTGGGTTTCCCAGGTGGTGAAGAACTCGTCTGCCAAGCAGGAGATGCAGGAGACCTCAGTTTTATCCCTGGGTCAGGAAGATCCCCAGGAGAAGGAAATGGCAACCACTCCAGTATTCTTGTCTGAGAAATCCCATGGACAGAGGAGCCAGGCGGGCTACAGTCCATGGGATCACACAGAGCTGGACACAACTGAGCAACTGAGCATGAGCAGGAGTGGACCCAGAGGATGGCCTGGGAGAGCAAAGAGACTGGCGTCTTGACCGAGGGCCAGAGCAGAGCTCCTTCCACTCTCCTGCCCAAGCCCCTGACCAGCTGCTTCTGTTCCTAGAAGCTGCCACAGTCAAACCCCACAGCCGTGGAGTAAGCTGACTCTTCTTCCTCCCAGACAACACGCCAGTGAAACTTTGCCAGTTTTGACGAGGTTTCCGTTTTCTCCTAACAAATGTCCTCTGCCTACATCACGAGGGAGACACAATGTCTCCCCATGTTCAGTCCCCTCTCCTTAGACTCCTCCTTCAGATAAGTGAAAACATACACACATATCTTCCCAAAACATGTCCTGACATCTATTCACATCAGCCAACAAGCCACAGAAATCCTCTAAACCCTCTGAAAAACATGCTAAGCCAGCATTCCCCAGCAAATGCAGAACTCACTCCCTCTCTCTCTCTCTCTCTCTCTCTCTCTCTCTCTCACACACACACACACACACACACACACACACACACACACTCTCTTTCCTGAACACTGCAAAACTAAGCAGCTGATCAACCTAGGTGGAGACACAGTACCTTAGAGATGCTCCAGGCAGCCCGCAAGAGGGTCCCTGGCACAGCCTGTGATGGTGTTGACCAGGTTGTAGGCTGAACACACAGTATGTCAAAAGGAAAAATCATTTCCAAGAACAATGATGGAAGTAGCCCAAATGTGTGCTTGGAGAAAACCAGTGAATCTGGGTTTTGATCCAAGTAAAATATCAAAAGGATGAATCAGAAGAATATATATTTGGGGCTTTGAAAAGTTATTTTTCTTTGTATGGTTACGATGGCAGAGTTTCAATTTGAGTTTCAAGCGCACGAGAGATGTGTCAATTGATCCGGTCTGTAGCTTGTGACCAGCCTGGAGGGGAAATGATAAAACATTGTTTTGATTATGGACCTAAGACTGTTTCAAAAAACACAGCCTGGAGATCACAGTAATATCCATTTTTTTTAAGTGTCTTTCTCTTTTTACTGAACGTTTAGAAAGTTTTTATTTTGTTTTCGATGGGGGTTTTGGAGGCTCCTGCCTTCAGCCTCAGAACTTCCACATCCCGGCTGTCTTCTGATGTACTCTTGTGCCCTTTGCCTACAATTCCTTTGAGGTGGGCTGAGATCTAAAGCTTTCATAATACTAGACAGTAAATCTCACTCTTGGGGTCAACCGAAGGTCATCAGACATTAGATGACAATCCAAAAAGCTGACTCTATGTGCTTGTGACTTTGGAAGATGCTGATAAAGGAAATGGGATGAGGAATAAAAAGTCCTGATTTCAAGTCTGGGCTCTGCTCTTTCTGAGCTTTACCTCCCATTTTTTTCAAATAGCAAATACTGCTGACTGTCTAAGATGGGCTGAACACACACAGAACTCTGCACAGGGACAGCATGGAGGAGCCTTTAGTTGTGCAGGTGACAATGTCAACAACAAGATTTAGAGCAATGTGCAGATGCAACATGGGAATACGTGCAAGGTACAAAGACTGCACAGAAGAGAAAGGAAATCCCTCTGCTGAGGAAGAAGAGGGTAGGCTTTCACTAGGCGGGGGCTTGTGAATTTGGTTTCAAAAGATGGCTAGGAGTTCAATCAGGTAAACCAGGAATGCTGCATGCATGCTAAGTCACTTCAGTTATGCCCAACTCTCTGCGACCCCATGGACTATAGCCAGGCTCCTCTGTCCATGGGATTCAAACAAGGAAGGGGTGAAGGATATTCTTAAGAGCAAACACAAAACCTCAGAGACTGGACAGAGTGAGTGTGTTAGGGAAGCTATAGGGAGTCTGCTCTCATCAAAGCAAAAATCCCATGCAATGGGCTGGAGGGCAGAGATGCAAGGGGGATGAGGCAGAAGCACAGCAGAAGCCAATGCCATGAGCTTGGACTTTACAGTGTCATAACAGTGGCTAAAGGAGAAGGCAAGGGCACCCTACTCCAGCACTCTTGCCTGGCAAATCCCGTGGACGGAGGAGCCTGGTAGGCTGCAGTCCATGGGGTCTCTAACAGTCGGACACAACTGAGCGACTTCACTTTCACTTTTCACTTTCATGCCTTGGAGAAGGAAATGGCAACCCACTCCAGTGTTCTTGCCTGGAGAATCCCAGGGACGGGGGAGCCCGGTGGGCCGTCTATGGGGTCACACAGAGTCGGACATGACCAGAGCAACTAGCAGCAGCAGCAGCAACAGTGGCTAATGTTTACAGAGCACTTTGTAGTGTCCTACACACAGGCTTAAACACTCCCTAACCATCATAAAAGTGAAGTCGTTCATTCATGTCCGACTCTTTGCAACCCCATAGACTGTAGCCTACCAGGCTCCTCCATCCATGGGATTTACCAGGCAAGAGCACTGGTGTGGGTTGCCATTTTCTTCTCCAGAGGATCTTCCCGACCCAGGGGCCGAACCCAGGTCTCCCACATTGTAGGCAGACACTTTACTGTCTGAGCCACCAAGGAAGCCTCCTAAACATCATAACAAGTCGCTTTTACTACTATCCTTGGATGAAGTTCCAATTATCCCTCCAGTTACAAGATGAGAAAACTGGTCCTTGAACAACATATGTAACTTGAAAGAGGAAGTTGAGACTGAAACCCTGCTCTGTGCAGCCTCACAGTCTCTGTACCCTCTCACATACATTAGCTCCCTGGATTTAGCAGACAGAGATCTTGATGATCTAGGCCAGGTCAACTTTGAGAGTACTTTGAGGGGCAGAAACTACAATTTAGGGGGTTGTGAAGCAAACAGTTTCAAGAAAGAAGATTAAGGAGTTCAAGTCCAAGTCTCACAATCTCCATTTCTGGTTTTCTCCAACAGAGAGTAGGGAAAGAAATGGACAGGAAAGTTGGAGGAATTCCAAGGAAAGAGGCTCAGATTCTGGAGTGAACTAACTGTTCCCCAGGGGAGAGAGTTTGTCCAGCTGAAGAAACCAGGGAGTGCTGAATATGGGGTATGAAATGGCACAAAGAGCTACCTTATTCTGAGCTGGGGAAATCACATCCAGAGGTGTGTGGAGAAACACCCACAGGGAGAAAGACCAGAGAAGAGATGAGATCAGTGGAGCACTGGAGAATGAGGGCGGATGGAAAAAGTAACTCCACAGTGCCTAGCAGTTGGGCAAACCACAGATGCTCGAAAATATCTATGTGTTCAAATAAAGGGAAGCTGGACCAGAGACTTGAAGTATGAAACCAAGGAAACGCAGGCTGGAACCAGGTTATAGAAGGCTGAGCAAAGACATCCCACCTTTATTTAGGACATGGAGGACCACTGGAGATCCCTGGGCAGGGAACAATGCGATCCCAGCATTGCCCCAAGGCTGCTCAGCTGCCCGGCTCAGGGTGGAGGTGAGCTGCATCAGCACTGCCAGTGCCACAGCCCAGGGGTGAGGTGATGCGGCCTGAGCTGGGGCAGTGTGACACTGGACAGGAAGGGCCACCTCAAGAAAAAGAGAACTACCACATGACCCAGCAATGCTGGGCATATACCTGGGCATATACCCTGAGGAAAACGCCATTCAAAAAGACACATGCACCCTAATGCTCACTGCAGCACTATCTACAGTAGCCGGGACCTGGAAGCAATGTAGACGTCCATCAGCAGAGGAATGGGTAAAGAAGATGTGGTATATATACAAAATGGAATATTACTCAGCCACTACAAGGAAGAAAATTGTGCCATTGGCAGAGACATGGATGGATCAAGAGTCTGTCATACAGAGTGAAGTAAGTCAGAAAGAGAAAAAGAAATATTGCATATTAATGCAGATATGTGGAATCTAGAAAAATGGTACAGAGGAACCTATTTCCAGGACAGGAATAGAGACTCAGACAAAGAGAACAAACGTGTGGACACAGGGCATAAGGGGAGGGCGGGATGAATTGGGATACTAGGACTGATACATACGCACCACCTTGTGCACAATAGGCAACCAGTGGGAAGCTGCTGTACAACGTGAGCCGCTCAGCTGAATGCTCTATGATGATCCAGAGGGGTCAGATGGGGTGGGGGTAGGAGGGAGGGTCAAGAGGCAGGAGATATATGTATACTTCCAGCTGATTCACGTTGTACAGCAGAAACTAACACAGCACTGTAACGTAATTATACCCCAGTTTTATAAAGCATTGTGAAAGAAGAACCAGCAGGACTCTGTGACCGATGAGACACAGCCATTCATGATGATCAAAGTCTTTGACAACTTTAAGAGTGGCTTCCCTGGTGGCTCAGTGGCCAAGAATCTGCCTGCCAGTGCAGGAGACACTGGTTCAATCCCTGGTCCAGGAAGATCCCACATGCTGTGGAACAGCTAAGCGCGGCAACCACAGCCACTGATGCCCAAGTGCCCCAGAGTGCATGCTCTTCAGTAAGAGAAGCCACTGCAAAGAGAGGCAGGTGCTCTGTTGTGTGGAAAGACGTTCACTGTTTGTTGTTAGGTGAAAAAAAGGTATGAAATGGAATCCTAATTATAATGAAAAAATTCATTATTATTTCAATGTTAATTAATGTTAATTGATGTTAATTATAGAGTAATGTTAATTGATATTAATTATTAGAGAGTAGCACAGCCAAAAGTACATAAATAAATCAGATTACAAAAAAAAAATTTTAAAGACTGGTTGTACCATTAACAGAGATGGCAGAGTCAGGACAAGAGTGTATGTCATTTCTTCCCATAGCTTTTGATTATTGTATAAGCAAAAGTATTTGGTGAAAGAAAAAACCCACCTGAAAATTCAGTTAAGGGGAAAGAAAAACCTGGAAGTCCATAATGTCCCTGTTAACATTCCCTTTTGATAAGCCCTCTGAGGTTTTCTTTCCCTACATACACAGATTTCTATTATTTTTATTATAATGGGCTTCCCTTGATAGTTAATAACAATAATGAATTAATTACAATGAATAATTAACTGATAATTAACAATGAAATAATAATAAATTTTTTCATTAAAATTAGGATTCCATTTTATACCTTTTTTTCACCTAACAACAAACAGTGAACGTCTTTCCACACAACAGTTATAATTCTGCATTGTTATACTGATTACATAAGATCCCACCTTATGGATTTATCACAATTTACTCTATCTACTTCCTTGATACAAAACATTCTGTATGATTCCAATTTTAGCTCTAATTAACATCTTAAAGCTGTAAGTCTTTATTTCTTTAGGAAAAAAATCCTAAAAGTATAATTTGAGGTCAAAAAGTATAGAGTTTTTTTAAAGCCTTTTGAACCATATGGCTAAATTGTCCTCTGGAAGAATAAACTATACTCCCCTCAGCAAAACAGAAGAGTAAAGACAGAAAGGTTTTTACTAGAGAATAAACAGGAACAGCTTTACATACGTAGATTTTAAAGCATCTAGAGGACACACTTGTGACAAAGGCAAGTAAACAGTTGGGAAGGAAGGAACCAGACTCTAAAAGAAAGATGAGGTCTCTTTTCACGTTACTCCTCTCCTTTAGTTTCACCATTTCTCTTCCCTCCCCTTCCCTAGCCCTCCTAACAGTTCTGTCTTAAAGCTATTGGCAAGGGTGAGCAGGATGGACCCTCACGCAGTGGGGGAGGGACAGCCACCTGAGCCAGGTTGTCAGCACAAGAGGGTGTGGGGTCTTAGAGCCCACACTGGGCAAAGGGGTCACGTGTGCAAAAGGGCAGCCAGCACAGGCTGTCAGGATGATAGATAAACAAGTAAATATATTGAGAGTTATGGAAGCCAGGCTTGCCGCTGGGCTTCTGTATCAGTCTGGATTCACCAGAGAAACAGACCCAGTAGGATATGTAGATACAGATGTAGACACACAGAGAGAAACAGAGAACAAGATTTATCATAAGGAACTGGCTCACATTATCATAGAAGCTGACAAGTGTTGAGATTTATAGTCAGCAAACTGGAGTCCCAGGAGAGCTGACGCGTGGTTCTGGTCCAAAGACCTAAGGACAGGAGAACTACTGGTCTCAGCAAGTCTCAGGAGAGCAAGTGTCAGTCCAGGTCTGGGTCCAAAGGCAAAAGAAGACCAATGTCCTAGCTTGAAGATGGTCAGGGAGAGTGAGCGAATCCTCTTACTCAGTGTGAGGTTCTACTCGGGACTTCAGTGGATTGGATCAGGTCCACCCACACTGGGGAGGGCGATCAGCTTTACTCAGCCTACCAATTCAGTGTTTATCTCAGCCAGAAACACCCTCATGAACACACCCAGAATAATGTCTAACCAAATATCTGAGGATCACATGGCCCAATCAGGTTTACACATAAAATTAACTATCACAGTTACCAACACGGAAAGGAGGAAAACTGAAATGAACCCTGTAGGCTGGAATTCGGGATATAAATGTGAATTCATGGTTCAATACATAGAGAGATATAGGTGTAAACAGGTGTGTGTTCCCTGACTCTTCCCTGTGAGAGGGGTCTTACTGCTACCGGTTTACTCCCAATAGTTGTGAACTCACCTAATACCCAGAATTTGGCTTCCTAGCACCCTTTTTTATGCTAAAAGAATCCAGCGTTCCTTAGAAGAATGGCTGATTCTAAGACTGAATAGAAAAATAAAAGATGAGCCTGAAATGACTTTTTGTGCCAAAAAATGAAACAGTCTTCAAAGAATGATGGAACATGTCACAATAACACAAAAGCCAGCTTGATAAGTTGGTACCAAAACAGATAATAATAATAAATAGCAATAGATTAAAAATCTGTGGAATAAAATAGGAATCTATGAGTTCATACTGACATAAATGAGCTGATGAATAAATTGAAAGTTTATGGTTAACAGGATACTTACAAAGTCTCAAACCAACTTTCCATAAAGTACTCATTAATTATAAAGAGGAAAAAAGTAACTTACAGTTAGGAGGTCTGTGAGATATCACCCTAATCTAGTGATCAAAATTAACATCCTCAGCAAGAGAATTTAAATGATATGCCCTTTAGTAACACAATGAGAAGAATGCAAAATCACTTCTGGAAAATTCCTAGCAAAAATGTATAACTCAAATTTAATCATGAGGAAACAGCAGTAAATCAAAACTGAGGGACATTCTGCAAAGTAACTGGACTCATTATCTTCAAAATGCAAGAGCATGAAGTCAAGGAATGGTTCAACTGCTCCAGACTGAAGGAGATGAGATGTGACTGGTTCTAGACCAGATCCTGTTGCTATGACAGCCTTCACTGGGACAATAAGAAGAACTCAGAAGGGACCTGGGGGTTGAATGGTGGTGCCCTATCACTCAATTTCCTAGGTTATTTTTAAATCTATATATTTTTTTAATTGAAGGATAATTGTTTTAAAGAATTTATTTTCTGTCAAATCTCAATGTGAATCAGCCATAGGTATACATATATCCCCTCCCTTTTGTTCCCTTACCCTACTGCTCTCCACCCGGGCACCCTTTCCCAATAAAGTCTCTTGCTTTGTCAACACATGTGTCTCCTTGGACAAGTCATTTCCAAGTGTTAGACAAGAGCCCAGTTTCGGGCCCTGGAAGGGGTTCCCCTTCCTGCAATAAAAGCAACTCTTGCGGGGACTCTTCTTCACTGCAGCTGACATCCTGACCACTCGGGGTACTCAGGGGCCAGCTTGCCTGCCAATGGACCAGACCCAGTGGCTGCAACTGGGACCTTTTTGTCCCTGGTCTCCTCTTGACGCAGACAACTGGCCAGAGTGCCCCGACCGGTAAGGAACAAGAGACTTTATTGACTCTCTCCCCTTCCCTCTCTCTTTCCACTCCTTAACCCTTCCTATCCTTCCCCGTTTTTTAGTCCCCCCGTCCTGGAGGCAGGAATCTGGTCAAGGGCCTCAGCCTGAGCTGAGGATTGGAGACTGATCACCTCCTCTTGGCAGAGAACTCGAATTCTGGTTCTGTTCTGGTGGTTTCTGGTAGGGCCAAGTTCCAGTCCTCCCTTCTCTGGAGGCCCAGGGGAAAGTCCCGTAATGCCTGGGTATCTTCAGGTAGCAAGAAACGTCTGTAAGCCAACCTTTTTGC
This sequence comes from Ovis canadensis, assembly GCF_042477335.2. Lineage (NCBI taxonomy): Eukaryota > Metazoa > Chordata > Mammalia > Artiodactyla > Bovidae > Ovis > Ovis canadensis. The sequence continues at coordinate 52,429,502 of NC_091265.1, read as the reverse complement.
ACCCCTCTCCCGTCTCCTCCCCCTTCTTCTTTCAACCTGGCTTCCTTTCCTCTCTTTGAAATGTTTGAAGACCTGAGATATTTTCATTTACTCTATTAGTACTTGGATCTGAAGTTATGTGTCTCTACAGGAGGTTTTCTGAGAGACTGTATTCTTGTATTTAAGGGAGTGTCTGATGAGGACTGCCAGCTTTATAGGTGTGTGTTTTAACTCTGTGTTCTGTGTGGTGATTTTTGATGGCCGTTTTGCTTTGTCTGGCCACCATTTGGTTTAGACCTGCCACCAATTTGTTAGAACTTGATTTTCTTCCCCCGTGCCTTGGGACCAGGGCTCTCAGGAACACGTATCTAGACCATCTCTAACTCCTGAGACTGAGGGGAAAATGGGGAAAAGCCTTTAAATTTTTTGTTTATTCCAATTGTTTTTTATAAACTAGTAAATTTTATATTGTAATATCTAATTCATGACTAAGCTTAGAAAATGAAGCTAAATCTTGCTTTGTGTCTATCTAAATATGTCTTGGTATGTCTTTGTCTCTGGGTAATATTTTTGAGATTAATTTGTAAATGAGCTCTATTTAATTGACTTAAAGAAAGTAAGTGCTTACAAATCAAATAATTCTAAGTTAAACAATAAATTCCAGGTTCATGTGAATTGGGAAATATTCAATATTAAATACCAAATGTTGATGTTTGTTTGTTGACCTATCTAATATAGACATGTCTTAGAGTAATAAGTAGGATATTTAGCAGAGAAGGCAATGGCACCCCACTCCAGTACTTTTGCCTGGAAAATCCCATGGACGGGGGAGCCTGGTGGGCTGCCGTCCATGAGGTCACTAAGAGTCAGACACAACTGAGCGACTTCACTTTGACTTTTCACTTTCATGCATTGGAGAAGGAAATGGCAACCCACTCCAGTGTTCTTGCCTAGAGAATCCCATGGACAGAGGAGCCTGGCAGGCTACAGTCCATGGGGTTGCAAGAGTCAGACATGACTTAGCAACTAAACAACCACCACCACCCATCTCCCTCCCCATCCCACCTCTCTAGATTGATGCAGAGCCCATATTTGAGTTTCCTGAGACATACAGCAAGTTCACGTTGTCTATCTGTTCTACGTATGGTAATGTAAGTTTCCATGTTACTCTCTCCATACATCTCACTGTCTCCTCCCCTCTCCCCATGTCCATAAGTCTGTTCTCTATGTCTGTCTCTCCATTGCTACCCTATAAATAAATTCTTCAGCACCATTTGCCTAGATTCCATATATATGCATTAGTATACGACATTTATATTTCTCTTTTTGACTTACTTCACTCTGTATAATAGGCTCTATGTTCATCCTCCTCATTAGAACTGACACAAATGCAGTTCTTTATATGGCTGAGTAATATTCCATTGTGTATGTGCACCACAACTTCTCTATCCATTCATCTGTTGATGGACATCTAGGTTGCTTCCATGTTCTAGCTATTGTGCTGCAATGAACAATGGGATACATGTGTCTTTTTCAATTTTGGTTTCCTCGGGGTACATGCCTAGGAGTGGAATTGCTGGGTCATATGGTGGTTTTTATTCCTAGGTTTTTTTTAATATATTTTTTAATTTTTATTTTTACTTTATTTTACTTTACAATACTGTATTGGTTTTGCCATACATTGACATGAATAAGCCATGGGTGTACATGAGTTCCCAATCCTGAACCCCCCCTCCCACCTCCCACCCCATATCATCTCTCTGGATCATTTCTGTGCACCAGGTCCAAGCATCCTGTATCCTGTATCGAACATAGACTGGCGATTAATTTCTTACCTGATAGTATACATGTTTCAATGCCGTTCTCCCAAATCATCCCACCCTCTCCCTCTCCCACAGAGTCTAAAAGACTGTTCTATACATCTGTGTCTCTTTTGCTGTCTTGCATACAGGGTTATCATTACCATCTTTCTAAATTCCATATATATGTGTTAGTATACTGTATTGGTGTTTTTCTTTCTGGC